>NC_133578.1:73740089-74345929 GCF_964106895.1 Numenius arquata
GATTTCAAGCCACCGATTTCCATCGCTTGCAGGGGATGATTAAGCTGGAAACGTGCCTAAATGCTGGTGTTTTGGGGTTTTTTTTGTTGTTTTTTTTTTTTTTTTTTTTTTTTTTGACATTTCTATGGGCACTTCTGCTGTCAAATCAAAGAAATGCACTTAAGAGGCCGATCCCAGCGGATGCTTCTCATCGGGGACCGCCTCGCCTGAAAACCGGCGAGGTGATTTTTTTTTTTTTTTTTTTTTTTTTGAGCTATCGAGACGCACATAAAAACAAAACTAAAATAGCTGTAAGGAAAGCTTTTTGCTTCGGCAAGCAGCGCTCTCCGTAAGCGGAGCCAACGTGGCGAAGGCTGGCGGGGTTCCGGTAACGGGACTATTTTCAGCCTGGTTAAAGTTAAGAGAAGTATCGCTTTTCCCAAAGGAACGGATTTCAGGTTGGAGCATTGACCGAAGGTTAAAAGTCTCTTCCTCCGCTTGCCCACGTGTCGAATTTGGTGGCCGCCACGAACATCTAACGTCCCCCAAAAAGGGTTGTGTCGGGGACTGTGCTCCAACAGCCCCCGATAGCCGGCACATGGACGGTTAACTCTGAAGCCTAGTGATAACACACCATTAAGCTCCTGGATGTATATAAAGCCCTCAACTTTAAATCCACCTGCAGCATTTTCAACCCAGGCTATTAGCAACGCTACAACCAAAAAATTAGCAACCATTACAACAGTGGAATTTAAATCCAGCTCACAACAGGGCAGGGAGATTCAGGATATTTAGTGTTCACACAAGTCACCAGCCCCATTTATCCACACGACTCTTTTCCCTCTGCTATCAATAAACACACGACTTCATTAAAGCTCTGTTTTCTTGCTGGTCCTCCTTTAGCATGAAGGATGCACGTAAAACCAACCCAGCAGCTCCAGACACTCCGTCGCCCCGTTTACCTTTCAGCTCCTTTGAGCAGAAAGATGAAGCCGTAACCAAATTAACTGGAAATTGGCAGCAGTGCAAACTTGCCAGATTCACGCTAATTGCTTGGATTAGCAATTCCACTCGCACGCAAAATCCACTTTACCTACGGCATGCGGTGTCCTCCTGCTACACGACCTGCCTGCTCGTGCAACGGGGCCCACCAGCCTCCCACAGCCCCCAAGCCGTGGCCAAGCCAGTGAAGGCTCGTTAGCTTAATGGAAACATGCTGAAATGTAGAATCATAGAATCGTTTTGGTTGGAAGAGACCCTGAAGATCACCAAGTCCAACTGTCAACCCAACACTACCAAGTCCACCACCATGTCCCTCAGCACCACTTCTACCTGTCTTCTAAATATCTCCAGGGATGGTGACTTCACCACTTCCCTGGGCAGCCCATTCCAATGCTTGATAACCCTTTCGGGGAAGAAATTTTTCCCAATATCCAATCTAAACCTCCCCTGGTTCAACATGAGGCCATTTCCTCTTGTCTTATCACTTGTTACTTGGGAGAAGAAACTGACTCCCACCTCGCTACACCCTCCTTTCAGGGAGTTGTAGAGAGCGATAAGGTCTCCCCTCAGCCTCCTTTTCTCCAGGCTGAACAACCCCAGCTCCCTCAGCTGCTCCTCAAAGACTTGTGCTCCAGACCCCTCACCAGTTTTGTTGCTCTTCTCTGGACATGCTCCAGCACCTCAACGTCCCTCCTGTAGTGAAGGACCCAAAACTGGACACAGTGTTCGAGGTGGCGCCTCACCAGTGCCAAGTATGGCCCAGAAGAGGCCGTCACTGCTGCAATTTTTCACTGTGAGGGTGGTGAGACACTGGAACAGGTTGCCCAGAGAAGCTGTGGCTGCCCCATCCCTGGAGGTGTTTAAGCCCAAGCTGGATGGGGCTTTGAGCAACCTGGTCTGGTGGGAGGTGTCCCTGCACACGGCAGGGTGGTTGGAACTGGATGATCTTTAAGGTCCCTTCCAACCTGAACCATTCCATGAGTTTATGAACTGCTGATGCAGCGAGCGCAAACTCACGTTATCCGAGGCCGTTTTCTTGCCAAGAGGTGGGAAACGTCCATTGGGATGCCAAGACGGGACAGCATAGAGTACGTGCCTCCTCCCGAGCCCCTCGCAACACGGAGGCCCAGCATCCTGCCTCCCGAGGGCAGCCAGGCCCCTTGGACCCCCTCGAAAGTGCTCACTCCAGCCCATTTCCACTCTGTGTCCCCTCCTGGCAGCGCTGCGGGCCCTGTCCCCATCAGGGTGCTCTGCTGCCCGGAGCTGCAGCGTGTGGCACCCTGCATGGCCTCCCCCCCCCCCACCTCCTCTGCGACGGGGTTATGGCACCCTGCACGATATCCCCCCCCCCACCGCTGCTACCGGGGTCACCGCACCGTTCACGGGTCCCCCCCCATGATGCTACCGGGGTTATGGCACCGTGCACGGATTGCCCCCGCAGCTACACCGGCTTATTGCACCTCGTACCCCGTACATACCACCCCCACCCCCCCCCTTCCATGCTGCTACCGGTGCACAGGTTCCCCCCCGCAGCTACCGGGATTACTGCACCATGCAGCCCCCGCACGTGTCGTGTCCCCCCCACCCCCAACTGGGTTATCGCACCGCGCACCCCGCACATGTCGTCCGCCCCCCCCCCGGGCTGCTACCGGGTTTACTGCACCGTGCATCCCCCACGCACCGCCGCCCCGCCTCCGGGGCCAAAGCGCCGCACACGCCGCCCGCCCGCCCACCCACCGGCCGGGCCCGCAGCGCCCTGGGCGGCCTGCCCCCGCACCGCGCACGGCTTCCCCCCCCCCCCCCCCACTCCGGCCGCGATCGCAACCCTTCCCCGTCACGATCGCGCCGCTCCGGTGGGGGGAGTGATCCCGGACGACAGGCCCTGCCCGGCCCCCCCGCACCGCACCGCACCGCACCGGGCCGCATTGTTGCGCGGGCGGCCCCACGTGTCACCGCCTTCCCGCCGCCCCCGTCCTCGTCCCCCTGCACTGACCTGCTCGCCGGACCCGGCTCCGGCCGTGCCGCCCCGCTCGGCCCGGCTCCGCTCCGCTCCACGCCGCCCGCCCAGCCCCGCCGGCCGCCCCGCGCCCGCACATGCAGCCGCCGCCGCTGCCGCCGCCGCCGCCGGCCCGCGCCCCGCCCACGCCGGGCCCCGCCCCCGCCGCGCGTCACGTGGGGCTGGGGGAGCCAATGGGAAAAGAAACAGCCCGATGGGGCGGGGAGAGAAGAGGGGGTGGGGCGGGATAAGGGGCGGGGCTTAGGGAAGGGGTAGAGGGGAGGAGCTACGCGATGGGCGGGGCTAAGGAAGGGGATTGGGGAGGAGCTACGCGATGGGCGGGGATAAGGAGGGGGTATAGGGGAGGAGCTACGCGATGGGCGGGGCTAAGGAAGGGGATTGGGGAGGAGCTATGCGATGGGCGGGGCTAAGGAAGGGGATTGGGGAGGAGCTACGCGATGGGCGGGGATAAGGAGGAGGTATAGGGGAGGAGCTACGCGATGGGCGGGGCTAAGGAAGGGGATTGGGGAGGAGCTATGCGATGGGCGGGGCTAAGGAAGGGGATTGGGGAGGAGCTACGCGATGGGCGGGGCTAGGGAGGGGGCGTGTCCACAGCGGGGAGTGGGCGGGGCCAGGTGAGGGGGCGCGTTGAGGCTGTGGGGTGTGAGGTGAGTGTGGGAGGAGGAGGAAGAAGAAGAAGAAGGGGAGGAGGAAGAAGATGACGACAACAAGGAATAAGATGAGGAAGACAGAAGTCGTTGAGGAGGGAGGCAGGGGCAGGCAGCACAGGCCTGGGCTGGGTGTGGCAGTGCCCCCCTCTTCCCTCAGGAAGCCCAGGTTGGGCAAAGGCCTGTGAAGGCCCCTGCTGGCCCGGCCGGGTGCGAGGAGGAGGAGGCCGCTCATTCCTGAAGCGCTATAAAGGATTTATTTAACATCTCGCCGTTAGCGGTGCTGGGTATGTGCGAGTCACAGTGGTGTTGCCACCCCAGGGACTGGCGTGATTCAGGAGCTGCCAAGGGCCTCGCCTCAGGTCGTCAAACTTTGTGGCTATAAATCCCCCTCTAGATCTGTTGCGTAAAGAACTACCATAAATTCAAAGGAGTGGGAACAGAGCACCTGACTTCAGTGGAAGTTGCCTCTTTTCGTTTATTTCATATTCATTGAACATTGACTTTTAGCAGAAGTCACCGAGGAGGCAGACAAGGTCTTTGCAGATATTAAAGGAATAGTAAGGTAGGGTTTTTTGAGGTGTCAGAGGCATAAGGTGATTCCTCAGGAGTCATACACAAATACGTGAAGGTGAAGGGACAGCAGCTGAATTTAGGGACGTGGTTTAGCGGTGGTTTTGGCAGTGTTAGGTTGATGGTTGGACTCGATGATCTTAAAGGTCCTTACCAACCTAGATCATTCTATGAATATCAGGAGTTCCTCAGACATGCTTTGATTTCAGGGATGTTTTTTTCTTTTCCCTGAAAGGCACTAAAGTGGTGCCATCTAAACTAGAAGCACCTGACAGCGCTTTATGTTTCTGAGAACATCGTTTATTACAGGGGCCAGGAGGCTTCCTCTTTGGTTAAGGGCTGACCTGTCAAGATCTACAAGAAGTCCTCCAACAGAACTTGAGAAAGGCTGATTTGCCATATTGAGTGTTTCCAACACAAAAAAAAAAGAATAGGAAAAAAAAGGAAAGAAAAGGTTCAGAATTTGTTAATGCATTATACAAAAAGTATTAGTGAAGGAAACAAGTCAGTCTTACTAAGGTTTCTTAATGCAGTGAATCTTACGCAACTGCAGTGTATGTCTATAAGTATATAAAGTGGATCCTTTGCTAAAACTTTTGGATCTGTTGACCAATTTCAAAGGATATTAGAGACATTCAATTTCTGCAAGTTTGAAAACCGGATAAAAGGGATATCCATCGGCACGCCTACCTCTCCCCTTCCCCTTCCCTTCTTGATGGAGAGGCATAGCATAAGCTTAAACCTGATTAGACATCAGCAAATTCACACCTTGCAATAGACGTCTGCCGAAAACAGAAAGAAAACTGTTACTTCCCTTGCTATTGACATTTAGGTTTTGCTGTTTGACTCCCTGCTACGTTTTCTAGGTGAGAAAATTATCGGTTACTCACATCAACGTTTTTAATGAATTACTCAGATCGTGGCTTCCGGTGCTGCTAGGATCAGTCTGGCAAACTTAGCAAATGCTCTGGAGGGCAGAAGTCCTCCTGCTATTCCTGGTGATGGTAGGACCAACTGAGAAACCCGCCTGCGAATGCTTTCTTTAAAAGCGAAGAATTGAAAACTGAAACAAACAAACAAAAAATCCAGCACAAAGAAAAACAGCTTTGCAGCTGCTCTATTTGGTTGGGTATTTTTGGTCAAATCCTTTCTTGTTAAAACAGCATGACCCCTTTTCCTTCCATGGGGATTCCCAGGCATGATGGGGAACTGCATTTGGCTCTGAGGGAATACGTTTGTTTTTCTGTATCCTTTGCTGTTTGTGAATATGATAGACCCGCCTTTCTTTCAGATGCAACAAATGCCAGTAATCTGTTTTTATTTAGTTGAGAACCTGAGAGTGGTGGTTGGCAAGCTGTTCTTTGCTTACCATTTGAAATGTCGCATGGCAAATTCTAGCACTCGAGCACAATCTCAGCTTGACAGCTCTGGCAAAAGAAAAAGGGGGAACAGCATGAGCCTCCACCGCATCGCCTCAGAAGTGCCGTCAAGCCCAGCTTGATCCCTCTAACATGGGTGAGGCTGAAGGCTTGCTATGCCTGAAAGCGTAGCTTCTTGGCCAGAGGTGTAAATTCATACCAGTTTTGCTGCTGCTCTTTGGTAGGGGAACATTTGTCCATTGTAAACTGTAGGGAAAATGGAGGCATTAAAAATTGATATGCAACACAACTAAGGAACACCTTCAGGTCTTCTGGCAAGCCTGAATCCATCTTCAGTCAAGCCCTACCTCACTTCTGTGTATTTTAGAGAAACAGGCAGAGAGAAATATTGCCACAATCAGGCCACTGCCTTAAGAGGATCAAACAGCCTTCATGTTAGCTGTAATTTTCTGAATTTGAATGGATTTTCAACACAAATCTCGACAATCTCCTGTGTAGGTTAGCATCATTGAGCATGTTTTTCAGCGTGATGCACTGAAAAGCAATGTGGAAGGATTGTAACCTCTGTGCAGGTACTAATCCCAGAGGGTTGCGTTTGCCTTAGTGGAAAGCCTGGCCGTGTTTTAATGTGTGCTTGTCAAAGTGCTTGTATTACAGCCAGGACGCTTTCCTGGATCGAGCCCACGCAGCTTCCATGTTTGCATAAAGGATGGAAATGCAATCCATGCACCTGCCTTGTCTGAGTTTCTGTAATCTTTATTTCCATGGTTCTTCCCTACCCCCTTCTGTCATTTCCATTTCAACCAAATGCAGCTTTCTTCAAGCCAGGACACCATTAACACTGAACTGATGGAAAAAATTGCTCTCCTTTTTGCCACCTGCAGACAACATTTCTCACAGCTGCTCTGTTAGAGAGGGAAGCACCAGAAAAGTGATAATTCTGGGTTGGAGAGGTTGCAGGAGGAACTACTCCTTCAGGGTGGGAAGTGAAACATGGATTCTTGGTATGTCAGTGTTAATGTTTCAGCACTGATGCCTCTTTCCCATCCACTAACTGAACAAGTCCTCCACCGAGATTCTCAGCCACTGGAGCTTGTGTCTTGGCTCTCTACACCAGGTACTTCTGCTCCTTTGGTGAAGCAGTTATCACATCATGTTCCTCTGGAACTTCAATATCTGGATGAGGTTTCCAGTCACTAGTCCTGGCACAGACATCACATTCACCTGCACCACAAGCAAGTTGGGTTCCTCCAGTTTGCAGAGGTCCCAGAAGCTGCTGCGCATTGAGTTGCGGATACTTTTTCTTTCTGGGAGAGATAAGAAAGTTAAAAAAAAAAAAAAAGAAAGAAAACCTATGCAATGGTTCTGATCCAGATTTTATTTTATTTTATTTATTTTTTTTTTTTAAGTTAGCTTTTCCTCCAAGAGAGGCTAAAAATGGAGCACTTACCTCTTCAAGAAGAGTCATTTAATAGCTGGACCGGCACTTGGAATTCACTTGAAGGCACTGACTAATTCAGCACATGAACGAAACTGAAGTTCACTCATACGTGGTAACGCCTTTCCTTTTCCCACACTCATCAAAACCTTGTTTGCCTACTTCACAGATTCCCCAGGTATTAATAGCCAACGAAAGCTTCAGAACAGAAAGAGCCGGGCCCAGAGACTAAGAGGTTGCATTTGCATGTAAGAGAGATGGGGGAGGCTAGAAAACGATCGCTAAGGAGTGCTGCTGAGAGCCTGGCTTCTTGCAGCTGCCCTCCTACACAGCTGAAGCTCAGTCTTGCTTTCTCAGGCACATGGCAGGGTCCAGGGCTTTCGTCTGGGCTGAGAACGTGGTTAAATCCTTGCAGGCACCGCGACGTGGAATGGCATTTTAACCACATCAGGGAAGACAGGATGGGTCTCCCAGGGCAGGGCTTCTTCACATGCGGTCCCTGCACTACTGGTGGTCCCTAGTGCGCCTGAAGGTGGTCCGCAAAATGATTGCAATTAAAAAAAACCAAAACCATACACATTGCATTCCCACGCCTGCAAGCCAGCAATCAGAAAGGAGATGAAGTAACAGTCATAGATAAGCATTTTGAGTTTTAGGTCCCGGTGGCACTACTTTTAGTGATTCTATGGTCCTCAAGTATTGTCCTTTTTTAACGAAAGAAGGCGAATTGTTCATTTGGTTTAAGGAGGTTGGTAGAAGGCGGCTGTTTGCCCCACTTTGTCTGGCACTGGAAACCTGGGCTGGTACATGCTGCAAGAACCCTGCTTGCTGCCAGAAGTTACGTGCAGCCAACCCCACATACCTATTCAAAGAGCCTTCGTTTTCCTCATTAAAGGACATACTTGCGTAATGTTCCTTGTATGATAAGGAGCAGTGCCTACTTTCTATCTCTCACCCAGGCCTCCAGACTGAGCCAGGCCTAAGGAAAGGACTCTTCTGCACAACCAGCTCTACCTGGGAGTGTAGACACGTCCTAAGGACATGATACTGTCGGTGTGGGGGGAAAGGATGTGCCCCAGGCGTCCAGCAAGGACAAGCACGGTGGCTGACAGGCTGGTTGTTGAGACAGTAATCGGGAAAGGGTGAGAAACACAGAACACAGAAATGTCTCTGTGCTTCAGACGAGTTTCCTCCTTGGTCCCGTGAGAAATAAAACAACAGTGCTTCATTTTTTTTTGGTTGGGGTGACTTCGCTATGTACCCTGGGAAGAATTTTCGAAAGGTGGTGCTGAAAATCGACTGAGAGAAGGGAGCTTGCCCATCTTCATCTTAACCTTGATAACAAAGTGTCTGAATTACCAGCTGACCCTCAAATAACTTGACCCGGCACCGTTCAGAGCCAGCAGAGTCCTGAAGCTGTATGTGGTGGGGTAGATCTCTGGCCCCAGCTCTGATTTGTTCTCTTATGAGATCCGTAGGATCTCACTTGGCTAGGCATGTGTTCATCCCTGTGTCGATGCTCTGAGTATAGACTAAAGCATCTTGCTGGGGTTTAGCTTAGATCACTTTGATGAAACCTAGAACTTTGGTAAAAAACCAAGCACGTGGAGCAAGATCTGGCCTTTCCAAGGAGGTTTGGTTGCATTCAGTGATGGATGTGAAGGAAACTTATGGTTCCTGGGATGGCGGAGGCAGGGGATGAATGAATCAGTTTGCAGTTGGGATTTGTGGGAGGTAACAGGGCTTTTTTTTTTCCCTTGCAGAAGTGCTTCTGGTGATCCACCGCAGGTCTGCAATGTTCCGGGAGACAATAGTGACTGATCTTTAAGCTTAAATTGGAGAGGTTCCTACTTTTGGTCCTCATGGACCCTGGTTTAATACCGGTGGTGGCAGCAGGGTGAGCAAGTCTTCTGCTAGTCTCCTCTCCATTTCATGGGAAGTGGAGGCAGGCAAAGGTTAACTGACTTTCCCAAGGTTATGTAGGAAATTGGTAGGGCAGGAGGCTCGTCATTAGGACATCCTTTCTCCAGAATATAAGAACAGATGGACCAGAGGTGCAGAGAAAGAATGGGACTTGCTCAAGGTTGCGGGATCATCTCACCTCCTGAGGCCCTTGCCCTGGCAGGAAGATTATCACATAATTCCCGTATCTCCACTGCAAGAGGTGAATGGGAAGGGGTGAGGGGGGGAAACAAGCTGGTTGCTATTAATTTGGTTGAGCTTGACTGGACATGCACAAGCAATCTGGAGAAGGAAATAGTTCTAGTTCTGTCTGGTTCAGCAGAAACTCCACCCACTGAAGCTTTCCGGCAGGAAATCGAGTTACAAACATTACATGATCTGAGCAAATTCTCATACACTGATCCTACCCTGGGGACGGGACACTTTTGCGAGCTGCTTATTGAGGCTGTAGTTTTAGATACCTTAACCCTTTCTGGAGTGTCACTCTGAGGGCATCACAGCTTCTTGTGCTGGCCAGGCTGTAGAGATCACACGAAAATGGATTTACAGCTGTTGGGATCATTCTTCATCAATAAAGAAATCCTGAAAATACTGTCTTTATGTGGAGGAGAGAAGGGGAGGGCTGGGGAGTTTTTCTTCTACTTGCTTTTCCTACTGAGAAATTGAGATCTGTTGACGATCTGTTTCCTGGAACACCCTAAAGATGACCAAAAAACGTGTGGTTTCTGGCACCAGCCTGACCGTGCAAGTGAAACCTCTCAATGGAGAAAAGAACCAAATTGTACTTGGGCTGTTTCAGACCCATTGTTTTTTATTAGCAGAAATGCCTGAAACACAATAGGAGAAAAGCTGCCATCGTAAAAATTCAGACACCTACAGCTTCAGCTAAGAGTTAAGATAAATTGTAATCTGCATTTTAAAATTATATACTGAACCTTAAGGAAATAAACCTTGACACTTGCTAATAGCCCTGAGATTTATAGCGAAAAGGCATAGAGAGGAAGGGAACTTTTCACAGAATAGGAAGCAAAAAAGAGCACAGCTCATATTTGTCTCTTTATCCAATTAGCAGTAATGTAGACGAATGTCTGACGCTGAGAAAAGGGGGAAGGTGGAAGCTGCCTGCGGTGATAGCAAGGCTGTTTTTCACATGGTGGCCGTTTCTGGGGACTGGCAGCCCCTCATCAGGCTGCTGGAGAGTGGGAAGGTGGGGATGGCCCCTGCTAGCAGTGCTTCCTGCCGGAGCACGCCGTGTGCCGTCTCTCAGATTTCCTCTTTGTTCGTCTGAGAAGCGGAGCATCTCCTGACGAAGGTCACAGCTTTGATCCCCACGGCTTGCTCTTGTGTTTATGGATGGCCATTATTAGTAACACGGGCTACTGCATGAGCTACTACCCGCCTGCCCTTGTCTGACTGCAAGGGAGCAGGGGCAGGGTAACAAAAGAAAGTATAAATAGAGTCATTTTAAAAGCCTGTTAAATAGAAATAGACTTTTAGGGAGGAGAGAGAAAGAATGAGGCGTGTTACCATGGTAACTGCCAATGGTTTATTTAAGAAGGGCGAAGAAACAAACACCACAAAAAGGCGAAGTCAAGAGGAGCTGAAGATTGCTGAAGGAATCTGTCAGGATACGGACACTGAGGGGCCAGGTAAGAGCAGTGAGCTTCTGCTAAAGCTGTGCTGAAAAAATTCATCCTGCTTTACCTCTTGCAAAGTGGTCTGGACAATGTTACTATGAGATGTACGTTTCCAGCTAGGGAAACTCTGTTTCCAGGTTTTTTTTTTTGGGGGGGGGGGGGGGGGGGCTAGAGAGCAAGTAAATACATGAGAACAAATGCCAGATTGGTGAAATCATCAGGAGTAAAGGGCCTCTGCCCAGCCTGAACCCACTTAGTGCAAAGCCCAACTCATGCTTCTGGTCATCTTCATGTTAGAGGAATAGCAGAGCACATTTTCCTTGTGTTGACGTTGGAGAAATCTTTTTTTAATATTAATTCTGTAGGTCTGGAGCCAAATTCAGTGTTAACATAGGTAGATCTGAGAAGCAGGCACTACTGTGATTTTGATCCTGCTCCTCCGTCTGGATCAAGTATTTTGAAGACTTTTCTCCTCTAAGTAGCTCTTGCATTTCTGTCTCCAAAGTCAGGTCATTGCAGCAGGCACAAGTGTCCAGGCTTCCTCGCTTCTTCCTCCAAGCTCCCACTCCTTAAAGGAAGATCAAAGGAAGCTTTAATCATAGGATCAGGGACATTTTGGGCTGGAAGAGATCACCTGCAGCAGAACCAAGCGGCAAAGCCATGTAGTTTGCAAGCTAATTTTGCAGGGTTCCTGGAAATGACTAAAGAGATCAATTGGTCAAACAGATCAGGGCTCGTGTCCTCTTTGTGCATGTTGTAAGTGCAGGGCGAGGAGCAGGGCTGCAAACTCCAGCTCAGAGCGACCTGACCTTGCAGAGGGCCAAGAACAGAGATGTCTGAGGGCTGGCCAGAGCAGGTCTGACTGGCTTTAGTGGCCGGATGCGGTGCTGTGCAAGAATGACTGCATTGCTCCTGATTTGGGCAGAGCTTGCCCGTGTCGGAGTCAGCCACACAGCTGGGAAGCTCCGGCTCCATTTCTGACCTTTCCATAGCACGATGCTGTGGCACCTCAGGTCACTTCACTCCACTGGATTCTGCTTTTCCCACCTGTAGTGGGCAAGGACCATGTTTCTGGTTTTGTGCCCTGCCTCAGAGGTATGTGGTCTGTAAACTGGAAGTGGGAATATCTTCCTCCTTGATGGTATAATGCTAATGAAAGCGGGAACCTGATCAAGAGAGGGCTTTCAGAGGCTCCCACAATGTCAGCTATTAAAAATTGACCTGAATGTCATTTTCTGTGTGCACCAGGAACATGAGAATCATCTTTATTGTTCCTTTTGCCCCCACAGGAAAGCTCTCACCGGGTCAGGAGCAAATACCAAAGACTGGAAATGCTGGCCGCTGTGGTGGACAACAGTGCTGTCTGCCTTCCCTTATCCCATCCGCTCTCTTGCTTTCTCCTCAAATGTTTTTGCTCAGATTATGTATTTCGGAGGTAAATCGGCTGATAGTAATGATTTGCATTCACCCTCCCTGTGCCCAGGAGGCTGCATCCTGCCTGAAGACCGCCTTTGTGCTAACTGCTGCACGTTCACAGGAGAGAAAGATGCTTTCTGCCCCGAAGAGCTCTTAACATGGGAAAAGAAACAGCAGATAGAAAAGCAGGTGTAATGGTACCTGGAAACACCGCAACGGGACTGTTCCATTCTTGACCTTAAAGGCTCAAAGATCAGAAGCGACTTGAAAGTCCCTGCGGTTGGGGTGTCTCTTGCTGTTTTGTTTTTAATCTTTTAGTTTCTAAATCAGTGTAAGGATTTCCCAGTTCCTGACTCATAATTTTGAAAACCTCAGTGCTGGTACTACTGGAAGAGTTCAAACGGCAGAGAAGCCACAAAGAGAGAACAAGTTTCCCTATGAGGAGAGCTAAGAATTGCAAAAAATGTTAGTTTCCGCTGAAAACTGCACCAGCAACTTTATCAGGGAAAGGGAAACAATTGGCAAAGGTCTCCTGCCTCTCTGCAGTGGAGGGCAGACACCATCGACTTTCTCATCGTGTTTGGCTTCATGATAAAATGTAAAGCAATACACAGAGCAGGACACTTTCTGTTGGGTTTCTATCAAGATGGTCCTTCCTCGCCCCGAGAGGGAGGCAGATCTTTTTAAAACTCTAGAGTATGAGTTGAAAGCCCTATTTCTCCTTAGAGTAATACAGAAGATTGCCCTCGATTTCCTTCTCCAACACCTCTCTGCTCAAAGAGTGCATTGCAGCAGCAGTACCAAAGCTCCTCCACGTTACCCATCGCCTGGATGCAATTTGATACACAGCTTGAAAGGCTGATGCCTCTGCGAGCCCATTAATACAGACATGTTTGCCGGGAGATGGAAATGATTTCATCCAGAAAGGGCCCTAGGTTACCTAACTCAGGCCAATTTTTGTGCAAAACCAAACCTACGGGTGGCATATTTATTTTCAGGTTTTGAGCTAAATTCTCTTCATTTTCTCCCCCAGAGCAAGAGGCAAATCAGAACCCGACTGCTCCACGTTCCACATTTCCCTGACCCTATGGAGAGTTATCCCATATGCCCACCCATGCATGAGAAATTCAGGGTGAGCATTTTCAGAAGGTTTCACACAGTCTTTGATGTCTCCTAGCCTGGGAAATTGGTCCCCCTCCTGCTTCCCAGCTTGGAAGGTCTCACTGTGGTATCTGCAAGAGATAACGCTCCCGTTTGCTGTCTACACTCTGGGCCAGTCTGACTGTTTGCCTCTCTGCTGCAGGACGGCAAAAGGGATATTTCCCTCCAGATATTGCAGAAAGGTCCTTTCTGAGAGGCTGGCCCGCCTGCAGAGCTGGGCAGTCTGTGCCGCTGCTCTCCTCTCTTCTCACAGAGATTGAGTTATGCCAGGCTTTGACCTAAGTGAAACTGCTGACGGTCACAGGGATTTGACTAATCTCCTTAGGTCGCTGTGAAATTTGCGATTCCTTTTAGGGAATAGAATTTTTTTATGATTTTTTTTTTTTCCCTTCGGGCTAACTCGCAATGTAAAAATAAACTGGAGCCCACGGTGGGAGATTAATTTCCTCCCAAACTCAGGAAGGGCAGTCAGTCAACACAAGATCCTCCTGGCCCATCCCAGGAGGACACTACTCCTGGATTCATTCCTGCAGACAGCTGCTGTCCGACCTTGCCGTAAGACTTCCTTCCCCAGTGCTCTCCTCCCAGCCCTGCCGTAGCCCCAAGGGGTCTGAGTGCAGCCCATGGGCACAGCCCAAGACGTTTCCTTCCCTCCTGGCTCTGCTCTGCCTCAGAGCCCTCTGCTAGCAATACTTCTCGGGGTGGGGAGCTGAAATGATAAAGTCCTAACTTCTAGTCCTATTTGACCTATCCCCTCGTGAAGGGAGGCAGTCTATCTCCCCAGGTATCCAACCTCAAGCGGCTGATGAATAATTTTGCCTCTGTCCTCATGGCTCAGAGAGCCTCTCTGCAGCCTGGCCCTGTAGCCCATGGTAATTGTGTCCTTTCTGTGCAGAAAACTCCACTCCTGTGGTTCTCCCCATCACTCCTGCTGCCAGCATGCTCCTGTCCTCCAGAACATGTAAAGGTTTGCACCATGCTTGTGATACATCTCCAAGTTGACCAGCATTAACCCACTTTTCCTGGCTCTCTGATCCTTCCTGACCCAAATTACACTTAAGGCAGATTCATTATACCTTATAAACTCCTCGAACACTCTGAAAAGAGTTGACATTGGGCTCTTGCACCTTGAACACTGCAGAAACACGAGACCCACCTTCCATGTGGAGGTTTGTACGTGGGTCTTTGTGGCAAAGAAACCTTTGCAGACCCCTTGGTGCATATGTTTGCTGTGCGATGCTGGTATTAGTCAAATAATTAAGAACTGGTTGCTCACACAAATGCCAGAGCCGGGCTCATTTTTGTTGTGCTCCAGGGGTTCTTGTTTCTAGACATTCCCATGAATTAAGCTGAGCAAGCTGGCAGGGGAGAAACGGTCTCTGAATGTTGGCATGAAAGGCCCCACCACAAATTCAGCTGTCATTGTCCTTCTGCTTTGAAAGTTTTAAGCCCTTCAATTAGGGAGAGATGACAATACTCAGAGTGGGATTCCTTTGCTCTTATTTTGGCATGTAAAATTGAGATGTCTGACTTCAGATGAACTAGTCACCATCAGCTCCCTTTATTGACGATGCAGAGACATAGGAAGAATCAGAGTGTGATTCAAGCTACAATAGTATATGAGAGAGGTCAGATGAATCATAGACTGTAAAAGAAGCTGAAGCTGCGTGGCCAGACATAAAATTCTACGTTTTAGATGTCTAAATTTAAGTGAGATGAATTCCACTCCTGTGACTCAGGTGGTCGATCGCACAATACAATGACAAACTGACCACGCTGAGTAATGTGACTGATTTCATGACCTACCTTCACCCCTGCCTCTTTTTCCTGCCCCCGTAAAGCTGCAGCAGTGTCCTGTTGACTCATTTCTCAGCCCTCAGTGGCAGGACTATGCAAGGTAGCATCTTGCTGGCCACTGGGCACATGTTTTTCTTTTGGGGGAGCAATGATGTGGTCTTACCTTGTGATTCCAGGTTGCTGTATTTTCTCTCCTCCTAGATAAGCCATCTTTCAATTAATAAAAGTGCTAGTGAGTAAAGTAACAGGCAAAGTCTAAAGAGCTCAACACTGTGATGCTGAGAGGTCAAGAACAGGCTGAGGGCTCATGCTGGCTGGGGAAGCCAGGGAAGAGGGCCTGGAAGGAGGACAAGGAGAGGAACCCAGTGGTCATGAGCCTGTGAACATGAGTCTTTTCAAAGATGGAAAGCCCCTAGCACAAGGTAACATGAGAAAACCCTAGAATCATGGAAAATGGGGCTGAAAGGTGGACTTGGAGGCATCATGTAATCTACCTCAGCAGAGGAGGTCATTCTCAGGTTCCCAATGCCAGTCAATAAAAGAGACAGATGATTTTGCTAGAAGGGTGTAGAGACTCTCCTGCTTGTTTCCTGATGCGTTGGATCTGTCTCCAGTGGTTCACATGGTTTCTTGTGCAATGAGCAGCGTTGCCTCCCTGTGAGCTGCATGCTGGGGATTTTATTCTCACAGTGCATTACTAGAAGTTCTTTTAAAGTTTTCCCTAGAATTCCCTGGCTAGGTTATTCCCTGGCTTAGGTTATTCCCCAGCTGGGAAGCAGGATTAACAAGCAGTCGGTCCTCCTGCTCTGAACCTCAAGGGCATGTCATTGACGCCACGCTGCTCTAGGACCCTGCTTCCCCAGTGGGAATCTGTTTCCCGTTCCTGTGATATGTGACAATCCTCTGCATTTGAGATCTGAAATACATGTGCCAGACTGTGACAGGGAAAAGTGCCTTGGACAGGGCAGATTGGATAGAGCTGGCAGGGACCAGAGTCACAGGATGGCTCTTGGGTGTATTTCTACTTCTCTTGCTTCTTCTGACAGGGAGAGGAGGACACGGCTCAGGGCTGCGCTTCTCCCTCTAAGCCAAGGACGTGAAGAAGCTGTGCTTGTGCCTTTGGGGATGCAGTTCCAGCTGTGCAGCTAATGTCAGTGTACAGAGCAGGCACAGGATGGTGCTTGCTGTAAAGAAGAGGACAACACAAGCTGGATAGGTGATGGTAATGGTAGGCAGCACTGTCCAGGAAGACAAAATGGCTTTGCAACCGGTACTAACCCTAACTGACAAGCTCAAATTCAGATATAACACGCTCAGTGAGAAGCCTCTGGTAGGATGGAAATCCCTTGAGGCTGAGAGGCAGCCAGGTTTTCAGATGGGATTGGAAGCAGCCTCTTGAGACACTGAGTCCTCTCCTGGCTAGTGCCAGCACTGTCTGCGGGTCTGCAAACAATAAGGGGAAGTCCTTGAGATGCACCTGAGCTCCTTTGCCCATGGTCCGGGCCAGCTCCTGCCTAGAAGTCATATAGCCAAGTAAGTGCAGTCATTTGCCTTAAGTGCTCAGTGCTGAGAGACAGGGCCTGCTGGGTCAGGGGGCTGCTACACCCATCTCCTATTAGGAGGTCCTTAAAACCAGAAAAGGCTTTCTTCTTTTACAAAGCCTAAGAGATCTTGAATACTTTAAATCATACTAGCTATTAGTACAGCAATAATTAAATAATGATGAATGCTCCAGAGGGATGTGCTCAGTAGCTCCACGACCTTGCTTCTAGGAATTGTCCCCTCCTTTCTGCTCATAACCCTGGTGTTGCCCCAATTAACCTTCGAACTACAGAACAGATCCTCATAATCCCAAAGAGATTTCCATGCCAATCTAACAGAGACTTATGGGAAAGAGCAGTGCCTTAAATTGCTTAAAAGCTGGTTGGGATGGGAGAAACTCCTTTCCATTTCCGCATTCTTTGTAGCTTTGAGATACTGAGTGTTTGGTCTAAATGTGTGTTAGGTGGTGCGTTAGCCTGTGGTGATGCCTGAACTTTATCCTGAAATACCTATGGGGTGCGAGGAGCATTATTCATCCCCACGTGCTGTACCTGCTCATGTGGGCACACCTTGTTTGGTCAGTGAGTGCTGAAGGCACGTAGCAGTGAGGAGATTTGGATCCTGGAGGAATGGGTCAACCTCACCTAAGGTGCTGGTGGTTTGTGGTGCTGTCAGTTAAACTTCAGTCACCTGAAGTGCACTCTGAGATGCTAAGTGCATTGAGAAATCAAGCCCTTTTACGATGTCTTGTGGTAGGCAGCAAAAGGACTGAAGCTCTCTGGAGGTTTGGGCTCTGTGTCCAAGTGCTCTGTAGTTCACAGGCTGTGGGCTAAGTGATGTGTCTTTAAAAGGCACCAAAATCCTGGTCCGCATGTTCTTGTCTCACAGCGGTACAATTTGAGTGGCTATTGCTGGGTTTTCTTTGCTGCCTAAGGGAGAGCAGGATCTGGCCCAGAGGGAAGGCTGAGAAAACCATCTCCACCTGAAGGTGTCAGCCCAGGCAGAGGAGTTAAGCTGGCAGGAGAACCGCCTTGACGCAGGCAGTGAGTCGCACGTAGAGATTTGGAGCAGTTCAGACCGTGCTCTCGTGTGTTTGTGTCTCCCCTCAGTTCCCACGCCTCTGCACTTCCTTGTTTAGCCCAGGCCCGGAAGCAAAACTGCTGAAATGCAAGGAGGAAAGTTATTCTCATGGTGTTTCCAGCCCAAACAGAACCAGGAGGGAGAGAGGAAATCTCATGAGAAAGCTTGACAGATTTCCAGCCCAGTCCCACTCAGGGCCATGGAGCTTCTGGTGTCTCATCTGAGCCTCTGGGTATGGGGCTCTCACCACATTTCCATGCACCGGGAAGTCCCACAGCAGTGGATTGACAGTGATACTGATGTCCAGGACCTTTCTGCAGTCCCATGGAGCTCAGCTTTACTCTGCTCCAGCCCAGATTCAGTGAGGAGCAGTAGATTTGCTGCTTGTTCCCACCATGGATGAGGAAGGTGAGGCTGTGGGTGACTTCTGCAAGCCAGAGATGTTCCTGGTGGCTGTAAAAGGAGATGGAGCTCCTCCTTTCTAGCAGCGCTGCCTTCACACTTAGTCAGGGTATTCAGGAGATAACCAGAGACTTTGAACGAAAAAGCAAGCTCGAAGTCTGGTGCTCTGCACTGGAGCAGGCATTGGCACCAAACTTCTAGGTATCTCTCAGATATCTCCACATTTCCCCATGTGAGATGTCTGGTCCATCAGGGAAAGCAGTTGGATGAGGGAGACTGTCCTGGAACAGCTCTTTTGAATGCAGAGTCCTAGAAGCTGGCACCACCGCAGCTTCTCCTGTCTTGCTGATGCTCCATCAGCTGTGCATCACAGATGAGGCCTCCCAGCTGTGTGGGAGTGGAGGGTGTTAGGGGATAAAATGGATCCTGGACCCACACACTGTCAAACACCACACTAGGGCATGGTAAGAGCAAGAAGTACCTGCTGGTCCTTGGTTGGTGCCTGGTGATGCCGGGATGGTCGGCTCTGGGCGTTCCTGTCTCATTCAGTGCAACCCTAATCTCCAGTCTTGCTCAGGCCCTCTGGATGCTTGGTCCAGTTTATCTTGATTCCCTTCCCAGCAGCAGCCTGTGCTGGGTAATTGCAGACTGCGTTAAAACAAAAAAAAGTGTTTCCTCTTTGGCTTTAAATTTATCACCCCTTGCTGCCACTGAATGATGGTGGTAATTAGGAGTTTGCTGCGTCCCCAGCTTTTATTCTGCAGCGCAGCCAGTGCAGCAGCAATTAATCCCCTGGCAAACACAGGGGAGGTGAATACGGCAGCGCTGGGGACAGAGATAATCTTGGGATAATTTATAATTGCAAAGCCATGCTCGGAGCGGGAGAGACCTCCGGGAGTTGCTTTGCTTTTCGTTTCAGAGGGAAGGCTGACTGACAGAGGGCTGGCTTTTTTGTCCTGTTGTTTGCATTGGACCGCTTCCATTTTCTGGCACCGAGGGACTGGCTTTGGGATGAATTTTATCTCACTTTAGGGGAGCTGCGCAGCCTCAAGCAGGTCTCAGCTGAGAAAGGGGAGAAATACGAGCTCTGAT
Source organism: Numenius arquata (assembly GCF_964106895.1). Lineage (NCBI taxonomy): Eukaryota > Metazoa > Chordata > Aves > Charadriiformes > Scolopacidae > Numenius > Numenius arquata. The sequence goes on from NC_133578.1 coordinate 73,759,214, forward strand.
TCCTCCCTGTTGTAACTGTGAGCAACTTGCCCCAAAGCGGTAAAGAAAAAAACCCCAACACGGGGGCTGGGATTCATGCTTGCTATCTGACAGATCCCTAAAGAAGCTCCAGGAGTGATGCTCTACCTTTTCTTTGGTTGTATACGGACCCCAGGGAGCCGGCTTTTAATATAGGTGCTTCAGTCAGGTGTGTTTGAAATTCCCCCAAGACCACATTAGCAGAGATCTCAGTCACATCACAAGGTACAAAGAAAGCAGTTTGCACACATAAACCCTGCGGGTTGCTGCTGGAGGGAGACGGCGGCACCCTCACCTCATTCTTCATTCCAGTCGTATTTTCCCCCTGCTCCTCAGCCCAGTCTTCGTGGGAATGGTTGTCCTCCTGGGAGGACAGGGGTATGGGCTTGGTTGGGAAGAGCTGAAGAAATCCTGGGTTCCCATTTCTCCAACGATTCAAACACAAGCTGTTTCAAACATGATTAGAGCACTATAATCTATTCCCACTGCTTTTTTCCTCCTGGGGGCTGATCTTGCAAGGAACGATAGAAGTTTCTTTGGGTTAAAAAGGAGACTTCTGGCAGTCCTCATCCTGCTTTCGTTAACTACCACAGGAACTGCTGTTTGTACGTCACACCTCTGGGTTGGTCAGGTGCTAACCACTGGGGCTGGGAGGTCCTGGGAGAGCAGATAGTGTCCATTGTAATCAGCTTAGGTTCAGCCTTGTTCCTTATTCTTCTTTAATTTTTTAACTGTTGGAGAGGGGGGTTTTCAAGAGGATGTTAGAGAAGAACAAAGCAGGAGGATGCTTTGCTGTCAGCCATCACAATCCACGACAGCTGAGAGCTCCAAGCCTGCCCGGACAGTGGCTGTGGGCTGATGGACAGTCCAGAGTGTGAGAGCAGGATTTGGCTCGTGTTTTCCCTTTGAGACTTGGAAGACCTTAATTTCATGTGAATCCATTTCACAGGTGCTCCCTGGAACAGATAAGCATCATGGGCTATTTTTTAACCCGTGGATGAAGACATTTAGGTTCAACAATGTTATGGACCAGAGCCAGAGCTACACAGGGCTGTAATGAAGTTGGTGGTGTGTTACTCGTGTACCTGAAGTGTTTTCTTAGGGTCTGATGGACTAGGGTTAGGAATGAGATCCCAATGCTCACTGAAGGCAGTGGGAATATTTAGCAGATATGTGCAGGATTTTGGATAGCTTTTTTTTATTTTCCTAGTGACCTGTAGCAGGATTGTTTCATGATGAGGATCAGGGATGATGACGATGAATCTCATGAAGTTATGGTGTACAGACGCAATAAAGAGGGATTACCAGAGCCAGCAGGGGAAATATGGTAGGAAACGTAGTCCTACAAAGAACAAGCAAGAGACAGAAAATCAAATGACCTCTTTACAAACACCTGATAGGTACCAAGGAAATAGGTAGCAGTCATTAGGGACTGGTCAAGGAGAAACTTTCAGATCAATCAAATTCTCTTTGTGAGAGTCTTTCTGAAAAGGGGAGATGCAGTATCTGCTGCCTGCCTTGGCTCCAGGAAGGCTTTCATCACTGATCTTCTCCTAAAAAGCTACAGTACATGACTTAGATGCTTGTTAACATGGCCTCCAAGAAGGGAAGGTGATGGTGAGCATAGATGGGTGGATGAATGGATACAGAAGAAGTTTATTCAATCTGCAGGACATACAGAGTCAGGAAGGACTGAGGATGGCACTGAAGGATGAAGCTGGGATGGAAGGTGGCCTCAACATGGTGGAGGAACTGTCTAGAAAAAGTAGGATGAGATTCAGTCGGGAGATGCGTGGGGTGGAATGAGGCAGGAACATCCAGCTGCACAAATACAGAATGGGGAACAACCGGTTTGGGCAATGGGTTACCAGGGGAATGTGAGTCAGGAAATCCACCCTCTTCTGGAGAGAGCAAAGAGCATTCTGGGAGGTGTAAACAAGCATATAGCCTAGCCTGAAACTCAAAGTTTACCACTCAGAAGTGGGGCAATGTATTTCCAGCTCTTAAGTCTAGAAAAGTGTGATAGAAAGACCTGAGAAATATGAGCTAGGAGGAGAGGTTTAAAAAACTGTGGTTTTTAGCTTAAAGAGGAGAAGAGAAGCCCAATCTCCCTGGGTCATCATGATGGTCTTCGTGATGTAAAGGGCTGCTGTATACCAAAGAGAAATATTGGTACTGTCTGTTGGATTTCTATTAAAAATGTATGCTGAATTCTCCTGAGTTAAAATATAGCTCAGTTAATAGAAGAGGCTATTCTTCTGGGAACTGGAATTGTATACGCTTAATTAATGATAATGAACACTGCAGGATATAAGAGCCTGCGCAAAGATTTTGACTGGAAGGTGTTCCAGCAACACTTAACTCACTATGGACGTCTGCGATTTGATAAAGCAGTTGCCAAACAGGGGTGGAGAGAAGTGCTAATTATATAGACTACAGTAACTTCTATTCCTGCCTTTGTTCAATATGATATTCATCATCAGCTGAAACCTCTTGGGAACTTTGCTCCTTTCTTTTATTGAATCTGGCTGTTTAATGGCCATTCAAACAGGGCCATATTATTCTTTCTGAAATAGCATGCCCGGTAAATGAACTTATATTTTTCTTTAGGTCTTAAATCCAATCTGTTATGAATTAATTTGCAGTTCCGAATGGCTTGAGCAATATGAGGCAATGTTTTGGTAGGTGGGTTGTTTTTCTGCCTGTCTGTGGCCCTGCAGATGTGAATAGATAAATCAGGGTGTGGAGTGTCTGTCATCATTGAACAAGTGGAATGGTGAGGACAGGGAGCAGCCGTTGTGAATATTTCTCTGGTGAATGGTGAGTAGTGCTTCTCTTTAGACACTTATGAGTGCATGGTATTCACCAAGGATGCAACCAAGGCCACCCAGGGCTGCAAGCATGAGGCCTTGCACTCTGATATAAAGAAATATTCTTGACTTCTGTAAGGCTGTTGTCCCTAATGAAATGAAGAGGAATGTGAAATGCTTACTGTGCCGTGGACTTACTGCCCAAATCCTGCTCAGGCGGTGCCAGCAGAGGAGAGCCTCATGGTGTCCAGTCTCAGGAGCTCTTTGCCGTTCTAGGATAAGTCATAGGGGTATCCAACCCCACCTGATCAAGGAGGAGCATCTTCAAGCTGTTGCCCAAGCCTTTGATAGCCTTACTGGGCAAGTGGCATCTCAGGACTGGGAGTGGTAGCAATACCAGCAGATTCCTCAGATGCCTGGGCTGCTCTGCTGCTGGCCCTTCAGACACCAGGGAGAACTGCACAAGATGACAACCCTTGGAGGTGTAAATAGGAATGCAACAAATGAATGGAGATTTAGAGATCAGCACAAATCAATTTTAAGACAACGAAGTACCAGTTTTCTGCACTGTGAGCTGTTGGGTCATATTTATAAGAGTTTGTCCTCCATTGCCAGAGGACCGGAAGCTCTGGTGTCCACCATGGTGTGCTTTAACACTACACGTGTGCAGAAGAGCAACATATTTCCCAGGTTCTTTTCTCTCCTTTTGCTGGAGGACTTTACCTGCTGAGCTACTCTGAGATAAAACAGCAAGGGGAGAAGGCTGCAGTCCCTCCCGCATCTCACATGGTCCAGCATAACAGCCGGGCTGTGCTCTGGCTTTTGTTTGCTGGTGGTGGTGGAGAGAGGTTGACAGAGCCTTGGCCTCATCGTCCTGCTCCTCCTCCTGTTCTTCATCCCCAGGAGCTGGGACTTCCTGTGGTTTTGGCAGGAGCTCTGTAAACATGTTCCCCAAAGTGCCTCCCCCTCTGCCTGCCACCGCTGCATGCCCTTGAAAGAGAGGAAACGCTGCAGCTGGGAATGTGGAAGGGGATTTCCATGGGCTTTAATGGGGTTGGCCTCCTTCACCCATCCGCGGGGCTGGGGGGTGCCGGGATTCCTCTTGCCGGCCCTGGTTGGCCCTGGGAGAGATCCTGCCCCACTTGGTGTAGGGCTGGGACAGCACCCAAACAGCCCCAGGGGTGGTTCCCAGCGTGGGGCTGCTCCACTGGCTCCATCCCAACTTTGTAGCCTGGTGGCTGCCCTCCAAGGGCTTTGCCTTCCTTTTGCAAGGGAGCAGGAGGGTGAAGGCAGAGCTTGGAGGAGAGGTCATGTGAAGGAGGCCTTCAGCCAGGGGAGCATGGGCAGGGGGTGCAGAGCATCCCAGTCGCCTTACAAAATGTGGTGGTCCAGGCACCTCTATGTCATCTCTGGCTGCTGTCCCCTCTGAGGACCCATTCCCTGGCCATGGATGCGTGGCACAGGCTGTCTAAAATCCATACAACTGTATGCTGTGTTTGCTGAATTAGGGGTGCATCCCAATGGGGACCAGTCTCCAAACCCTTCAGCCCCTGCAAGGGGTGCCCAGGCATGGGCAGTGCTAGCTGACACGGATCAGGAACTGTGCACAGAGTTAAATATCTGGATCTTGGACCATCTCATGAGTCCTGGCTCTGCTGGGACCTACCTCTGTCCTGCAAGACCATGGGGGCTGTGGACACCCTTTTCCTATCCCACCTCTTCCAGGTTGAGCTATCAGATCCTGAGCTGCAAACATTTCCCCTGATGCTGGGAGCATCTCCAGGTGATGTGACCTCCCGAGATCCCCTCAACTTGAATCACCATCCCTCCGGTGTAGGGGGTGAATGGGCTGTACATGACTTTCCCATGTGGGGACCAGGAGAGGGGGCCAGGCAGTAAATGCAGTGCATGGGTGACATCTAATGTCATATTAGGGTAACACAGGCTGGTTTTTCCAAGCTTAATCCTACTAATTGTTGGGGCTTCAGAATGAGCAGGAAGATCAGGCCCATCTGGCTCTGAAGGGCCCCTTTATTCCTGGGGGGAAAGAAGGATCTTTTGCTTCCAGACATCAAGAAAGAGCTCACAGCGTTTCACTCTCAACTTCATGCCAGGGAGCTGTGACCCTATCATCCTGCTCTGCACAGACCTGGTCTGCTCTGCACTTCTACTCTTCCGGTGTGACCGGTACCAGACTTTTCGGGGGACTTTCACCCTTCCTTGGTGGCATTTGAACACCTTGGTTATGCCTAGGCTGCCTCCTCCTTCCCACCTCTTCCACATCTCCATGCCCACTGGCCCTGCCCCACATCTCTAGCAGTAATTAGCTCGTCGGGGCTAATTTTTCATAGGCAGAAGAGAGGAGAACTCACCAACTTGTTTTTTAGGGAGGGTGAGTTTGAATGGCTCCCTCATCTCCAGAACATTCTAGGAGGTTGGGGGTGTGAGAAGGGACTTTGAAGGTTTTACTTAAAATTTGGGGTTTTGATCTAGAAATGACTTTGCACTTGGAAAGCTCAGTTTGTGTTTTGAAAAGAAAGAGGTTTTAAAGTATTGTAAGGGAAATTTCAGGGCTGAACGAAGACTTTTGGCTTCTTTAGATCCACTTTTCAAACACTAGCATTAATGATTGACTTTTTGCCTTGCTTACATATAGGAGTATTTAATTTAAAAAACTCTTGCAAGGCAGGAAAGAGCCGTGAAAGAGGACTCCTTGACACTGTCTCTTTCAGGACTAGGGGAACAGCTCCTCGTCTTTACTGCTACCACCTTCGAAGATGTCCAGGCCAAGGACTATTTCCACCTCACTGCTTTGTTAGGTCTTCACAGATTGACATTAATCAGCAAGACTCTCCCCTCAGTGTCCTTTTCTCCAGGCTGAACAACCCCAGCTCCCTCAGCTGCTTCTCACAAGACTTGTTCTCCAGACCCCGCACCAGCTTCGTTGCCCTTCTCTGACTCGCTCCAGCACCTCAATGTCTTTCTTGTAATGAGAGGCCCAACTTGACCCAACTGTCATTTCTGGTTGAACTTGCACAGATCTATTGACATGGCAACCTCTCCTGATGTAAAAAAGGGGGATGACAGAGAAACCGTTACTTTCCCAGATAGATAAATGCTCATTTGGGCACATTGTGGCTTGGATCCTCTATTTTGTAACACCTCTCTGCTTGGTGAAAAGCCTGTCTGCCACTGGCAGTCCCTTCTCCATGGATGAATTTAGTGATGTCTGTGCCTCTGGTCCTTCCCCAAACCATTCCTGGTTTTGAGCCAGGACCTGATTTTTGGCCAGAAGGTACATGGCACATCTTGGCTCTTGTTCCTTAGCCTAAGTCCTTTCTTCTCCTTCCCTGCCTCCAAATCCAGGTGATCTCCCCCATCCTGCCTGTACCAGCCTGGACCAGTGATGGACCCTCCCCCAGCTTCCTGGTTCCAGGGCATGGGTCCAGGTGCTTCACCAAAGCCACCATGGTGGCCCTGCTCCTGCTGGTGTGACCACATTAGGTTTGTGGTGCAAATCAAAGGGTTGATAGAGATGTACATCTCAGCCCAGGCACTTTATGAGCCCAGAATAACAGGAATAACTTTTTTTTTCTCCTTTTCCCCAGCATGCCATGCTGATTGGAGGCTGGAGCCCTCACTTTCCCGGAGGCTGTTGGAGAGGTAAATTAATTTGTTAGTGTTTATATTTTCAGAAGCTGCTGCAGCGCCTTGGGGAGCCACTTACAGCCCCATCAGTGGATCATTGATGCAGTGGCTCGTTGAGCCCAGGAAAACAAGCACCATTAGGACCAAAACAAACCCCAACTGTTCCTCTCCTGCATAATGATAGTAATTAGTGCTTGCTGGCACTTTGCAAGCATTAGTTAATTATTTCTCGGAGCTTCCTCTGGAAAGTTGCTATTTTTAGTGTGTTTTACACACAGGGAAACTGAGGCAGCAGATTTAAGGCTGTTGCAGAAGGGACAGAGATGGGGACAGAGGCCAGCGCTGTGGCTGCGGTCCTGAACGTGCCCTCTGCTTCTCTGTTTGCCCTAAGTCTGATGAAACATGTTCAACTTGCACGATCAAATCACGTATTTCCTGGTGCCAGAAGGCTTATTTGGATTGGAAATAGCAGTTTTATATTTTTTTTCAAAATGGGGCATTTGCCTTAACCCACCAAACAAAACATTTATTATTTTTTTTGCCTCCAAACTGGCCATTTTTGGAAAAAGAAAATCAAAGATATTTTTGGCTTTCCTGTTGCTGCTCTCTTATGCCGCCTTTTCGAGGCAAAACTGAATAAATTGAGAAAAGGATACAACTAAAAATCTCCAAATGCACACACACACATAAAAAGGGGGCTAAAAATGCTTCATGGGCAGAAGGTCATTGGGACCAAAACCTTGTTCCCTCAAAGCCTGCAGGCTGAGATCAGCTATAAAGCTGCTGCATTCTTCCCTGATGGTTTTTAAGCAGCTCCAATATTTTACACGGCAAGTTATTTTTTTAAAGCAAATCATTTATTGCTCCTTATCTGGGTTTATTCACTGGGGTTTTACTGTCCCATAAAGACCCTTAGTTGCTGGAGAGGACAGATGTTTGGTAGATTTGTCTAGGTAAGTGTAAGAAATACATATATGCCTGCTTTGTAAAGATGTCAGGCACAACACTGTTGTGTAATTTTACTGTTAGTTTTGCAATATATGAGGTTTTTCTGATACTTCCAGCTCCTGGGACCCTCTAACGCATGATATTCTCAGGTTTCATGATCAAAAAATAAATTATCTCTGAGAACTGCAAGCTGGAAATAAAGCAGAAAGCCAAGGGTAAGACACCAAGGTTGTTGCTGCTGCTGCTGCTGTTATTATTATTCATAAATGTCAAGTTCTCTTGTGGGTTTTCAAGCAGAGCATGTGAGTTTTAAGGCCTGGCTCAAGATTTTTCAGCATCTGGAGCTGATTTTTCAGTGTCTGAGTGCCAGTCACCACCAGCGCAGCCTAGCACAGGTTCTAGTTTCCATCAGTTCTTTTCTTCCTTGGCACATAGGCTGATAAATACAACATCGCTGATCGTTAATAAAGCATATAAATCCTAGGGTTCATACACTGAGCTGCAAAGTTTTCACTGACCTGGGCTTGTTTACCAAACAGGCAGTCTTAAATAGGGCTGCTACTTATTTCCAAAAGTGTAACAGATTTTCTATAAAATTGGTTTTTCAGTTAATTAACGGGCTATGGCATTTTGCTGAAATTATAACCCATGCAACACCCCCCTCAGGCAAATGTACTTGGGATTCAGTGTACATAGCTGTCTATCTGCCCTCTCCTTTCTGTGGTCTTCATATCTCCGGCGCATAAGTATCTGCCAAAATCCTTGAATCAAACATCTGCCTCCTCTAAAAAAAATCAAGGCCACGCAGGGGGCCAATGGTGTTAATTTCTTTGCAAATGACCCGTCTCTTTTCAATGTGCTGCAAAAATCCTTCAGACCTGAACGTCTTCACGGTACATCCCCAAATCGTGACCTCAGTCCTGAATCCTCTGCTTTGGCCTCATGGCAGGTTGTGAAGGTCCTGTTAGCACTGATAAGGCTCTGGGGGAAGACAAGCAAGGTGCAGAACCCTCCTGCTGGAGAGCAGACACATGCCTGGCTTCTAAAGAGATGGTGCTTCTCCTGCCTTGAAAACATCCTTTCTCTGCTCCTTTCCCCTCCCTCCACATTGAAATTTCTGACTGGAGTTGGGGTTATTTTCCTGATTCATCACAGGTGCTTTGGTGTCTGCCCATTCAGAGCTTGCCTTGGAAGAAGTCACAGCTCATGGTGTGATGTGAGACCTCCCAGCTGCCTCCTTCCTCAACACCTCCTTCAGTCAACACCACTACCTTACGTCTCTGAAGTACCTTCATCTCTTCCTGGACACTCTTCCCAAGGACAAAGTTGTGGCCCAAGAAACTGCATTTCTCCCAGGAAATCTCCCCTTGAAACTGTTTTAATCTCATAGAAGTTACTTGAAGTTCCATAAGGGAGGAGAAGAATACCCTCTTTCTGGGTGATTTGGGCTTCTTACCATTTGCTACTTTCCTTAGCTCTGTAATTAGACTGGTGCTGGTTGCACACCTTTGTGGCATGCCTTGGGGGGCCAGCAAAGGTTCCCACCAGGAACATCACTTGTTCAGGCATATGTGATCAGAAAACGCTAAATCCAAGCCCCTGCACCCCTGAATGTTTGCAAATAAACTTGAGAGGGAACCAGAACCAAAGAAGGCTGGTGCTTGTCTAAAGCCATGGAAATGGTTTCACAAGGAACATGCCTCACACCCCGGCTATGCCTCCCTTTATATTATAAACCATTTTAGACTTTTCCTCAGAACCCAGGCAATTCCTGCAAACCTCAGGGGCAGCTAAGAAGGTGAAGAAGTAGGGTATGAAAGGGCAGGAGGAGCTGTTGAGGTGGGACAGCAGCTCTGAGCAGACCTCTTGCAAAGGGACCATGTTTCCAGATTTGAAGCGAGACCTGGGCAAGAGGTGCTGGTAGTTGACAGGAGCCCTTCTGCTTTTGCCCCTGGCTTGGAGCAGGAGATGACTTAGAGCATGTGAATCTACCCATGGCAGGGATGGAAAGGGTCATTGTTTCTCACAGAGATGTTCAACCACATGCCAGCTGGTGGCCACCAGGATTGGTGGACCTGGGTTACAACATGGCTCACAAGATACTCCGGTCCATTTCTCAGCCTGTGGTCCTTTGAACAGATCTGGGATTAAACTTCTCATTAAGAAGAAGGCTTGAACTGTTATCCAAGGGATGGCAGCTGGTTCTCCATCCCTCTCCAACGTGCAAAGATCCCATTAAAGGAGCTGTGTTGGAGGACAGAAGGGATCGGTATAGTGCAGTTTTCTGCTTATCAGGTTTCTTCAAGCTCATTTCCTTCCAGCCTATAAGTAGAGAGAGGATAAATTGCTATTTGAAATGTTATTTTGCTATGTTATTCTGCAATTCAGTATTTGTATTTTTTTTTCTCCTTCGCTGTCCCAATTACATTCCTATTTTGACTGCTTCGTGCTTATAGATTATTTTAATGATGTTGACTTGCTAGTTTAAGGGTTTGAGCTCTTTTTTGAGAATAAGAACTACAATAACCGATTTTCTTACTGCAAAAGGAGCCTGTCTATATCTGTATTTAGATGGAATGGCCTTGATTGCTTTTATTTATTTTTTCACACCTATTTGGGTGTAGAGATAATCCTCAGACACAATCTGTCCAATTCTTCCTCCAATATTTCATAATTTTTATCAATAGGCTTCTCAGCTGCCACTGAAGGTAAATCAGAATTCCCTGGGGCAATTTTTTTATTATCTCTGAGAAATAAGAGCCAACCCCTTGATATGGAAATCCAGGTATCTTGTTAAAGATAAGGACACCTCTCAAAGGAACAATTTCCTTATTTATTTTAGGTGAAAAATGAGACTAAAGTAAGAAAAAAAAAGAATAAAACCAACAACTCCTTTCTCCAGTCTTTTTATTGTAACCTGCACAGCTGAGGTCTGGCCTTTTCTGCCCTTGCAAAGGAGGAGGTAGAAGGATGGAGGTAGCAAAGTGGTGGTGGGCACAGGGCAGTAAGACAGGTAGCGTGTGAAGGACTGACATGGGTTTGGCTGCAAACTGAGGATGCCAGTGCTTAATTTCCAGGCTCATTGATGGATTGCCCCAGGGAGTCTGCAAGCTGCTTTTTGTCTCCGTGCCCCTGTTTTGGAGGCGTAGCCGTGGGTATTGCCAGGTTGTTACTGTAGACATGCAGCAGGCAGACCAAGTCCTTTACCTAGACTTTAGCAAGGCCTTTGATACAGTGTCCCACAGTATCCTCCTGGAGAAACTGGCTGCCCATGTCTTAGATGGGAATACTCTCCACTGGGTTAAAAACTGGCTGGAGGGCTGGACCCAGGGAGTGGTGGAGAATGGAGTTAAATCCAGTTGGCAGCCGGTCACGAGTGGTGTCCCACAGGGCTTGGTACTGGGGCCGGTTCTCTTTAACATTTTTATCAATGATCTGGACGCGGGGATCGAGTGTACCCTTAGTAAATTTGCAGATGACACCAAGTTGGGTGGGAATGTCGACCTGCTGGAGGGTAGAAAGGTCTTGCAGAGGGATCTGGACAGGCTGGATGGATGGGCTGAGACCAACAGGATGAGTTTCAACAAGGCCAAGTGCTGGCTCCTGCACTTGGATCACAACAACCCCATGCAGCGCTACAGGCTTGGGGCAGAGTGGCTGGAGCTGCCTGACAGAAAAGGACCTGGGGGTGTTGGTCGACTGTGGGCTGAACATGAGCCAGCAGTGTGCCCAGGTGGCCAAGAAGGCCAACAGGGTCTTGGCCTGTATCAGGAACAGTGTGGTGAGTAGGACCCGAGAGGTGATGGTCCGCCTGTACTGGGCACTGGTGAGGCTCCACCTCGAGTACTGTGTCCAGTTTTGGGCCCCTTACCACAAAAAAGACATTGAGGGGCTGGAGTGGGTCCAGAGAAGAGCAACAAGGCTGGTGAGGGATCTGGAGCACAAGTCTTATGAGGAAAGGCTGTGGGAGCTGGGGTTGTTCAGTCTAGAGAAGAGGAGGCTGAGGGGAGACCTTATCGCTCTCTACAACTCCCTGAAAGGAGGTTGCAGAGAGGCAGGGGTCCGTCTCTTCTCCTGAGTAACAGGCGATAGGACAAGAGGAAATGGCCTCAAGTTGCGCCAGGGGAGGTTCAGGTTGGATATTAGGAAAAATTTCTTCCCTGAAAGGGTTATCAAGCATTGGAATGGGCTGCCCAGAGAAGTGGTTGAGGCACCATCTCTGGAGATATTCGAAAGACAGGTTGACATGGTGCTCAGGAATATGGTTTAGTGATGGTGGTTTGTTTTTTTTTTCTTTTTCAAGGTTGAGCTAGATGATCTTAAAGGTCCCTTCCAACCGAGGGGATTCTGTGATTCTGTGTTTGCGTGTAGGTGAACTGCAGGTCGAGGGTTATTCTCGGAGCAGGTTCAGGGATTCAGTGGTTCCAGCTGACATGTTTTGGAAGGGGAACAATCTTTCACAGGCAGGCCCTGGATCCGTGCCCAGAAATGGGGCCGGGTGGACGTCAGCAGTTTTGGTTCAGGGAGGAAGGTCGTGTGAAACTGCCTCTCGGATCTGCCCACCCTTGTGCTCGCTGTCATTTGCGGCCGAACCCAAAGACCTGGATCGAAGGGCAAAGTTTTGCCTGCACGGTGCCCGGGATTTACATCCTCTGCTGGGAGCCTGCTCCCGCAGGAAGACGTGCTGATTGATGGGGTGTATGATCATTTACCTCCACAGAATACAGGTTGAGGTGTTCTTAGGGGACATCCTTTGATGTGTACCTCTCTGGTGCATTGGGGCTCACGGGCTGGTCCTGCATAGCCGTCTGCTTCCCCAGGAAGATCTCTTCCTCTCCAGTTTCACGACACTGTGTGTGTGGATGAGTGCCTGCTGGGTAGATTCCTGTTTCACCTGATTCCCAGAGCCTGTTTTCTTAACCAGTAGGTTTCACTGCTAATCCAGCAGCCGCAAGCTCTTTTTGCTCCTTCACTGGGTGTTTCTGGTTCTGGCTCAGAGTGCTTAAGGGATGGAGAAAGGCACAGCAGCTGCGAGGTGGGTCTGATGAGTAGCAAACAGGAGGTGCTTGCTGAGGGTGCTCTGTGGTTGCAAGTCTTGATGGACATGTTCAGGAGGACATCAGAAGTGTTCAGACATAGAATCATAGAATTGTCTACGTTGGACCATCGAGTCCAACCGTCAACCTAACACTGACAAAACCACGACTAAACTATGTCCCTCAGCACCACGTCTGCCTGTCTTTTAAATACCTCCAGGGATGGCGATTCCACCACTTCCCTGGGCAGCCTGTTCCAATGTTTGATAACCCTTTCAGTGAAGAAATTTTTCCTAATGTTCATCCTAAACCTCCCCTGGTGCAACTTGAGTCCTTTTCCTCTTATCCTATCACTTGTTACTTGCGGGAAGAGACCTCCACCATCCTTGGGTGAGTTCTGGATGCCCAACAATGCAGAGTCCTGACTTTCTCTAAGGTGAAGGTGGGAAGCTGAAAAAAAGCATCTTTTTCCACCATGATAGCTATTTTTATGTTTTATTAACTCACTACATCCAGTTTATTGCCCAGTAAAAGGGAGTATGCTCTCCTTTTCCTCCTTTAATTAGCCAAAATTGCTTTATTTGCCAAATAAACCTTTGCTATGAAAACATAAACTGTCTTTGATATAGATTTCCACCCCCAGTAGTTGATCTATGATCCAATAAAAAATGTACAAACCTTTAATCAACATGAAACAGAAAGACATATGATTTTTCTTTGAATAACTCATGGGGGAATTTTTCCCCTATGCATCTGCCTAACGTACTAGTTGTGTCTGTTCAGGCAACGTATAACAAAGAGGGTATGAAGAAAGCATCCAATATTGGGGTTTTTTGCTGTGTAAAGGGAGAAGTTCAGCGTGTTGTTTTGGAGATAAAGAGGAGGAGACATCCAGGTCAACCTCACAAAGCGTGAGGCTGATCTGAGTCTACAGTGCAGGCGTCTCCATCTCTCCATGGGTTGTTTTGCTTGCTGTTGCAGTCAACGGAGCTTGGGCAAGTCTCAGCATTGGGCTGGAAGGATGGAGATACCCAGGTGTGGGATCTGGCTCAGACCCTGGAGATACAGGCTGTCCTCCCTGTGTGAAGCACTGGGGAGTCAGCCCCAGGGGGGCTGATGGGTGACACCCACCCCACTGCTTGACACCACTGAGCCACCACCCCAGGGACTGCAGGCTATGGGTCGCTCTTCTGGAAGCAAGAGATTTGAGGGGGTGAAGGCTATTGTGCTTGTTTTAGCTTCCCAGATCTCTCCTTCGTTTGAACTTCTTTCAAATGGGCCAGGCTGGATGGGGTTTTGAGCAACCTGGTTTAGTGGGAGGTGTTTCTGCCCATGGCAGGGGGTTGGAAGTAGATGATCTTTAAGGTCCCTTCCAAGTCAAACCATTCTGTGATTCTATATAAGGAGTTCTATCGCATGCTTTGTGGTAGGTGAGATTTAAATAGCAGACTGCTCTCAGGCCCTTGCATGCTGGCAAAAGTGCTCCAGCGTTGAAGCAATGAATTGCCATCTATAAAAGCGCAATCTTCAGAGGTGACCTCCACACCCCTGGCACTGGCCCATGTTAATCTGCTTAAATGCAGCCTTTTCACTTGGCTTTATGGGGTCCTGGTAAATCGTTCACTGGAGGAGGTGGGGACCGGAGACGGGAGAGAGAAGAAGGGGATTTAGATTTACTGAAGAGAAGCTTTTTTTTTTGCAAATTTGAAAGCTCAGATCTCTGGGCTCTTTGCCCTCTTTGAGCCATTTTGATGAAAGAGTCCTAATTGGTGTTATTCTTTTTGCTTGGAAATTTAGTATATACCATAAGATTCTGGGGCACAAAGGATGCACAAACACTCAGAGAAACTGCGAGGTATGAACCCCTAGAGCTCCAGTTCCTGCTCTTCTGAGATCCCAGCAGTCCCTTTCTTTGCCTCAATTTCCCTCTGTATATGACGGACATAATGATTCTTTTCTGATTTTTTTTTTATTATTGAAGTGGATTTTGGCATGACCCCAGCCATGGAAACTGGTCGTTTTTCACCTATGCTATGAGACAAAATGATTTCCAGGGGAAGGGGTTAATTTGTGTGCTGGCACGGTAGAAAGATTCCTTGCTGCCAGTAAATGTCTTGTCCTGGGAATGAGATATTCAACAATCCCGGGCCTTTGGTTTCAAGCTGTGTTTTTTAATGCCCGTCAGCCAGCACTCCCTCAAGTTCACCTTCACCTCCAGCGTAACACACAGACGGGTCTGGATACGAGCTGGTTTTTAGGTCGCTGGTGGCCGTTTGATGCTGACTCTGCAAACTACGTGTTCTGACTTTCTGAGATAATAGAGGAACACAGTTTTTATGCTCTGACTTCTCCCCCGCTGTGTTATGAGGCCGTGCTCGGTATCCTGCGCTGCTCTGTGAAGCAAGGAAGTGAGAGCGATTACTTCAGCCCTATGCTGGAGACCTGCTCGCCCTTCTGAATCCCAGAGGTAGTTTGCAAACCCTTCACCATGAGGGTCCTGACTCTCCATCACTCTCTTCCTCTGCCGTTACCCCTGCCATGGCAGAGCTCCGAACGCTGCCACCGGATCCGAAGGGTAGTGTTTTAAGCATGTTTTTTTTTGCTGGTGAAAATACAGTACAAGATTTGTTTTAGTTTTTAAATGAAGGTACCCTGGTTCTTTTGGTAATTATTTTGCTTAAATTCCAGAGGCATGGTTGAAAGAGAAAATAGTATATCAACTGACAACCCAGTTTATTGCCATTTCTCTCTCTGCTTTGTGAAATAACTCATTAATATCTACATTTTTCTCTGCAAAATCAGATCAGCCTCATCTTTTGTGTGATTTCTTCCTCAAAACCTTCACAAAAGTCCCTTTCCCTGGTTCTTGAACTATGTGAGCAGTGTTTAATGTAGGCTTTAACATATTTTTCAGCCTACTTGACCCAAACCCCAGGGGATTGCAGTATAGAGGTTAAAACCCTACTTTAGTCCTGCTTACTTCTTCATGCACCTAAGGATTTATTTTGCTGTGGAAGGTTGCTCTGATCTCAAAATCCTTTGCAGAGAGTTTGCTCTCCCAAACACAGCTCCTGCTATAGCAATGGCCCAAATCCCCCTGTCCTTCCCCTCCCTGTAAGCAGAGTTATTTTGGAAAAAAAAAGATCAAATGTACCAAAAATTTGTACTTGACCTTTCTGAAATTGAATAGATGAATTGACTGAGAGGGGAGGCAGGAAGGGAGAGGAGCACCCACTGCTCCCTACTATTGGCACGTCCCCAGTTTGCGACCCCTGAGTGTAACTGAGTCTGAGGAGCTGTTGATGGTCAAGCAAGAGGAGGGAGATGTGATGGGCACCATAGTTCGTGTGACCCAGACATGGCTGCAGCCCTGTGAGCAGCACTGGGCGGCATCTCATGTTGAGCACGGCCAGTTTGGGAGGGACCTGCTCTTTGGTAAGGTGATGCCGGTCTCCAGAAGAGCTCATCAAGGGTGGGTTTTGCGGACTGAGTTCTGCCTCCATGCTAATGCCACCTCCGCTGGTAGGAAAATCAATGAGCGATGCAGAGTTGTCACAGAGCATCTGATGTGCAGAAACCGACATCGCCATTTTATACTCAAGGGACAATTAATATGACAGCCATTGTAGAAAGAGTTCCCAGTCATTGTGCATGAGGTGTGGGGTGTCACAGAGTTTAATCACACTGCTCCTCATGCATACTATGTGACGGTATTTTCACAGAGAGGAGATAATTATGACTCTAGCAAGAAATTCTGTTTAATAGTTCTTATAACATTCAGGAGTTTTACAAATGTGTTTTTAGGCAGCTGTAGCAGACACAAGGAGCTTGAGGCCAGACATGTGCTAAGTCAGATGCAAATGCAGCACCGGTGATAGGAAATAGGAAGGAAACGACCATGAAGAAGAGGCAAGCAAGGCTAATTTTAAATGATATAGAAGCCTTCATACCACACCTCTTTCTTTCTTACTGAAGGACAGGGGCTAGGAAGGATGTAAAAGACACTTTCAAAACTTGTATCTGACTCTCAAATTGCTTTAGACAGTTTAAGCAACGAAGAATCCATGGATGGAGATTCCACCTCACTTAGGAGAGGAGACAGAAGCTATCTGAGATACTGCTACAGCTAAGGAAGATCTTTGTTCTGCAAAACTGTAATAAAATATGACATCAGAGTTTCCTGTAACTCTAGTCCAGTGATGTAGGTCTATCTTCAAATAAATTTATTATTTTCTGCTTTAACCTTATAAGTGAACAAACTAATTCATATTTTATGCCATGTCTAAGGGTGTGGGAGTCCCTTAAATAGGGATGTTGGTGCCTTACTGATTCTCTGATCAGAGAGAGAGACACCACGTTGCTTTGTGGTGTCTAAAGGGTACCAAGATGTGTGTCCACATGGACTCTGTAGCAGGGTTTGATATGTACTGTCAGGGAAAGAAATGCCTTCTCATAACTTGCAACAGTTAAACTCCATTTATTCATTGAAGTAGTGAGGCTCGTGTCTAACTGTCATTTCTCCCGTTTTGTGAAAAGTTTTGGTCACTCTCTTTTCCAAATGTCCAGACATTCAGGATGAGGCATGGTCTACACTACAACACATCCTTCCGAACATCAGTGTCTTTGGCGTCCCTTCAATCCTTTGTAGGCCAGCAGCTCGCTGCCAGGATGACCTCTTGGGGTACATCAGGGAGAACTCCCCGTGCTTGTTTTCCAGAAGCACAGATCCTCGATCCACTCTGTGTTAGCACGTGGCTGTGTGAAGTCTATGAGGTATGGTTACGGGGTACCATTTCTGTCCCGTGAAGGGCAGCGGTGCTTGTCTCCATCCTTCAATTATGCACCTACAACATTATTCTGAACATGCAGCGCTCTTCAAAATGCAATGATAGAGCCCTGCTTAATCATTTCAGGAAGATGCATTTTTGGAGGGTGACATGAACTCTGTTTAAATTAGAAATCGCATCTACTTTTCATGCCTGAGGATTCATAATAAGAACAACGAGAGCTCCCAGGCACAAATAAGGGCGCGAGTGAATTTCTCATCATGAAATTACCACTGAGGTTATTATTGACTAGCTTTTGTTTTTCCTGATCATTAATGTTGTTCTGCTTCTCTAGATGGCTTATTGGCAAGGAGCACAGTTAGCATCCTATGCAGCAAACACATGCAAAAGGCAATATAAATGTAAAATGAGTTAAGTGAGATGCTATTATTTAATGCAGGCTTGCAAGCTTAAAATGTCAGGTAGGAATTTTGCTCAGAGGAAAGAACAATAACTGACCCAAAAGGATGGATTTGTTTACCAACTGCATTATACCTCATGAAATCATTTACATCGACACTGGGTATGAATCCTTTTTGGAAGGATTTTACATTATTTTTTTGCTAGTGCAAATGACAGCACAAAGATAGGATTCATTTGCCAAACACAGATGCCCAGTGCTATCTGAGATGCTTGATGGCATCCAGAGTTCTCTGTGGGCCTGGTAGAAATGACACAGGACCTATGAATGACCAATCCCTTCCTGAATTGATAGCTCAAAGGCATCTGCATTAGAGTGAATCGTTCCCCAGGCTCAGCTGGCACCATTCACCAGTGAAAGGACTTGGTTTTTATGGGCTTCTAGTGCCATTTGGCATAGCCCATGGTACCCAAACTGGGTTGGAAGAGAGAACAGAGGTCATACAGCAGAGCTGTGCCTGGCTGAAGCTGTAGACGGAACCAGACAGGATTGTCTAGGGTGTCTAAAATGGCATTAGAGACCTTTGTTTAAGCAGCTGAGTGCTGCCCATAGTCTCCATTGATTTTAATGGGAGCTCGGACACCAGCCTACAGGTACATGCCAACACTTACATGTGGATATCCTAAATCTGAGCGCTACTTGTGGTGTCAGGAGACTGGGAAGGCTCTAGGTTTTCTTTGGGTCTAGGTTTTCCTTCACTCTAGGTCTTATTGGATTCTGGGCTACAGGTGGTCTAACCGCCTCCAATGTAGACTTGGCCAAATCATGTTCATGGTCAGGCCTGCTCTTCATCTTGCAGTTTGCATAGACTCCTCTGGATCCTGGTATCAGGGCTGTAAACAGGCTTAAACCTCTCCCAGTTCCGTTATCAGGTAAATCTGCCGCAGAACTGGAGTTTGTAAGTGGGGCTGGATGGGAGGCTGGAAGGAGAAAGCTGCTTCAAACTAACAGGTGAAACTTCCAGGCTTTAGCTACTCGTTAGTTCAAGTATTGGGTGATAACTGTAGCTAAAAAGCATTGCCATTAAGGAAGGTCTCATTAATCGTTTGTCCTGCCAGTGCTAAGCACATATGCCATCTATCCATACCCGGACAGATTGGTGTTGCACAGTTTGGCCACCATTCACAGTAATTTGATAAGAAAGATAAAGCGTATTTATCTCGGTTAGCGACAATGAGATGTAAATTAGAGGAATTCTTCCCTTTCACCCCACTCACAGGCACTTGAGTGTTTTCCCCCAATTACTTGCAAATAGCAGCTTATTCAAGTATGGAGTAGCCCTGAAAATAAGCCCCTTCTCCTCTCCTTAAGCTCTCTCTTGGTTCTTTCTGGGTGGTATCAGAGATAAGTGAAGACCTTTCTCCTTACAACAGCCTTCTAGGGCAGCAGCACTAACCTTGTTTCACAGAGGCAGATCTGAAGGACACAGACAGATCAAGCAACTTTCTAAGAGCTGTAGAGGGAATAGGAGGTGGCACGAAGACCTGAACCTGCTCCTTGGAGGGTTGGCATTGCACGTCAAATCAGCAGGAGGGTTTTTTGCTTTCTTTATGATTTGCAAAGCCACGATAACTTCTCTGCGTGGATGATTGGAAATTCCTGGAGGTGGCAGTGGCAGAAACAGAGATTTCCCCTGTTTCTTCTTGATTGAAAGGAAAATCAATGTCAGTGGTATAGGCTATGTAGTGATGTTGTGCTAAGCTGTTCCAGTGCTGTCCTACCCACTTAGTGCATACATTGGGGACAGAGTTTCGCTGTTCATTGAGCGTGCAATAGCCAGGAATGCAGTGCAAATGATAGCAGTGTGCTTGTCTAGCCCTGTCTAACACTGTCTGACTAACTGAAAAAATCCACATAGTTGTTTTTTTGATCCACCAGTGCTTTGTAAAGCCCTGAGCTGCTCACTGCTTTGTGGCTGAAAGAAAATCCAACCCTGGCGTAGAACCATAGAACCATAGAATTACAGAATCATGGAATCATGGAATCATAGAATCATAGAATGGTTTAGGTTGGAAGCGACCTTAAAGATCATCTAGTTCCAACCCCCCTGTCATGGGAAGGGACACCTCCCACTAGACCAGGTTGCTCAAAGCCCCATCCAGCCTGGTCTTGAACACCTCCAGGGATGGGGCATTCCCACCTCCAGGGATGGGCACCTGTTCCAGTGTCTCACCACCCTCACAGTAAAGAATTTCTTCCTAATATCTAATCTAAATCTCCCCTCTTTCAGTTTAAAACCATTACCCCTTGCCCTATTGCTCCGCTCCCTGATAAAAAGTCCCTCTCCATCTCTCCTGTAACCCCTTTAGGGACTGGAAAGGCTGCTATAAGGTCTCCCCAGAGCCTTCTCTTCTCCAGGCTGAACAACCCCAACTCTCTCAGCCTGTCCTCATAGCAGAGGTGCTCCAGCCCTTGGATCATCTTCATGGCCCTCCACTGGACCCCTTCCAACAGGTGTATGTCCTTCCTGTGTTGAGGACACCAGACCTGGATGCAGTACAAAGGGCACACTCTGCCCTTTACTGTTGGTGGGTGTCTAAGTCCCCTGAGTACTTCTCACCTCTTCCTGAAAGAGTCACAGCTGGAAGGAGACTCCAGGCTTTGGGTGCACACTGTCATTCAAGGGTAGAAACCTTCCTGCTCCTACCAGCAGCATACCAGTATGGCTGTGGGTTGAAAAATGTGGATATTTCACACATATCTGGAGAGCTGGATCTCCAGAGGTTGGGTTGTCCATCTTCTCTGCTTGTCTCCTAGAGTGACAAACAGGTCAGATACCTGAGGAGGTTCTGGCAGTTCATCCAGGAATGTAACACGGGAGCCATCCTTGGTCTGTGTGGGCAGCAGATGAAGCCTGGCAGCTGCGGGCTGGCTATGTCCGTTCTAGCAATGCCTGCACACAGCTATTGTGCTTAAAGATGATCTTTAAGGTCCCTTCCAACCCAAACCATTCTATGATTCTGTGATTCTATGATTCTATTGTCTGCAAGGGCACACACAACCAGATTCTTTTATCTATTTGCGGCTCCCTGGGTTCATGCCATGTGTTTGAAAGTCACTTTCCCAGAGTAGGTTGACAAATATTAAAAGCCAAATGCCTTTCTGCTTGCGGAAGAGGAGGAAAAGTATAACAGCTTCTTCCCTCTTCCTCGATGTGCAAGCACAGATGTGGATATAGGGTATAATTCCATGCGAATGCAGCTGTAATTTTGTGTGACTTAATACCCACTTATTATCCCAGCTACTAGAGGGGAGAAAGGCTCCTTCTAGCTGGCTTTAACAGACACCTGGCCTCTCTGTTTTAATTTGTTTTCCTGGTAGCAAGATCCCTTAACACTTTTTGTGTGTGCAGTTAAAGATGAAAAGAGCATCTAGCGTTTTTTGGCATCAGCTGGGTGGAGGGATGCAGAAGAGCTATGGCAAGGCAGGATGTTCGTGGAGCTGGAGTTTTTCTTGGATGTCAGCCCAGGATTTTTTGGAACAGGACCCAGTTTTACTGAAAGGTTCATGAACCCTCGAGGACTGGGCCCAGATTTCCTCTGTCGAAGCTCCGCACAGTTCTACTGGGACAGACCAGTGCATAGCTGTAACCATTCCAGGAGAAATTTTGGCCCTGCAGAGTTCAGCTTTGCTGTACCTGTCCATCATTGCTGCAGGTGAGATGGGATGGCACCACTCTGGGGAAAGGGGCTGCAGTGCTGGGCTGTAACTGGGAGCTGCGTGCTCTACAGTGGGACTCCATTGAGTGGGAATAGTACGCTCAACGAAGAGGACTTACAAAGTGTGGGGATTTCATCACACCATCTCCTGTGTTTTCTCAACCATTTGCTGCCATCCTTTTTTCCTTTTCTCTGTTTCCCTCATTGGTTATGGCCACTACTCAAAACTTGTCTCTTCCAGAGCAAACCAAGTGCTTTCACACGGCCTTGGGCTCTGGACTGTGGAGGATACAAAGCCAGCTGGGACCCTGCTTGAACACAGTGTAAGGCAGGGAGAGCTGAACCTGGTGAGATCACATCTATGTTGCTCACTCAGCAAAGATTTTGGAGTAAAAACTACCCATGGACAACTAGGGGTAGTCTTGGAGAGATTTACTGCAAAATAGCTTGGGATTGAAGTGATGTTTGTGTATCTGGAGAAGATCAGGAACTAGGGCCCTGGAGGTGACAGGAAGATAAATTATATGATGGCAGGGACATATCCACTGAGACCTGAGTCCAAAGGTCTCTATGTAACACTCTTGACAGTTAAAAGGCTGCTCCAGGCCTGACTTTGAAAGATGAAGAGCAATACGCTCTATTTGGGTATACAACCCAAATTCCTTTCTTCACGTCTTTTCTGGCTGAAAGCACATTTCTTTCACATCATAACTTTCACTAAGTTATGATGTCCTCCACACATTTCCAGATCTAGTTGCAATTCCCAGTATGCAGCTACGTTGAGTGTCACCCTTCAGGTTTAACCTGAAAGCCAACATCCATTGCACAGAGGCACTCAAGCCTCTGGATGGGTCACATTTGGCTAGGGAAGAAACAAGAACCATCACAAGGATTCTACCATGAGCTGATGTTCCATCACCAATATGCTTTGAGGTCCCTGTGGAGATGCCCCTGGTGATCGAGGACAGAGGAATTACCAGACAAGGTCAGCTGATTGTCTTTGACAGTAGCCCATAGCATGTACCTTGAGATGTTACAGGTGGTCCTGCTGTCGTGGGACAACCCACCAGCGAGGCGGTGTTCCTCCTGACCTCTATTAGTTGCAGGTTGTCATGAGCCCTGAAGCACGAACATTTCTCAGCCTTGAAAAGCTCCAGAGATTCTGCTTTAAATTATAAATAATAGAAGCCTGGATTTTCTTGTTTCTCATGTAGAATGGGTTTCCAAAAAGGCCTGAGGCACTCTGGAATACTGGCAGATCTGTAGCATGTTTGATTGTAGGTGAATCAGCGACAGATATAGTGGTATGAGCTTTGTGATGTTTGGACAGCATAGCCAAAAATCTTGTAACAATCAGACTCATATTGCCACTTCTCTGGATATATTTATTCTTGAATTTCAAAGGTATTTTTTCCCATGTTCTGTTAATTGCCAAATGGAGGAAATAAGGTTACACCATTCCAGGGAATAATAACCTCACTGCTTGGTTTCCATCATATGTAATATACTTTATAATTTAGGCACATGCTGAAGTTCTTTGCCAAATTATAGCTTTTCTGAGGAGAGAAAGTGCAGTTTTCGGCACTTTTGCTATAATATGCCTCCTTGCTGGTAATACTGCTTTGACAAATGCGCCTTTCTGCTTTCACTGATTTGATTGATTTTACACTCAAGTTCTAACTGTGTTGGAAGAAATTACTCTTTCTGGCAATAATTTTGATAAGCTTATCAAGGAATTTTCTTCCAATAGAGTTACATTTTTAGGCAACTCTAAATGATCTATTGTCCTAAGTTCCCTGGACCCCCACCTTCCTGGAGGGCAGTGGAATTTAAATAATAATTTATACTGAGTGTGGACGTAGTTGCTGTAGAGCTGGCAGTAAACATTAATCCTGGTATCCCAGCCTTCTTTTCCTTCTTGGGAATAAAGAGAATTTTCTTAAGCAATTATACCTTTCCCATGTTAACTCTGTGTTAATCATGTAAGACATTATATTTTGAACGCATGACTCAATACCTTGCTAGGCTTGTGTCTAAAAGAAAGAGCCATTTATCAAAAAACTGCGCCTTTGGGAGAGATAGCTTTTTCATTTAAATTAGGATTATCCTATTGTTTGACAGATCCATTAAGACCATCTACTCAACCCAATAAAAGACCTTCATAACAATATGAAATGGTAATAATAAGGCAAGGTTCGGTTTTCCTCACTCAGCCAAGGGGATGTAATTAAATGAACATCAAAACTTATTTTAAGAGTGCTGTCTAATAACGTGGCCTATTTTGCTTTTACAGGCTCAGTTGATTCCATTCTCCTGTGGCTCAACATTTCAGTGTAAATGTTAATATCTGAATGTAAACCAAAAATGTTTTTTTGTCAGTAGTTTTTCCCATCCATTTATGCAGTTTCTGCCTGCTACCAGCTTTTATGGTGTGGGTTTTTTTTCTTTTTTTCTTTTTTTCTTTTTTTCTTTTTTTCTTTTTTTTCTTTTTTCTTTTTTTTTCTTTTTTCTTTTTTTCTTTTTTTTTTTCTTTTTTTCTTTTTTTCTTTTTTTTTTTTTTTTTCCCCATGGAGTTTCTTAGCACTAGAAACTCCAGATATTGACGTCATCATTAGGGACCATGTTCTTGGGAAAGATTTGGAGTAATTTGGTTGTTAAGAGAGGTCAGTCTTTCCTTGGTTGCAGCCTGGTGGCAGGCTTTATAATGTCCTCTCCAGGATACTGACTGCTGCAGCTCACCTGCAGCATGTCCCTGAGCACTGAGCGTGCGAGTGATTTGTCCACCATGTCTATCTTGGATATATTCCTCTTCCTGCTATATATTCCTCCACTGACGCTTTGAACAGAGCTTTCAGCCAACTCCTACTGTGTTTTTATTTTCATCTTGTCTTGGCTGGTATCATTCTTTCTCGCTCAATCAGCTCTTCTATCAAAAGCCAATAAGTATTGCATTAGATGACTTGTCAAGGTTGTCTTCTTTCAGCTTTTTTCTCTGTGACTTTTTTTATCTTCACATTAATGCCCATCTCCTTGTTTGTGCAGCGTCTAGAGTATCACACGGGCTTAGTCTCTCCTCTCTGCTTACGTGGAACAAAGATCACCTTATGGCTCTGTTAGTCAGTTAGGAATTACATTCTGCGTAGGACAGCAACCTTTCCTTGTTTGATCTTCTTAATGGAAGTTGGATATACACTTTCAGTGTTACCAGTTATTAGTTTAGTTGGTCCTTTTTCAAAGCAAGAAGATGTAGATATCTTCATAGACTGTTTAGTCAAGGTAGCCTTTCCAAAAATTTAAACTAATACTGCTGAAGGAGAGCGCTATTTAATAAGATAATTCAATTCCATCTTTTGCTGTCAGTGGTATCTTGCTTGGCATTTTTACCATGGCTCCATAGAGTTATGAATCATACAATGAAATTGTGAATATAAATCACACATTGCAATGTATGAATTTTTGCCAATCTGTTTTCAGGTAGGTAGGGAAAACAGTTTGGTGTCTAAAAGAAGCCATGGGTTCAATAATGTGTACAACAGCAGTGCCAATCAAGAGCATTGAAGGAAAGGAAGGGGAGAAGATGACTCAGTTGTCTGCATTACGGTGATGTCCTAACACCCGACTGCAAGGAGTGAGTTAGAGGAAACCATTTGCCTTCCCTTCAGGGACAAAGTGAGTGAATCCACCAAACCCAGCCCCAATCTCCTCTTACCTCTGATAGTTTTCAATGGGAGGAAATGGCTCCGTTCCTGATGCTCTGGCAGCAGCGTAGCAGTTCATGCCTTTGGTGCTGGGTTTCTATTTCAACCCTGAGAAGGTTTTTGTTGTGCAAGGTTAAGGTTGTTAATCAACAAATCAGTAAAAGCACAGTGAAATCACGCCAGTCACATCTAAAATGGAGACTAAACCCCGCTTTGGTAGGCAATAAGGCTGGTGAGAGGCACATTAGCAGGTAGGTGCTTCCTGGGCTCAGGGTCTGCGTGAAGGGGGTGGCAGTACTGTCCTGTGCCATGTCAAGAAGTTGCAATCCCTGAACAGGGCGAGATGAAAGAACAAGAAGAGGGAAGAGAAACATCTTCACTGCTGTGAGGGCAAACATGGGCACTCGGAAGTGCTCCCATTGGTGCTTCAGCTAGGGTCAAGCTGGAGAAGCATTTCATTACTGCTTCTTCTGCAGAGCATTTGCTCCACAGGTTTGGGTTTTTTCCCAGAGCAGGTAGTTGGGAAGTGTTAATCCCAGTCTCCACTAATCCCCTGTACTTGCCTGCTGCCTCTGCCGCTTTCCTCCCATCAGGGAGGCTCTGCTCCAACCAGACCTGTCATACATATGAGGGAGCCTCTAATCTCCAGGGGGGCTCTGCAGTCCCTGATTTGAAAGGTTTGAGAGGTTTCCTAGCTGAGCAGGAGAGGGCAGCAAAACACAGAGATTGAGAGAGAGAAGGAGATCCCCTTGCAGAGCTCACCGGAGTTCATTTAACAGTTTCAGGAAGGGTGAACTGGTGTGGAGTGGGATTTGGGGTTGTCCGGTGCTACGCATGGGGATGTTACTGCAGACCGGGCAAAGTTGCTGGGGTGGGCAGTTTGCTGTAGCTCGCACTCAGAGCGGTCCTGGGGAGAGAGGTGATCTGCACCAGGCTGAAAAGGGAGCCTCCTTGCTCCTTAGAGGATGGTCAGAGACATGGTGACCTCGGTGACCTGCAGAGAATGATGCGTAAGAGCCAAGTGCCTCAGAAAACAGCAATATTTCCAATGAGAAATGAGACTACGGGGCCTTGGAGAAGGAGGTACCTCTCTTCTTTCTCACCCCATGACATGCAGCCAAAAGCTTCCAAACTTCCGATAAAGGGGAGAAGATAAGGGTGAAAGTTTCAACAAAAAAAGACCAAGATCTTGGCAAGAGTGGGAACAAACACAGTCCATATAACAATTGGTGTGCAACAAATAAGGAGTGTTGAGGAATGCAGTTACTGTGGCAACCTGGTAATAATAGATAACAGCAGTACAGAGGTGGAATTAAAAGTGAGAACAAGGAAAGCACCTAGAAATACTAATATGTTAGTCAAAATCTGGAGTAATAAAAACCTCGTCAGAGCATTAAAACTGAAGCTATGCAACAGCATCCTTATGCTCCTGGTGTTTTATTTGGCAGAAGTACAGCCAGAGACAGCCGCTCCTGAATAAAACCACGGAGTTTTCATGCATGGTGTGTATGAGGAATATTAAGAGTTAAGTGGGGAGAAATGGTTTTACATCTGAAAACACAGGAAAGACCAAGATGGATACCAGAGCATCCTGAAATCACACCCAGAGCGTTGGAAAGCACCAGCTGGGCTACATAGAATAGGAGGGGACTCTATTGCACTGGGACAGAGGTAGAAATTAGCAGAGGGATTCCCAGGGTGTGTGTATACACAGACCTGGCATTGACCTTCGTATTTAGTCATTAAACTTCCAGGTGGAGACTTAGGCTGCCTCTTCTGACTTTCAGGAATCAGGTACCAAAGGCAAACCACCAGCAAAGATCCCATTCCCATGACACTGACTGTACAGATCTCTAGCTCTGATTACTGAGATTTGTTTGAACCAAAAGCTGACATGAGGTAACGCTCTGGTGGTAAGACTGGTGGAGATACACCGCCACCATCCACTAACCCCATGAGGAGGCTGTTCAGAACCAGCATGCTCAACCCTCTGGAGATATTCCTAGATTGCCTGCACGCCCTCGCAATGTGAAAATTAACCTGATTGCTGCCATGGCTTTCCATCACATTGAACTAGGAGTCAAAAACTGCCTTCTGTGGACACTGCAGAGAAGTAGTACCTGATTTTCCAAGCAAAGAGGCCAGATGACTTACTCCAGTGCAAGGGGAAGATTGTACAATGAGGCCCTGTAGATCAGCAGGAAAAAGGGCAGCCATGGCCAGTCAGTAGGCAAATTAATTGTCCTGGCAGCTGAATGTGATTAGACACTGTTAGTGTAGCACATTAGTTTTGACAGTGAATAAATGTTCCCTTCTGTGGGAAAAGCTGCCATTTTGAAAATTGCTTTTGTGGCAAAATGAAACGTCAGTGAAATGAAAAAAAAAACCATCAGTGACTGTACAAATGTTATGTTGTGAAGTAATCAATACTATTCAGAGAAAATATGAAATATACTCATTTTCTTTCATCTCAGCATATTTTCAGATGGCCCAAGGAATTGTTACGATAATAGACAAATATATAAACACAGTATTGAAAGGATCATAGATCATGTAGATGTTGTGCTTAGGGACATGGTTTAGTGGTGGACATGGCAGTGTTGGGTTAATGGTTGGACTTGATGATCTTGAAGGTCTTTTCCAACCTAAACAATTTTATGATTTTATAAAATTAGGGTGAAATAAAGCAGAGTAAGAAAGTCAAAACGAAACATCTCTGCTTTACTGAAACAAAACATTTCAACATCAGAGTGAAATGAGAAAGTCAAAACAATTCCTGTTTCTCCAATTTTCCCGTCAGATATTTCACCAAAATCAACATGTTTCAGCACAATGCCTCCGTTTCCACGAATTGTTATTTACAAGTGGAAAACTGTTGTGTGACAAATGTTCCCGGCTTAGTCTAAAGATGGCACACCTGAAGAGTGGCATCTTTGTGGCCAACAGAGTAGGACAACTTTGGGAAGGGAGTCATGGCAGCTTTCTCAGCTCAGCTGCCTGTGCTGCATACCCTGCCCCTTGGGATCAAGGACCTTTGTGAACAGCCTTTCTGTCATGAAAGCAGTGAAGACGAAAAGGCAGCAAAGGTATTCCCTGATTTATCGGGCTTGGTGGCCTCTCGCCTTGGCTGACTTACATCACCTCAATTCAGCTGCAACCCTGCTCTGAAGTTTCCAACATCTAATGTCACCTTTTTTTTAACTCTATTTTGCTTTAGGAATCTACACCACTAGAATTCATTCAAAGAAGGACCATGTTTAGCAAAGCGGGGAGTTTCTGCTGTGGTTGATACTGTTTTCCTGACATACTCATTTGAAATTCAACTAACATACAGCATTTGCAAGCAGGGAGGGAAGGACTGCCATTTCAGCAACTGTAATATGTAAGTGCTATCATTATTAATAACAATCTACATTTCGATACTGCTTGGAGGCCTCAAATAAGATTAGTGGCTCATTATGTTAAGCTATATGTAAATACACAGGCACAGAGTGTTTTGTAAAGTAGCCTTTATCTAGACCAACAAGACAAAATAATGGAGAGAGAAGAATTTTTATGACTTTGAATTTATAGAAGGAGAAATATTTAGATTGGGCATGATTATGAATAAAACTGGAAAAAAGCTACAACTAAATTTTAGCTCTTCCAGGCAGAGGCGATAGACTGTCTTGTGACAGTTTGTTATTTTATAGAGGGTTTCAAGACCATTACCTTAAGATAATGTTAACCCTTCCAACCTTGCTACTGAAAGCAACAAGAAAACATGCTATTCATTGAGACATGTTATTCATATGAACTTCTTAGTCCAGTGGTTAGATGTTGTCTCAGGAGACAGTTTCTGGGGTACCATTCCCTCTGGATGTCTCTAAGGTGGAATCACAGAAGTCTGCTTACTTTTATGGAATAGCAAAAGAAAAATTGTTAATACAGCAAACAAAGAAGGACCAGTGTTCAGTGTATTTTATTTTTTTTTGTCTTAACCCTGGCACAAAATTATCCAGAATAACTTGTGTGTGTTCTCCAATATGAACCCAAACCAGCCTGAAATTTCTGTAAGGAATAGTTAAATTCTTGCAAGTCCAGCCTGTGGCATAGTCAGTCTCTCTGCATGTTTTGTGTGTGCAGCACAAAATACTGCAAAAAACCATCCAGAAAACAAAAAGAAACCCACCCTCACATTCCCACTTGTTCAACTCACGCTGTGACCCTGCTTGCACTGAGAGGTTCAATTTACACACTGACTCTCAGGAGCAAAATTTGTGTGCCTGGGAACTTCTGCATCAAATCTTTTATTGCATTCCAGTTTCTTACCCCTTTCTGTCTTTGCACATGGTACTTGAGGCTACCTAAAATAAAGCACTTTGGGGGCAGGGGGATTTCACACAACAGTGTGTCTCCTTACCATACATCTTCTTGGTAGTTGTACTATTTTGGTTCCTTTGCTCTAGGAAATGTGAGTTCTTTTTCCTAGAAAAATCAGCTAAGCACAAGCTGCCATGGTCCCGGAGGACATTGCTAGTTTTCCCTGATGGCCTTCTGCTCTTTGTGTCCCAGCAAGTCTGGTTTTTATGTGACGTGAGCACTTGATCTAGAAAGGAGAACTAAGCCTCCTGAAAAGTGAAAGTAGGATAAATCTTTGTAATAGGCCACTTTGGTCTGTGACAAGGATAAATCAAGCCTGTTGCTCCAAAAAGCCATTAGGTGAACAGGTGAAATGTTTAGGGATGGAGAGCAGGAGAGAATCAGTGACTGTCTTTAGTGGCATTCATTGGAGCTGTGTTTCCTGCAAAAATTTATTTCTTTGCAGCTTTCCCTCCACTTAGGGAGAAATAGTGTCCCAGCATCTCTGCAAAGAGAAAGAGGTAGGCAACAGTTACTTTATAATTCTTTTCTACATTTATATTTAGAACATGTTTTATCTTGACCAAAATAACAACATCCTCACCATCAAATGCCCCTCTAGTTCCATGCTCCCCCAAGAGCAAAAAGTTCAAACTGAAATGGCCAATTCATAACTATTTTTCCACTCTGTTAAGAGTTGCGCAGATCTCAGGTTTAAAGCTCAAAGCAAGCAGAGCCCTGAGATGTTCAGGACACAGATAAGGGTGAGTGTGCAGAGACTGGCTGCTAGAAATGGGGTTAGCACAAGTCTGGGCAGCGTGGCGTAGATCCACCGTCTCTTTGGCTGACTCCCTTCTGCTACTGAAGGCTGCAGACCTGCCCCCAGCTCAAAGAAGGCCCTCTAGCTGCACCTATTTGACATGCTCAGCCTGCCTTTACATCCAGACCCCTTTCTTTCCAGTGGTTGCAAACATGTGGTAGAACTGGTAATTATGTCCCTTCTGTGGTCTTCCATAAGGAGTGGGTGTGGGGAGTTGTTTATCACTTTTAACAGTGTCTTAGCTTCTCTGCCATTTTTGGCATCAAAGACTACTCAAGGCTTCTTATCAAGAGGCAGAACTGATCAGGAGCTGGAGCTGAGCTGCTCCTGCTGTGGGAAAAGAAGACCAAGAAGAACATTGCTCTATGGGATGGAGATTTAGAATCATAGAATCATAGACTGGTTTGGGTTGGAAGGGACCTTCAAGATCATCTAGTTCCACCCCCTCTGCCATGGGAAGGGACACCTCCCACTAGACCAGGTAGATCAAATTCCATCCAGCCTGGCCTTGAACACCAGTAGGGATGGGGCAGCCACAGCTTCTCTGGGCAACCTTTTCCAGTGCCTCACCACCCTCACAGTAAAGAATTTCTTCCTGATATCTAGTCTAAATCATCCCTCTTTCAGTTTAAAACCATTATCTCTTGTCCTATCTCTCCACTCCCTCATAAAGAGTCCCTCCCCATCTTTCCTGGAGCCCCTTTAGGTACTGGAAGGGGCTCTAAGGTCTCCCCAGAGCCTTCTCTTCTCCAGGCTGAACAACCCCAACTCTCTCAGCCTGTCTTCATAGGAGATGTGCTCTATTTGTGATGGAAAGCTCCAGAGAGCTGGACCTGCTCCCCCACCACAGCAATGAGAGATTGGGATCTATTCTGGGGAAACACCACAGCTCGGAGCCCTTCCTCAGTGGTAGCAGATACCCTGTTCTCCACAGCAAAAGAGGCAGCAGAGCTGTGGCAATGACACAGGTGGGGGCATGCACCCTTGTTTGGCTGTGGTGAAGGAGAGATGGTAGAGAGGAAAAGCAGGGGCTTGGAAGGATGAGGACAAAGTTGGCACAATCCTTATTACTCCTCTTTCTGTTGATAAGCTCTGGAAAGCTATTTTTTCGGTGTGTACCCAGAAAATGAAACCGGATTGTTCACATCAAAATCATAGTTTAAAAAATACAAAACTTTTGAGCTGTCAAGGGGTGATTGATGCTTACAGGAAAATGGAATCAAACTATGGCAGGTTATGTTGTTCATCCTGGAGCCGTGATGAAGGCAAATTTCTTAAACCATTCATAAAGTGATGTTTCTGCAAAGTAAAGAAAAGGCAGGGTGTTAGTAAGTCAGTTGACTTTTTATATTTGCAAAAGCAAGAAAATCTCGTGGTAACAAAATCCAGCTTCCAGTTCTGATGTTTTTTCTGTAATAAATGAGTGCTGATATTTTGTTTTCTGCTGGGCTTTGGGGATCAGTGCAGAAAGCAGAGTTAATTTAATGAACTGGGACAAAATAACAAGTTTATTCCTTAACAAACAAAACAAAATATTCAAGCTTATGGCTAGTAGCAATGGTTCAAGAAGGCTTGAATCCTGGTATAGTCTCTGGAGACAAAATTTTTCTGAAGAAACAAAAAATAGCAACAGGCAAGAATTTCCTCTCTACAGATTAAAACCACTCAATCAGTTTTAGTAGATAAAATGTTTTCTTAACTCCTATGGCATTTCACAATTGATGAATGTTTCCAAAATAGCGATAGTTAAAATATTATCTCTTTCCCACAAGTCTTTTTGGCTTTTATTCTGGCTTTTTACAGTTGTGACCCAGGCAATTTAAATTTATAATCTCACCTCTCCACCATCTATGCTGAGATGAGTAATTAACGTGGCTGCCACATGTAATTGCAGTAACAGATATCTTGTACCCTCACATTGTGTTTTGATGTATTTTTGCTATCATTTTGAACCAGGGATCCAAAAGAAGACAAATATTGTTGTGTTAGTCAATGTTTTTGTTCAGCTGAAGAACAGGCATAAATGATCTCAAGGTATCTTAGCTCTGTCTGTTAATTAAAACCGTAGGAATGATGCAGGATGCTTTTCTACCAGGCCACCTCTTCAAAATTACTTGTGATTATTAAAGAGCAGATGATGGCTGTACAAGTAGGAAGATGGTCAGAACAGAGATGGCCAGAAACTTGCTCTATTTTTCCCTTAACTTGCCTTCAAGGAAATGGACACAAAATGAGGGTTTTCTCTCAATATTTCTCTGAAGTAGTAACTCCAAAGTTATTGTACAGAGAAAAGTTACAAAATGCATTTTGGTGTTAAAACTCAGGCCCTGATGCCTGGAGAATCAAGTTTCCTGCAAGAACCTGTTTTCAGCTACATCAAAATCCCAAATTCATGGCAACTACAGTCACCAAAAGCAGGACTCTTCACCAGCAATAGATTGTGTGCGAAAATCCTCTGGCACAAGGACTTCAGCCTAGATTCCCAGCAAGAGACGTTGTGCCTTGCCCATCTTATTTCATACAGTTATACTTCAGATTATTTAAAATTCTTTTGGAAATTTTGGGGAAAAAAAGTCATAGATGTGCCAAAAAGAAAAATTAATCCTCCATATCTAAATGGCAGAGACTTTTTTCTCAACTAGAAGAGAGGGAAGTTTGGCAGAGTGTTGGGTCTGACTGAGGCGGAGTTAATTTTCCCCATAGCAGCCCTCATAGTGCTGTGCTTTGCATTGGTAGCCGACCCAAACTGACCAAGGGGATATTCCATACCATATGACATTTCTCAGCAATAAAAGCTAAGAGAAAGGAGGAGGAAGTGGGGAGCCATTTGTTATTTATGATATTTGTCTTCTGGAGCAACTGCTATGCATACTGATGCCCTGCTTCCCAGGAAGTGGCTTGACATTGCCTGCTGATGGGAAGTAGAGAATAAAATCTTTTGCTTTATTAAACTGCCTTTATGTTGACCCAAGAGGGTTTTTTTTTTCCCCATCTTATTTCCTCTTCCCCCTGTCTGGCTGAGGAGAGGAGTGACAGAGCAGCTTGTTGGGCATCTGGTGTCCAGCCAAGGACAACCCACTACAGGCATCAGTCTGAGTGTTGAGTTGCTAATGAGAAAAAATGTGTAGACCAGTGATATGCATCCACCTGAAGACAATCTGGCAGTCCAGCAGAAATATGGATATTAATTAAAAAAAAAAAGAAAAAGGGGGGAAAATGAAGCATTCAGCCAACTGAATGCTATGAAAAAATTTAATCTGCCAGTCCTGGAGATGGGACACATATTTCAATAGTATAAGATCCCACCACATTGTTTTGTGAATTTATCTCCACGCTTTCCAGAGAGGATGCTGAATCTTTATTGACTGTGGACTGTTTTCTTCTGAGTGCTGCAGGAAAGAGAGCCAGGTCAAGAGGTAAAAGCACGTCTGGTTTTGTGAAAAAAGCAGGCATCCGGGGGAAACAAGCTTTTGTGTTGTAAAGCTATTAGGCAGTAGCAAGCCTATTATGCAGTAGCAAGCTCTTGTCTGCTGCCATTATTCATGGAGGAAGTCCTTAATGCGTAAGCCCTGTTACTTTACACAGTTTTTAATTTATCTTGCTGTCATACTGACCACCAGCAGTACCTCACCAGCACTTTCAATGGCTGGTCCTTGCCTGAACGCTATCAGCTACACTACTCTGTTACTGGAGACGCTCTGCAGATTCCCTGCCTTCTCCTTCAGTCTCATCTTTTCCATCTTTTCCATGCTGACCACAGCCTCTACAAGCTTGGGTTAGCCATCAGACTCGAAGATCCATATGAGTCCCTTCCAAATTGAGATATTCTATGGTTCTATGATCCAAGGTGCTTGCCCTTTTCTGGTATGCAGTGTGCTTTCTTCATGTCTTCAAAGATCATGTGTTGTGTTTGCGATTCCCCAGCAGTTAAGCCACCAGGAAGAAAAACTGAAGCTGCATTCTCTTCTCTTCCTCCCTGAGTGGCTCTTGGGCTTGTCTTCAAGCAGGTGGGGTCAGGATTCAGTGGTGGCAACTCACAATTATCTAAATACGGTCATACTGGAGAAGTATAAAGGAAGGGAGCTTCTGACATATGAGGACAGGCTGAGAGAGCTGGGACCGTTCAGACTGGAGAAGAGAAGGCTCTGGGGGATCTTATCTATGTGTATAAATACCTGATGTGAGGAGGTAAAGAAGACAAAGCCAGGTGCTTCTCTGTGGTGTCCAGTGACAAGACAAAACAGGCAGAAGCTGAAATACAGGAAATTCCATTTAAAAATAAGAAAATACTTTTTTGTTGTTTTTTAGTTGTTATCATCTTTTTTTTTTTATCATGAAGATGATCAAATAGTGGAACAGGCTGCTCAGAGAGGTTGTGTGTCTCCTTCCTTGGAGATATCCAAAACTCAGCTAAGCAAACTCCTCTAGCTGACCCTGTTTTGATCAGAGGGTTGGAGTAGGCGATTTCCCTGCTAACCTGAACAATTCTGTCATCTTCCCATAAAAAAACATCCCAAATTATTTTAAAGGAGAGACTCTTTGTACCTGAAGATCAAAGCAGATAAATGAAAAGAGGGAAGCTGTTAAAACTAAGGTTTCATCTAATACTTTTTAATTTTGAAAAGCTTTTTAAAGAATCTTTTTTGTGCTTAGTCAGATATTAAATGGATTAGGACCATAGTTATATTACAATACTCTTGATATTCCCTTGTGTACAGCAAATAGATCTTCAGAGATAAATGATCTAAGGGCTTTTCCCTCAGTAAATTTGTGGCAGCTTCAACTTTTCGGCACCTGCAACGCTCTTCTTCTGGAGTCACAGCTAAGTCAGCACCACTGTGTGTAAGCACCAGGCACTGCCCAACAGGCCAGACTTCAGGTTGGAAGAGACCTGAAGAAGACTTTGAAGTCTTTTCGCAAATGCTGGCATGTCAACAATGATTTCTGCTCAAATTCCAGTAAAGACTCTGTCCAAAACCAAACAAGCAGATAAACAAACAAAAAATCCCACAGCTCGCTGGTATATATATATGCTCTTATATAAGTGTCTATGCATATTCCTATATAAGTGTCCAAAAAGCTAATGCTTCTCTTTATTTGGAGGTGATTGTATTCTACTGAGTGATTTAATTTAAAAATAGGTAAAATTTCAGAACTGGAGACCGGTTTTCTACTTCTATATCTGTTGTTAATAATCCTTTCATTCATCATCACAGTGTTGTGGCAACACAAAGAGGATGAAGGACTGTTGTTGACAGTCTGCTCCTCTTCCCTTGCCTTCTTTTGATCTGAATTAATTTATCTGTGACAACAGTGTTTTTCCCAGATAAATTTGGAGTGTAAGTCTGTTTCCATCACTGCTGGTAAATGTACTGCCATTGCTGGATGTGAATTGCACCATACAACTACTTTCAGGGAATTCTAGAGTCAATAACCATCCATCATCCTGGCAAAGTCTCAGCCCTTACATCTTTGTTAACTACAGCTGCTGCAGCTCTGCAGTAGAAAAATGGGCTTGCTGAGGAGGTCCGATTCATTTTTCTAAGGACTTTAAAGATGATGATGAGAGTCTAAAAGCAGAACCTGGTTTGTGACACCAGGAATGAGCAGAAAGCACTGGTAGGAGATGGTCTTATTAGATTATTTTCAGTGGGAAGGTGGGATGCTATCAATCCAGATTGGCCAAAGATTCTGCTAGAACTTTATAATTAGTATCACACACAGCTCCTTCAAGCTGCTTTGCTGGGTGGTGAACATGTCACTGTGACAATGCAATCTCACAGTCCTCCATCCACTTGGCAGAGAAGAGGAGCTACAGTGGGGTGGTCACTGAGAGTCCTGTTTCCACTTGCAAGAGATGAAAATCCACAACAGTTTCAAGCTGCTCAAGCAAGAAACCAGTGGTCTGACTCTGGCTTGTGTTCTGGCTATTCATAAAGTAGATCCAGTTGTTGTGGAAAGTGATGAACTGGTGAAATAAGGAACCGATGATATCTTCGCACAGAGCAGAGAACAATGACAAGCAAAACACCTTTCCTGTGTCCTATCCTTCAACTGATATCCACTGCTTCCCATAGGACTGGTATGCTAGAGGCGCTCATCCAGCAAGCACATTAGTTTCTTGGATTTTCTGTTATGAAGCATATGGGGTGCATTAACAGCAACTTGGGTCCTATCTAAGAAGGGAAGTTCCTAAAATCAACGTAGCCACTAGAGCAGATGATGGGAGGGTATGTCAGAGAGGAACCATTTTTCTCTATGACCTGTGCTTATAATGCTCCTTAATTACTCTGTGCTCACTGTACTCTGGGGTCAGATACCAGGAGCTCTGGTCTGGGCCTGTGAAGATGTCCTTGAGTCCTTTCAAGGCTGTAGACAAATGGCAAAGGAGTACTGTGAAGCCAATGTGCAGGGTTTGTGTTGTGTGTGACTGACATCTTGAACCCTCCTGCTTCCAAGAGGGACTTTATCTCCTCCAACATCGCCTCTCTTCTAATAGGAATCTGTCTAAGAATCCTCCCAAAACACAAAGCGATTTGAAAGTTCACAGTCTCCAGAGCAGTGGCAATGAACAGTCGGTAAATTGAAATCTCACTCATATGATATTAATCTAGTGCCTACTCTTAGAAGAGTTTGAAATAGAGCATGGTGTGTTCAACATTTTATTAAATATTAGCCATGCCTAACACGAATGTCAGTCATTGAAAGAAATCTTTTCTTAAAAAATTATTTCCCTCTTTAAATACCAGCAGAAATGGAAAGATTTGGAGCTGAGAGAGACATTACCTTTTATGAAAATGCTATTACTGGCAGTCCTTAAAGGTGGGATCAAGGGATTTAATAAATGTAATTTACTTTTTATTACTGCTCGGAACTGGAGCTACTTTGGAGTGAAACAGGCATGTGCTGTGGGAAAATGCTACCGTAAATCTCTCCCCATCAAGCGAATCTGCTCCAGAGAGGTATTTTAGAGCAGTGTTTTGAAAAGGGAAGGGTAAATCTAGGCAGTGGTTTGCAGGAGCCGTGGGTGTCTGTTCCCCTTTGCTTCTTTAACCCAGTCAAATCACATCTGATTCTTACATCTTAGAAACAGTTGTCCAGCCAAATTGTCTGGGAACCAGTCTCTCTGATACCTTCCTAGAGAAAATTGATTAATTAACACATTTATTGAGTGTTGCTCCTACGCTGCGATGGGTCTTTGTTGTGCAGAGGGAAGATAGGCCCCGTTCCAAGTAATTCCTTCAAAGCACCATCTGTAAATTTAACAGTGTCGGCTAAAGGCTGCAATTCTCATGCAGTCTCGAGTAGCCTTCTCCTTGTTCATTCTCTACTAACAGGTAATTTTTGCTATTTGTAAAACATAAGATTGTCCAGAAAAATCACATAGTTGCTAAACTGAACACCCGGGGAAGAGATGTCTCAAAGGAAATTTGGGTTTGCAAAAACTGGTGTCAGGATTTTTCCTGCAGTGGGGGCAGGATACAGCTTGAAACAGCCCTTTGTCTGACAGGCAGCAACGAGTCTCTGGGATCCAAGAAATACAGCACGACTGAGGAAATATTGAACTTGTCAGGAGAAGCGGTGGAGAAAATGCTGAGAAAAACACACCTGCTACTGGAATTGCTGATTTGTGTCATTTGCAACATCCTGAGGAAGTTTTTTGGTGTGTTTTCTTTTTTTTTTTTTTTTTTCCATTCAGCAAACTGCTCGCACTACATTGCTTTGCTCCTTCTTCTAAGATTTTCACTTAACATAGGCCAGTAGTAGTCCACTAAAGTCATTGGGTGCAGCAGTTGGTCCACCCATGAAACAGAAAGCTTGCGCAGAAATGGGGTAAGAGAATTCAGTCTAGATCCTTCCATTTCCAAAGATTTCCCAACATCGTCTCATAAATTTAATACTTTTAGTGCCAAAACCCTAGGGAATCATGACATTCTTCAAGATGTAAACAGGAGAGATCAAGAGCATTTCCGTTGCCTTGGGTGCTTGCCATAGCCCAGAGTACATGGGCTGTAAATTCCTTTATGATCCTAGGATGTGAAGAGTGATTCCATTTCCCAGTGTTATTCTGAAGATCATATCTTACATAAATACATGTGAACAGGAAGAGAAAGGGGAAGTAATTCCTTGAATGTCAGTGGCAGTTTTATCCCAGTTCCTAAGGATGCTTTAGAAAATCCCTCCAAAGCTTTCTTTGCTTAAAGTAGGATTTCTCCCTTTGTCTATCCAGCAAACAGATTCTTAGGCCATTTCTCCCCGAGATGCTGAAATGAAGCAGTGGTCTCCTGATACTGAAGAAAATCCAGAGTGGGAAAAGATCGACAGAAGAATGAGCTGGAGGTGACAATGTGTCACTGGCGGCGTTTGTCCCTTTCTGCGCTGCACCTTGACTATACGCTGCTGATTTCTGAATTTTTCCTTAGAAGAAAAACAACCACCTGCCTGTGGAAGTCATGTTAAAAGCCTCCAGATTGGCACTGATACCATATAATGAATTTTGTTTTAAGCAAAAGCTTGTGAGGATTCACTTATTTGTAACACTCAGACAGGGAGATGGATTAGTGCTCTGAACGTTAGATCCACCAAAAGAATAAACAGATGCCAAGGCTCAGGTGTGAAGAAAGATGTCTTAGGTGGATACTCTGCATGGTTTTATAATCTCGTTCAGACTGCTGCTTAATGATTTATCACCACTCTTTTTGAATAAGGGGCTCAAGCAGTGGAGGTTTTTCCTTCAGCCAGTCATAATAAGCTCCAATAGTTAATTGTCCTCGGTTATATAAGCATCTCATTTCCATTTCAAACTTTGTGGACTTTCAGGTTGAAACTAATACCTAGATCTTTGGATGATTAAGAAACTTCCTCCAGCAGAAAGCTTCTGGCAGGGCAAGAGATTGCAGATCATCATAAAGTCTCTTTTTCCAACCTGTCTTGCCTCAAGTGCCTGCGCTAGTAGTAGAAGGAATTGCAAAGGGTTATCGTATGGCAGCTGTGAACTGGTAGTTAGCTGGGCAATGATGGAAAATGAACGGGTCGATGCCAATTTGACTGAGATGAGAATGTGGTCTTTGGGCTTGGTGTCACCAACATGTAGACAAATAGTCTGGGGAGATGGCTTTCCCCTTTGTGCAGTAAGTTTGGAAAATGAGCAGGTTTTTATTTTTATTTTTAAATTTTTATTTTGAGAAATTTTACTTGTATAGGCATGGAATCCAACACAGCTGGCTCCAGATTTGTCTCTCTTTGTTATGGCATAAAAGTAGGGCATACATACAAAGATGTCTAACAGTGTGCATTAGGAAATGGGAATCCATCCCTTCCTAAAAAGAGCTAAAGAGAGAACTTTGTGTTGAACAAAGCAACTAATACGCAATGAAATCTCTCTTGCCCTAAACGCTGCTGCAATTCTACAGTTGAGCAGCTGGAGAGCTCATAGGCTGTCAAAAAGGATATTCAGCAGTTTTACCGTCTTTGCGCCTCATCCCTAATATATTCATTGCTGCCTTTCAGATAACGAGGTGTTCTGATTACCCTTGTCAGCAGTGTACCTTGTAGAAGGAGGGGACGGCTGGCACCACCTCGGAGCTAAGCTGCCTGGCTGTGTAGCAATCAGCTCGTGAAAGCTGAATCCAATGAATGGCTTCCTTCGGAGGGCTCAGAATCAGGCAGGAATGTAATTGAACAAGAGTAATAATGTACTTATTGATCCTTTCAAGGTCTCTGATTTCCTTGAAGGTAAAAGAAGTAATGAGCCTTGAGGAGCAATAATGCACCTGCAGCATGGAAATAATGGAGCTCCCAGCTCTGAAATGTTTGATTCCTGCCACCTCTGGAAACCTGCTCCTCACTTTGGCGTGGAATAACAATGAGAGAGAAAAGCTAGATGGTATATAATCAAAGATTAGCACTTATAGCCCCTGTGTGCAAGGACATGGGAGTTTATGGTGTAAGGACTTGATGAAGGACGATGGGTGGGCTTAACAAATTGTGGGCAGGAAGATCATGAGGTCAGAGTGAAAGAGTTACAGTGTGGGAAAAATCAGCAGAGACAGCATCCAGGCGGCAAAAGCTATGTGCAAAGTGCTGCAGCTGATTTGAAGTGATTGCACTTTGAAATGAAAACTGATTCCAGACACTTCATTTGTTTCCTGGCTCCTCCTAGTTACGGTTCATTAGTACAGCTATCATCATACATTGTGACACTTGGCTCTTATTTAGTACTTTTGGTCAAACAATGCTAGGATATTTGATGAAGAGTGAAGAAGAAAGACAGCCATACTCTTTCCCTTGCAGATATAATTACAGAAGAAGAAAATTTGCTTCTCAAACGGTTGCTCCTTGGTTTGATTTCATATCACGGATTGTGCTGATAAATGGGGCATTTCCTAAACACCAGAGAAGGGGCACGATGTAGTGGAAATGGCACTGGCTTACTGCCCCTAGGCTTTTAAAAAGCCTCCTGTGAAACAGTGTCATGTAGCAGCACATCACTGTGTCTGCATGTCTAACGCCTGTCACCTTAGCTGGAAAGTTTATTTTGTTGGGGACCATCTTTTTCTCTTGGGTTTCTCCAGTGCCCTGCCTTTTGTCTGTAACTCAGACCAATAAACTGCTCATAAGAAAGGTGATTTCCTATATTCTGCTTCTGCCTGGAAGACATGCTGCTTAGGGACAGGGTTTATTGGTGTTTTTGGCAGTTTTAGGTTGATGGTTGGACTCAATCATCTTAAAGGTCCCTTTCAACCTAGACAATTCTATGATTCTATGATACCATCTGAATATCCTCTGCATGAAACAAAAGCAGTAGTCAGTCCTTTAAGATTGCATGAATCTCTTCTGCATGAGCCTCAAACAGGGAGATATTGTCCACCCTTTCTCTGTGATGAAGCTTGGATAACAGCAGGCAGGCTGCAGTGCTACAAAATCGGGATAATGTCTGTTTCTTAGTTGATCCTGTGATTTACCAAGTCTTAAATATGAGTAGGGATGTCATGCAGTTACTGCAGAGTGGTTGCTCAGCTACTGACGTGAGGTTGTTGGGTTGATCATAGCCCATCATCTCCACTCAGGACACCTGTCACCCAGCAAGTCTCTGTGCCATGTGTCATCATCTCTCCTGGCCATAGAAATAATGAGATTTATCCACTCCTGCACTATAAGAATGGGAAACTGGGAATGATAAACCAGCTAGAGTCTTCTACACCATGACCTGCACTTCTTTTTGCTTTATGAGGCTAACTAAACTACTTGAGGTCATAGCATTTTGAAGTGGTAATGGTGCCTTAGATAAAAATAAGGACTCTTCAGGAAACTGAAAAAAGACACGTAGTTTCCCCAACAGGGATTAGTTTTTGAGTTTTTAGGGGGTTCTTGATTTTTTTTTTTTTCTCTTGCCTGATATTGACATTTCAATTTATGCTAATTCATACCACTTGAAAAGCCCAAATAAATCACTCGGGCGGAACTGAAGAGGGGGTGAGTGTAAGGAAATTAAAATTATAAAGTTGATGTCTGTGCTAAGATAGCACTTGAGACACAAAGCATTTGCAATCACTGTAGCATGCATCTACTCTGTATGATACTTAATTAGTTTTTCAACAAGTGGTATGAATTCCTTTGAAAATTTGTGGACCTTTGTTTACTGCCAACCAGCCTCCTCATGTCCACACAATAAATAATCATAGAGCTGGGCCCATCTGGAAACCTGAAAACAGGATATTTTTTAGAGTCTTGATAAAGAAGGATTAAAAAAAAAGAAAAATAAAAAGGAAGAAGGTATCAAAACTTTCTTCCTTTTCCCCAGTTATTCCAAATAGAAAGAACTGTGGGAAGCATCTTTAGATTTCTGGCTTGATCCATTGACTTTTCTATGGTACCAATAAAAAGTTTGCATCAACGGGCAGAAAGGTTGAGAAGCAATTTCCAGATTGTTGCCCATGAGGCCAGAGTAAATGTTCTGAAATTGGATCTAAACAAGAAGTGACCATAGGCACAGTCCCTGGAGCCAGAACTCTTGAGAAGAACTAGTTTCAGATATTGATAATGAGACACAAAGAAGAAGAGAAGCAGTGCTGGTCAAGTCCAGGCTGTCCAGTTCTCATCCAAAATTTGTTCCAGAATGTGGTAGAGAGGAGTGGGATGAATGTCTATTGCCAAAATTTCCTTGCTATCAATGCTAATTCAAACACTGAAACAGGTTGCCCAAAAAGCCTGTAGAGTTTTCACCCCTGGAGACGTTAAAAAAAATTGATAGTACAAGGCCCTGGGCAATCAGATCTAACCCCAAAGCACTTTTTTGAGCAGGGGTTCAGGCAAGAGGATTTATTGAGGTCCTCTCTGACTTTAATTTTGTCATGATTCTGGCAACTGTGTGCACACTTCTTAAAGGAGGACGTTGTGCAGAGGGTGCAGGGAAGGACAGCAAGGAGGACAAAAAATACTGCTTTAGAGAAGAAAGCTTTTGTAGGTCAACCATGACCTATTCTTGTCACAAATTTCTTCAGAAATCATTCCTAAATACCAAACTCTCACACCTTAATAAGCACTACTCTTATCCCATGTAGTTGTTTGCATCTAGTGTGCTTGTACAGATACCTGCATATATAAGGATAGATAAAACATAAGGGTGAGCAGGAGGTGCACTTCACACTGGAAGATGTACGTAGCTGTGAAAGATGGAGTTGCCCTTTGCTGAGGCAACAAGTTGTTACTTACTTAGTCAAGTGCCGGAGATAACACATGCAGAGAGGCATTTTCCTCTCCAAATGCTTGTTTTAATTAAGAGGAATAGGAAGACTGTCACCTGAATAAGAAACAGAGAAACCAGAGCTGGAGAGGAAAGCTAAGTATGTTCAAATGGCTGGGAGAGGCTGGATCTGAGGACAGTGGTCTACAAGGATGTAACCTCCACAGTGAGGGATACAACAAGGAAGAGTCTTTGCCAAGCTGAATAACAGAGAATTTTACAGTAAATCAGGTGAATAAAGGGACAGAGGGAGAGATCTCAGTGTTTTCACATTAAAAATTATTTTTCTTTCATTTCTTTGCATAGGCTTTTTATGAACATTTTGAATTTCTTTCTGCAGGTCAATGAGAATGCCAGAAGTCTAGGTGGAGTAAAACAGCAGTGGCTAAACTAAAAGGGTGGTGGGGGAGGAAATCCATCAAAAGCCATTAAATGTAAAGATCACAGCTCTGTCAGAGGAAGTCCCTAATGCTAGAAAATTATCACTGTGTGCTGTCCCCGAGCCAAATAACTGTTTGCAAATTGTACTAGGTCTTGCTCAACACTTTTCTGACCCCTTAGGGTTGAATATATGGGTCTAGGGCTGACTTGCTGTGAAAGACATTAGTTATTTCAGTCCATTTTCTGGCATTCACATAGCACCCAGAACACCTCTGGAAAAAATCACCCAGAAAATCCCAAAGATGAGAGGTGACAACAGCACTCTTGTTCCAGCACAAGCAATGGATTTGCAGCAGAAATTGCCAGCTGAGGAGCTATGGCAAGGATGAGCAAAGGAGTCCGATTACATGGATATAGTTGCTCCCCTTATACATCAGTGTATTGGGAATAGTGTGCCACTGTGCCTTGGAAGAGCTGCAAGAGGAACCTTAACTTTTAATTCCAAAGCAGCTGACTGCCCCTCTATTCTGCTCTCATGAAAATTACCTGGCATACTGTGTCCTTCTCTGGAGAGCCCAACATAAGAAGGACATGTACCTGTTGGAGAGGGTCCAGAGGAGGCCACAAAGATGATCCAAGGGCTGGAGCACCTCTGCTGTGAGGGCAGGCTGAGACAGTTGGGGTTGTTCAGCCTGGAGAAGAGAAGGCTCTGGGGAGACCTTAGAGCCCCTTCTGGTACCTAAAGGGGGCCTACAGGAAATATGGGGAGGGACATTTTACAAGGGCATGTAGTGATAGGAAAAAGGGGTAATGGCTTCAAACTGGAAGTGGGGAGATTTGGATTAGGTATCAGGAAGTTATTTTTCACTGTGAGGGTGGTGAGACACTGGAACAGGTTGCCCAGGGAAGCTGTGGCTGCCCCATCCCTGGAGGTGTTCAAGGCC
Source organism: Numenius arquata (assembly GCF_964106895.1). Taxonomy (NCBI): domain Eukaryota; kingdom Metazoa; phylum Chordata; class Aves; order Charadriiformes; family Scolopacidae; genus Numenius; species Numenius arquata. The sequence continues at coordinate 73,803,509 of NC_133578.1, forward strand.
AGGCTGGATGGGGCTTTGAGCAACCTGGTCTGGTGAGAGGTGTCCCTGCCCATGGCAGGGGTGTTGGAACTCGATGATCTTTAAGGTCCCTTCCAACCCAAACCATTCTATGATTCTATGATTCTATGCCAGGGTTGGAACTTCTGGTACAAACTGGAGCTGTATAGCAAGACTCCTCTCCTACTGAGTCAGAGGAAGCACTGTGATGCCTTTCAACTATATTTCAGCACAAAACCTAACCCCTTTATATGGCTATTAATCTCACATGCCACATCTGAGCATACTTGAAAGCTTTTAGCAGAGACAACACAGCCACAGAGGTTGCCCTGGGGTCAAAGTCTGCTGCTGTGGAAATGAAATATTTGCATAACCTTTTCTTTCAAGAATTTATGTGATGCGCATTCATTCAGACTGCTTCCTCAGTGCTTTGCTGAAGCTGCCAGACAGGGGAGAAGCAATGCAATGTATTTCTGGGAAAGAACATGATAATCAGCCCTAAATAGGTGTATGGTAGGGCTATGACAGGGAGTATGCAGCACAATTGCCCCTGGGAGGAAGAAACAAGATGTAGCCATCCCTCTTCAGACCTGTGTTCCTGTGGTAGGACATGGGCATGTCTTGCATTTGTCAGACAGTTCAATTGCCTGGCATTTCTGGACACTGGGAAACAAAGACATGTTGTATATCAGTGATGAGCAGCACTTTTCTCTCTCCATAGGGTTGCAGATGGGGCACAGTGATAGTGAGTACTACCCACTCATTGTGCATCTTGGAAAATAAATGTATCTCCTGCAAGACAACTGTTTCCCCTGCTTACCAGACCAAAGTCCAACTTTAGAAGTTGCTTTATAATTAAACTGAGGGCTAGGAAGCCTTTGCTTTGGGCTCAGAACTTAAAGCTACTGCATTTGTCCTGAAAATGTGTATGAAATCAGCATTCAGGACAAGAGGAAATGGGCAGAAACTTGAACATAAGAAGTTCCACCTAAACATGAGGAGGACCTTCTTTACTTTGAGGATGGCAGAGCCCTGGAACAGGGTGCCCAGAGAGGTGGTGGAGTCTCCTTCTCTGAAGACATTCAAAACCCACCTGAATATGTTCCTCATATGCAGCCTGCTCTGGGTGGACCTCCTTTGGCAGGGGGTTTGACTAGATGATCTCCAGAGGTCCCTTCCAACCCCATGCGATTCTGTGATTGCTGGGCTTACTTTTGGCCCATCTTCATGCAGGACAAACTCCCTGGCAATCTCTCAGCTAAATCCTCCTGAAAAATATGAGTTGTTGGCTTTGTTGACTCTGATGCCAGGTTACACCAGCAGATAATGTGGCCCAGGGTAAGTCTGAGGTTGTGATGAAACAGGCTGGCTATTTGGTGAAAGAATAACAAGAGCCAGAGCTCATCTTGCCTTGTTTTCTGAGCTGTGCAGTGTTTTGCTGAAGGTATCCAAAGAGCTTTCCTCTGACTTGCCCTTTTTGCATTTTTTTTTAGTGTCTCCAGGTTTTTCACTAAACACTTTGTTTAGTGTTGCCAGGTTTCCCACCTCAAGGCAGATTTCCTGTAGTCTGGCATGGAGATCTCATTCAAATCCCATCTGTGTCATTCAAATCCCAGTCCTCTTTGGCCTGTTGGAGTTATCGAATGTTTTGTGGTCTTTTTTTTTTTTTTTTTTTTTTTTTTAAACCAGACAAGTACAACCTGAAGTGCAAAAAAGCAGAGGGATGGCACATGGCTGCCATACCACACTTTGTGTGGCTGTCTTCCTGATGTTACTGACTTTCTGCCACTCAGAAAGTCAAATGTTGCTGATGTTCTTGCTCTCTGTCTTCTCGGGGTTTTTTTTTTTCTTTTAAAAAGCCTGTCATACTTCCCCTAAGTTTTTATTTCAGTTTGCTATCCATAACTGGAAAAAGCTGCCAATCAGCTCTCACTCCCAGAGGGTGACTCTCAGTGGACGCAAGTGTGCATTTATTGTTTCCCTCTTTTTCAAAAAATAAACGAACAAACCTTTTCATTGTATTTAATATGTTTTCATACTCTCAGAAAGAAAATATCGTTCCTTACTGATTTCATCTGACAAAACGCACACTAGTTGGTTTGTATTTATTTATTATTCTTACTTCCTGGAATTTTCACAGAAGTGAAATCATCTCTGTCATATTTACTCTTCTATTTGTGCATGAGGATCAATAGTTATTGTGCATTAAATGTATCAGGCGTAATCATTCTTAGGTGTAAGGCAATCATCCCTGCCCGGTCTTATGTGGAATGAGTACGCCTCCTACAGAAACATTTTCTATTGAGAACTGGCTCTGAGATGTGCCCTTTATAGAAATGCACTCTTAGAATTAGAAATTTGAGAAGACCACAAGGAATCCCACTGTGGTGGGGAAAGGAAGGAGGAACAAGGAAAAGAGAAACATTCAACCCTTGTCATATGTAAAAACAGTGTGCATGATATTGCTTTGAAAACTACCAGAAGTAGTAATTGGCTGTTACTGGATGGTCTCAGAAGATCAGCCTGAGGGTTGAGAGGGAATTTCTATGCAGGTAATGTGCCTGGAAGCTCAAATTCATGGTTCCCCGGGCAAGTGCTGAGCCAGTGAAGCTACGAAGAGTGAAGGTGGCTAAAATATGAGGCCTTGTTGGTTTGCTGCCTGATCAACCTGGAAACTAGAGGTGCGTGAGCAAGATCTTGAGCACATGGGATGAAGGCCATACATTCCTCTTTCACCAGCATTTAAGATTATTAAGCCTGGGCTGAAACACTGTTTGCTCTGGAAAAAACATCCATTTACTTAGCTGTTGAGAGAATCTGAGATGTTTGGGAGAAGTTTTTTGCTCTGAAGTGTCCACATTACAAACTATGGACCTGTTGAAGACTGCCAAGATCACCTTGAAATTTTGATCAGAGGAAAAGAGTGTCTGTGCACATGCATGCTAAAAAAATAAATACCTCTTTTAAATAAATACCATCTTTTAAATACCTCCAGGGATGGTGACTCCACCACTTCCCTGGGCAGCTTGTTCCAAAGCTTAATAACCTTTTCAGTGCAAAAATTTTTCCTAAGATCCAATCTAAACCTCCCCTGATGCAACTTGAGGCCATTTCCTCTTGTCCTATCGCTTCTTACTTGGGAGAAGAGACTGACCCCCACCTCGCTACAACCTCCTTTAGGGTAGTTGTAGAGAGCCATAAGGTCTCCCCTCAGCCTCCTTTCTCCAGGCTGAAAAACCCCAGTTTCCTCAGCCTGAAGTGCCACCTTCCAGTGCAAGGGAGCAGTGAAGGCCCAACGAGAAGGCAGGTCCTCAGATGCTGCAAACTAGCAATTTATGCAGGTGAAGGCTCTGCTCATAGATATTTTGTGGCTGTTGCATGAAGAGCAATGGTCACTCACAGTGTCTGGCAAACTTCAGAGGAATCCCAAGCATCAGAAGAATGCTGCTTGGAAAACCCAGCTTATTTTAGAGCACATTCAGGTCTACAGCTTTGATATGGAAAGAAGCTGGGGAAAGGTCACCCTGGGCTCCTTCTCCTCCTGCAAGGAAACAAGAAACACCAGGGGATAAAAGAGCAAGGGAGAAAACCCAAAGCTCCATCTCACAAAACAGGATTTCACCCAGCTTGTTGGGTTGTCTCTGTTTGATGAGCCAGCGAGACACATCTGAATGGATCTTGCAGCTTTTTTCTTTGGAACACAGCTTCATGATTTTCCCCTTTGAAGCTTCTGCATCACTTCCCATCTGTTTGCTTACTCATGGAGGGAAAATGTATTCATTATTTACTTCTCTCTCTGAAATCATGTTTGTGGACTTGATTTCATGTCTTCGAAGCCTCCCTTTGTGTCCTGTAGAGATCCAAACTCTTTTATTAATGTACATTTTTCTTCTCTTTAGGAAACTTGATCAAAAGTTAAACACCAGTCAGAAATGCATACTATGTCTGATTTATTAGATGAACGTAGCCATCTAAAATCCTAAAACTCCGACTAATGTACATCCCAGTCTTGCAGAAACTTTTGTGTTTCGTCCCACTGAAATGTAGTTAGTGCAACTGCTCTCTGCATAGTGTTAGGCAGATGCGTATGTCTGAATGCATGCCAAGAAGCCAACAAAACACAGAGAGGGCTAAGGAAGAAAGTGCCAATGGACTTGTTTTACTGCAAACTACTCCTGCTCCCGAGCTTGAAAATCACGTGGCTGGACAAGAGTCTCTTTCCTGACTCACCAGGCTTCATGATAACTTCTCTTCTATGAGACAACTTCTCTCTCCATCTTTTAGGAGAGATAATTTCTCTCATAAAAATTGCATCAGTAGTGCAAAGCCCACCTTCACACATAAGAAAAGGCCAGAGCAGGACACTATTCATCAGTTCAGAAGAAACCTTTGCCTTGACAAAGAAGTCAAGTCACGATTTTTGTCAACAAAGTCAATATTCCCATTCCCTTGGAATTCTTCGTGTACTGCCCTCAGGCACTGCAGTCCTCCAGCAAAAGCTGGAGCCCAGAACTGCTCTTGTCAGAGTCATTAACCATTTCCCAAGCAGCATTTTTTTTGTTTGCATGTTGGAATTCCATGTCCTAAGGCTCTAATTAGTTAATCTAAAAAACTGTTCTTGATAAAGAAATGATACTTTCCAAATCCCAGAGCCTGTCACATGAAGAAGTCAATAACTTAATTCCGGCCACTGCAGTGCAGCAAAGACAGTACTAAAATCTATGGTCCCTCCTGGGCTCAAAGCCGTGTAGAAGCCATGAGCTCAGCCTGGCTGGACTTCATTTGGAAAATTAAAATTTCAGTGAAAATGTATGCAGAAAGCCAAAAAAGTCAGATTTTGTTTCTCTCTGGAAAGCAGTGATATCTTGCCTTAGCAACTAGCCAAATCCAAAACCTATAATTTGCAAACAGCCCTTATCCTAAATTGTTTTTACTCCCCTTGCTTATACAGCACAAAGTGCATGGGAGGAAAACACGGGATGTCTGTGGGAGGAGATGTTGATGAGGGTATGGGCAGTCATACTTGGAACTACGGCAGAAGCAAGGGTGAGGTACTGAAGCCAAGGTGAGGACAGGGAGAAGTGATGGGATGCAGCAGTCTGAAGAGCAAGGCAGGAGTCAGCCCCACAGGTCCATGGAGCATCAGGACAAGGAGTTGAAGGCGCTGAGAGCAGGAACTAGGAGTGGGGCTGAGCAACCCAGAAGGAGAAATAAGAGTTGGGGCCACCAAAGACCTGTGGTAGACCAACAGGGAGCAAGGTTGAAAGAGCCAGAGGCGGATGCAAGGACAATACTTGTATCTAGACAGGGAAAGGGTAAAGTATAACTCTGGACCAGAATGTCTGGAGTTTTAGTTTTATCCTACCTATGATTTTTTAGGAATTATTGCCTTGGTCTCCTATTGCCAGTACCACAGACCTACACGCTTTGCTTGAGTGAGTACAGTTCTAGAGGGCAGCAGAGGAGGTTGTGGACAGAAAACTGTCCCAGGGTGAAAAGTGTGCAGATAGTGAGCCGGTGGGACAGGTAAATTCAATACAGGTGCTGTACACGAAGAATAACATATATGCCTTAGTTGCAAACATCCTGTGGCCATAATGTCATTGTATATATGGTGAGATTGCCACACAGAAATGTAGTCCTCCAATATGTGGTTAAGTCCAAGCACCTCGTCACGTGGTGGGGTGATGGGAAACCATAGAAATACCCAGGTAAGCTGACACAGTTTGGAGGCATATCATCAGTAGTCATCACTGGGAGGAACCAAAGCTGCTGCTCTCCAGGCCATCATCCCTGCTGGTTCCTCTTTGACTTTAGTGGTGCAGTCTAAGTCTATGGAGGAAGAAGATCTGTTGGGGTTTTTGAGGGTTTTTCTTTTGTGTCTTAATTTTCTCTGTGAAATACCACAGGGCAATAATAGTCATCCTAAAATAAATTCAGCTGGGCCTAGAGTCTAGTTTCTATGGCAATGTTTTACCTGTAAATAAGGGTCGAAGTCCGTTCCTTTGTCCAGAGGACACATAGCAAGTTGGCACGTGTATGATTAAACACTTTTACCTGAAATAGGTGATTTGTTCTGCCCTTTGGGAGCCATCCTTGTCCTGTGCTACTCCTCAAAAGATATTTAGACACTGTCTGGGAAAGAGCTACTTGAAAGGGGAATTCCTTCAAGTTCAGATGGAAGCGGTCCGGCCAGTGGCACATCAGTGCCCAAGCCTGTGTCTTTCTTACCTTTCCAGTCTAGACCACTCTGTGTGGCCAAAGAGCTGGATGCAGAACAAGGACAGGTCTGTAGTCAGTGCTTGCCAGGAAGCTTTTGAACATGTTGTCGAGCTTGTGACAACCTCTGTGACCTCTGTGGCTGGTATTTGATCCGCATGTCATGTACTGTCTCTCTTCACTCTTGTTCCTTTTGATAAATTTTCTGAGCGTGGACCTCCGTGTGTGATCTTACCACAGCCAGCAGACAACCAGCAGGGTCTCACCTCCCTCTCCTCCCTGCAGGGAAAGCAGCACAGAGCCCTGAAATATGAGGCAGATTAAAAACAGCCACTGTTTCTGCACATAAAAGTTCATCTTTCAGAACCTTGTGACTTGCCAGTGCCTTGCCCAGGTGGCTGCTCTGCTGAGGCAGATCTCGGATTTGGGTTGGAAAAGGCATAAGTGACGGCGGGGGTCACACATACAATTCATCATTGTCCTGTTAATCAGGGTGGCTGCTTGCCCCCCATCCGCTCCCAACACACACAACCCTGACTGGGTTTCAGGGACCTACTAAAGAGCCATTTTTGGAAAAAAAAAGAGCCATGCCCAGCAATGCTGCATGAAAAGGAGTATTTGCTGCTGTGGTAATGTTTGCCACCAGAGCGAACAATTTCTTACAAGTCTGCAGGAAGATGCTGCAACACCAGGATGGTAATGATCAAATTACCACGCTTGAACGGGTGGCTGGGTGGGTATTTCACCTCCCTTCTGGCACAAGAAATGCGTCAATGGCATTTGGTCAATCCTAGCACATATACTGCCTGAAGACATGGGGCTTTTTTGAGGAAGAAGTGGTGGAAAAGCCTGTGGGCAAGTAAAGCTCGAATAGTTCATAAACTGTTAAATGATTAAGCCAACCTCTAAACGCTGCACTTGTTCCCTGCTACACAAGATGCCTCAGGCCAACAGCTTCTGAGATAAAGATAGTCCAACTTGTTGGAAGTCATTTTGTATCATAGACCTGTTTTGCTGTTTGCTAAGAAAAGACATCTTCTTTAGATAGATTTCTGTCTTTGACAGGGGTACAAGAGATTTCTTAGGTACTCATTACACCTCACAACAAAAATAGCATTTTACAAAGCAAGCAGAGATTTAAAAGCATCTCCTTGAGAGTATGTGTTGGCACTGGTAACTAGGAAAAAAAGTGTAAGCTAGGAGAAAAAAAACAACCCAGGCTTTGAAGTAGCAGAAGATAAGACATCTTGTTGATTTTGTAGATTTATTTAGCTTACTCTTCCCTTCCCAAATCATATCTCCTTGCTTTCACACTTTCCTACCATCTCTCAGACCTGACTTTGGGAGTCTGAGATTCTTGATGGGGAGGCCTGAGGATGAAGGGACTAGGGCATTACTGGGACTTACTTGGGTCTGGTGTCATAGTCCCTGGAACCTCTGAGTGATTGAAATGATGCTGGAAGCTGAATAATGGGTCATTGTTGCAGAGGGGTCTGAAAGACTGGCATGACACTGACATTGGGGTTGGGATGATATTGGTGGGAAAAGGTGGGACACATTGAAAGACCAAAAGCTGTCTGTTGGAGTGAAATTTGTGTATTTGTGTGTGCACTGAAGGGAGGAGGAGATATTGCTTACATGAAGAACGTAGCTGGGCTAACAGAAGGACATAAAAAAGGCTGTATTGGCTGTGTAGCCTTCTGCCCTGTTTCTGACAGTGCTCCAGGGGGATACCAGGTATAAGAACAAAGCAAACATAAATTTCCCTGAATTACTCTTCTGGCATCCACCCACTTGGTATTCAGAATTTTCCTGACCTGTGCATTTGGTAAAATCAGTGTCTCTCTTGGCATGAACGTGCCCACGAATACTCACCACTTTTCAGCACCCACAACATCCTGTGGCGAAGACCTCCCCAGCTTCACAATGAATCTCCTTGGGTTTGTTTTGAACTTTCTCCATGGGTTGATTTGAAGCCTATGTCCTATTCTTACTCTCTTTCTCTGCCCTATCATCTCCACTAGAGAATAAAGTGCAACAGCAGGAGAAGTGTCTGATGGGACTAAGGAAGGGTCACAAGTCACAACAGAAGGGCATGCCCAGCCAAGCCTTCTCACTATTGCTTTCTCCTCAATTTACCTTGGGGAAACCAGGAGGGATGAAGGTGTAGAGGGATAGAGGAATGAAGGGATGGAGGGACAGAAAGATGAAGGCATGGAAGTATGAATGGATGGAGCCTGCCCAGTGTCCACACTCTCCCCACAGCTCCCACCTGTGTGCTCAAGCCATCAGTGAAGCCTACACATAACAGCTCCCTCCAGGAGCTACAATTTTAAACCAGTTTAAATTTCTGGTGACATATTCAATGGAAACAGCGCAGATGGCAATGCTGCTGATGGTCTTTATGAAAGGGTCCTGTTCCTGCTGGACACTGACCTGATGAGGACCAGCCAACACTACAAGTGTCCTCAGGATTCTTAGATTAAATAATGAAAGCATATGCATTTTGTTTTTTTCCCCCCTTTGTTTTTTTCCCCTGTCATTGTTTTATTCCGATCGCATCCCCCTCCAGCTGCACATTAGCATTCTTCCTCTCTCCAAATCCTCCTCCCTCGTTTCCTGCCCACACTGCTCCCTTTCCTCACTCTTTCACTGAGCTGCTTCTCATTGCACAGTGAAACAGGAGTGATTGTGTGGACACCGTGTGGAGTTGTGCCTCACCAGTACAGCACAGGAACCAGCAGGGCAATGGCAGCAAGAAGGGCAGGTTTCTCCTTGCTGTCTCTCTTTGCTGTGTAACAGAGCTATCATGCTCCCATGGCCATTTCCAATGTGATGTTGCCTCATTTTCCTTTACCTGATGGCAGAAGCAGCAGCCAAGTTGTGTTGACTTGCAAAACTGATAGCTCTGTGGTGGTGCATGAGAGAGAACTCTTTACTGCCATGTGCAATATAACAGGAATTTCCACCTGTAGTATGGTGCATTCCTCATGGCTCTGGAGCTCTTACGGCCACCCACACATTTACCTCATAGGACACTACCTGTAACTTGATCTAAAGGCTTCCAAAGACTATGCTAAGTCACTGGAAAAGACTTAAAGCCAACACATTCTCAGCAAGTGATGCGCTAGTCTGGTGTCGTGGAGGTGCCGGTGGTAGAGCGAGAGTGTTGGTGAGGGTTCATCTTTTCGCAGCGTTCCTCAGCAGATGTGGCTGTAGAATCACACTGAGAGCTGCAACTCATGGCCCATCCTGGATGCAGTTTAAATCGAGAAATTGGAAACCACCTGAAGCGAAAGGAAAATCATTTATTTTGCTCCCTTTGTTTGCAGTGCGTTTTCCCTCTAAATTAGCAGGCATGATAGCTCTGTCACTGAGAAAGGAGAAGAAAAAAAGAAGCTTGGAATTTCATACAGGGCTGAGTTTAAGCTAATAATGCTTTCGTGCGTGGCAGGAGGGAATCTGCTCTGTGAGTGAAAGAGTGCTCAGGCACTTGAGTGCAGTGAGCTGAAGAAGTATATCCCATTTTGGATATATGATGCGGATGCACCCTTCACACATCAGTTCTGACCTCTTCTGGGAGGCAGTCAAACGAACCCCCACGCAACAAGAGAAAGGGGTTTATTTGCCAGAGAGTGCTTTCAAGATCAGACACAAGCAGCCTTCTGAGATGCCTATCTCAGTGCATGCCTGTGAGCAAATTCTGTCACCGTCAGCCTTTTTGAAGTTAATATCTGGTCTTAGGGAAGTTTTGGGAAAGCCTTACTATTCAGTAGAAGAGATACCAACTATGAGATGATGAAATTGTACCCATTTGCTGGACCTGATTCACTTGGATTTGTGTATGTGGTAGGTATGAGAATAACTAGGCTTTTTTTTTTGGCTCTGCGTTGACTGAGAAATAAGATCCCAAGAAATGCATGAGGACTCCCCTCCCCACTGACGCTGCCTTTCAGTCAATTCTTTTAAAAACAAAACCCAAACCTGAGCATTGCTTGAGGCTGGTGTGTCCTTTTAAAATGGAGCTCAGGAATATTTCTTCTTGTGTGCAGTCCTTAACAGGACATATGGGTACTTGAAGTTTTGGAAATGCAGTACGGGACAAGCTTCTGCCCAAATATGGGCTCTGTAGTAGGCGCTGCTGTTCTGGGATATAGGAAGACCTTCATGAAGATCAAAAAAGATTCAGTTGTGGGAAGGTTTTATTAGACCTGCTTTAGTGATGGCTCTGTAGTTGAGACATTGACTGAGGGCTTAGAGACTCCTTCAGTTATTTGATCACGTCACTTTTGGACATGCTGTTGACTCTCAGTTCCTCATCCATGATGTGGGGCTGTTGGACTGAAACTAATGGTTAGCCAGTTTTATTAACCAGCTTGGACTCGTTGATGACTGTGGGTCCCTTCCAACTGAAATTATTCAATTCTTCTCTCTTCTCTTCTCTTCTCTTCTCTTCTCTTCTCTTCTCTTCTCTTCTCTTCTCTTCTCTTCTCTTCTCTTCTCTTCTCTTCTCTTCTCTTCTCTTTTCTCACTGATAGCAGCTTCAGGAGGCAAAAAACGTTTTCTGTCTCTCACATACACTTTCCTCCAAAATTTGTTAGCATCCTAGTTGTTAGGTTCAAGACACATCCTGGCTATAAGTCTTCGCACAAATTTATTAGTGAATCTTTCCTAACAAGATCACTGTAGATGCAGATATCCATATTTATATTTATATTAACTGTTATATATACAACAGTTAATGCGACACCAGATCCCTGTGTCTCAGCTAGTATGTGACCTGTGAATGTAAGCTCCTCAGAGAAGAATAAGACTGGCCCATTGATTTATTAACCATTTCAATATATCTACATGTTTTAGCAGTTCAGTTGATATCACAGGATACAGGGGGTGTCAAAGCTGCCTCCTTGTTCCATAGAAAGGTTAACAGAGCTGTCACCTTATAGTTCATTTAATCTATTTTTGAAAACTCTTCTAGTGAGGGTGTACACTTTTCCCTGGGTGAGCTTCTCCAGTTCCTGGCTGCTTGGCGAAACAGCTTGCAAAAATCTGTGCTCTTATTTCCATGAGCTTACTTCAGACAAGAAACATCAAGGCTTGATTTACCTGAGGCAATCGCCAACGTAAAGCATAAGGTTGACAATTATTGTTGAAGAAGAAGCAGATGGAAGGACACTTCTGCTACCTGACCTTACTTCCCGCTCAGAAGACAGCTGTCACCTGTGACAGTCGTGGCTCTCTAGCAGCACTGAGTTTCATGACTCTGCTAAATGGCCTCTATTTACTCTTCCGTTCATTACAGTGGTTAGCTGGAAGATGTCCAATTTTGTGTGCAACAGCTGTTACTTTAAAAGTGACAGGCTCTATTCGTCTAAAACAATCTCTGATCTGAGCTGTACAACTACCAAATGGACCTATCCCACAGAAACTCTGTTGCTACAAACATGCGATGCGTTAAGACACTGAGGAAGGCAGTTGCAGTTTGTCAGGAAAATAAAACAGCTTAGTGAATAAGACATGAAGTACTGACAGTATTTAGGCTGGGCTTTTTGCATCTTTTTTTTTCCTTTGAGCACCAACGAGGTCCTTAAGAAGAGTAAAAAGGTAGGTAGTGGGCTTGGGTTATCTGCCTGATGTTGTTATCATTTCTTCTATGACATTAAGGAAGTCACAATAGGACCAATTTTCATTGTGTCAGTATTTTAAATAGTTTGCTAAATTGATCCTCTCAGAAGCTCTATCAGAAAGCGGAGTTACCATACCACAGCAAAGTCAGTCCACCCTTCATTGGCTACACAATTCATTCATAGCACCTTCTTTTGGCTTATTGTAAATGAGGGGTGAATTGTGTCAACTTAAACTTCATTTTTTGTCAGTGAGTGACCCAAAGCATGTGGAGCTGCAGTAACTCGAGCCTGTCTCTCATCTCTTTGTTTTCCAGGTAGTGTTACATTCAGTTATGACAACACTTTGCATTTCTGCAATTCCTCTTTCCTATGGACTTCATTAAGCTTAGAAAATGAATGAAAGTAGCTTCACCTCATTCTTAACTAGACGATTGTTCCCCTTTTCAGGTTCCCAGGGACAAAAAGTCTGGTTTTATGCAAAACATTTGCTTTCCTTTGCAGAATGCCAGGGATGAAAGTCACAGGGAGCTTTATTTGTTTCTGTGACAAGGGTTCAGGGGAGTCTGGAAGCTGCAAGCCTACAGAGAGCTAATAGGCACAACAGAGCTTGCAAAATAACAGTTCTTGCTTAGATTTAGTGGCTTCAAAGACCAGATAAAGCCTGTGATGCATAAAGTGTGGAGGGTAGACAGGGGAGAGCCCACATTATCAGTCTGAGAAGAGACACATGCAGACAAGGAGACAAGAAAAGGGACCAGTTGTGATAACACGTAGAGAAAATCTGTCCTGACTCCAATTTAAGATTTGATGAGGATCGGATGGGGGGATGCCTGGTGTACCTCTAGGCCACCAATGAATATCTCTCTGAGACACAACCTTGTGTTAATACCCGTGTTGTACTTTCATGTCTGTAAAACAGCAGTCCTTCCGGGGGTATGAAGTGCTGGTTGGCAGAGGAAATCACAGAGTATAAATGACTTGCCACCTCTTCCAGACTTGTCTCCAGAGGCAAGTCCCAGAGCTGAGTTTGGAGGGGTGACCTACTGTTTGTGATTGCTGAGATTTCAGATCTCTCATGGCTCCTCTAGGCGTTCCAGCCCTCAAAAATTCAGCAATTTTTGCATTCCTGGGGGTACGTAAACTAACACTGGCAGGTTATTTCAATCGACTTCCAGCTCCTTGGAAACCCGAGAGGCAGAGATTTTGTTCAGCCCTGACCTTGGCTTCCCTTGACACTTCCCACAAACAGACTTACCCTTATTATTGTTCGGTCCAGAGAAAGGTTATGGGATCTGCTGCTGCCAGGACCTCCTCATGCTGTTTCCCCAATTGGTTACCTTCTTCTGGTGCCCCAACACAACGTGGAATAAAAGGGTTAATCCACGCACTTGTGCTTGAATATGTGTGTTTGTGCATGCACAGAGGTAGAACCCCTCCTGCCCCAAATAAACAATTCAGGGATCTTTTTGTTTACATAGAGATTCATTTAAAGAAAATAGCAACACAAAGAGAGGCAAGCACTCACAAAAATGACCTTTCCACTCCTCCATCCTTCTTTGCCTCCTCATCTAGTCCCAACCTCTAGTGTCCTACCAGCATGGCCTTCAACAGTTCTTTACTGCCATACACATATTTGGTCATTTTACAGCTTCCCTGCCCTTTAGGGGTTTTCTTCTGCTTGCTGTGGTACAGCACTATTCCTCATGCTTTGCTTCTCAAGGGTTCCATTAGCGTTTTATCTCTCCTCCTGGAACACTAGCTGCTACTCTCATATAAGATGTTTTCACTTTTCTACCTATTAACTCTCAAAGAAACTGCAGGTAGTGATGGTGGTAAAAAGCCAGGACTTCTGACAGCTCTTGAAGACAAAAATAAATAAAAGCACCTCAGTTAGTTAATCAATTGGCGGCGTTTACGACAAAACTCACAAAATGTTTAGTGCACCAAAAGGCAGGCACTTTTAATCCCTAAATTTTGTTGAAAGGCTGCAAAAATGCCTGAGAATTGTAAAAGTTTTTTTGGCTTGTGGATAGCCTCTCAAGTCACTGCAATTTCCTGATGATATAATAATAAAATCCAGAAAGACTGCTCAGCCCAGCTTTTCAGATCAAATTGATTGACAGGAGGACTAATTCCATGGAAACCACAAAATCTGCCCCATTTTCTTCTTCTAAGACCCTCATGCATGAATGAGTCTCATTTACCTCTGCACAATTTAGCATAATTGCATCCCTCTAATTTAAGTAGAACTTCTTTCTGGCAAAGATGGTTGTAAAGATGAGACTGAATGCCTTCTGGAAACTGCATGGGGTTTTAAGTCTCTGCACTATAGAAAAATACAAACTTCACTTTCCCGATTCCTTCACTGTTTCAATCTCTTTCACTTCCATGTGGGGTAGAAAAGGGACATAGTTCCTACTGGGTACTGATTTTCATTCTCTGAATCCAACTCCTCCTCAGACACAGGCACTTGATTCAAAACAGTATCAGGACTCATGGAGAAAATCAAGATTATTTCTGCCAACTGTACTGATTACTGATTAAGGAAAGGAGAGGGAAATTTGGGGTCAGGCAAGGGGAGTTGTTGATTCTTTAGTAAAGACGTGATAAGATGTTTTCAGTGATGAGGGTAATTGAAATGCACAGGCTCAGCATGCACAATGAATGTCATCTCGGGAAACAGTGAAAGTCCTGTGGCTGTTTTGGTTTGTGAAGTAGGCACTGACAAAAATCTATATTTTCACTAATCTGTATGCTTGGAGTGCTATATAAATAGTTATGAAAGAAATCAATAGCAGATTCCCATCTTAGTCCCCAAAGTCTGTGTGCTAGGAACAAAGCTAGAGGCAGGAACTCTATTCCTTCATACTTCATACTCTATTCCTGCTCTCCTTGAGGCCTTGCAATTTTGGGAGAACTATCGGGATTTCTCCTGGAGTCTTGATTGCCACCAGGGTTGAAGGCACGTTGTAGCGCCATGGGCAGAAACTTCACAGATGTTTGCTTTGTGATGGAAGTGGACCACTTCCCGCTCTTGGGTTTTTTTTTCCCAGTTGTATTTCTTTTTCTCTGAGGAAAATGGTGACTGCCACAGTCAGAATTTGGGCCAGTCCTCAGCCCATCAAAGGTTTGCAGGAGACCAGGCTCTGAAGGCTACCCTGGGCTTTGATGACAAATGAGCAGAGCCCCCACTTGAGGTGCTCATCGCAAACACTGCTGTGCAGCAAGTTGCCCCGCTGCACATTAGAGCTTTTTCTGTGCCTGCTTCTCATTCCCAAGCTTATACTGCTGTACTCAGTCACTCCTGGAAATCATGAATGCTAAAGGCATAGTGGCCAACAGCAAAGCTGCCCAGCAGGAGGTGAGCTCTTGGGCCCTGAATGATGAATTTGCATTGCCGCAGCACCAGGGATTCTCATGAAAGGATCAGAGCTCTTTTTGGTGGGGATCTGTATGAATAAATAATAACAGTGCTCTCAGCCTTGGGGATAAGGAATGTGCAACAGCATCTAAAACCAGTAAGTAAGGAGAAGGTGTGAGAGTAAAGGAGGAAAACTGCCTACCAGGGACAAATAAAGCCATTTGTTCTGCTTAGTCTCAGCCAAAACCTTGTGCAAGTCTACCAAGGCTTCGTAAGCAGGTAAATCATACACAAAAATGCCTTCATAAAAATAAAGAGAATTTAAAGATATTAATGAACTGTTGTTTAAGATGGTTTATTTTCTAAATAAACTATGTTAAAGGTGAGGTGGGACACATACAGGCCACCACTGATGAGAAAGAGGAGCTTGAACACAGTCCTGGCTTTTAATTCCAGGACCTGATTAACCACCTGAAATTCATTGCACTCCTGGTTTTGGGTGTTACCTCTCAGATCAAGGTCTAACGCAGTAAACCTGCCCAAAGAGACGATGCAGTCGCCTATAAAGCTCCTTCTTAATTACAGCATAGTTTCTGGGGAAGGGAAGAGACAGCAGAAGGGGTGCTGCTTGAAGAATATCAGTGTGGGAGGCATGAATTAAAGTAATTTATAATATTTAATGTTTTTAAAGTTTGGTACCTTCTGGCTGACTTTTATTTAAGCCATCCCCTGACACAAGAATTCTTCTGTATGCAGAAAATAATATGAAGGATATTACATGTTCCGTTTAAAAAACAAACCAAAACAAATCTGATCTTTAAACCTAAGACTCTTACACAGGCAGCAGAGCAAAAAATCTCATTTTACTGCCTGCATGCAACACCTTTCTCTATATGTGACTCTGCAGCATCTTACAAGTTCATGGTAGTGGAAGATGAGGTTTGGATGACTGGAAGGTTACATTATGGTGCCATGTGGAGCTGGTAATCACCCTTCTCAGATCTGGTCAATGTTCTCTACAGCAAATGGAGCTGCAGAAAACATCTGCTGTGTCCTGCAGTTCTGACATGGAGAAACTCCTTACTCTGCTGGAAATCAGGTGTGCAAAATTCTTGTTGTGTGGCTTCAGCTTTTTTAATTGATGTAGAGGAGCTGAAGAAGAGAGTGAGAAATCTGTAGAAATGCTGGGCCAGAAGAGACTTCTGGCCAAGCTGTTGCCTCAAGAAGGTGTTGACTTGGATTGAAAACATGCCAGTCTAACATTGCCCTAAGCGTCTTTGCTGATGGAAATTTTGCAGCTGCTCTGTTAATGTTTTAATAATTTCTGTGGGTTTTTGCTTTCTTTTCTTAATTGCTTTGTAAAGTTTAGTGCTTTAACAATTTTGCATTTCTCTCCCAAGAAATCCATTCCCTTTTTCCTCTTCTTGAGATGTTTTCCATTCTCTGTTTTGCCTCTACTGTTGCTTCTTCAAAAAGACTAGATTCTCTCCGTGGCTACAAATGGACAATGAGTTTATGTGATGTGGTCTTTTTTAAAAGCCATGTGTATTTATCTAAAGACAGAATCACACCAAAAGACATAAAAGACTTTTTTTTTTTTAGTAAAGACTTTTGTGAGGTCATTACATAGATGAAAACTTATCTTCTAATCAGAGACTGTCATATGGCTTTAGATTAATGGTGTAAAAATGACACCTGTGAGACTTAAACATTAGACAATTAATTGCTTATAAAAATTCTGTTTCAAAATCTGAGATGCCTTGTACTGCTAATGAACAGTAGAAGACATGTTGTGCTTCTTTACTAGTGATATCTCAGATACCTGTTTGGGAATTCTGCAGACTTGCAGAGTACATGCATTGGACTCTGATACTCAGCAAGAAATACTGGTATTTTTTTTTTTTTTACTTTTGAATAATCTTTCCTTCATGCTTGATTTCTCTTCAGAGCATAACAAAAGGACAGGCAATAACCCAGGACCCCTGTTACAAAATCCTTCAGGGATGTTGGCATGAAATTCTGACTCTGGTGAATATCCCATGGCGGATATTTGAAAGGTAAGCATTGTTCAGATATTTATGGCTTAATGTTTTGAATCAGCCTTATCTTGCCTTTTCTCCTTGTGTCTGTAATGATTTATGGTACTATTAAGGTCACTTAGATCACACTTCTTGAATAGATGCATGAAACATGGTATATCAGGTCTCCAATTCTTTTCTTTGCAAATGAACAGTATTTTTTTTTTACCTGGCCTTTCCTTCCCATTCGTGTTAGTTGCTGTCCAGATAAACTGCCAACGCAATGTCCAGTGTGAATCCTCAAGGCCAGCAAAACCCTTTGTTTGTGGTTGGAAGTGCCACATTATTCTTGTTTGCATGGGATTTTTCAACTCTTCCATCCTGCTCCCGACTGCAAGATATATCTGGTGAATCTGTTCATTAGCTAATTCTGGAAGAGGGATGTGGGCAATCAGTGTTCAACAAAATGCAGTGGACCTCACGTGTGAAGTGGCTGGCACGAAAAAAGCTGCCTCCCTGCTACATCATTTGGTCTCCTTGAGCCTCTTGGAAATCACCACAAATGTAGCAGGGGTGACAGACATCATCCATTAGCACGTTAATGTGCCTTGCACTTGCTGCCAAGCCTTGATGTCGGTGCTGAAGAGCAACCACAAATTTGGTGTCTGCTGACCCCCGGCATCTCAGAGGGATATTGCTGCTGAGCAGGGAGGAGAAGTCACCGCGTGCAGGGATGCCAAAGCAGGCAATTGGTGTCACTTCTTAAACAGCTTCATCACGCTGGAGAAGGGGAGAGAGCTGGGCTGTCTCAACGCTTTTCATGTGGCTGAGGTATTGTGCTGTGCTGAAAAAAGCATTAGCTGGGCAAAGCTGTGGAAAAGGAATTTTATGAAAGGACACACAAAGTTGTTTCAGGAGGGAATTCACACCCAGCTCAGTGCTCTGGACAAGTTTAAATTGTATTTAGTGTTCGACCAGAGAGCTGTTTCTGAAGGTTGGGGGCTGTACATCCAGCACCTGATTTGTGCTCCGACTTCTGTGAATAGTTTCTCCACACCTTCATGGCTGACAAATACACCCTGTGACTGCTGACTGTCTGAATACAGATCATGGACCAGGGTTAATTGAACCAATTTCAGTTGCTAACCCAGTCTAATTGATTTTTCCAGAACTTTCTGAGCAAACAACTATCTATCCTCTGTCTTGAAAATACTAACTCAGCGATGGACCTGCTACAGGAAGGGTCAGTTTTAAAGCATTGCTCTTTCTTTCTAGACATATATAGGAATTCTCTTAGACCTTTGTTGCAATAATTACCAGTGCCACTGTGTTTTTATTTAACATAACTGTAGCATAAACATTGGCCGAGAGGGTGCAGCTGCTAAGGCTTTCTGGGAAGTGTCTGGGAGTCATATAGTATGTCCTACATTTTCTATTTTGAAAATGGCTCAATTCCATAAGGCTGAACTCTTCCACAGGTGGACAGTCCAATCTCTTCCATCAGTGGGTACTTTGGTTTCATCTTCAGGTTCAATGTCTCCCTATCAATGTCACAAGAAAACTTCTTCCAGGTCAAGAGAAGTCCAGGTGTTAGCACTCATGTGGAATTAGTTTGTCAGATATCTAGATCACCCTTGTGCAACATGCCCTCCTTTAAACCTGTGGATGTCTGGAGCAATATTATGTAGTAAAAATACAGTATTCTCTGATTTTTCCACTATTTGATCTTTCATTGAGAAAACTAGGGGTATTGAGACAATCCAGATGAAGTCCAGGTTAAGTTAATGACAGTATCGGTTTCTGAACAATGAACTGAGGCTAGTTCCAATTGTAATATAGTGCAGCCTTGAAAACCTCTGCACTGATTTTTCACAAACCCAACTCTAACCCACACATCCACTGTCTCATTCTCAGTTAAGACTTCTACTGGCTCCTGTTGTGGGTATCTTACCATAGAATCATAGAATGGATGGATTTGTATGGGACCTTAAAGATCATTGAGTTCCAACCCCCCTGCCATGGGCAGGGACACCTTCCACTAGACCATCTTGCCTGAAGTCTGCTGAAGCCTCTGGGCTCTTGAGTGTTTGACTCTGAACTTCTCTTGACTTTGAACAAGTTTTCTTGCGGCATTGATAGGGTTGAGGACCTAGTGGTGGGATTAACTTCACCTACCTTAGATGGTGCCTGCATTTCTATCAGTGCCAGAAACACCAGACTCATTTTACAGGCACTGCAGAGGAGCAGGGACTAATCATCTGACTGATTTTTAACGTTGGGATTATACCCTATGATGGACTATTTTCTTTATCCATTGACCCTAAAAGCACCTTCAGAGCTAGTTCAGATGTAGACATGTAGACTTTAGACCTTTTGATGAGATGAATCCAAATCACAAAAGCTTTTGAAGATTGTAATTTTATTTGGAAATTATGTATTTTTGATCCACTTTCTCTTTTTTTTTTTTTTCTGCTTTTAATCTGCAATTTTTAATCTACTTTCTCTGAAGTTATTTCTTGAAAAATAAAATTTCCCTGTTTTCCATTTTTGGTTGTACTCTTTTTCTTTGGCTCCTGTTCCTCTCTTTTTTTCCCCTGCTTTAACGGCATTATATCCCTCTTTCTTAAAACAGTTTTCTAACTTTTTCTTCACTTTCTATTCCAAATATAAAAAAATTCAGCAAAACTTAAAAATAGAATTGTTTTCACATATTAGTATTTTGTAAGATGTTCAAGAAAGATTTTTTTTTTTTTTTAAATTGTTAGGCAAAAGTTGATTTTACATTTTCAACAAAAGGCTAACTTTTAATGAAATAAAAAGTTATGAACTCTAATTATAACGAAGAACTCTAATTATGACATTTCATGTTTTCATCGATCTTCAGACTGACTGCAAATGTAGGCACAATGAAGTCTCTTTTTACTGACACATCCAGAAATAGTTTTATCTATAAAATTTCGGTGACATGGGCTAAAGAACAAATTTTTCAAATCCTGGAAGAGTTTTTTTACTTACTCCTTTATTTTCTTTGACTGTGGAAAGGACATATAGTTAAACAAATGAATAGAATAACAAGAAGAGACAATGTAGAGACCTGCAGAATAGATGGTACTGAGGTTGTGGAATTATTCCAAAAGATATATTGTCCAATGATCATCTCAATGGCAATATTTCTGATCTGCTTACGCTGATTTCTTGCACAAGTGTTAATATACAAGATGTGAGCAACTTAGCAAACCTGAAAAACCCCCAAGTGCTGGTTCAGGAAGCATGGGGTGATACCATGGGGAGGATGGTGCGGAGATGCATGGTCCATGCAGCCCTGCTGGGACATCATGATGAGCAGCATGTGCAGCGCTGACACCCCAGTGTCAGAAAGATGCTGCTGCGGTTTAATAAGGCAAAACACAATCGATCAAGAAAGTTGGATTTCTCTGATTTCAGAGAAGTGCAGGGGAGAGCTAGTGTAGCTAATGGGATGTTCAGCCATTGACGAGGTGTGCATGTTTTCCTTCTGAATGCAAATTCCTTCTGGGCATAATCCCCTAGCAGGAGAAGGATTAACAGAGGTACCTGGTGGTTTCTGCCTACACTGTAGATGATTTGAACCTGGTGCTGTCTTTTTCGATTTTTTCTGCAGCACACAGTACAGGGGGATCATTGCTAAGCTCCAATTATTACTATTAATGAAAAAGCATCTAAAAAAATCCACTCCTCTCTAAGATCTGCAGAGACTTTTTAATTTAAATAGCAGACAGTGAATCTTAAATTGCATCCTTTTAATATAAATGTAGCTAAACTCCTAAAAGCAGCTGGGTGTAAATCTAAAAAAAGATTTGATCAGTGAGCCACACCAGAATTTCTACTCGGTAAATATGCAAATCACAAAACGTTGCACCACTCCATCTATTAAAACATGATATATTAACTGAAAACTTGCTGTTGGTTGCTATGGGAAGGGGACTTAGCTTATGCTAACTTTTTAATGGTGAGTTTGCACATTTTGGGGGGGATATTTGAAATGGGGGTGGGTGATAAGATTGTGTAATCAGCCAGTTTATCTTTAACTTCTCATCCAATTTCCATTTTGAAAGTCTTTAACGGAGAAGCAAGGCATGTTTAATTGATTGCCATTAAAATCTTCAAAGGAGTTGGCAAGATGAAAGTTGTTTCTAATTACTGCATTATGATGTAAGCTTAACGATATGCCACTTCTCCAAATTGATTTTATTAGAATTTAAGATGAGGAATTAATTGAGTCACTGTATTGATCCATTTTATTTTTCCAACATTTAACATGTCCAGTGAAAAAAAGCTATTGAGCTGTGGAATAGTAATGAGGACTTAAGAAAGAAAGTCGAAGTGAAGACGGATTGCACGATAAAAATAACTTATAAAAACCATAATGTGATGGCAGAATATAGTGGCAGAGACCAATTTATCTCTAGGTTAATTAGGGTAAATTAAGGTTAATTCTTTTGTTATTTAACTTTTATTTCTTTGTCTTGCTTCAGCCTACCTGTTTGTATTAGAATTACTGCTTGTGCTGGTAAAGCAATAGTCTGCAAATCTCCTTCCAGTTCTGCAAAATTTGTCTTTGAAGATATCCCTAGAATTACCCCATCCATTTATTTAAACTTTCGTAATAATCTTACTAAGGGTATTTAAGATTGTTTTCTTGTTCTTATTTTCTTATTCTCTTAGAACTCATTCCTGCTTTTTTTTTTTTCTTATATATTGGTCCAAGATCATTGAATTCCAACCCCCAATGAGACACGCCCTCCATGCTCTCTCATGTATGTTCCTCTCAGGTATGGACACTGAAGATATCCTGATCAGGTTCATCTTAATCAGTTGTTGATAGCTGAGTTATGGTTTAGTTTGTCAACTAAACCATAAATACCAGGTGTGTTTATGCTTTTATTGAACAACATCTGTACAACTACACATGGACACATCAACACATCAAGAGTGTGGTTTAACAGAACAGATCTAGTTCTTCAATGGAGTGGGTGAGGCATGCCCATCACATCAGCTGCGGTGAAACAAGCACCAATTTGGTGATACAAATACAATGCATTAAATTATTTTAAGTGATTTTTTTCTGTGTTGTACTGGGGTAACTATTCACAATGCCACAGAATCACAGAATGGATGAAATAAGAGTGGACCTCTGGAGATCTTCTAGTCCAACTCTTGGCTCAAGCAGGGCCAGCGAGAGCAGCCTGCACAGGACTGTGTCCTGTTTGGTTTCAAATATCTCCATGGATGGAGACTCCACAACCTCTTGGGATAACCTCTACGATCATCTTTGTGTCCTGTGCTTGTGAAGTGCAGCAAACAACAGGGTCTTGTTCTGTGTTTAGAGGACATGGTTCCACCCCATTCTTCTTCACAAAGCCTGCAAACAGAACATTTCTTCTCATTTCTCTTTTAGCTAAAACTTGCCAAATTTGAGTGAAATGGGTTCCAAGGGTAAAATGGTTCTCCAGAAGTTCATTGCTGTAGCTGACATTTATGGTGCACTGTTTTGGCTTTGCTGCTTGTGTTGGGCGAATTAACTGGTCTATTTGAGATTTTGAAGTTCACCCTGATGCTTTCTCTCTCTTTTCTATTGATTATGCAAACTGGAACATTCTGTGTATACAAAGAGATTGCAATGTAATTAAATACATGATTTATAATTGTATTTTAAGCTCTGATACAATTTAGGAGAAGCTGTGTCTTTTTGAGCGTTGGAGTTGTAAATTTGAGGCTGAGTTCTGCTAATACTTAAAGCTGTAACACTGATCAGAAAGAAATGAGAATAGAAACACTGGAGATGTTAATTATAACCATGCCTGGTTATCCTTGGCATTTATATCTCTTCATCAACACTGCTATCTTTCCTTTGAAGACCAAAATCCCCAAATCAATGATGTTCTCATTCCCTGTGCAGGGAGAAGAAAAACTGTAATGAAAGTGTATTTTAATGGTCATCTCAAGAAAAAAATTATCATTCGAAAGTAATATTCCTCTCTTCCACTGGAAAGACTCTTTAGCAAAGGGAGAATGATGCCAGCTTTCTGGCCAAGTGGGGCTCTAGGAGATAGTATGTCTCTTTTGTCCCTAAATAATTTACATGTGATGTGGAGCCAGTCTATTTGCAGCCATATAGCAGATACTTATCAAAACTCCAAGTAGCTCCTTTGTTAAAAACAGTAGTAGAATCTTATTCTAAATAACCAGCTCCAGTGGTCATAACATCTCACGCATTTACTAACAGGTGACATTAGGATGGAGTAATTGAGAAAGGGATTGCAGAAATTGAGTGCTGTGTTCACAGGAGGAACTTTAATGAGCTCCTAGAGGATCAAAGACTCTTTTGGAAGTTAAGATACTTCCCATTGCTAAAGTTCAAACACTCAACCAAAGCTACTAGCATTTGGAACGTTGTACTACAGGAGAAAGAAGTGTTTTCAATAATGATCCAACAAGGGAAATAAAAGTAAGCAGAAAATATCTCAAAATCTGGCTTTTTTTTTTTTTTTTTTTTAAATTCAGTTTTCAGTTAAGGCACCAGGTGTAAAGCCAAATAATTGCGTTGAGTTTTAAATGAAATGTTAATTACAGAAATCCTCAGTGAAGACGCGGACCCAAGAAGCAGCCAGAAAATACTCATTAAATAAGGAGTGATGACTTGGTAGGGTAACTAGGTAAACTTTTAAAAGTTTTCTCAATGGTAAATATCAAATTCCTTTTCGTTTATATGTTGCAGAAATATGGTCTTAGCTCCCAAATGGGCAGATACCTGCCTCACCGAAGAGACACTGAACAGCTGCTGAATGAACACAAGTATTACTTGATTGCTTAAAATCAAAATTAAAATTAAGAGCTATGAATCTTTATAAACAGAAAATGTAACTATGTCTCGTTTACTCATCCTCTGGCTGAGGAAGGAAATGTGATGGAGCACAAGAGGGCTTGATTAACCCTGTCTAATTTGCAGTGCCAATGAGAAAGGCTCCAGCAGAAAAGTTTGAAGGGCTGGCAGAAAACTTTGAGGATCTTGATTTTATTCGGTCCCTAAGCTCTTTGTAGTGGAATAGGGACACCATGCAATTGTTATGTCCCTTACATTGCTGCCTGCACGCCCGGGTGTTTGTATGAGTTGCTCCTAAAAAAACCTCTGTAGGCCAGGAAAAGAACTATTTCTCTTTGGAAGCGTAACTGCTTTCATGGAATGAATAGTCAAAAGGTGGAAAAAAAACCCCAGTATTTTATGAGTTCTAGAATAAATTCCTGCAATTTATTTCACTACTGAGTGTTTGACTGGAGAATGGTGCTAAGTGCGAGCTAATTAATTCATCAGGGAATGAGAACAAAGTAAATATGCTTTGTGAAGGATCAGTTAGGGGTTGCAGCTTGTTTCTCTTTGTCCATTTTCCTCTCTTTCCCACTCTTTTGTGGCTTTTATTTTTCTGCAGAGCAAATAAGGCTGCATCACGGCTCTTGAAACTGGCACATGCTTGGTGTTCCTGTCCAGCCCGCTGTGGGTGACCCTGCTTTGGCAGGGGGGGGTTGGACTAGAAGATCTCAGAAGGTCCCTTCCAACCCCTACCATCCTGGAATTCTGTGAGTCTTCAGAGAATGATCCACTGCATCCTAAAACAGGAATCCAAGAACTGCCTTTTTTCTGCAACTTCTATGTCACCACTGGATCCTGGATCAAATGATTTTAATAGATGATTAAGCATGGGATGGTAAGTAAATTGAAATTAATCCCTCTTCAAGTGATGGTGACTTGATAGGGTAGGGTACTACAATTAATTGCTTGTAATTCAATGTAACTCACATGCATTACAGAAAGAGACGAGGGCAGGATGTAAAAAAAATGGCTTCTTACATTATCTAGCATCTTCTCTCCTGCCTTGGTCATTCCAGTTCATGCTTGGTTCTTGGTATCAATGCTACCTCTGCCACAGGAAGAAGTGCCCAAATAATTTCTAAATATTTTTGATGGCCTCTTTCTGTCAACACCTCTATAGAGAAAGCAGGAATCATTGGCAATTCAGCACAAGAACAGCATGATGGCAATTACAGCTTTTCTTCAGGATGCTTAATATTCCTATTATCTCATATGCATACATATTTAAATGCTACATGCTTCCTTTTACGAATAGACTGCTAGTGGTTTGAAGTACCCATAAAACTGCTGGAAAGTGACAGTGCCAATTAATCTGTTGACAGATTTGTTGTTTAAATATTAACAGAACGTTGAGCAAATGTTGGCTGCTGCACTGAGATCCCTCCAGAGCACCTTCCTCTGAAGCGCTGAGCATTTCCAGACACTGAAAATGTCCCGGACAGTGCAGGGTGGGAAGGGTATAATAAATTTTTAGTCCCTTTTTCCCCACAGCTGATAAACATGCCATAAATATCACCTACCCCTGTGAAGAGGAAAAGATTTGTAAAAGCCTTGTGAAGGTTGTAAACCCTTAACAGCAATAACCGATTGAGTTGTGAGCTTGTGGAAGGTATAGCGGGGGGGGCTTTGCCTCTGACTACTTCACCTTGGCAGCAGAATGAGAAATTAAGGTGGGGTGCTGAATTGATCAACCTGCTCAGTTGGTGATGTGGGAAATCTTGAAAAAGCCATTGCAGAGGAAGGTAATTTTGATGCGAGATCAAGATGGGCTTGTGCCGTGTGACCCAGGAGGGCTGTACTATGGTGAATTTGGCTTTCTTGGTGCTCCTGGGTGCTATGAGTTGGAAGAAGGAGGTTGGTGGAAGCCAGGATGGCAGCCAGGTCTGGCTCAGTCTTCTCCATAAACAAAGACAAATTGAATATTGACTGCTTGAGCAACCTGGTCTACTGGGAGGTATCCCTGCCCATGGCAGGGGCGTTGGAACTCAGAGATCTTTAAGATCTATGATTCTTTGCCTTTGATTTCCCTGGCCGAATATGTGTACCTCAAAGAAGACCCGGAATGCACAGCAACTTACAGACTGTGTGAACTTGAGCATCAAATTGAGAGAGCAACAACACGACAGTAAAGATGCCTCCTCCTCTGCAGTTTCACTCTGCTACTTTTCCCATTTCCTTTTTCCATCAAGCATAGTCATGGTTCTAAACAGTTTCTTGTTGTCATTTTATCATTTCACCTCTTTTATTCCCGTGGGTTTCATATCTCAGGACCCATCCATCACACTTCAATTTGGTCTTGTGTTGTTGCTGGAAGCTTCCCAATTTAATTTCTATTATTTTATCACATTACATAATAGTCTGAACATAATTTGTTGACTCTTTCTAGCTGCACATTTTTTATTTAATGAAGGTTGTGATAAAGACTTCTTCAAAGATTTTAAAGTATCCTTACTGTAATCTTACTGCCCCTCAGTTATTACTATAACTCCTTATTGACTTTTGCTTTGCTACAGGTTCACTCCTAAATGTTGGTCATTCATTTTAGCTGCACATTGCAGTTCTTTCTATTCAACTTTAACTGAATATGGAAGAAAAAGGGAAAATTATTACTTTTATACTAATTGAAAACAAAGACTCAGGAAAGCCAGGTTGACAGCAAGAGGTCTGCTCTGGGATTTGAATTTTTCTGACTTTGTAAGGGTTCAGGGACAGGAGCTGTGAGCTTTCCCTGTCTGGAATGTTGTTTACAGGAATCAATGTGGACAAAAGTTCAGTATTGCTCCACAGTTCATTTCTTGTGCCTGCTCCTCTTTCCTGAGTGATATTTGAGCTGCAGCAAAATGTATCTTTTTTTTTTTTTTTTTTTTTTTTTTTTTTCCAATAAGAGGCACAGAATAGCCATCACTCCAAAAGAAGAGGTGGCTGAAGCTTGAAGCGAAGGCTGCCTTCAGAGATGGCTCATGTCACAGTCAGGAGGGAGTGTTCAGGTCTCTTGGGTCCCTGTTGCTTCCTGTATAGACATTCCTCTTCATCTAAAAATTCTATTTGTTTTGTTTCCTTTAAAAACAAATTATTCTATCTGGGGTTTGATTTGAAATTAAATGAAAAGGGAGTAGATAGCCAGAGAGAAAAGGCTCACTAAAACAAGAAAATGTATAGGTTTCTGTGGAATAAAAGACAATTTGCCTCAAAAAAATTCCATAATAAGATATTGATTACAGTTTTTCTTATGAGATTACTTTTGAGTCAGGGATAGCTTCAGTAAATAATACCAAAGATCAAAAATTCTCAAGCTTTAGTTTCACAGTAAAGGGTGATAATTACAGTCCGGAGTAGTTTAAACAGATTAGTAACTTCTCTTAGAGAAATATAAACCATAGGGGTGACTTATGTTCTTCCCTAGGCAGACAGGATTTGCATATAAAAAAAAAATATCAGATGACATAAAACCTCATATAATCTCTTTATTTTTTTCATTTTCTTTATGTGTTTACCCATATTTTTATTTTATTATTTCCATTTGGTTTTGCTGTGCTCTGATTTTCTGCTGCAAAGAAAAGTGTTATAACAGTGACAGCTCTGAAAGACTGTTCTCAAACACAATGTGGGTCCTTTGCTGTCAAGGTGGGGATTCCTGATGCCTCTGGTGATTTTGGCTCACATCCTTTCAGTTTGTAGGGGAGCACGCAAACCTGATAAAGCGTCTGTGGGAACAAAATGCAAGGTAAAATCAAAACCAGTATTTTCTCTATTAATGCATATGTATGGTTGGCAGAGACCCATTTTTCCATGAGAACTGTGCCTGGTTGACTGTAAATGATTATTACATGCTCCATAGACAGCTGTCTCATGCCATTTGAGATGCTTTTGAGTATCTCTCTTGTCCTCCAGGTGCTTCTGCAGAAGGATTTGCATCATCAGTAGGTTTTCTGCCCGTAGCTGTCAGTCCTCTGCAGATGTCTCGCATACCAAAGTGTCTCAGATGGCAGTAGCTGGTTACGTTTAGGCAATTGAATTGCACCCCGTGACAAAACCTGCAGATAAGAAAAGGGAAGTTGTACAAGTTAATCACAAAGGGCTGAGTGAGGACACAGGTATTGCTTACTGGAGGTCACGCCTAGCACATCCAGGATGCTTCTACTTCAGTAACATAATGCAGAGGCAATTTGCAATCTGCTACAGCTCCAGGTATATCAGATAAGCCCGTGCATGGTGAATATAGCGCATTAGAAGATTGGAACCAACTAGCAAATGCAAAATAATGACTCATAAAGGGGGATGCTCTCCTACAGGAGAGATGGGGAAGGAGTCTTTATCAGGGAGCGTAGCGATAGGATGAGGGGTAGTGGTTTTAAATTGGAAGAGGGGAGATTTAGATTAAATACTGGAAAGAAATTCTTTACTGTGAGGGTGGTGAGACACTGGAACAGGTTGCCCAGAGAAGCTGTGGAGGTGTTCAAGGCCAGGCTGGATGGGGCTTTGATCAACCTGGTCTGGTGGGAGGTGTCTCTGCCCATGGCAGGGGGGTGGGAACAAGATGATCTTTAAGATCCCTTCCAACTCTAACCATTCTATGATTCTATGCTATGTTTAAAGGCAGCTGTGGTCTTTGGACTGCTGGGTGATGACACACAGCTGTCTGTTGCTGTCTAAGCAGCAATGCACTGCATTTCTATTCACCTGAGTAATGAACTCACAAATGGCAAGTCTATTACTGAGCTAGTTTTATGACCCTGGAAAGGAGGAGAAGCAAACAATAGGAGGAGAGAAGCAACAGTAGCTGCGTAGGGAAGAAAGCCCTACGGTCCTCACCACTGGTGTGGAGGAGTACCCAGCTCCCTACCGGAGCCATCTGGGTGAAGGTAGTAAGCGCAATTAGTAGTGTTGTTGCGCAAGTAGCGCTGCCAGAGTTATAAATAGAAATGGGTGATGAAGCTTAATGTACCCACGTACCAGTTTCCGTGGGCCAGGAACTTTTTCTCTGTGTCAGATGAAAGTATCCGTGTTGACTCGCTTGCTATATGTTACACAGTTTATAAACATGCAAATGTATTGAATGCAGTGGGGCTTCCTCTGCAGGAAAGCTCTGGAGCTCAGTCTCAATCTGCACTTGGTTTTGAGAGTTGGGATTTGAGAGAGTTGCGATTGCTGTGCTTAGCTGACAAGGTACCCCTCATCTCTGGGCCATGGGAGGTAGGCGCAGAGCTTGCAAAATGTATTAACGAGCACCGAAGTTCTTGTTGTGACCTTAATAAACTTCTTTTTCATGGAATCATAACATCACAGAATATCTTGAGTTGGAAGGGACCCCTAAGGATCATCAAGTCCAACTCCTTTCTCCTTGCAGGACATTTTTCTACATTTAATAAAGTTGTTTTTTACTTCTGCTCTGAAATCTTTTCCTATGCCACCAATATAGAATTCTCACTATTTGAAGGGAGAACTTGGCCAGCATTTTCTGTACCTTCTGTGG
The DNA here is from genome assembly GCF_964106895.1 of Numenius arquata. Classification (NCBI taxonomy): domain Eukaryota; kingdom Metazoa; phylum Chordata; class Aves; order Charadriiformes; family Scolopacidae; genus Numenius; species Numenius arquata. The sequence continues at coordinate 73,833,111 of NC_133578.1, forward strand.
AAAAAGTTTTGTATCACATGTTAACAGCCTCATCCAGAAGGAGTATCGCAAAAAGCAAGGGTGTTGTGCCAGAAAAGGAAAAGAAAAATCAGGGTCAGGATTACTTTGGTGCACTTTTTTTTTTTTTAAATTTTCCAAAGCATTGCTCTTGAGCAGAGCCTTCCTCTTTCATTAAGCATGTCTTGCTTCCCCCTTCTACAGAGATCCTAAACCCAGTCACATGAGTGTTACTGTGAAATATGGTTTTGAAATATTGTTTTCTCACCATGGAGATCTCCCACGGGTTTCTTCTCTGTATGTATTTTATTTTTGTGGGGTTTTTTTTAGTGCCAAGAGCAGTTAACAAATATGAGGCAAGAGTAATGAACTGTGTCTTTTGCAAACAGGGAGCTGGGATCTGGGCCTTGGCTTTTGCCAACGCAATAGATCTCAACATACTTTGCGCCGTCACTCCTGGTAGTGGCACCCTATGGCTGAACAGTATCGTGGCTGGAAACCAAGGCCACCGGGAGCAAACAGGCTCTTTAGAACAGAAAGTTTTGGATTAATTAGAAGCTCTATAATAAGTCAAGCAACTAAAACAGGTGAATGTTTATCCAGAGCAAACACCTGAAAAAGCAGTGTGTGATACTACTTGTAGCTAATTGTTGAACAACAGCAAATACAGATGGTGATTTCCCTTCAGGAACACAGAACAGACAGTGCAAATAGACTTTTAAAGCCAAAGCTACAGATAAATGTCAAGCAGGAAGCAGCTGGTTTAAGAACAGAACTTAGTTAATGTGAGGTCCTGAGAGCATGAAGAAAAAACCCAAAGATTTCCATTCTCGCTTTATCATGCAGCAACAGGAACATCTTAACCAAAGTCATCTGCGAGGTTTTGGGAGGTCAGCAGGTGGTTGGACTAGACAATCTCCAGAGGACCCTTGCTAACCTCATAGTAACTTTGTCATATATGAAGTTATTTATCTAACAACAACCACTCCTCTTCCTTCATCTTTTTAATGAAGATGCTAATCCCCCATTTCCTAGAGGAATGTCATGATAGGGAAGTAAGAGGGCTCCCCAAAGGTTGGATATATGTAGGGATGCTGACCATGAATGTGATTTTCCTGCACATCAGCGATACTCACTGGGCTTGTTTTTGCTCTCACACTCATGGGTATAATAACACTGGACTCTTTGTCAAAGCCAGCTGTCCTGTTCCACTGTCAGCTAAGCCACAGTGACATTTATTAAATTCTCTCTACTTTCAACTTGCTGCAATGTGGAGATTCTCAGCTTTATCACCAGAATCGTTGGATCCCTCCTTAGTAACAACCCCAATTTAATGCTTGATATGTTGTTCAAAGAGCCTTATAAGCATGGGATTGTTCATTTAAAATGTGTTTTGATAGCAAAGATTGAGTTTACTGAGCACTGAGTAGCAACAAGAATAGCATAAAGATGGTGATCGTCATAATACTATACATTAGCTCATCAGGATTAATGTTGTTATGACAAAAGCTGGACAAATTAATGAGAATGAGACTGCTGTGATTTGAAATGATTATCTTCGTTTTTGGGCTGAGTGAAATCTCTGCACATGGTACAAGGCACCTGACCATAAATATACCAGCTTTGAATAAGTCAACTGCTATGCTCTTGAGAGTGATCTTGTGCGGGTAGGAGATGAAGTAGATGAACATGGGATTCTCTGCTTGCTTGCATTTGTTTTCTCAGATTTTGCAGTCCTATGCATAATGCTATAACATGCCATCTGTTTTTTGTTAGTTTGTTTTTGTTTGCCTGTCTCTGGAGGAAGCATGAACTGTCTTTGTTCAGCAATGTCCAAACGTCTCGTGGCACTCTTCCTCCCTCCCTTCTTGCAAGTGGGACGGAAGACACAGCAGCATAAAGGCCAACTGACCCTGACCGGTCTGGACTTTATATCAGTGACAGATTCACACAGCACACAGCCAGAGGGAACGATTCAAATTACTTTGTTTGATTTCCCATAGGGGAGAAACCAGGGGCTTTCTTGAAATTCTTAATCGTTTGAAAAGTACCTTAAAATTTAAGGAAAGCACTTCCCTCCTGCCCAGTAATGGAGACTCCACTGTAACGTTAGTAAGTTTTGGTGCTTCCCTACCCTTGCAATTAAAAGTCTTAACTTTATTTCCCTCTGAACTTGTCAACATTCATCTCCTAGCTATTTGGTAGATACTGGTCCCTACCCATCCTCTACTGGCAACTTCTAGATAGAGACATAGGAAATCAGATGATCCTGTGGCTGCCTGGGACAACCACTTCGAAGGTCTCACTCAGCATTCTGCTAAACTGAAAGCACCTGTCATACAATATCTTTTACCTTCATAGAAATTTAGTCTCTTTTAAACTCTTTATTTTTGTTAAACTAAAGAGATCAAGCTCTTTCTGTTTCTCTTGCAAAGGCTCATTTTGCATAATTATATCATGTTGTGATCTCTGTATGATTTGCATGGCTCCTTCTTGCACTAGGAACACTGGAATGAAACAAAAGGAAGTATAAACTTCACATATCACCCTAAAATATTCTGATTTCCACAATCAAAGTTCTTATCAGCTTTTACAGCTATAGCATGGAGAAATATATTGCAGAGAATTGCAAGTTAGACTACCACTTTACTCCACAGGAAAGTAATGACTTAAGTGGCACTATACATAGCGTAAGAAAACTTCCTGTAAAACAATGGCAACATCTTCTGGCTCAACATTTATGAATCATGGGGAAGGTCTTCAAACAGTCTTAGTGGAAGTTAATGCAGTAGGTCAAAATTATGCTGGCAATTATGCTGGTAATAGTCAACTATTACCTTTGTTTTATGTTTGTATAGGGAAAAATAGCATAAATATGCTTCTGATGACTTTTTGGTTTGTACGCTGGCAGATGTCATGAAGGACAGTACAGAAAGTGTGATGGGAAGAGATGCTTGCTCCTTTTAACATGAAATTTCACCATATAGTTTATCTCTCAGCACAGAGATTTAGAGGGCTTGGACAAAGCTCAGGCTACCTCTTGGAGGCCCTTCAATGTGTTTCAATTTCATTTAAGATGTGAGGTCTATCTGGAAAATGTTAAAGCTTCTCAGTCAACACAAACTGCAGTGAAACCACAGGTGGGCTCAGGAGATTGCTGCTGCTGTTGCTTTTATATTGCAGATGACTCTGCTTTCCAAAATTGCCAGACAACTGCCATAGATAGCAGTAAGCTTTATTTCTGACTCCTTGCTTGTACCAGTACGGAATTGTTTTACGTGCTCCAGTCCGCTATGGTTCAACGTTCACTGGAAAACTCACAATTCCTTTCACCAGCCTGGAGCATTAATGCTATGAGTGTGCCATTGGGAAGCAAGTGGGTTTAGTCTGATGCAGTATATCCTTATTGAAAAAGCACAGGCTGGCCATGCTTGCTAATGTCTTCATAACTTCCCTGAGTTTCAATATAGTGCTTGTGAATGACCACCTATTGGATGTGGCCAACACAAACCGTTTGAACCAGTTTCCTAGTCTATAAGGCCATCACAAAGTGAGAGTGATTTCAGATACACGCTCCTGTGAACAAACCTCAGGCTCTTCTCGAGAGGGTCCATTTCAATCCTTGCACGCCTGGAAATGGGGAGGATGTCTCATGCAAAGTCCTTCTCTAAGTGTCCAGCCAACTGCTTGTAGAAGCAGAACAGGTCATTCAGAGGCTGGAAATACCTGATGTTTCAATGATAGATGGAAGAGTAGTATATCCTTGCAGAGGATCTGAGCACTACACACAATGTGAAGTAACGACATGCATGCTGGCACTGCAGATGAAATGAAGACCATCTATCCAGCTCATTTCCACTCCTTACCCCATCTTCACCGCATGTCTCTTGGGCCCATATAGACTTTGGGTCATCCTGATGTTGTACCACTTGCTGATTTGATAGTTACCGGGCTGAAATTAGCAGCCCCAGTCACCTTCACGGCAGAACAGGAGAGACTTCTTTGCTCATCGTTATAGTGCAAATACCATGAATGGCTCTGTTAAAATGCTCCCTTTGCCCAGTTCTGTTGATGTGCTGTGAATCTAAGTGTTGAAGGAAAATTCACTCTAGAATATCAACTACACTCAGCAAAGCAGCGTGTCTCCCAGAACATCTGCAACAGCACAGAGGAGTGCAAATGAGGCTTGGATAGCTCACTTTGAGTCAAATAGTAAATTCCCCCACATACTTGCTATTTCAGATGAATTCTTTTGCTAAATAGAAGGATGTGAAAAGGTTTCTCGATAACACCAATAAGTACCTGTATTTGTAAAAAGTTCAATTTCAGAAAAAGCTGAAGGCTTTTTTTAGCATTTTTGAAATAAAACTTGTTCTGCTTTTTTTTTTTTTTTTCTTCTTATTTTTATAGCAACAATTCTTGTTTAAAAGCTGAAAGATTAAATAACTAATGTCCCCCCAAGCCTTGACTGGTTAAAGCTGCAGAATACCCTCCTCATGATAACTCTCCTCAGCCATTTGAAGAGTGTCCATCCCTGCTATGTGTTTCTGGTGTCTAACTGCAGGTTTTTTTTATTCTTTTAAAAAAACAATCCTTGGTTTGTTAAAAGAATTCTCCCTTATTCCTGCACATTGGGAATATCAGGATGAGATGAGTCTTTCAGTTTCTTCAGTGTCTGTGGTCTGAAAATCCTGTTGTTTGTTCTTGTGGTATCCACAGTTTCTTGGTGGTGGTACATCATAGATTCATAGAATGGTTTAGGTTGGAAGGGACCTTAAAGATCATCAAGTTCCAACGCCCCTGCCATGGGCAGGGACACCTCCCACCAAGACCAGGTTGCTCAAAGCCCCATCCAGCCTGGCCTCGAACACCTCCAGGGATGGGGACAGCCACAGCTTCTCTGGGCAACTGGTTCCAGTGTCTCACCACCCTCAGAGTGGTAGTACCAAATACATATTTTTATTTTCACTGCCCGTTAAAAGAAAATACTTGCTGCTCATTGTGACTCAGTCCTCTTGATTCTAACAACATAAGGGGCAATGTGAAATATTTGCTTTACCAGGAGTTTTGGGAATGATATTGGCTAACAGTTTTTCATCTCATTAAGATTTTCCAGTAGCAACTGGTAAATACCACAAATGTGAAGCGATGACAGGATGTGTAAACCAAAAAGCAGCGCAAACAAAAGACGCTAATAGTCTTTCCATGGTGGGACTGCATTTTGCACAGGAGTATTGGCACAGCGTCAGCAACCAGTACAAAGAGCTGTGCAGCCACAGCAGAGCATGTCCCAGTCCCCGGCAATAACCCGACGGTTTTCCAAGCTCATTTCCGCACATTAGGCTCGCTGCTCTCTGTCACAAATGCATGAATAATGCATTGGTTCAGCAACGAAGTTGGCAAGTTGAGACTCGTCAGGATTGGATTTCTTTCTTTTTGCCTTCCCAGAGATCAGAAGCGTCAAATGAAGCTTTGTGGGAGATATCGATAGCAGAAACGGTGGGCAGAAGTGATTTGCTCTTCACACATTTCCCCACCAGATGCAGTGTAAAAGATCCCAGGGACATAATAAGCCACCCAAGGAACTGGAGTATCCAGGGGAACATGGTTCCCTGGATGGGAACTCTTGTAAGAAAGACCTTTACCTCTTTGCTTCTTAGTCAAAACTAGCCCCTGTAAAATTAACGTGTTCTGAATACTTATTCGTGCCTTTCCCTTCCTATGTCTTCCAGACAATCAGAGAAAACAGAACTGGAAGGGACTGAAAAAATGCACAGGATCAACTATTCTGTATTATTCCATGCTGGATGTTTGGACTGTTTTTGAGAACATACAATGTTTTTGGACACGCATGGGGAATGTCCCATTCCTGTAGTATCTATCCTAGATTTCCTTTTTGTTCCTATTAGAAAGGTGTCTTTTGGGGGTTTTGGGCTTCTTTGCTTTTTTTTTTTTTTTTTTGTTTGTTTGTTTGTTTGGTTGGTTGGTTTTTTTTTGTTTTGTTGTTTGTTTTGTTTATTTTTTCCCCAATGTCAAGGCAAAATTCCCCTATTTCAGTTCAAAATCATGGTTTTCACCTCTGTCCCAGTGCAGTGTATTCTATCTCTCCTTCATTTTTCCTTCTCTGGCAAAGAAAGTCAGTTCCTGTTTTTCTCCCGTGTGCCGTGTTTCCTAAAGCACTGATCACTATCAGGTAGTTGACCCTCATCGTATGCATCCATTTCCGGAAGAACTGAATTGCTTACTTGGCTCCTTTGATGTTTTCCCCTGGTGCACGTGTAGTAGATGCCACTATGCGGATGGGACCATTTAAGTGCTGAAATACAGAGGCAAATCCCACCCTTGGACAACAAATGTCTTTAAAATGCACAGAGAGAATATTCTTCTAGATGCATCATTTGCTGAAAAATGTCAAAGTTTTTTGAAAAGTGATGATTTTGACAAAATTTCATTTTTAAAGCATGAAAAATTGAACATTCTAGACATAATGCAGCAGCTTGGTTTCTCATTTCAGAAAACCTTCGGCATTACTATTCCTGACTTAATTGTCTCAACCAGTCCCGCATGACTCCTCTTGTTAGCTGGTGGGTTTAGTGGAGTTCTGGCATACAACCATTTCCTGAGCATCCTGAGCCCTACATTTAAGTTCCTGACCTAAATGTGGTCTCCTAACTATATTACATGAACTAGAATTAATCTTCCAAATAGACCATCCATACAGATTTCTGATAAATAGATATTGCTTGGTTCAGCAATTACCAGTTAGGAAGCTTGGGATGAATGGTCACTGAGAGTTCAAATTGCCAGCAATAACCAGCCTAACCTCTAATTATCAATACAGTTAGAATGCCAATTACCTATTTAGAATACCAATGTATGTTCATTTGATTTTACATTTTCATTTAAGGAGCATAACTAAAACCTAATTTTAAAAAGAGTGTTTTTCTATATATATAGGTTGAATTTCAGTAATGAAATGAGCCAGAAATATTCCAATGCATCAAAGCAAAATGGAATGCCTTGATTGAGCTGAAACAATTAAGGAATGTTTCAGGCAATTAAATTTTGTGAGAAATGTCAAAAATTGGCTTTGTTTCATTTCAGTATAACAAATCTATTCTGAAGATGTCATAATTTCCACAGAATGGAAATCTCAAGTTTCTGTGAGCTTCACAGTTATTGTGATTGGGTTTTTAAACTCCTGTGAAAATGACTTCACATATTTATTCCAATACAGTAACTGTGAAATAAGCGTATTTCTTTCAACTTGTGATTAGTTTGGCTTGTGTTTGAACTTGTCTGGTGGTTATTTCCCTTTTCCCCCTGTTCTTTTTAATTATATTTATTACTGTTTTTTAAATTAGTCTTAGTCTTTTAAATTAACTCAGAGCATCTGCTCTCCTTGGGGATGTACAGACAGCTTGTAGGTCCATGCTGACACCAAATGGAGACTCAAGCATATCTGGCCTTTACACAGCCACCAGCATAGAAAGATGATGTGATTCAGGCAGTGAGGTAGGGCTGGGAAAGCCTTGGGATGCAGGTACTCATCCTGACTTGTCCATCTGTCCCATTTGGGACAAGACAGCATCTCTTTTAATCCCTCTAGGCCTGTGGTTTCTCAACACCTCTCTGCTCTTTGGTTGTAAATCCAAAATAAAGAAACTGTTTCTCTTGAAAAAAATCTACAGCTCCAACCACTATCATCTTTTCAATCTGAATCTGATACAGAAAGTGATTTTTCTTTTGCCTTTAGATTAAGTCCGATGAATTTCAATAATATGGTATATTATGGAAATCTCATAACTATATTATATTATTGAGTTGGCATTTAATACACAAAAGCAAAATGTGGATCTCCTGATTATTGTTAATCCCTTTTTTCTCCTGTGAATAACAAGTTCTTTATACAAGGACAAAGAAATTTTTACGATTGAGGGTTAAACATGGAAGGCAGTTAGAAAACAATCACTGCTGGTTTTTCAATAAACTGCCTCCTGGTTAGGAGCAAAATTCAGTTCAGAGTATGCTGGAAAAGAAATTCCTGTGTCCCTTAATGTCAAAGAGAGCAGGGCAGAGCTGTCTTCTGCAGAAAACATAATAAAGTTGATGTTTGGATAGATATTCGTAGCTATTTCTAAATTAATGGGAAGACTTTAAGGAACTCCTGGTAAAAGTTGTACACAACTATTTTGCAGGAGTAAAGAGGAGGATGTTTTGTGGGGAATTTGTTCCAAAATAAGTAATTGAGATAAAGAAATATCCTTGAACTGAAACTGATTCTAACATCTTGTTCTCTAGAAATGTATTTAAGCATCTGCTTTGCTCTGAGCATGTAAACATTGCCACTGAAGTCACTGACAATAACCCTAAAGCTAAGCCAAACCATGTTGAATTGAGTTTCCTCTCTGTTTTAAAAACATGGTTATTAAGCAGTTAACAGTGCTATTGCTGTAGCTTCTCTTTTGCTAAGATAGACTAATAAACATGACATTTTTAATGTATAATTTGCATAACGCTTCTGTTAATTTGTTATTTTCATTATGGCAACAGAATGAAAACGACATATTATGCTCATAAAAAATATACAGCAGTGCTAAATCCCTGTAGTCATTATACTGTTAACTGAATTTCATCTTTTGCATGGTCATTATTATTATTTATAAAGCCCTTTGATAAGGGCTCAGTGCAATGCAATGGGAAAGTTTCCTGATTTATCAAGGAAAGAATAAAATACTACAATAAAGAAGAAAGTCAAGAGGGAGGGGAACTGGGAACCAAAGCACAAGCTGAAGAACATGCTTCAATGCAGAGCAACAAATGGGCTTGTCTAGAAGTCAGATTTTTTGTAACAGCTGTTTGCTCTCTGGATGTGACATTTAGTAAATTTAACCCCATTGTTAACCCCAGGTGCCTCACATACATATGGTAAAGGACAAACCATTGCCCCCTGACATCCCAGTGCAAAAGAATTACGCAGTGTGAGCATCACAGGGAGAAAGGAACAATTTTAATGTACAGAGAGCTGTGGAGGACACTGGTCTAATGCTTATGGTGTGGTCCTAGAAGGAGACCCATTCGGTTCTCTGCTCTCTAGAAATTTCTTGCCTGGCCTTAGAAAAGTCATGTTGTGTCCCTGCTTGCCAGCTATGGCACACACAGCTTGCGTGTTTCAAAGGGAGAACATAAAAAAGGCTAACAGACAACCTAAGGAATAACATTCCTGTGGAAAATTCATGGTTTCACTCAGGTTTGTATTATGAAGGTCAGTGTATATTTTATTTTACCTGTATTGGTGTGTCCACATGTGGATATCTAGCACCATGAGTGGTGCCCTAAGTGCCATAGCTCTGGATGGGGCTGGTAGAAAGGACACAGGATTAATGGAAGTCTCATACCTTCTCAGTGGCATCTAGAGGCTGAACAAGATACCCCAGGGCATCTCAAGGTTTCCGTGTAGGCAGCTGAACCCATCTCCAGGCTCCGCTGAGAGTATTGACGAGATCTTCAGGAGCTATAAGGGGTGCTTGGATGCCTAGTGCCTGTTGCAACACCAATATACTGCCACCTTTAACATCTTGGGTGTTATAATCTCAAATTGTTGGTGCAATTCAGTTACTTAAATGGAGGAATCGAGTGGCATTTTAGAAACCTCAGCGTGTCTGAGGCTGTTGTTCAGGGTTGACTGATACAACACATGATGTACAGGAGCACCGTGGTATTTTGGCCCAGGAGCTTGCAGCTAGAAGGGTTATGTTAGTGTCGTCTCAAATGCCACTAGGTGCTGTCAGATAGCAGTACCACAGTGCAAAAGTTGAAAGCAGGGAAGGAATAATCTGATCTCCGTATTCCTCATGAGCAGGTCATGGAATAAGAATTGTTACTGAAACAAGGGAGTTTTGGATTAGGCACTGGGAAAGAAAATTCTGACAATAAGTGTTGAGAAATGCTGCAATAAAATGCCAGGGCTAAATGTGGACTCTGTCCCAGAAGGCTTTATAAATGGGATGGGTAAACATCTGGAAAGAATGACCTAGGGAGAGGAAATTAGGCTACTACGTGATTTCTTGATGTCCTGCCAGCCTTAATTTTTGATAATTCAGTGCTAAATTATCACTAACAATGCCTAGACAGACAGAGAGAGAAGGCTACAAGTGACCCTCTTCTTCCCACCTCCCTTTCTACCCTCTCATGGTTCCTTGGTGCCAAACTTTCATCATTTTAAGTTCTTCTGTTTGCTGTTCTTTAATGCTCGTCACTCTTTCTCCCTCTCTCTCTTCCTTTATAATTCATCCATCACCACTGTATCTATCTAAATGTCCCTCATCTATAAACATCATGCATGATTACATATCTCTTATAACCTCCTCTGGCTGCTCCCCACCCCGCACAGACTCACACAGTGCCTACTGAATAGTGCCATTAGTTACTGAATATTCACAGCAGTGCTGCTGTTTGAGGTAACACTTTTATTTTCTCCTGCACAGCATCCCTGGCTGACTTACAGCCCTTTCTCAGAGGGAAAGCAAAATTGAGCCATTCTCTCATCTCATTCTCAAATGCGAAACAGGTAAGTACCATAGGAAGCTGTTTCCTTATTGCTTTTTTGTTTCTGTCCCTTTAGCCACCTTCACAGCTGCCAGATGATGTAAGACTGTGACAGGCAAGTCAAGATAAATCTTGCTGCAGAGATGTGAGATGCAGCCACCTGCTGCCAGGGACTGTCATGCTTTCCAGATGGGAGGAGGAAGAGGGATGCAGATATCTGGACTTTGGTCACTGAGCTCACAGCCTGGCTTATTTGACTGAAGTGCCCACAAAGGTGTTGTGACACCATAAACCTGGCTTGGGCTGATGTATCTGTGGCCTGATGGTGCTGCTCAGCTGAGGAGCGGCAGCATCTAGTAGCGAGGAAGAGAGTATTTCTGGGTGTCATCTATGTTTGTAGCCTGACAAGGTCAGCACACAGGCCATTTTCTGCTGGCTTCACCAGCCGATAATGACCCTTTGGATTTTTCACATGGCGATGACCTTGAAGGTAGTAACACCATTAAATGACTTCAGCAAAAATGTATCAGAGATCTCAGAGGGAGGGAAATACGAGATAATTGTTTGGGGAGAGAGAGATAGCAGGAAGGACTCTTTTGGTGTACTGTGATGGGAAATGTCAGTTTTATATGGCTGAGTTTGTCATGTTGATTGAAAAGAGGCTGTCAGATGGGCCGTCTGGAAAAAGGAGAGCCTGCTCTTTCCTTTGGACTGCTGCTGAACCCACTCTTGGCAAAAAGCAGTTGAACACACGGTGCAACAGGTTAAGCATATCAGCATAGAGTCTAAGACCTGCAGACATCCAGACCTCAGGGACACCAAGAGGTAACCGGGGGCTGGGACAGATCTTGGGGAGCACAAGAACTTGCTAAAGGGGAGAGATGAGTGGGTAGGGTTTGATGCTGCTCAGAAATTCACTGAGTTAATTAAAGGGCATGCGAGGACACTGTGGGTAGATGTGCTGTATAGAAACATTTTAATAGGTTTTCTGTTTGACAAAGATACAATGCTTTTTAATAACAGTTGTGTCACTAGCCAGAATAAAGCCCTATTAGTGTGGAGGTAGCTGGGCAATGTGTGGACATGTGCAAGGAATTGAGTTACCTCAGCCTAACAAGTTATTTCTCGTTAGCTGAGCACTTTTAATGACTGAATGCATGAGCCTTACCTGCTGTGAGTGCAGACTGAAAAAGTTTTGACTGAAACAGCTACCAAATGTTTCCTTTGGCACTTAGAGTTGGACTGGAGAAGTATCTTTTCATTTGATGGCTTAGACCTAGGAGATCGCTTTTATCAAGAAAGCTTTGGGATTGGCTTACCTTTAAATAGTTCTCACAGCAGCTGCACCAGGGATGCTCCTGACCTGGACTGTGGGAGCTACAGAGCATATTAGATGAACTGGAGGATGTATGGCGCACTGGATAATGCTGGTGGGAAGGGCAAGGTTTGTAGTCCTATTAACCTCTTCCCCTCTGCTTTTTCTTAGGCTGAAGGATCTGTAGAGGGGACCGATCACCTCCCTTGAACTGAAGGCAATGTCCTTCCTCCCAGCCTGCCACTGACCTTCTTTGCTGCAAGGGCATGTTGCTGTTGTGATCGTGGTCAGCTTGCTGTCTGCCAGGATCCCCAGGTCATTCTCCACAGAGCTGGTTTCCAGAGGTTGGCCCCCAGCCTGTACTGGTGCATGGGGTTATTCCTCCCCAGGTGCAAAAAATTCCTTAGTTTTCTGTTGATCCATTCCTCCAGACTGTTGAGGTCTCTGAGTGGTAGCTCACCCACCTGGTATAACAACCACTCCTCCCCATTCTGTAGCACCTGCAAACTTGCTGTGGATGCACTCTACCCCACCATCTGCGTCATTAATGAAGATGTTAAAGTGTAGTGTCCCCAATATTGATCCCTGGCATACAATGTTGTTAACTGGCTCCCAGCTGGATTTCATACCACTGATCACAACCCTTTGTCCTCAACAGTTCAGTTGGTTTTCAGCCTACCTCAGCATCCACTTATCTAGTCCATACTTCATCACCTTGTCTATGAAGATTTTAGGGGAGACAGTGTAAAAAGCCTTACTAGTTTATTTACAGTAATTTTTCTCATCCTAACATACACTAAAAAACCCCATTTTGATAGTTCCCAAATATTGCATCTGCAGACAAGAGGAACTTGCCTTGCCTACACAGTGCCAGTATAATTACATTTGGATAGGTGCCACGACCACTGTGAATCATGGGACTGGTTGTATCAGTCTACAAATGCTAATACATCCACAGCTGCCGTGGTTCTTTTGCTTAGGAAAAGTGACATCCTGTGTTGACATGATTAAATGCATCCACTCTTTTTAGACATGTCCACACTGAAAAGTGCCTGAACTAGCCCTAATGAAGGAAGTTGAAGTTCCTGAACAAGTCTTTGCATGGTACTACTCAGCCTGGTCTCAATGAACATGATGCTGATGTCTTTTACTCCTGCCACCAGCACTGGAATTGGCCAGAATGACAGCATGCTGTCTGCTTGATAACATGTTGGTAAATGCATCGGGAAATAATAGAATTATAGAATTGTCTAAGCTGGAAGGAACCTTTCAGATCATCAAGTCCAACCATCAACCTAACACTGACAAAACCACCACTAAACCATGTCACTAAGCACCAGGTCTACCCGTCTTTTAAATACCTCCAGGGATGACGATTCTATCACTTCCCTGGGCAGCCTGTTCCAATACTTGATAATTCTTTCAGTGTGGAAATTTTTCCAAATATACAATCTAAACCTCCCCTGGTGCAACAGTAAAACACTGTGGTCCTATTGATATTCCAGTAAAGCCCTTATGCAAGGAGGAGGCACTCGTATATTGACAGCATAACATCTTCCTCCTCCTCAGAGCTGGTTTAGTATAATTATTTTGAGAATAAAAAATAATACAGTTTCCAAGTTAGTTATTCAAGAGGAATTGAGGAAGAGGGAACAAGACAGGCTCAACACATAACTGGGAAAGTGTAGAAGACATTTGAAGTTGATTAAAAAATCAGTTCCGAAGCAATTCTGCAAAGGAAAAATACCAGCTTAACCGTGTCGTGTATCCCACAACCACCTCCCCTCTGAGTAACTCTGTCTATATACTCTCCCTTAATTGGTTTAAATGGCCTTTGCTCCTTTATTTTCTAAGCTGAGGTTCGTGTCTTGCAAGAGCTGGTTGTGTTTCTTTTGCTCATTACATTAACTACTGAGTTGGAAGAATTAATTAGTTGATTACGATAAAGTCTAATTACTGTTTGCAGTTGGATTAATTAACCAAATTCCCAGAGATCCGTTCTACTCCCTAGCTGTTCCAGTGTAAGCAAGAAGATGCATCCTAAGGGGTAATGACTTGGTAAACTACTTAATAAGCAGCATCTGCAATAGACACCTTTCCAAAACTCAAACATTGGAATTCAGCCCTTGGACTTACTTTGAAAGCTTGACATTGAGTAGGACAAATGGGAGGATGGAAGAAAATATTCACATAATGAAGCTGCATAATTGACGTGAAAGACTGTAGTTGAGACCCAGTTTTCATGTGTGAAAGAAGAGCTGATCTGAAATAAAAATGAGCAGCATTGTGCAAAAAAGACGACAAAAAAGTGAAACAGAAAACAGCGTAGTCTCATTGCCACCCGTTGGGCTGGCACAAAGAAGCTCTGTAGGTCTGATGTGAACAGAAAGACAGGCTCTGTAGTAGCACAGAGCAAGCTTCATCAAAGATGTGTCCACAGCTTCATCAGTCTCTATCAGGCATGTCATTGTCAGTCCACCTTCATTGCTGGTATGTTGTAATGGGAACCTTGGTGGCTGAGATGGGAACATGTGTTGTTTTCTGATAGCCCACCATGATAGCCTCCAGTAAAAGAATGCTACTGGTGCTAGCACAATTTTTATCCTCTTGCTGTATAATCTCTCATGCCCTCTAGGACTGTCAGTTAGCATATGGTACAGGTTTAGGTGTGACTCCTGCCTGTTTTCAGATGTTTACAATGTACACTTCTTTAACCAGCTCATCTCTTTTGACTGTGTGAGGACAAGCAAAAAACATCTAGATGGAAATTCATGCGAATTAGGTCAGATAGCTACCTCAGGATGGGATGACTTGCACTTTAGAGAGAGCTATCGCTCTGCATATACAAGGGGAGCCCAGACAACAAGCTTGCTTATGGGCATCTCTAGTTTAACGTATCCCACCATGATGACTGATGAGTTTAGCACAAAATAAGCATAAACATATTTGTAGGCCAAATGATTTTGATTGTGTCAGGACTAATAGTGTATGCGTGTGCCTATGAATATTTGCATTGTGTGAACAAGATATGTAACAAATTCTTTAATAAGTTATAAGAGATACTGGAGCATATCAGCCTGGATGGGGCTTTGAGCAACCTGGTCTAGTGGGAGGTGTCCCTGCCCATGGCAGGGGGGTTGGAACTAGATGATCTTTAAGGTTCCTTCCAACTCTAACCATTCTATGATTCTATGATATAAATTTCTTCCATACCAGTAAACGAACCAGTGCAAGTAAATGTTTTTTAAGTTGAGTTTACTTCGGACTGAGGGTTAGGAAGTGGTCCCTTGGTTGGGTTTCCAGTTTGTAGCAGTATCTAGAAGAATCGCAGGAATATGGTCCTTCTAAACTTCTTATAATCACAAATTGCCTCACCCTAGTGAGCTGGAAATGCTCGTATGATGCTTTGCAGGGTGGTTCTTAATGTGGTTGGCCAGCAGAAGCAGTGTGAAAGTCTAATCATGATGGCAATAAGCACGCTCTGTTGCCAGGCAGTATAGCCTGAGAGGGGAAGACCTTCTCCACAAGTGTAAGTGCGTGCATTGGGTGCACCCTGGCATCCAGCAAAGTCAGACGCCAGAAGAAGTGTTTTGTGATGTTGCCAAAACTGTTCCATTCAAAACACTAATTGTACATCATGAAAAAACCGAGTTCTGTCGAGAATGGGATAGCTGAATGCTTTTTTTTCACTGTGAAGTTCTTTTTCCACCATCAACCCCAACAATTTCAGCTCAGCAGTACAAAACCTCAAGGCTCTCCCACAGCTGCTGTTCACACGCTACTGTCTGGCAAGCTGGCTTCCTTTCTGATTGATTTTCTTTATTGTCCAATTGAAATCTGCAAGTAAACCTCCCAGCAGCACACTGTGGAGAGAAATGTTGTGAATTGGATAATACTATAGATTATAGGATATGCAGTAAAGTAAATGGGCAATGGAGACAACATCTGGAAGTAAACATGAGGAATTTCGTTGTGTTAGGTGAAGGCTGTGAGTCACCACACAGCTGCATAGAATATGCAGGGAAGAGGCAACTGTTTTGGGGGAAGTTGGATGCAAATATATGCCAGAAAATAGGAGAACATGAGAGAAACAACTGTAGAATGGTGCTTTGTGAGGTTAATCTAAATCCTATATAAATCCAATATAAATGCTTAATTGAAAGGGCCTTTTACAGACATGGGATCTGAGACTCAGAGACATCGTGGGTTAGTCCAAAGTCACACAGTGAGTCAGTAACTGAACTGAGAGTGTCTAGAAATGAAAGTATGGTCCCAATGAAAAAAATAATAATTTTCTAGACTTCAGTGGAACCAAGATTTTTCCCAGATACCTTTTCTAGCTTCCACTCCTATATCCCATTTGTCAAACCTTTCTTAAATTGCTCCATCTGGAAAATTCCCACAGGGATTATTGGCATAATTTATCATTCACATGAAGAAGGTTGCTTAAATGGAGGAGATAGGTGGTTAACATTTGAAATAACTGGTGTTAACAAAAGCTTCATGTAAAGAATCATCTACCCAACTGAATCCAAACAACTTGTAGAGTGCCTGCACCACCAAACTCAAAGCTGAGCCCTGTATGAAGCTTTAAACTCAACACATGTTACTCTTCTGATTTGGATATATAATTTGTCCAATTTCATGAATATGCTTTTATGCCATGTTTTGTGAGTTAAAGATGAAGTTTTCCAAGGGAAATTCAAACCACTGTTAATATTTATTATTAATAAATATATGATAGGTCCCCAAACTACAGTATGTTTCATGTGTATAGAAAATATGGTATTTAATAAAAATCATTATAATGAAAAATGTCACACAGTAATTTGGAAACAAAAGCTCAGATTCTGATATCAGCTGGAAAACTTTCCATTGCTTGATAACTTTATTTAGTCTGATTTGGTTAAATACATCGAAGGTCTTGGATGTAGCTCTCCAAGGACTGCAGTCAGAGACATCACAGACAGCTTAGATATGGAGAGCTGCTGTTTGTTGAGGAGCAAGAGTGGACACACTGGGAGCAAGGCTGGCAGCGAGTTGAGGTGGGGCAGTGTCCTCACCAACAAGGTGTCAGTCCCACAGCACCAGAGCAAGAGCAGGTCTGGTGGTGGTACCCAAGGTCAGCCAAGTGTGCAGTGACCTCCAGGCAAGCCCATAGAAATGAGGCAGGTCCAAGGCCATGCCAAAAATTCAAGTCAGTGAGTTGGGTCAGGTTCAGCATGGTACATGGCTCAGGCAGGGGCCAAGAGCAAGCAACTGAACTTCAATGCATCTCCCAAGCAAAGGGGTGCAGCTCCGATGGAGGCATCTCACAGCTCTTTCTCACAGCAGTGTGATCATAGAATCATAGGTTAGATAGAAAAGCAATAGAATTGCTTAGGTTGGAGGTAACCTTTAAGATCATCTAGTCCAAGGATACAGAGCAGTTTGTATCGGAGCTGGCCTTGAACACAGGCAGTGCAACCTTGCGTGGAGGACAGCAGGTTGCAGAACCTGTTGGTACACTTGGGATTAGCACTCAGCAGACACTTTCAGTGAGGTGAGATGAATAGAGGGCTTTCTGAGACCTGCAATTTAGATAGAGCATGGGCTATAGGATAAGGGTGCAAATGAAAGTCCCTACCTTGGCTTAGGCAGCAGAAGAGACCTGAGAGGGGATTCATGACACCTAAACTCCATAATCTAAATGCCAAGTTCTTTTTCCAAGGTGGGAGTCCAAGCTACATCTCTAGTGAAAAAAAAAGAGGAGTGATTCATCCCATCCCAAGAAAAGCTGAAGATATTATGCTTTTAACGTACCCTTCCTTTCACTGTAGCAGCAGTCATTCTGATTATTTAGGACATCTTAAGTCTGGTTGGAAAAAATTATGACATGTGTCCCACCTACCAGGCAAGATGGTTACAGTGGCCATTTCTGTCCTGAAAATACCTTCGGAATACAGAAGATATAAAACATGCTTTGACTCTACGGCTGATTTTAAAGCAACTTCAAATCAGGACCATTCAAATCAATTTGAACAACATCAATGCAGACGGGATTATGCTCTATCTCTCAGTAATTTGTTCTGTTAATTTCTCCCTGCAGTAGAAGATTGCTCTAGCATTTTGGAAGCAAACATATTGTAATTCAGGCTGTTCTTAATAGCAGTTGAAAAAACTCCACGGTCATTGTTTTGTTTGATTGGTCATTTATGTATATTTACAACCAGGGATGCATGATGTTTCACAGATGATTATATTTCTGGATAAAATCCTGACAAGAATAACTAATACATAAGAAATTTCTGTTTCTTTGCTGTTCAAGATCCTACAAAACAGTAACATGATTTTTCTTAAATTGAAAAACAAAAGATTTTCAATCACATATGATACACAAAAAGAACAGAATTTTTTAGTAAAAGAAAACGGTACCCAACATGTAATGTTGTGGTTGAATTAAGAAGAAAAAAACAGACACAGCACTTCTGATGAACAACCTGATTCTGTAGAACTGCTGAAAAGAAGAAAAGAACCTTTTATAAAGATTTTTTTTGTTGTTCTTTTATTATAGGAATGAGATTAGAAGGAAGGGATGAAGAAAAGATATTTTATATTTTATTTTTGTTAAAGGTTGCCAGTAAAAACAGAACTTCAAAGACTAATTTCTATCTTTCCTTTGCTGTGTGGGTTTTGTTTCTGTTTTAATGTTAATTCTTTACAGGTTCCTTCCTTCAGCATGCACATGTTTTTCTGTTCAATAAACTGCAGGTTTTCACACCTACTTTTTTAGTATTTAATAAATTCTGGTCATATAGAATAAGGTATTTAATTTATATTTGTCTACAATATCTAGAGAAACTGTATCTTAAACTGCCTAGTTTAAGATGTCCACAATGTAATTCTGAGCATAGATCCCAAATTTCATATACTCCTTAATGCAGATTACAGCCGCAAAATGCAAGTTAACAAACTCCTTGTGTTGACATTCCCGGTTTGCTTCTTTCCCTTCTCTTTGCAGAAGGCTGGGCCAGGACTGAACTGGGTTAGACTATCTCCTCCAAGGTAGGAGAATTCAGGATAGACTATACTGTTGGGACTAGGTGCTGGAGCGTGGCCAAAGAAGGGCAATGAAGCTGGTGAAGGGTCTGGAGAATAAATCTTATGAGGAGCGGTTGAGGGAGCTGGGGTTGTTCAGCCTGGAGAAAAGGAGGCTGAGGGGAGACCTTATGGCTCTCTACAACTCTCTGAAAGGAGGGTGTAGCGAGGTGGGGGTCGGTCTCTTCACTCAAGTAACAAGTCATAGGACAAGAGGAAATGGCATCAAGTTGTACCAGAGGAGGTTTAGGATGGATATTTGGAAAAATTTATTCACTGAAAGGGTTATCAAGCACTGGAACAGGCTGCCCAGGGAAGTGGTGGAGTCACCATCCTTGGAAGTGTTTAAAAGACAGATGTGCTGAGGGACAAGGTTTAGTGGTAACTTGGCAGTGCTGGGTTAATGGTTGGAGCAGGTGATCTTAAAAGTCTCTTCCAACCTAGATGCTTCTATGAATTCTATTACTCAGTGCACATCTTTCTTGGAGGGGTTTCTGCTGCCAAGCATTGGCCAATGATGATCTGCTTTTGTCTATGGCTTGGCTGAGTTCAGTGCCATTTTTTTAGAACAGTATATCTATGCTGATACCTCTGCCTGTGAAATGAATGACAATTCTTCCAACGCCTTACTGGAGGCAAGAACAATTCCAGGCATGATCTTTCACACTAGGACAATAATGACCCAGCTCTCTCCTAGCTACTCTGCTCTAGTGAGACCCCACCTGCAGTACTCTGTCTAACTTTGGAGTCTTCAGCCCAAAAAGGAAGTGGAGCTGTTGGATTGGGTCCAGAGGAGGGCCACGAAGATGATTAGAGGGCTGGAGCACCTCAGCTGTGAGGACAGGCTGAGAGAGTTGGGATTGTTCAGCCTGGAGAAGAGAAGGTTCTGGGGAGGCCTTATAGCAACCTTCCAGTACCTGAAGGGGGCCTACAAGAATACAGGAGAGGGACTTTTTACAAGCTCATGTAGTGATAGGATGAGAGGTGATGGCTTCAAACTGGAAGAGGGGAGATTTAGGTTAGATATCAGGAAGAAATTTTTCACTCTGAGGTTGGTGAGACACTGGAGCAGGTTGCCCAGAGAAGCTGTGGATGCCCCATTCCTGGAGGTGTTCAAGACCAGGCTGGATGGGGCTTTGAGCGACCTGCTCTAGTGGGAGGTGTCCCTGCCCATGGCAGGGGGGCTGGAACTCAATGATCTTTAAGGTCCCTTCCAACCTGAACCATTCTATGATTCTACAAATAAATGGGGTAATTTTTATCCTAAAAGATTTGATGACCAAAAAATTATCTTTTCCCAGACTGACTCACAGTGAAGCTAAGGAGGTGAGCCCCACCTGGTCCCATCAGGATGAGCCTCCTATAATCAGGAGGTGCACCCCAGAACAAACAAGTCTCCTACAGATGCTTCTCCAGGGCTGAGAGTATGCCCTCCTTCTTGCCCCTCATTGCAATCCTGTGCTTGAGATCACGGTGTTTCACCAAGCAAGAAATTGAAACCCAAGAACTCCCGGGCGAGTGGTATCTCACTGTCATTGGCATGTGGTGCTAATCCAGTCTGATGCTGCTGCTGGCATCGATAAAGAATTGCCAGGGAGGGTGAGAGAGTTAACCACGTACCAAAGTGTGTTGCTTAAACATCCAGAACTCTCCAGAACATGCAATATTTAGCAGAGAATTACCGTACCTGACAGATGTACCAAATGAATGGAGCAATCATTTCCTTTCGTGGAAAGATGGTTTAAATGAAGCAGATTTTGCCGCTTTGTCTGAAAAGTATGAAAATATTCTATTAACATACTCAGTGCTAAAGGAGATAGTTAATAGATGCAGGCCAAAGGGTACCTTTGGGTCTGTATCTCCTTTTTTTTTTTCTTTTAATAGTGATGTTTTCTGTCTGGGAATTTTTATCTTTATTTGCTTCTGGAAATCATCATATTTTGCAAAGAGCTGGTGGCACAGGGGGCAATCTGGGAGATTTTCAGTTTGCTTGAATTAAAAATGCAGCCAGGCTGGTACTGTCTGTTTTCAGGGCAGGGAAATGATTGTGTCGTAACAGTGGGGGAAAAATACAAGGCATAATTTGTGTGGACCTAAGCCTGGTACCTTCCAAGGCAAAAATATGACAGAATCATGATCAATAATTGCACAGCTTCAAGTCAGTCTTGTCTAGGACAGCTTTTGTGAAGCACCTGCAGGGACTCACAGGATATTAATGGCATTTTTTTCCTCTGTAGCTCTTTCGAAAATAAAGCATTTGATAAAAGGGAAATTCATCTGCATTGCAGGGCTCTTCCCTCTGCCCCCTTTCTGCTTTGTTTTTGGGTTTTTTTTTTTTTTTTTTTTTTTTTTTTTCCACTGGTTGCCAGACACTTTTCTTTAAATCCCTTAATGGCTGTGAATGGAAACATAGCTGTGTGTGGCTTCTATGCTACCCAAAACCTGAGTTCCTTCTCCATCTGTGACACAGATTCTGGGTGACATTAATCTCCCCCTGAGCATCCGCTGGCCTTTTATCCCTCCTGCTTTTAAGGCAAGTCTTGGGGGACAGGGACCTTTCCCACAGTATGTGTGCTTGTATGTGTGTAATTGCAAACACAGAGCATCCAGCATAATACATTCCTAGTCTTGGCTAGGGCCTCAAGCTGTTATTGTAGCACAGAAAAAGAGGGAAAAAGACAAATGTTTGGCTAAACAGCCAAATGAATGGAGGGAAAGAAAACCATGACTGAGGAGGATGGGTTGCAATAATGGGATTGGTTCAATTATGAAAGAGAGGACTGAAAGACAGGACGATTCTCTACACTCCAACTAGGACAAAAAGATTTCATTCACTCTTTAAGAAAAAAAATATTCTATTGGGAAGAAGAGTGAAAAAATAGAGTGCCTGTGGAAGCGAAACTTGGACTGTCCATCAGTGCCCATTTTTAGCCACAGGTTATCAAATACCTTGAGAAATGGTACAGGTGTCAGTAGCGGATTAGGGCTGTGCACCAACTGCCAAGAGTTAACAGCTTATATTTTAATACCTGGCTGCTGGTCAGTGAAATATTGGTCACTCAGATGAACCTGCCTACATACAGGAAGATGGTCAGTGGTCCTTTAATTAACAGAGAAGGGCCTAGGAGGTATTGCAAGGATTCAGAGGAGTTTGTGGAATGTTGAGAAAGGTAATATTAGGTGAAAGCTGCTCCATCCTTCATGGCAAGGCAGTGAGCCAGCAAAGTGCTGGCTACCTAACTGCCGGCAAAACCTCACTTTCTCAAAGGAGGGATGTTTTCAGATACAACTATCAGTTACAGACACCTCTCAGCCCCTGCTTTAATGAGCAAAGATGCTGCTGACATGGGAAAGGACATATAGAGGGAGCACAAGGTATCAGCAGGAGTAGAATATCTCTGGAGTTCTCCCCTAGCCTTAATTTCTCTCAGCTCTATCAGTGAGCTTTGCACGCAGAGCTTTGGGAAGCCCTGCTTAGTATGGCATGGCTGTACTGAGCAAAGCAGCAGAACTGGGGATGGGGAAAAAAAACCAAACAGCATTATAGCTGACGGCGGGACTAGATAGCTTCGTATCTAAGGATGCTTTTGGTTATATTCTTTATGCCTCAGGAAAATCTTGTAGGGTAGGTTAGTATTAATTTTCACTACTAATTTTCAAATAAATACATCCCAGGAATTTTAATGAGAATTCAATTTTCTTAACCAGTTAGAGAAGCTAAATCAAAGAGAGTTCCGATGAGTTCTGGGCTCATCCTGCTTTGGATCATACGAGACACTGCATGGGTTGCAGTGAAGACCAAGCCCTTGTGTCAGGCTGCGTGTCCCCATGCAGGAGCTGGGATGCTGGTGGGACTGAACCACTGTCCCCTGCTCCTGGCACACGATGGTTCCCATGGCAGCAGTCCAAGAGGGGAACTCAGGGAAATGACCACATCCTGATGGAAAATTTCACTTGTTTAAAAAAATACTTTATCAGAAACAGTAGTCCTAGCCAAACTTGGTGTCCAGACATCGTAGGATACAAGTCACCCCATTTCTTTATCTTGTTTGCAGTACTAGTTGCATGATGGTGACTGAAGGCTGTAGATAGGATTCCATTTCCTCACCCTACCAGCTCTGGATGAGATTTCAGGTGCAGCTCAGACCTTTTGCTGGTGTTCCGCTCTGGGCTTCCCAGGTATTATCCTCACGCCCAACCTTTTGTTGCAGGATGAGGAATGAGCACAATGCAGCTGTGAATACCCCAGGCCCCTGCCATTCCGAATTGAGTCTAATCTGGTTGCTCAGAAATGAAAAGTTATCCCAATTTTTGCAATGAAACACCGCTGAAGTGAAATCCTCCCACCACCTAAGATAGCACAGTTGTTTGGGCCAGGTTCTGATGGATGTGATCATGTGAAAACATCTAGTGGGTTAAGAGATGTCTTATACTGTGTCTGTGGTGCAGTTCTTCTGCCTTCACATTGGTGTTATGGAGAGAAGTGCCTGAATCTTTCCATCTGTTCATCTGTAATAAATCATGCAAGCATCCAACCTGGATTTCTCTATGCTTTACTTCTATAGACATCAAACTTTGTGCCATATATACTGCCAGCACATTATAAAATTATTTGAAATTTATTTAACCTCTGATTCACTAATCCTACCTCAAACTTAATTAGACATGGAACCAAGCATTCCTGTCACTTTCCCAGTCACCCAACACACGTAAGACTGATTTATTGTCACTCCAAGTTCTTTATATTGTAAATAATTTTATCTTCCTCAACCTCCATAGAGACCTTCCCTACCAATTAATATTTTACAGAAATGTTTTATGAGAACTAAATTAGAAGAGGATGTCAAATCATGTTGTAAGTATTACAAACTAGTTGTTAGAAGTTTTTATCCAAAGGTAACAGGTGGGTATGAAGGAACCGTGTAGCTCCCTGTTACTGTGAAACGAGACAGATATTGCTCCAAAATGACCCTTTGAAAGTCAGCATGTTTAGTCTAAATTGAAAATCCTTAAATGCACTGGGGTTGCTAATTGTTTGTGGCACGGCTGCTAAATATGTAAATTTCTAATTAAAATATAAATTAATCCTAACAAACGAATACCTGCTATCTGCAGAATGATGAGTGAAATTTTTGTGCTGCTAATTAATGTTATCACCCATTAGCTTTATTTACATAAGTACATAATTCATATTGCTTTGCTTTTTCTGATATGTAGCAGTTGATTTTTTAAAAATTTTTTTATGGTATCACTCTAAAATAATTACTGTCCTTTTGAACCCTCCCTGTGTATTTTAGGCTTTTTGGGTTGCCTTTTAACATGTTAGTTTGTTAATTGAAGGCATTTTTCCATTATTAACTCTACACTTGATGTCATGGGGTAGGAAGAGAAAGACTCAGAAATTGCTTTGAAACATTTCAAAATAAAAAAAGTCAATACTCATTATATTCAGAGTCTTGATGGATTTGATAACTATTTACCATTCTCAGCTTTGATTTTTTTCTAGGGCAGTTGAATAGAATGTAACTGTTGTATTAAAAGATTACAAAGTTCTTTACAGATTAATAAAGCGTAATAAATTCACTGGCATTCATCTTGTTGGTACCGATACGTATAATGACATTGTCTGCACTTCAGGCTGGTTTTCTAAGGGAAAATATGACTTTTTGTCCCATTGAGTACATAATGTTACCATATAATAAATAACATGTGATGAATTATCAACAGCAGTGGCAACAGAAAAAAAAGACAAATGTTATTTATGAATGGTACTGCAACAATTTCAGTTGAAATTCAACAAGGGATTCTGCTCACTAAGAAAGAGAATTCCCTGCCATCAAATATCATTATTTGGGCAGCTTTCTAGTTTATATTAAGCGCCGTTTCCAATTTGCCCCTTGAATGCAGCTGATGGATTGATTTTCCCTCTACAGGTGTGGCTGCTTGGAGAAAGATATCAACCACCATAAATTCACAGCAAAGATGCTCTGCTGGTTTGGCTGTGCCTCGTGTTCCTCCCAAGGACCAGCTTGATGCTTGCACTAGATCCTCTCTGCGGGGGATGGTTCCTGGACAACAGCTGGGGTAAGTGATCATTTGCCTGAGAAAATCAAGAGAGACAAAATCCACTCCAGCCTTTCCCGCTGGGATCAATTCCAGTTTTCCCAATGCCACATGCCAAGCAAGGCCTGGCAACCGATTGCAAGCTGCTGCCGCAGTCTGGGATTTGCTCCCCCACCACTGTGACTCACGGAACCTGGCTTGTTCCAGCACCCTGTTTACCAACACCATTAACTTTTACAGTATTACACTGGTGAATGTTTATGGCCGGTCTTTGCTGGATTAATCTTTCATGAGGTTTTTCACTAAGCACAACTGCATGTTTTCCTGACCAGAATCTTGCCGTAACCCATGAGGAACTAAAATGCAAATTCACGCTACTTGAATTAGCTTTCTGAGAACAGCAAACAGTGGTCAAAATGCCAATCAGTTAATTTGATACCAACTTAGCCCCCACCCCAGGAGGAGACTACCCAGGATGGGGCAAATCGATAATGAACCATTCTATGCTGAAAATTGTTCTCCTTCTTTCAAATTGTGATCATCTATTTAATGGGTAAAGAAATGAAAATAGAACTATTTGAGTTTATTAACAAGTATCCTGCAGGGTGTTATACCACAGTGCCTGCTGAGATCTGCAATTAAAGTAAAAAAGAGGAGTTCATTTCACAACAGGAGTTTGGGTTTTCTTGGTACAGTTTGGTTTGGTGTTTAAGATTGTTTATTGTGTATGAGCTTCATTTGAGAGTTGCTGTTATTTTAAAATTTGTTATTTTATTTAAACCAATCTTTAGGATGTGGAGGAGGGTACTAGGAAAGTTCTTGAGGAACTGGCAAGGTCAGGATCACTTCTTAGAGAAGGGTGCAGGTTGTAATAAATAACCCTGATCAAGGAGCACATTCATTTTATCTTCCTCCAGGCTTGTTGCACCACCTACTTATACTGCTTGGAGGTTTACATACCACTGGACTATTAACTCAATGGTGCTGACTGACTTTGCTGTCAGTTATGGGATCCCATGCATATCGGCTATAAATCTAATTGCTTTGAGTGTTACACTGAATTGCACCTTGACAGCTAAATCCACTTCACATTCCCGGTGCTCTTGTTATAGTCCCAGTGATTGCACCCTGATGCAGCCTTCCTCATCCATCCTAAACATCCCCTCTGGTTCTAGTGTTACTCTAGGATTTATGCACAGGTAGCATACCACGGCCTTCCTTTTCCCTTTCAGATGTTGTCTAGACCCTCAGCTGCTAAAAATCACCACAGTTCAATTGACTGTAGTGAAACCATGTCAATTAAAAATATTTGAAGAACTGGCAAGTTTAACTTCTTTAAATTTGTTTTCATGGGCTGTGCTATTCCATTCTTATTTTTTAACTTGAGCTTTATGATTAATTTCTCATAAGATGACCAACAATCTTTTAGCCAAGGAATGTAGTGAATACAGTCGTATGGATTTTTAAATACAATTAAAAATGCTGCTAGGCACCATGTGCTAATAAAGATCCAAATCAATGATAAGAGATTCCTTTTGGTGTTGTACGTGGTTTGTGAGACAAGTACCAGACTGCATGGGTCATTGGTCTGCCCAGAATGGCAGTTTCTGCTTATATAGGGAAGTTCCCCAACCAATTTAAAAATGCGCAAGTCTCATCCTTCACTAATGTGCAGAAATCTCTTGAGCTGAATGAAGCAGCTGTTTGAAAGTACTCGGAGACAATATATAACACTTCAGAAAGCACAGTTAAAAAACAAAATCATCATTCACTAGAAATTTCTAGAGACATAAGTTATACAGAAGTATCCATATTTGATCAGAATCTTCCCTTCTGTTGGTTAAAAAGCTACCGAGAGAGTTTTTTTTTTAAAAATAAAGAATCTTCATTATATTATTCTACAGTAGTTTTACTGCTTATATAGAGCCTTTCACCTGGCGTTCTCAGAGTAAAAAGAACTTAAAATTCTACTGCATTTATTAAGTATACACTTTTATTGGTCTGAATGTACTGAAAAAGCTATACTGGACTATATTATATTTACATAAAAGGAACATTTCTAATTCTGATAGTGCTCAAAACACAAGATTGGGCTGTGTTTGCAGAGAGGCAAAGGGTTCCTGCTGAAGTTCAAGCAGGGCTGTGCTCCTTCTGGTGTTTGATTTGATGTTACTGAGCTGTTCTGTGCTTTGTTGGGAGAATAAACCTGGTTGTTTCCTTACACATTTCCATTCCCTGAAATATTTGCCTGCAGCATAGATGTCTTTTAATGCATTTTTTTATTAAAAGGCAGTATTGTCAATACATTATTAATGACACATATTCGTGAAAAAACAAGGTTTTGGAATTTTAAAGACAGGTTTTACATTTTTGCAGTACATGTGTCTAACCTTGATCTGGTTGCTTACACTGTCCTTACACGCAGTGGAGGAAAATGGGTACTTCTAGGCACAATTCATCATATGTGCTTGTGATGGTGTGCTCCACTGCCAATCTGACCTTTATCTCCTGTAACCCTGCCCAAATGATAACCACCTGTAGTGGTCACAATGGGTGCATCTAGTTGTGATGGCTCCATCTGGCTCAACGTGATTTCAGGGAGGCAGATAACAGCACAATAACCAAGGGATAACTTGAGCAACGCTGGTACTGTGCTCAATATGCAAATATGACTATAAGTCAATCATCTTACTCTCATAAATAGTGAATAGCCCAAGAGCCCATTGAGCAATCCTGCGTGGCAGTGGGCTGCATGCCAGGATCTCCTCTTGAGCAGGGTCGCCTCTCAAGGATGCTTCTTGAGATTCCTTGCCACAATAGTTCCTTGGCAAGTGACTAATAGCATGCTAAACTTTGAAATCTTAGCTAAGTGAGATAAAGGATTGATTGTGCATATATAATTCTTTAGACATAAGCCGTTGACCAAATCTGGGACTAGGATTGGATCCAGCCAAACTCAAATTCCTCTCTGAGAAGGAGTTTAGAAAGGAAGGGGGTCCTTTCTGAACCTCATGACTCAATGGGAGCGTCTCCCTGACAGTTCCATCTGACCCTGTCCTCCATCCAGTAAATAACCAAGTGCACCTCGCTATTGAATCTTGTTAAAATGCTGTCACATTTTTGTTAAATCATAGAATCATAGAATGGTTAGAGTTGGAAAGGACCTGCCATGAGCAGGGACACCTCCCACTAGACCAGGTTGCTCAAAGCCACGTCCAGCCTGGCCTTGAACACCTCCAGGGATGGGGCAACCACAGCTTCTCTGGGCAACCTGGGCCAGTGTCTCACCACTCTCGGAGTGAAAAATTTCTTCCTGATATCTAATCCAAATCTCCCCTCTTCCAGTTTGAATATCCCTCATTTATATCAATAAATGTATCACTGTTTCTCTCTACAAGTGAAGTGCATCACTCCATCCATGACAGTGTTTTAGGAAATAGCCTTAGGGTGTCTGTCTCCTACACAGCAAAAAAAAAAAAAAAGTGAAGTTGCCCTGCAGTTTGCCCAGACATGTGAACTCTCTCCTCTACTTGTATGCATGGGTGGAGTCCCTTCAGTACCTTCCCGCTGCTGCCAGAAATGCAGCATGCTTGCGCATGGATGTGAATTCAGAGGGATGTGTAATGATGTAGGAAAGCGGGTGGGGGAAGGACGCAGCAGACCTTGCTCGTTCAATCACAACTGTTTGAAATGACATTTGGAAGGTAGCAACAGGCAGCACTTAACATTTACGAGGAACTGCCTCCTTGCACTCCTGGGGCATTAAGTGTTCATTGCTGTCTGTGTAGGATCGGTACTGTGTGGAAAGTGCAATTTGCAGCAAGTATTTACTGTTTCTAAAGGTTTGTTGAATGCCAAGAGATTCTCCCTGCTTTGTTCCTGGAGAGGGTTTTTCACTTGCAAAGAGAAAGATTAGCAAAATACATGTAGAATGAAATGTGGAGCTGGAGAACCCTTTATCCAAAATTACAATGCTGTTTTAATCTGGTTTACCAGAAAGCACATGAACACGGTTGGGGTCTGATGCTTTTTTCTTTGAGACGTTTTGCAATGAAAACTCCCCTGTTTGACAGCTGTCTATACATAAGACTTTATTTCTTTATCTTCTATCTGCCACCAAGACTGAGGTCTTATACAGAACTTTGCTGCTCCACGTTAATAAAGACAGCAGAACCTCAGCTTGTAGCTTCAGTTTCTTTTTGTGATTGTTTTTTTCTGGAGGTGTCCTCTCCATGTTCCCAACTTGATCTTGGGATCAAATGGAGGAGAGAAAGTTAAACCCCTGGATTCGTAGTGTTTCATGGTGGGGTGTGACTATGAGCCAGCTTGACCCAGCAGATGTGTAGCCTGCTCAGCATGACACCGTGCCTCATGGTATAAATCATGCATAGTTGCTATAAATTTCTACATCCCAAACTTCTACACCACTTCAATTACTACTTCTGCATTAGGCCTTTATATATTTTCTTTTGGTTGTTTTAAAAGCAGGAATGCTCAAAAGCCCTGAGAAACACTGCAAGAATGTGGGTGAGGCTGAAAATCCCTGCTGTTGGCCCCTGTGAATCTGCTCAAAGCCAACTTCCCTGAGGAATTAGATACAGAAAATTGTCCTTTTGGTGTTTCATGAACTAGCAAACAAAAGAGACTTATCTTGGACTTTTCAAGTTGCAGAGGCTGCAGATAAGCACAAAGAAATGCTCTGTCAGTGGCTTCAGTTGCATCAACCCAGCTCAGGGTGTACAATTCTGAGTAAATAGCAAAGCTGCTCTGAAAAAACAGTGCCAAAAGATGTCATTAAGCTCTTTCTCCAAAGGGACAGCATGTTCTGGCCCATTCCCATACAAGCAACCAAAATCATGACCAGGTGCAGAGTCAGCTAGATGAAGAAAGGAATAGCCGAGGCCTCTCTGTCTCTCCTAGTGAAGCCACTGTGGATGCAGCCATGGATCTGATTCCCTTCGTTGCTGCAGTGGCACTGCTGACTCATGTGCAGCTTGCTGTCTTCCAGCACCCTCAGGTCCATGTCAGCAAGGTTTCTTCCCAGAAGACCATTTTCTACGTTTTCTTCTAGAAAAATTGTGTAAAATATCAAACGTCTGTAGATATATTAGTAAACATATATTTAAAATTTCTGGCCCAAACTAATAATTTTTAAAGTATCTGCCAAGTCTTATTCCTTTTTCAGCTCTGCATCAATTGGTACTTGAATGATTCTTCAGCCTTCACATCTAACCTTCCATTTATAAATGTAAGCAAACAAATGACCCAGTTTCCAGAAAATCTGGGCAGCAACAATTTAATTTATTTCTCTGGAAACTAAAAACTCCACTCAACCTGCTAGTGTCACTGAATGTGCAGCCTCAAACAGTTCTTGAACAGATAACATCCAGCTCCTGACTGAACCTACTGCGTTGTTGGGTGTATTATTTACTGGGTGTGGTAACGCTTAAGGCTCTTCAGATGTAGGGTGCTATAGTCATTCAGAAGAGTTCTGCGAAAAATGGAAACAATTCTGTGGGAGGCTATCAAAGAACATTTTCCTACTTTTTGTTGAAGTTTCAAATTTCCTGACAGTCTCTGCTTTACTTTCCGAAGATCCCTGATTTTCCTTGGAGTATATTGCAGAGGAATAGTTGAATAGGTTAATAAAACATTTCTTGCATGTCATTAAAAATTTTTAAAACATGAAATGTAGACAGTCATGACCTGAACTAAACATCAAGAGATAGAAAAGGGGTTTTGGCAGTTCCCTGTGATCTACCTGGCTGTCATGTGGGAGCACAAACCTTCTGCCCAAAGCCAGATTAGATGTTCCTCATGCCTGAGCTCTTCCTCCTACCCCAGCTGGCTACTAGGTATTAGCTGTCTCTAGTGGTGCCTCAAAGATGAAGTCTTTCATGGACTCCTTATACCTTCTTCTATGATTGTCTTGACAACTTGACAACCAGTAAATGATCATTGTTTCCATTCTCTGTAAGCTTTTCTAATGTTCCAGTGGGGCACATTTCCTAGACCCTAGCACTCATGAAGATTTGTGCTGAAGGAAGTGGTTTCCTCTACAGGTGGAGTTATTAGAAGGCAGGCATCCTTCACATCTGCCTCCATTACAACACTCAAGACCTTTCAGGGCAGAAAAATGGTGGTATTTTGCTTGTGTCTGAACGAACGTTTCTGTTGTAAGCTGGGGAATAATTAATGGTGTGAGCTGTGCTTCAAATTAAAATCCTTATGCTACAGAAGAAGAGAGTTATTTTTTTTCTCACCCTGTTTAGTTTATCTGCGAAGAGGTTTAACATTTTTTACTCTGCCAAAACAAATTACTTTGTGGCGGAATTCTTTTTTTCCCCTTTACAGCCTGGGCAAGTTGAAAAAAAAATGTAAAAACAATCAACCCCAACTGAAAGATGGATACATCCTCTATTGAGTAAACAAAGCTACTGTGTATTGGCAAAAAGTTCCCTGCATTGGATTCTTCACTGGACTCAAGTTGCCAGCTCCAGTAAATCAGTATGCTGGACTTCTACTTAGTCAATGTTTATAGACAGCAGCTAGAGAGCATCATATGTTAAAGTGTAATGAATCGTATCAGTAAGTAAGTCTACTCCCAGCCTGTGTTAGAATCTATCAAGATAACAAAGTGGCTGTCATCCTGATGTACAGATAGACAAGACACTCATCTGATCGATGGGTGCGTCCTTACCTCCCCAGTGAAAATACCTTGAGCTGGCTGAAGGAGAAAGTATCCCTCTTTTCTTTCCATGTAGCCTGTGTTTGAAGCATGTACACCAAGAGAAGAAGGTGTTCTAGGGAGGAAAAGGAGGGGATTTTAGAGATATTTTACCTGTGGTGATGAAACAGTTTCACCACCTAAACAAGAGGTTTTAACTACATAAGTCTCCAAGGCTTGGAAATCCTCTTCCCACACTGACAGAGCCGGCTCTGTTTTTATCAATTACTATTTCTGATTGTGATTTGGGTCAGAGGAATAGTCCAACTAGATTTGACATTTAGCCTATCCCGCTTTTTTTGGGGTTGGAATTGTTAGCTTAATACATCTAGAATAAATTAGGTAAATTACATATGGTGGGGCCCAATGACTAGACAGGGATAACTGTATAAAGTAGTTGTGTCTCTTGTAGACTACTGGATTAAGCAGGATGCACATGATTAGGCAAGATGAGCCCTCCATGTCCAGAAGACCACCTTTATTTGTACAGACAAAGTAGGCAAGAGTTTGAGTGGGAAGAGCAGCAAAGAGGAGGTCAGCAACCAACTTCATTGCTCAACATAAGCTAGAGTCAAACGCAGAACTGCTCACTGATGGACTGGTCCTTTACCTGTTAGGCCATGCTACTTTTCCGTCAGCATTAGAGAACTGGATGGAAAATGTCCATCAACTCTTTGTTTCCTCCCCCAAATGTCTTTGAACAACTAGTGTTTTAAATGTGCTAGATGAAGCTGGTGAAAGTCAACCAGGAGTCAAGTGCTAATGGGATTATAGAAACTTGTGTGGATAATTTTTGGCACCTGTGTCCTAGAAGCTGGGCATTGGATGGGGAGTAGTATTTCTCTTTGGTTTCACATTCAAAGTGGATGACTTCTTAGTGTAAATGGCAAAAAAACCCCAGTCTGTTATTCTAGTGCATATTCCCTTGAAACTTGTCAATCGCAGAGAAGCTCTGCAACTGTTTTGATGTAGGATCAGTTATCTCCTGCTTAATCAAATCATGTTCCTTTTTCCTCAGGCTCTGTGCAGGGAGCAGATGGCACTTTTGTGTTATGCCACAAAAATGTTTGGAGGAGACACTTGGCAAGAGACACGGTAAAGTGCTTTTGCAGATGGCCCAGTTGAGTATTACCACAGGAGATGCTCAAATACAGTTTTCTATGGTCGTTTTCTCAGGACTTTGTTGGCATCACCAGAAGGGACCATGCTGGCTGTAGGTTGAGGCCTAGAGACATAGCCAGCTTTTCTTGAGAATACCTTCTTCATCAGCAGTAAAATTGGCTCCTTTCACAAGATGCCTATTGCAATCTTCTTTAAACAGGAAGAGGTGGTCATGCAAGGATGAACCTGAAGGAGAGGATGACTTGGAGAGTGAATAGTACTCCTGTGCACGAAGCAGAACAGGTTGAGGTGCTGATTGTCCTTTTGCTTAAGAAAACTGAACCACGAAACTGTCTGGAGGACTCCTTTGATAATTTCTATGGTCGGACTCGGATTGGGAAAGCTCACATACCCACTTGGTCAGGAAATACTAGGATAAGGCATAAAACTCTCATAGCCTGCATCTTGTTTTTGCAGGGAAGTCATATTTGAAGACAAAATTTTAAGGGTGCTTCTTAGAGAGTACCAAATGCACTCTTAAAGAGTGCCAAATTACTTATCTCCTTCAGAAGATTGCCCCAAAGCCGGTTCTGTTAACTAAGGATACTTTATGCTCAGACTTCACCTTATGCTAAGTGACCCATTTTTCCCCAAAGGATCACAGCTGCTGCTTGAATTCTGTACAGAATTCAATTTCTGATATCTCCAGGACATGTGTCTTTAAATGGCTTGAAAATCACAACACAGACCTTGCACTGACACCAGGAGCCAGTGAAAAGCCAATTGCAAGATACAAGCACAGGCTGAGCCATGAAGCACTGCACTGTTGCAATATGTACCAGATGGAGCCTTTTCATCATATTCACATTTGACTTCAGATGTGGTAAATCTGGGTGTTCCAGCCTGAATCTTATAAACACATGGTCCATTGTGGCCAAATCTTTGTTTGGTTGGATGGGAAATGATCTATCCGAAAGCTAAAAGCAAAACGCATTTGGGAAGCTAATACTGGGGAACCATCCTAGCCTTGAGTGGTTGAACAAGACCTTTCAGCTTCTCTGTAGCCTGATGAAGGAGGTCTGGATGCCTCAGAAGGTGGCAAAGGTGACATTTTGTCAATTCTTAAAAACGTTTGTCTTTTTTGTCAAATGTCACCTTCATTCTGCCTGAAAATGTTGTCCCAAAGCAGAGTCTTTTACCTGGTGTGCAGGCACCAATATACACACAGAGTAGAGGTCTTATCTATTTATTTCATTTCTGCAGAGATGGGTGCTGGGTGGTAATCCACAAAGTTACCACACCAGCCTAAAAACTCTTAGGAATATTTATAAGGTTCAAAACAAAGAAATGCACACCCTTAATTATAATTATTGGTTAGTACCTTATCTTTCAATTCAATTTATATTGGTTAGTACAGCCTCTTGCTTTCATTTAAAGTTACAAGGTCCTTTAATTGATGTGCACATGCTCCAGTACCGTGGCAGGGGTAGTCCAATTGGGCCTCCAATTGAGTTGGTGATCGTGATATCCCACTGCCACCTTTACCTTTCCCCCAGTTACTGCAAATTTTTGTTGACTTCATGCCTCATCCAGCAGCTCTCTGGTTTTCAGCCGGTTTCAGTGCCTCCTATTGTGGGATGTTCTTTATTATCAGCCTTCTGTTCTTTTTCAAGGGTATATTCATTAACAAGGCATTAATTGTTTATACCAAGTGTCTGGTTTCTCAGGGCCTTGTGACCTTTTTACAGCTCTTTATTCTTGCCTAGTGAGAGATTCTACCTTCTAAAATACATTTTACCTTTTAAAAGAACATTCTACCTTCTAAAAGTACATCAAAACCACCTCAAGTCAGAGGATCCAGTCCATGAACATCATTCCCCACTGGCTTTCAGACATATAGTTGTAGTAGATATCAGTGCACTGTATCAGCTGTTGGCTCAGAGAACAGAGTTCCCCAATGATAGTGTTGATAATCCCATGGTGTTGATATTCCCCTTGCTCCCACTTCACAGAACACTTTTCCCTAGCTGGTCTCAGGGGAAACTTCTTGACACCTACCCTGCTAGATTTGGCAATTATTCTGCCAAGCCAGTGTTGTGAAAAGCCTTGTTCTGTAGGAGAAATGAGACTTGACATATGCAGGTCTAACTACCATTGGGATGCCTTTTTCACAAGATTTCAGTGGGTCTGCTGCTCTGTGTCGCCATGCAGTAAGGTGGCTGTGCCAACTTCGAAAGCTGTTTCTTGTTTTTGCCATTTGACACAGAATAAACTGTTTTGTTCCATGTATTTAATTAATTTTGTCTTTTATTTCTGCTCATAAAGGCACTTTCATTTTTTCTTTTTATAAAAAGATCTATAACCAGAAAAATTCTATGAATGTTTCATGCTAACAGATTTCACATGCATCTGCTCCTGGACGCTCACCATAGCTGCATGACTGGTTAACTTAGCCAAATGGAGGTTTTTTAAATTTTCAGACTGGACACATAAAACTGAATTAAAGAGGTTTAAATGAGAATCTGAATGAATAATTTGTAGTTTTCCTTTTGAATTAGGCTGATAGGATAAGGAAACGGGTACTTTCTTTTTTGAGGCTCCTTCATGAAGTCATGGACAGATTTTGCAATAGATGGAGTAAAAAAAGACCTATAGCACTCTTGTTCTCCTCAGGAGATCCACTCCTGATGCTGAGAAGAAGATTAAAGCAACAGTAAAGGAGAACAGCTCACCACCAGATCATTTTGGTGAGGTATTTAGACGATGAGTAGACATGCTTAGGGACATGGTTTAGTGGTGGTTTTGGCAGTGCCGGGTTAACGGTTGGACTTGATGATCCTAAAGTCCCTTCCAACCTAGATGATTCTATATGGAAAACAGGTCAGGTCCCAAAAGTGTGTGTCTTACTAATTAATGCATCCTTTTAGCCAGCTGTAAAATTCCACAAAACTTATAGGATCCTTGTAACTTTGAAACATTTACATCTCTGTCAAATGTGGTTTAAACTGGCTGTAGGGTTTGCTGCTGCAGAGCTGATGGGGCAAAAGGAGGGAGCGAGATAGCACAGGCACTGAAAGATGGAAGGATCCCTAAACATAATTACCTACGGAACTCTAGGAAAAATGCTGCAAGGGAAGCAACCATAAATACATTAAGGAGACAAAGCCAATACACATTAAAGTTGCATGCAGTGCTGTTCATTTGTGCCCTCCCTTTTGGGTCTGGATAGGCAGATATACGCACCTAACATCAGGTAGAGTCCTTTTAGTGATGGATTCAGACTCATAAATCCAAGGAAAGCCTCCATAGCTCACAAGGACAATTTATTTCTCCC
Organism: Numenius arquata; assembly: GCF_964106895.1. NCBI lineage: Eukaryota > Metazoa > Chordata > Aves > Charadriiformes > Scolopacidae > Numenius > Numenius arquata. Next base: position 73,869,273 of record NC_133578.1, read on the forward strand.
CAATATTTGCTCTCCCACAGAACAGCAGAAGATGTATTACAGTCTAAACTTACCCTCTAGCTTATGTAATTTAATGTGGCATTTAGTGAGCTCAATTCCTTTTACCAAAGGGGCAAACACCCACTTTTTAAATAAACAACATTTCTGTGTAGGCTATTTTGTCAATTTACCCCTCAGAAATATCACATGCTCACAGCCCCAGAATGGCAGGACAGGAATCCATAAAAAGGTCACTTGGCCTATTCTCTTGCACCTGGGCAACAGATACAACAGAAGATACGAGGACCTACAAAGGGCAGGTGGAAGGTCAAGGTCAAAGTCTCTACTCTAGTGACTGTGAAAAGGAAACAAACCAAACAAAACCAAGAGTTTAAGAAATGGAGAACTTTGAAGTCATTATATCATTTCCCCGAGGGCTTTTGGGGTCTTGTTATTTAAATTAGGGGAGGAAGAAGGGGAAAAATAACCTCACCCCAAACCACCACCTGAGCTATAGAATCACAGCATCATAGAGTATTTTGGGTTAGAAGGGACCTTTAAAGGTCATCTAGCCTAACCCCCTTGCAATGTATATTTTGTGATAATTATCTACTAATTAAAATGCATTGAGAGAAATTAGTCAATTAGCTAAATGCATGAAGGGCTTCAAGATGAGTTTCTTATTGTATATATGAGGAAGTTTTAGGTGTTTTCCAGGTAACCAAAACTTGGGAGTTCGTATATTCAACCCTATTCCACCTAGACTAATGGACATGTGGGGAAGGAGACGTTAATCACTTAATTGAGAGGTCTGCAGGGGGTGCACGTTTGCCTTATGCTTCTTTGAAAATCTGTAGAGAGAATGAGGTTCCTGCAGAAGGTGATTTAGATGTTTAGCTGGTTTCCCCATAGGAGATGTATGGATGCTTGATTTCATTGCTTAGGCAGGTAAGTTTCTACTGCTAGGTAGGGTGAATCTGAACTCTCAACGTGCTACAGGATGGTTTATTAGAAGAACTCCTACATAACACCTACTATATTTTAATTTAAACTGCAGCTTATTTTGCAATAGCTTGTCCATGTAAATGAATCTTTATCCAACCCATTTTGTGATCTCCCACAGAAATGGCAGTTACTCCTAAAAGAATATATTCCTGGTCAACTTCCTACGTTTTGTTTCCTAAAATCCACTGCACGTTTGAGGTGTGATCTAACGTATAGACACAACTGCCAATAAAATTAGTGTGGGATGCATTTCTCAGAATGAAGAGCAGAACTGGGCTTCTGGGCTGGGGAAATATTTGCAGTAGAAATAAAACAGGTTAGATAGTAACTGATTCCGAGTGTAGACAAGCTCTTTCAGATGGGCAGGGTTATTCAGGCAGACCTTCTATAGGGGAAAGAGCCAGGTCTGCCTAGCCGGAAATGGCAGAATGAAGATGCTGATGTGATATAGTGTAAGTCTGTGCATGTTTTTTGCTTCTGAAGTGAACAGAGCCTACCTTTCTAAATCATTATGTACTTTCCAACACACAATAGCAGATGATATAATAAAGGAGTTCTCATACCAGCAATTAAGTACACTGATTCCTTTGATGAATGTCAGATAACAGCAGAACTATCTCATTTTGCTGCCGTTTTCTCTTAATATCTAAAGAACATTTCATTTTTGTCTCTCTCTAGGAAACATGTTTCTTCTGACAAGCAGCCCTGTGCTCTGTATTCAAACTGTTTCTTTCGTTCAGCAAACCAATTCACATGGAAATGTACCAGTGCACACGATGCAACACTGTGACCTCAAAAAATGACAGCATAGGGACAGAAAAAGAGAGAGAAGGTGCTGAGCCTTAGCACCCTGCATGCATTGTCCATATCTCTTGTATTAAAAAGTGATTCTTGGGTAAATCCTAAAAGCTTAGAGCATACGGCTTCTCCAGAAGCAATGAATCAACATAGTATGGTTTATGCAGGGAGGGCATGTTAGGTACTTGTAACCTAAGATACCTTTGAGAATTTCAGGAATTCAGATGTTTTCAGTTTGGGAAATGGTGTCGCCATTGATAGGTCTCTCCATCCAATCTTTACATTGAGCATAAACCACTGTCCTTATGTGAAGTGCCAGTTCTGGTGAGATGCCTTTGGATACTCCCACTTTATGGTAGTTATGTATTTTTTCTGCTTTCTCGTTTTTCTGCTGTTGCTAGAGTACCTGCAGAAACGTTCAGTAGAGCAAGGAGAACCCCAGGCTATTTGTTCCTTGAACCTAGAACCTGCTGGTGCTTCTAATTGCTTTCCGTTTCTTTTGCCTTTGGCCTCTGCAGAAACAGATGAGCTGTGATTAATGCTGATGGAAACAGATTAAGGAGATTATTTCATCTCCTACCAAAATTATTGACTAGAACACACAGTTTGAGAAAATCCAATTAAAACTATATCATATGGCTGTATTTCCTTCACCACCTATATAAAAGGATGGATAAGGGGCATCTGCTATTCCCTTTCTCTCCATTATTTAGGTTGTAAAGTAGGTAGTCAAAGCTATTCTCATCTCAAGTATCAGTTCTGTTACACTTCACACATTTATCTCATTATTTTTAACAGGTATGGGTAACAGCACTTTCTTCTCTTCAACAAGTATCAAGCTTTCAGTTATACTGTGAGCACTCTGGGTGACTTCATCCTGAGCAACACTACGTTACCTGTCAAATTAAGACATGAAGAGTGCGATTGAAAAGAATTGAGTAGAACTTGTAAATTAAAACACATTCTCCCTAGACCATCTGGTTGTGACCTTTTCTTTTCAGTAAACTCAACCTCCTGCCTTGTTCTGTGGGTGGGATATATTTTAACGTGCAGTGCACAGATTTAAAAAAGAATTCCTCTGGAGTCCACAAATGTCAATTGTGGACAATTTCCAATTGTCCACAAAAATAATAATTTAACCTGCAGAAGGCTATAAACATGGGGCTTTGTTGCAACACAGGACATCCCTACAGTACAAAGAACATATTTTAAGTTATTTCTGCACTGAAAGAAGAAAAATGTTTTGCATATAAAGGCATAGCTGTAATTGATGTGGATAGGGCAATCTCTGAAGACCTCAGTATTAAGGAAATGTTCAGCCCTGTATCTTTCATGTCACATGGAATCTTGCTATTGACTTCTGAGGAGTAAGATCAGGCCCGTGGGTACTTTATCTCCTCATCCGCGGCTCTGCCCACATCAATTTGTTCTGAACAGTTTTACCTCTGTCAACATAAATGCTATAGAATGTGCTTGATCAACTGCATTTGTTATTTCAATTGGTTAAGCCAGGCTATTTGTAAAGGTAGAAAAGCAACTATTCTACGGGTCTGGCATTGTCTCGGGTCAAAGTTACAGTGGTTTAGCTAAGCCTCTGAGGTTCTGATTTTGACTGGTCTCCTGCTGAGTTTTGCATGTCTCCAGTTTAGAAGTCACTCATCCATCATGAGTTTTGGTGGATGAGTTTGGGTGCACCTCACTCAGTTGCTTGAAAGCATTGCCATCCTTAGGTGTCCTTCTCACCTTCAGATCTTTCTATCCTAAGTTTGTCCCAACAGAGGTGGCAGAACAAAGCACTCATCTATGCTTTGATGGCCCCAATACTGCTTTCAGCTGCTGGCAGTGATAAGGTTGCATTGTGAACTGGACAGAATTCAACAAAGGTCTGCATTTTGACTTAAATTTGGCATGTTGGGTAAATGGGCTGAAGTGATCCAAAAAGCTGCCTATACAATTATGCTGGTTTGATGTAGGGAGTGATTAGTAAACAGAATAATCCCATTCATACTCCCTCCCGCTCAGATACTCTTATCCTAATTAAGAATAACATTACTCTTTCTGGTTTACTTTATATTTCTTTCTAAATGGTTTAAATAAAACTGAAAAAAGCTAGTCAGGCAGTTACACAAGTAAACTGGTATCATTATATCAGTGGAATAAGAAACATTTTCCTATGCAGGCAGCCTTTCAGGCTACAATGGGGCTATGACGTGGTCACCTGGGTGCCAAGACTATAAAAATTATGATAGTACACACAGTGCTCTGTTTGGGACACTATTTTTTATTTATTTTGTTCCTCCCAGCCTTAGTTGGCATGTCTCATAATGAATCATCTCCAGTGCCTCTTCTAATGCATATTAATCATCTGGGAATGCAGAGGAAACCACCTCTGTTGTGACAATAGCTTGATTTCTCTCTGAGGGAAAGGGATTTTATCTCAGTCCTCTCTAATGACATTATTTGTTATTTTCAGGACAGACAGTAGCATCCTAATGGAATTCAAACATAACACAAGAGATAAAAAGAAAGAAACAGTTGCCCATGTGCTCCTTATAATTACCTATGGAGTGACATAGGAGGTACTTTGTTACCTGCCAAGGAGTTAATGACTTCATAACCCTTCACTCAAGATAGGAAAGTCCAGTGAAAAATGGGACTCCCCTTCATATATTGTAATAGCTCACGTAGGACTGATTCTTGGTCTTTTAAAAAAGCTATTTTATTATTCTGGCATTGTTACTTCCTAGTGACCTGACCAATGCAGCCTTTGGCATAGTACAGAAATGCTCAAGCCGGCTTGGGCTTGACTGCCATTCAAAATTTTTCAGGATTCACCTGCTTTATAAACCATGGGTAAAGAGGCACCGACAGCACTCTGTCTGTCACCCTGCCACCCCACTGTGTGAAGAGTCATGACCTAGATGCCCAGCTTCAGAAAAATGTCTGCAGCTGTAAATCCATCTTGCCACATTGAGTGATCTATTCAAGATGGTACCTAGAAAGTCTGTATGGGCTGCCCCAGAGAGAGTATGACGGTTCCTGGGCCAACTGGTGAAGACTGACTCATCTATCCATTGCCGAAGGTTTGACCTGGCCCTCCTTTGGGCCCTCTGTGGCAACTCAGCTACCATGAAAGACTATTTCTGTTACAGCCAAAGGTGTAGTGTTTTTCTACAAAAATCCCTCGGTGTGTGTCCCCTGGCCATGTTGGTACAGCATGTAAGCCCGTAAAGCCTGATGGAAAAGTGCTGGAGGACTGTCCAAAGAGAAGCGGTACTTGATATGATCTGTGTCTGTAGTGGTTGTCCACAGCTGACCCTAGGCTTAATTATCCTGTCTGCTGTGGCTGGGTTTCTTCTTTGGAAGTGGTGGAGGGAACAAATGAGTATGTTCAATGTGGGCAGGAAGGCTGCATCTGTACACTCCTAGTTCCTGTACAACGGTACTCAGCTGCTGATAACTGTTAGAATAAGCCCTGTCTTTGATTTTAGTCTGTGTGATGACACCTTTCCACGAAAATTCCCGGACACAGTCTGCAAGCTACAATAAACCAAGGATCATCCCCGGTTAAGAGTTGTTATGTAGCTACCTCATGTTGAATGATAAGAGAGTTCAACAGCCAGAGAATTGTCCTGGGCACATTTAATTTACTAATACAGTTGTGCCTTGAGGGTATCAGAGTTCTGCAGCGAACTAAGGAGTGAGACAAACCTCCTTCTTGAATTTTGGGGAGAATTTAAGCTGCTGTGTGGTATGTGCAGATTGTGTTTCCTCTGCATCTTCCTTCCTGCTTGCTATAAAAAAGTGGACACTAGACACACATAAGACCTCTGAAATCCAAGAATGGATATCAGCAAAGCACAGCCAGGTCTTTTGAGGAAAGTGGGTAACTTGTAGATGCCTTTGAGGATATTTTCAATATTCAGAGCACAGAGCTGGAAGGAATGCCAAAATCACCGACATCAGTCCTTGCTTCAGAGTTTATTAATGGACTCCTAATAATGGTTTGCTGAGCTCAGAAAATAGTTGTGGGATCAGGATATGCCAGACCCCATGCTAAGTGGAAAAATTGAGATATTTTTGTGTATGGAGAAAAATGAGAAGAAAAGTGCAGAAGAAGAAGGGGTGCATATAATCTTAAATATAGGATAAATGCTAATTTTTCCCCATAATGAACAGATTGTAAAACAAGTCTGTCAGTGACAGTAAACAAGGGATGTAATGCCTTAATTACCTACCAGAAACTATTTACTGAGAGAAATTAATAGAAAGGTTTGCATTTATAGGGGCTAAAAAGCAGTGAAGCTCTGTTGATGGCACAAACTCCTGCCTAATTTCTATCTAGGGAGAGCCTGGCTCCATCAGCCTTTGAGGACGCTTTGTAAGCTGACTTGTTTTCTTTGTTGAAAAGAGGTCCTAGGCTTTGAAATTTTCTTTAGAGGATATTTAAGTTGTAAAAAAAACTTACACAACTGTTTTGATCACAGTAACAACTGTGGGAGTGACAGCCTATTGTGAAGACAAAGGAGGGGATGATGAAGAAGGGGCTAAAGAAGCAGGGAGGGAGGTGAAGTTGAAAGGTTTCCATTTGGAGTGAAGCTACAGTTGTTGCGCTGCACTGGGATCTCATGCTCTTATTCTGCTTTGTGGATAAAATATCCTGCCAGACTACATTTCCCATCACACTTTTCAAAACAGAGCTGATCTACCATTTGTTTAACAGAACAGGTTTCTGTTCCCAGCCAGAGCACTGAGATACTTGTTGCTACAGAAATAATAATAAACAATAATTACATAGTGTTATCTTTTCATCCTTTCTTTCTTCCTTTCTTTTTCTTTCTTTTTCTTTTTTTTTTTTTTTAAATAGAAACTGTTGAGGTAGAAAGTGCTCTGGTGTTTTTATAATCACTTGTCAGTTCCAAACTCATCTCTGGACTTATTTATACCATAATTATCTCACAATGACATGAATGATGAAGTGAAAATGCAATAAGTCTTCCTGATATTGAATTCTGTTGGCTCAAGCCATCCCCATGAAGCATTGTTGTTTTGAAAGGGGTGGGGAGAAAATGATTAATTTCCTTTTCTGAGCACAAAGGATATTACTTTATGTGAATTCTTTATTGCTTTCACTGAAGTTTGGGCAGGTAATTGTGGTAACCTCTGCTTTTTTCTTCTTCCTGCTAGGATTTGTAGGGGTCAAGCAAATTAGAAACTTTGATGCTGATTGCCTTTGTTGAAAGATGAAGTTTGGTAGACCAGACATTTCTAAAGTTCAGAAGTACATATGAGGTACCAAGAGAGTCACACAGCTGGAAATGGGCTTTCCTGACAGGGCTTGAACTGGAGAAAAGAAACCTTTCTGTGTGCCTTTAACCAAGAATTCCAAGTGTCTATATTTCCATGGGATCAAGGTTGATAAGATAAATCAAATGTGATAGATATCTAAAGAAGCATGATGGCTCTTGAGAAGGCAGTTGGAGACAATGAGCTTGTCTCTGTGGATCACCATATTTTTGCATTTCATTCCTTAGTCAGACGTCCACTCAAGCTGGTTTTCTCTATTTGAGTCGGTTTTCTAGTTACTGCACTGGCCAATGGCCCAGGGAAGTGTACAAGAACAGCGCAAGCATGTATGAATCATATATATGAAGGCACTTCCAGACTGCAGATATTAGGAAGAAACTCCTTCCTGTGAGGGTGGTGAGACACTGGAACAGGTTGCCCAGAGAAGCTGTGGATGCCCCATTCCTGGAGGTGTTCAAGGCCAGGCTGGATGGGGCTTTGAGCAACCTGGTCTAGTGGGAGATGTCCCTGCCCACGGCAGGGGGGTTGGAACTGGGTGATCTTCAAGGTCCCTTCCAACTCTAACCATTCTATGATTCTCTGTATAGACCTGAACATTTTCAAGTTGTGTATTTCGCTTACCAGCACTGGAAATTTGAAGTTTTGATGGAGCTGCTGAAACGAAAAGTTCTTGCAACTTGAAGAATTTCTCAGGACAGGGAATGCTATCCTTCCTTCCCTCCTACAGCCAGCAGGCTGGGATGGAATGCAGCAAATGCATGCAAGTTATTGCCTCTATTAATTGCTTTCTCAGAAACATCTTGGGACACAGGAGCAGTTGGCCGTGCATGCAGCAGTGACAAAAGAGGAGCAAAAGTTGCCTGGAATCAAGGTTCTTGAGAATCATCATGTGCTGGGATAAAACATCTATTTAAGCTCCAGATCTAAATGTAATGAATCTGATTTTGTTCACAGTGCATTTATATCCTGAAGAAAAAAACCAACCCCAACATATAGGCATATTTTATGGACGGCAAGACTGTCTGCTCCAGCCAAGAGTGGATACCTTTCTGGATTACTATATGAGAATTCAAATAGATTTTGGCATCTCTAGTTTCATTGCAAAGAAGGGTGATGGTGAGACAGAAATTCATTAGAGCATGTCTGTGTCTGTGCATCATGATGAATGAGCGGTTCACTCCCCACGACAACCCCTGGCACAGGCTCAGTCTTTGCCTAAACTTTTGGTACTCCAAATTAGCTGGTAAATAGCTTCACTTCTCTGTCATGCAGCCACACACTGTCTAAACTGATCATTTAGGTAAATTCATCAGTAAGGATGAAGTTTCACAGTCCTTTTTTTGCTGTGTATTTAAGGATTTTACTGGAAGACAGTCAATAATCCACAGATCACACTTTACCACTAGTATTTGTGGCATTGCCTGAGAGCAACCAGTACCAGCTGCTTCTGGGGAAAATGCCTCAGTGGGCTTTTATGCAATTATTGATTATTTATTCAATATTATTAGTGGCTAAAAATTAACATAATTTCCTAGTTCACTGCAGTTGCATAGTCCTTCACTGACAGACAAGCTTGTCTGACCGGGTAAATAAAGGTTCAAAGCAGGGTTGAGAAGTGTTAAATAACAAGAAGAAAAAATAATCCTGGAGGGTAAAATAGCATGTAGACAGAAAACACCTCATCTGAGATGGACACAGTAAATCAGGGCATTGCTGCAGGCATTAGGATGCGCTGAGCGTTAGAACAGGGAAGATATTGCACAGGACAGGAGTTGGGCACACCAACGGCCTAAGTGGAGAGACCAGTGAGAAGATAAAGAGGTGACTGGGGTCTCCATTACGGAGTAGATCAGATTGAATAATTGCAATGGTCTCTTCTGGCCTTGAAATTTTGTGTCTGTGTCTGTAAAAGGGTTTCGGTTATATAATTCATAGCAAAGACAAAATTCTGAACTTTGCAGAAAAATTTTCAGCACAAGCCTGCTAGGGACTCTGGGATTTGGTCTTCTTCAATATCTGAGCTCTTGAACTTTCCTAATGAAAAAACTAATAAGTTTTTAATTCTAAGCTTCAAGCCTCGCTGCAGACAATCACCAATGATATATTCAATTGTAAAACTCAGAGAGGGCTTCATAGTTATATAAATCATTCAATTAAAGAGAAACTGCATGAAATGACTGAATTGAATGAATGGAGGTTGAAAGTGGATTCAGTTTTGCAGTTTTCTTAAAAACTATTGTGTGCAGAGATATTTGCCATTAATTGAAAAGCTGAGGTAAAATTTCAGAAAACTGTTTTTTGCCCATGAACTAAAAAGGGAATACAGTAATTACTATGTATCTTTTAAATGATGATTTCCTTGTTTCTTAAGTATATTTTGAACCCTCAGCAAACCAGAATGTGGCTTTTTTTTTTTTTTTTTTTTTTTTTTTTTGCTGTGTGTGGCCAAGCATTTCAATCTCTGAGTTTGCAACTGTGTCTAAGTGAAGAATTAGTGGTACGTCTTTCATTTGAGTAATGTTCAGATGAAAAAAAAAATCAGCAATGCTATGTCTGTGAGCAAACACATTTTTGCTACCTCTTGAGGAGCGTGTGTAATCTGTTCCCCCTGTTACTCTTCTGCCACTCATCTCCTCCATCTTCACTGCGCTGATTTTGTGTAGCGGGTAACTGGTAGCATCAGTGGAGCAGGAGGAGCACATAGCAGCTTTCAGAAATTTGGTACCCAATGGTTCCATGAATGGTTTCCTCTACCTGTCCCTGAGAGGCGTGTTTAGCCACAGTGAATACACACATATGGAATAGTCCTGGCTCTTTAGCTGGTGTTTTCTCTCAGCCTGCACCCATTACTCTTGATAGCGTGACTTCTACACTCCACCTGGATTATGTCGGAAGGCAGAGGCTGCACAACCTTTCACACCTCGAATTACTTGCAGTACTCAAAAGGTTAAATGCCATTTGTGAGAAGCAAAGAAATAAATATATGACTATGTAGGGCATGTGAGCAAGATGGATTGCTCGATGTGTTACAGGACCAATGCAAAGATGGAAAGAAATATGGTCTTTGTTGTAATGATTGTGCTTCTATAGCCTGAGGCATCAAAAATGTCATAGTGTTTACGCACACTAATAAAATCTTAGCAGTAATTCTCTCCAGCCTCTCCATGCACAAAACCTTTGCTACAGTCTGTCCTCTGAATCACCTTTAAGAAAAAAAAATTAGTTCCTTTTCATTCCTCCTTAGGGAGGGATAAAATTTGCCCTGCTGTGAGACTCCTAACAGTGGTGGATAACATGTAATGCATGGGTCATCATGCATGGGAGGTCCTGACATGCTTAGGAGCTGCCTATTTAGGGGCAAGTGGGAGGGAAAACGGATTGGATCAAAGGTTTCAAATCTAATGAGCACCTGTTTAAAGATGCATCCCTTCATCATTAGCTTAATTTTATTTGAAACCACAGGAAAATGTCTTTTAATCTGAATATGTAGAGACTCGACTTCAATTTGTCTGATTAAAACGGCCTTGACTGGGACTCCTTTCTTGTCTGATGGTAAAGCAAAACATTTCAGCCTCTCCTGTTCTAAACAGAACAAATGTGAAACTGAAAGAAGTGAATAAATGTTGAAAAATCTCCTTGGTTCCATTCTTACTGGTGATTTGGCAGCTAGAAGAAAGAAATCTTGGTCTACCATCTGTAGTGAGCCTCTAAAACCCTTTGTGACCAGTTCTCAGAGGTAGGTGGGATGGCTGTTTCACATGGGTGCTCTTCTGAATTCAGAGAGCAACAGGCAGAACGCTGTATTTAGTATCCGGGTGGCTAAATCTGCGCTTCAGCATTAGGCTCTTCTGCAAGAGAGCATCTCAGCAGGACTCCATTCCTCTAGCTTACCAGGTTTGCATCCATCCATGCATTGGACCTGTGATGTGGATGGCTGTACACCTATAAACAGTGGTTGTTTGCAGAATCTGAGCCAAACATGGAATTGGTTTAATATCTCAAGTATTTGATCTATTTTGGCCTAAGATTATTAACATACCATGTAAAAATTGGGCCAGGAGCACAGATGGTACTGACCAGCACTGAACAGAGCTTGACAGTGTGGGTTTTAGAACATTAAGTGAACTCCTAACAAGTACCTAAAGGGTGGGTTGAAGGATGATGGAGCTAGACTTTTCAGTGGTTTCCAGCGATAGGATGAGGGGCAATGGGCACAAGTGGAACACACGAAGTTCCACTTAAATATGAGGAGAAACTTCTTTACGGTGAGGGTGACAGAGCTCTGGAACAGGCTGCCCAGGGAGGTTGTGGAGTCCCCTTCTCTGGAGATTTTCAAGACCTGCCTGGATGCAGTCCTGAGTAACATGCTCTGACATGCTCTGGGCAATCCTGCTTCAGCAGGGGAGTTGGACTAGATGATCTCTAGAGGTCCCTTTCAACTCTGACAATTCCATGATTCCTGAGCAGTCAAGAGTCAACTATTACCATTGGCGATATATGAGCATCCAATCTCACCTGAAGGTTGAGTCTGAGAAGTGCTCAGCATCCTCAGCTGATCTTGGGGGTGCCATTGTGAAACAAAATCAAGAAAAGTAAACATCAAGAAATGATGGAAACCACTATAGTCCCTATAGACGGTGGAGCATAGAGAGTTTGTCACCTTGGTGGTCTTCGTGCATTTTAGCTGTTAGCTCCTGGCCTTGGCAAAGGGGATATAAATTTAAATACAGCATGATATTCTTTTGGCACTTATATAATAAAGCAGATCAGATCTCATCTCTCAAACCTCTATTTCAGGCTCAGGCCAAGAAAATCTCTATGTATGCATCCTGTACGAGACGGGAGGGAAAACAACGGTGATATACTCAATGCATGCATGTTCTCGTACACATATAATTGGCTGCTCCTTCTGCACTGGGGTGGAGCTGTAAATCAAAGCACAGTTATAAAGGTGAATGCTAATGCTGAGTGACACTCACGCCCTGGAGGCTGGTAAGCAATAAATAAAGAGCTTTTCTTTCTCCTTAGATGGTGTTGATGTATAGGCTAATCCCAGGTCTGTAATTCTTCTCTCTATCCTGCCTGTGCTTTTCTCTATGGCTCCAGATGCTGGCATTTTGTTTATGAGGGTCTTGATGGGGTTTGTTCTGCTCCTGGGAGGTCTCATCTGTAATTTACTGCAGCCAGATTTGTGAATCTACTTAAGCAAAGTTATTCACACCCAGAACTTCTATTAATCCTAGGAAAAAGGGTTTTAATTAGGTATAATGGGGTTCTGAATGGTCTCATTTGAGACTGGTAGTTTATTTCTTTGTAAGACCACCTGATCAAAAACCAGATCTTACCTTATCAACCACAGACATTTTTACTGCACTCAAAGTGTCTTTTTTAAATTATTTCTTCCCATAAAATTTTTATTTCTTTTATTTTTTGGGGGGGGGGGGGGGGGGGGGGGAGTGGGGAGGGAGAGAAGGGGAAAGAGAAGAAGAAAACACCAAAACCAACCAACCAGACAACAGAAGAAGTTTTTTATTTAAACAAAAAAAGCTCAAAGCATTTTGGCCCAAACCCAAAACACTTCAGCATGAGAAAAAGTCTCAGTTGCTGCAATACGCAGTCCATGACTGTAACTTACAACCCACGTGATGTTTTTTCATATCTTCATGATCTTTTTACATGATTTCAAATTTGGGTTCTGAAGTTTGGGGTTCAGCGAGTAATTTTTCAGACAAGTTCCCACTTACTGCAGTATTATAGTTCCATATTTTATTATAGTTCCATCAACCTGATGAAAGCAAGGAAACGTTCATGTAAACAGGTCTTTTTTTGGGCATCATGAAATATGAAAACCCAACCTTTTGGGGACCATACATTTCCTTTTGACTGTCACTACTTCAAAACATCTAAAAGTATATTTTCTTTGAGTGATCTGTTTCCTAGGAAGAGTATATAATTTTCCTTACAGATATCCTCTGTCATTTTGCTTGAGATAACATGTGAGTTGTGTGGTCAGCACTTGTCTTGAATGTATTATCCAGCCGCATAGTACAAGTAAGTTTTATATAAATCTTTTATATAATCTATAATATATTATAGATTATATAGCCGTATATTATCTGGCTTCCCTTTCTCTAGGTCTCATGAATATTTTGCAGGGAGATCTTTCACTAGAACAGGTTGCTCAAAGCACCATCCAACCTGACCTTGAACACTTCCAGGGATGGGGTATCCATATCTGGGCAGATTTCCAGTGTCTCACCACCATCATAAAAAAATTATACCTTACGTCCAATCTAAATCTACCCTTTTTTAGTGTAAAACCATTGCCCCTTGTCCTGTCATTACAGGCTGTATAAAGAGTCTCTCTGTTTCTCTTATAGCCCCCCTTTATATATTGAAAGGCTTCAATAAGGTGTCCCCAGAGTATTCTCTCTCCCAGGCTGAACAACCTTGACTGTCTCAGCCTGTCTTCACAGGAGAGGTGGTACAACTCTCTGACCATTTTTGTGGCCCTCTTCTGGACCTGTTCTAACACGTCCATGTCTTTGTTGCACTGGGGATCCCAGAGCTGGATGCAGTACTCCAGGTGGGGTGTCGCGTGAGTGGACTAGAGGGGGAGAATCACCCCCTCACCCTTCTGGCCATGCTGCTTTTGATGAAGCCGAGGATACAATTGGCTTTCTGGGCTGTGATCGCACATTGCCAGCTCATGCCCAATTTTTCATGCACCGGTACCCCTAAATCCTTCTCCGCATGGTGCTCTCAATCCATTCATGATAGTGGGGACTGCCCTGACCCAGGTGCAGGACCTTGCCCTTGACTCAGTTGAACTTCATGAAGTTCACATGGGCCCACTCCTCAAGCCCCTCGAGGTCCCTCTGGGTGGCATTTTTTCCCTTGAGTGCATCAGCTGCACCACTCAGCTTGGTGTGATCTGCAAACTTGCTGAGGGTACAAAATCCCACTGTTTATCTAATTGATGAAGGTATTAAATAGTATTGATCCCAGTATGGACCCTTGAGGGACACCACTTGTTAGCGGTTTCCACTTTGACATTGAGCCATTGACTATAACTCTTTGGATGTGGCCATCCAGCCAATTCCTTATCCATCTGACAGTCCATCCATCAAACCCATCTCTCTCCAGTGGAGAAGTAAGAATGCTGGGGGGACCGTATCAAATGCCTTACAGAAGTCAAGGTAGACAACATTGGTAGCTTTTACCTTGTCCGCTGACGTAGTCCAGTCTAGGAGCAGCTCTACTGGAGATTTGTGCAGGCCCTGAAAATAAACCAGGGAGAAAGCAGATGATAAACCCGCTAAATGTGTGGTACAACACTGGATTTTGTCCATATTTAATTATGAGAAGCTGGCATTAACATGGTGGTAAAAAGAATATAGAGCAATACACACTTATCCTATACCAATAATATGGCTGATGTGAAACAGAGCAAGGGCTCTGGTTTTAGGCTCTAACCAATTTGAGAGATGTGAAGCACTATAAAAGACTCAAATGACTACAAATCACTGCTGAGATTCTTACGAGATGTGGGAAGCTGAGAGCCCCAGAGGATTGACTCATAACAGGCATTTAGGTCCTAAAGACTGATTGATATATCGTTTTGCCTGAATGCATCAACGCCAGTAAGAAGGGCAAATCTGAAAATTATGTCATCATTCACCAGGGAAGTAGTTACAGCGTGACATGTCAACCATCTTGATTCAACCTGCCATCCAGTGAGCTGTGCATCAGGGTTTTTAATTTATTAAAATGGCTGTTTTATTTTTTCCTTTTAAAAGGATTTTATAAACAGCACATTTGAAGGCTGATATCCAGTGTCTTTTGCTTCGTTAGTTTCTTTCACCATATACTATGTCTTAGAGCAAGGCAGGGAATTATAAGGCCATTATAAGGGTCATAACTATTGCTGTCAATAAAACATACAAGGATGAATTCAGAAAATAATTCCTTCTGGGTCCAATTGGCAAGTAAAGTTGATTTTTTTTTTTTTTAGTGACTTTTGTGTCTTTCTCTACAGTGGGCATTAGGTTGAGACTACTCTAGATCTAGGTTTCCAAGAAGATAGCATCTTTTTCCACAGTAATTTTGTCCTGGCAGGAAAAGGAGAAGTCATTTCTCTAGGCTTTCTTGCCACCTGGCCACTTGATCAGAGACACAGCTAGGAAGCATTTCAGATGTGCAGTCACTCTGGCAAGTTCTGGGTTTGTTGACTTTTCTACACACATCACTTGCTCAGCAAATGCAAGATGCCTCTGCTTCTAATGTGAGGGTCCAGGAAACGGACAGAGAAAGGAGAGCTTGCATGGGATGCCCTGAGTCTGTTCTACTGTGGCACATTGCGGTGTCTTGGGTGTTTGGTCCTAAGCTCCTGGGATTGCTCTAGGTAGGTATCATCCCACGGTGTGCAACAGTGGAATCAATACCCTCTACCCCTTTACTTAACCTCTGCTACCTGGTACCTGCAGTTATAGGTACACATACTTCCTCCCAGTCCTATGTTCCCAGAATTTAGTGGAATAACCAGTAATCCTAACCTTTTCATAAGGGAAATATTTGAATTTTTTTCATTCGGAAATATCTTTTACTTATTACTTAAGTATTTCTAGTCTATCAAGTAATATACCACAGTAGAAAATGAAGTTGATTTTGGTTTTGTCAAAAAATAATGAACCTAATCCAGATGGTATTGATTTTAACATTTCCTCTCTTGAGATTTGCCTCAGAAGGTTTGTCTTTCAGTCCTTTGATTGTCTTGGTGGCCCTCCTTTGAAACCTCCAAGGTGTACAAAATGCAGAGTTAAAATCCAGATATCCACTTGTATGTTTTGTCACTGAGGGTGGGAGGGGCAAGATCATCTGCTCTTCAATCAGATGATGTGAGATGACTGCACATTTTCAGAAAGGCAGTTGGATCTCGATCCCTGCTGTCAGCGTGCAGTTCTTGGAGATCTCACTGAGCCTGTGGTGGGACATTGCATTACTCAAACCCAGAGAGACTGATCTGCAACATGGAAAATGGATGCCTGGAAAATGGGTTTTCAGCAATATGAATGTGAGAATGAAAACATGAGGGAAACCATAAAAAAAATCAGAAAGCTTTGAAAAAAGTATTGATTTGATGTAGGACTTTCATAACTCAGTTTCAGGAGGCGAAGGTCAGCAATGTTAGGGTAATCACTGGGTGGGGGACACTTCATTCTGCCTATGCTCAGTCAGCCAGTAACTGAGCCCTTGGATTCAGCTATTTTCTTTTCTCTTTCTGTTTTTGAGTGTCACGCTTACAAAATGAGATTTTTATCATGAAATGAAAAGTTGATGATAGGGAGAAAAAGAGATGGTGTACAATCTATCTTCTCCTTTCAAAATAAAATCTTTTAAGTGATTTATATTAGTGTGAAAAAAACTAGATCAAACCTCCGTATTGTTTTTGTAAAAAAGAAGTGTGAAACATCAAGGATCCATTCTGGAGTAGTTCTCTTTCCATTCCTTCATCATTGCACACCTTCAGAAAATTTATTGTACGTTGGTACAATAGAGTTCATATCCCTGCTCACCTCAGATTTGGGCCTAAAGATTTCAGGGGGGTTACTGTGTGTTGGAAAGGGTTTGTGTTAGAGCAGTGTTAGAGACAATGCTGACAGTTCTAGGTGATGTGATGGGCTGGGAATAGCACGCCTGTAGCAGCAGGAGTGAAGCTCACCTGGCATTTACTTTGCCCATGCCATTAGCTGGGGTCCTGCTCTCAGGGACAAAAGCAAAACTTCTTCTAAAGGACTTTCCAAGCATGTGATTGGGAAAAAAAAATTGTGAACCAAAAAGGATGTGAAATATGTTACTGCACTGTGTGGCTGAAAACTGAGCCAATCCCCAAGTTTGGACACTTCCAGCCAGCAGCGTTGCTGCCTCTGCTCAGCAGACCCTGTGTTAGATTGCTCTCAAGGGTTTGAGCTCTTCAGATGTGCTCTGGACCCAGCTACAGAGAGGCTGCGATGCTGAACATGGCATGGAGACAGCTGCGCCTTTCTGTGCTGATGCACAGCACTGTGTCAGTGGTCAGGAAGGCAAACATAAGCAGCAAGACTGGTGTTTGGCCTCTCAAGGATTTCCACCAGGCTCTTGACCAAATTTGCCAAGCATTTGTTCCTCCCACCCCTATTTTGCCTTTGCTTCTGTGTAAAGATTCAGTAATAAGACCAAAGCACAAGGTTTGAAAACAAATTCTAAGAGGTCAATAGTTTTCCCTCCTCTAAAAAAATCTCTCCAGGAACTCAACAATCCCCCAAATAGGAAAAATTCCCTTTAAAAATCTCACAGTTCTCCCCCCCTTCATGATTTTGAGGACTGCCTCCTGATTTAAGCTTGGCGGTGCTGATGAATTACTGTTTTTAACTGCACAAGGCTTCAGCAAGACTGCTGAACAATGCCAAAGGCAGAATTCATTGGGAGACATTAAATAGTAAAGTTTAATACGTTGAAAATGAGTTTTAAATTGATTAAGGTTTATAAACAACACAAGCTTGGCTTTTCAATTTTTCCAAGTTTGTTTTTACTCGTTCCTGATGAAAATTAATCAATTTTCTTACATGTCATTTTTTTGGGTACCTTTTATAGGTTGGCTTGATTGCTGTCAATTCATTTCTTTAATGTAAGCAATTAAACGGTTGATCGTTTTGCTGGCTTTCAATTATCTTCCTGCCTGACAATTGCTCCAGCTGTAACTAATTTTCCTTCTTTATGTTCATAATCCCAGTCACATCAGCTGTGTCTTGCAGACAATGGGAATGTCAGGTGTTAGCTGAGGTGAAGGAGAGGGTGCTGGAGAGGGGGCAGTGGTTGGAGATTTGGTCTCTTGCTTTGGGTTTCTCGTCCTTTTTGCTGGTGTGAGCTGAGACATGACCCTTAAGGTAAGGGTTGGTGGGGCTGAGACTGTGAGCCAACTTCATGGCTCTTAGGTGAGGTGACAGCTTGCTGGCAGGCAGATGGAGCAGACCCCCATGCCTTGCTATATGTTTATAAGGAATTTGCCTGCTGTACTCAATGCGTAGAAGACTATGGGGCTTATGACAATTTGGGCTCAGGGCCCACTGGAGTGTTTCTGGAGAAACCTGAACTTACCTAAGAGCTTTGAGGGAACAGAAAAAGATGGAAAGAACATAGACCCCAAGGCTTCCAGCCTGGGGCATGGACTGAATTGACAGTCCTTCTTCACATTGGCATAAAATCACAGAACAGTTGGGCTTGCAAGGGACCTTTAAAGGTCATCTAGTCCAACGTCCCCCGGCAGTGAGCAGGGGTCATGAGGGTCCCATTACGCCGGTGTTTCCTATTTCTGGCTTGATTATTTGGTTCAAATCTTTAGGGAGATTAGAGTACAAAAAATGCAGTAAAAAAGTGACTTGACTCTCTGCTTGTGAACCCAAAACATTGTGGCAATCCAGTGCTGAACTTGCTGATTCCAGAACCACAGACATTTGTCCTGTCAGGACAAATACTGCAACAAGGCTAATTAATTGCAGGACTAAATAACCAGAGAAGAGAACTAGTACAGCTTTCTGAATCTCACCTGACTTTTTTACAACATGGAGCTCAGCCCAGAGTTCTATCAGCATCTTCAGAGCCACCTCAAAGCTCTCTAACATAGCGCTGCATACTCTGATGGAGATGCATGTTCCACACACGTCGCTTTCCCTCCGTTTCTCACCCAACTGCCACTGCCTGCTGCAATTACTTGGAAACTACAAGTATTATTTTTCAGGGTAAAGCTTAAACAGATGGGTCCTCATGGAAGGAAGCTTTCAGAGCTGGAAACACTGTTCATGTGTTCATGAAGTTCATGTCTCGGAAAAAACTCATGTCAAATCTGCTTATACTTAGAAAAAATTCAAAGGACCCTTCTTTGGGCAGGGTTTCATTAAGGAGCAAGCTTTCCTGTTTCAACTGTGTCTGTGGTGGTGTAAATACTTGATATTGGGTGTAAGTGTTGAGATAATTGAAGTCAGCAGCACAACACAAGTTTCTACAGGCAAAGGAGTTGGCAAACTGGAGCTTATTAGGGACATTACAACAGCTTTGCTTTTTCTACTTGTTCTAGGCACTGGTTACCCTTTCAGTGCTTGCTGGAGACACCTGTGCAGCTGATAACTCTGTCTCAAGGGCTAACAGGAATTGTGGATAAACTTGTTCCTGAGAGCAAGATGCTGCCAGGGAATCCTACTGTCAGTTGTCCCATGCAGAAGCTCTTTTCCATGAATCGCAGGAGAACAGTTTAACTCTAGAAATGCTTGTGAAGGCTCACCAAAGGATTTTCACAGCTGGACCGAACACCCCCACCTCCCATCCCAATACTAAAAAACCTATTAAACAATGGGAGCAAAATGTAAGCAATTGGAATTGGACCACGGGGGTTACCGGAGACAATTTGAAATAGCGTTTCACAGCCAGAAGCGAGCCATTAACACTGTCTCTCACTATAGCATGGGCCACGGGAAAGATTAGTTAGCAGTGGGGGGGCGGGATTTTCGTATAGAATGAAGAAAAATCTTTTCTCCACTGTTTTCAGACAAATACGAATGTAATTAATGTAAAATAATACATTAGTTTTGCTACGTCAGGCAACCCTCTGAGAAGCGCAGTGGAGACAGTCTTGTCGTTTCCAATACAGTCAGACACATCAGGTGAATACTTTACATGAGATCTATATAGGGAAGAAAGAAATAGAGAGGTAACAGAGCAAAACCAGAAAGCAGTTGTTTCCAAAGAGGTATCTGATAGACAAAGGTATCTGTCTGAAAACTGAAGGAGGGTCTGACTCCTGTCTGTTAACATGTTCAATGAAATACTCTATGGCAGTGGGACTGACTCATCTCTGAGAGGAAGCAGAGGAAAGTCAGCCTTTGACTTACATTTTAGCAATAGCCGGATAACTTGCTGTGCCAGGAGAGCCTCAAGGAAGTGAATGAGGAAATCTGGGTTGCTTTTCTGTTAAGAGTTTTTACATAATTGAAGAAATTTTATCAGTGTCATTGAAGATGCTACATTTGCTAAAGACTATCCAAAACCGGACATTTCCATAGATGATGGTAATAGAATCATAGAGTCGTTTAGGTTGGAAAAGACCTTTAAGATCATCGAGTCCAACTGTTAACCTAACACAGTCAAAACCACCACTAAACTACATCCCTCAACACCATGTCTACATGTCTCTCAAATACCTCCAGGGATGGTGGCTCAACCACTTCTCTGGGAAGCTTGTTCCAATGCTTGACAACTCTTTCAGTAAAGAAATTTTTCCTATTATATGTTTAAACCTCCCCCAGCATAACTTGAGGCCGTTTCCTCTTGTCCTATCTCCTGTCACTTGGGAGAAGAGACCAACCCCCACCTCGCTACACCCTCCTTTCAGAGAGTTGTAGAGAGCCATAAGGTCTCCCCTCACCCTCCTGTTCTCCAGGCTGAACAACCCCAGCTCCCTCAGCCGCTCCTCACAAGACTTGTTCTCCAGACCCCTCACCAGCTTCATTGCTCTTCTCTGGACTTGCTCCAGCACCTCAATGCCTTTCTTGTAGTGAGAGGCCCAAAACTGAATACATTACTCAAGGTGGAGATTCACCAGTGCCAAGTACAGGGGAACGATCACTTTCCTGGTCCTGCTGGTCACACTATTTCTGACACAAGCCAGAGTGCTGTTGGCCTTCTTGGCCACCTGGGCACACTGCTGGCTCATATTCAGATGCCTGCTGACCAACATCCCCAGATCCTTTCTGGGCAGCTTTCCAGCTTCTCTTCCCAAGGCCTGTAGCATTCATGGGGTTCTTGTGACACAAGTGCAGCACCCGGCACTTCATCTTGCTGAACCTCCTCCCATTGGCCTCAGCCCATCCATCCAGCCTGTCTAGATCCCTCTGTAGAGCCTCTCTACCCTCAAGAAGATGAACACTCCTGCCCAACTTGGTGTTGTCTGCAAACTTGCTGAGGTTGCACTCTATCTCCTTGTCCAGATCATTGATAAAGATATTAAAGCAAAACTGGTATGACAATATTTGTGTAAAACTGTGTGGTTTAGATAGTAGCAGTTTGGTTGTATTTAGGTCAGACATGTGACAATGATCCCTCTGCTCCTAAAACCTGTGTATGGAAGAGGTACAGAGAGCCAGCTGTTGGTGTCCTGCAGAGCACTGCATAAAAACCACAGATGAATAAAGCTCTTGTGCGATTTGTCTGAAGAGGGATCTGTGCAAAGCTGCTGCACACAGTTACACCTATTTCAAAGAGGCATTTTGGTGTCCTGATAGATATTTATTTGAATGGTCTCCTACTGAAGTCTCCACAAAGAGCTTGCAGTTGATGATAAATCTGCTAATAGCAGCTAACAGAGATGCCTCTCCCGTCTTGGCCTTTGAAGAAAATGGCTTTATGATGCTGCATAACCAGCAAAACAATCATCCAGGTAGTGCCTGCCAGTTCTTTCTAATTTTTTTTTGAAGAGTTATGACAATATACAGTCTTTCTTGATGCAGGTGAAAATAAGCAATCAAACCCGAGGGGCAAACAGCAGCGAGTGGTGAGGTAGCTGGTGAAGGCACAGCACCTGACAATCTGCTTAGAGGAGCCGACAGCATCTGGGGAAGCACAAGGTGGGTACCAGGAGGCTGGGGAATGCTGTTCACAATGGTGTTAAACTGGCATAAGCCTCAGAGGTGAATTCACCCAAAATTTGACTCATGAAACAAAGAAAACCAGCTTTGTGTTTTGGTCCTTTTCAGCCTTTGAGCAGCGTTTTTGATGGCAGCAAAGTTCTACATTAAATCTGCCAGTGGGAAAAGTTTATGATGAAATATAAGTTCACTGAATGGGAAACATCTGATCGCCTGTGGGGACTGGACCTTGTGGCTTTCTCCCCTTGTTATACAGAAAGCTAGGGATGATCCAATGGTCAGAGCATCCATGCAGAGTGTGGGCTTTGTTCCTGGCTGTGGTGTGAACTTCAGCTGTTTGGTTTTTTTGCTTCAGGTCCTCGTGAAGGGCTAGGGCTCACAACCTAAAGACATAATATTAGATGTTAGATGTTAAATGAGGACCTGTAATTAAGTCAGTTGCTTCCAGCCCTCTCTGATCACTGGAGAGAAGTAAAGATGAAATGAATCAACTTAGTGTCTATAACTCCTTCTTACCCATTGAGGATACCTATGGCAGCTGAACTGCCTCAATTAGATGATGAAAATTGAGTGTGAGGTGTCAGAACCTGAAATCAGTAGGAATTAGACTCTAAAAAACTTTGAAGATCACTCACTCTGTCCAGTTTTTCATATTTAAGATGAGTCTGAATCGTGTTTTCTTGTCTCTAAGAAGTGACAATTGTGGTACGGGCTGTAATCAGGCACTGGGATACGTGCACTAGCAGGTAGCGTGGCTTGTAGTACAAAATGCATCCTTCTTTTTCTTGTTATGGACCAACTCACTTTAGGTGACAACTCAGCCAGATAGACCTCATCCATCCCTTACCTGACCTTTTTTTTTTTGCCTGATCTCCCTCCTCAACTATGGGTAATTGTGACTTTCTCTGATGATTTTACAATGGCAGCTATGGAGATAGATATTCTGGCAGTGTTACTGTCAGATTTATATTTTCTCCAAAACAAATGAAAATATACATGACTTGGGAAAAGAAACAAACACCTTAACTTTACCTTTTGTTTTAGGATTTTTTCTCAGCTCTGCTCCAGAAATGGAGTCTGTCAGGATGTCGACTTGTTTATATTCCTAACAAGATGAGTATGGCAGGACAGTCAGAAAATGCAAAGTAAATCACAAGTACGGTGATCATCCTTCAACTCCAATTTTAGACATCTCTTTCCTTATAGTAAGACAAAAAGCCTAACATTAAGCAGATGCATTTTAATGAAACTTGAATTAGTTAAGTTGAGCTAGAAGACACTTAAGCAAGTTTCTACGTTGTCATTTGTACTTTTCTTTCTTTTTTCTACCCTATAGCAGCTTCCTTTATGTTATTTATTATAATCCTTGCTAACAATGTTCTTCTCCTAATTTATTCCATGTTGCAGTCCATCTGGTGCTTTAAACTCCAGTATAAGTTTTTATAAAAAATGAGTTTCAGAGCTCATTCAGCAAATTTTGCTGGAAGTATTTATTGGTTCTCATTGAGTACTTGGAAAAACCTAAACAGTATGGACCAATTTCTCATTTTGGTCATAATGATGGATACATACACGTTTTAGTCCTACTGGTGGATATGTATGCAATGCATCTATCGCTCATTCACATCACTAATATATATACACACATATTACTATTCCAATAATACAACATATAAGTCATTCCAAGTTATTACAAGTGGACCCAGAAATCCAATACATCATCTTGGTCCTTTGAGATTTCCGACTATAAATCTCTGAGTTGTTTGACATGAGCTTCTGCCATTTTTTTCCCCTGGGAGAAATTAAATGGGAATATTTTGGCCCAAGCAAGCCTAAAATGCATTCTGTCCATGTTAAAGACATCTGGAAAAGCTTTGTTGGAGAAGCTCAGATGTCCTTACTGGAAAAAACATGTGTATTCTTATCAGGTTTAGTGGAGGTCTAATGATATTATCTGTGTTTGTGTAACAAGAACAAAAACATACACTGTGTCATTGAAGAGATCCGGATACTTTCTCTCTCTAAATTCTCTGATGAAAATCATAGAAGAGTCCTTTACCCATCACTGATTTTCCTTCAGCAGCTGTTGCAGAAAGTGTTGGCACTGAGCAGTTAATTTTTTATACACAGTCAACCACCATGTAATAGGAGATGTGTGTCAGCAGGGTTCAGATATACATCACTAGCCTCGTTGTAATCCAAAAATCTTTAAATTGTCACTCTCTAATGGAACAAGAAATGGGTATTCTAAATTCATAAAGATTTATAAACATTCACTGCTGTCATCTGACAGATATATGCATCACCTGCAGTCTTCTCATTCTTCAGCTCTCTCCTATGAGCCATGGGAAAATGATGTTCCTGCACCCTTACGGCAGGGGTGAGAAACCTTAAGAAGGACAAGTTAGAGAGCCTGAGTGAACTGGATGACTAAAAATAAACCACAAAGGAAGAACAAGCCACTTAAATTGATAAATCACGAGGCAAACAATTGCGCAGGAGCTTGCATTGTGGATGACTTACTTGCCTTGTGTTTGACAGGGTAGTCACTGGATGCTTTTATTCCAGGGCAGAGGGGCTGTTGTGTGGCATTGGAGTAGTGCACAACATTCTGTTTTTGAATAGTCAGTAGAAGACAAAAAGGTTGTCAGAAAACTGTTTTTCTTCCTTATGTAAGAATCTGACATTTCATTACAGAAAGCAATACCCTCTGCCCACACACAAGCAGTATGTAAACCTCTTAAAACTGTATTTTGGGATCTTGCCTGCAAAGCAGAAAGTTAGCGTTCGCTTCTGAAACTGTGAAGCATTTCCAATGAATTTCATTATTATCATGAATCAAGCTCAGCATAATCCACAAATGAAAAGACTATTTTACCATTAGAATTCACCCTGATAGCCCTATATTGACTCAACTTATCTGTGTTTGAATAAAATGGCATCAAAGTTTGATTTGACAAATGGAGAATCCATCATTTCCTGCGGGGAATTTTCTGCAGTCTAATCATCTTCAGCATTGCAAAAAAAAAAAAAAAAAGATGACTAACTGCTAACAGGAAGTGGTGTAGATTTAGCTTCCAGCCATTGGTTTTTGATCTGCATTCCTTCTCCAAATTGAAGAGCCCTGTTGGATCCAATATTTCCTCTGCATGAATTTTCTTATTTTCTGTAATCAAACCACTTTTGATTCCTATTTTTTGACAAGCTAAAAGTATTTGGTGCCCTTTAAATTTCTCATGGTGATATTCTTTCTGTCCTTCAGACCTGGTTCTTTCTCTGTACAGAGTGTTAAATTATGCATCTGGCCAGATGTGGAAATGAAATCACTTCCATATATATATATAGGGACTGCAGGGCATTATTCTCCTGAAAGCCCATGCAGATCTGCTGATGCCGTGGGTACAGGGCTCGTGTTCATCAGACATCAACTCCTTCCTTTCTGGGCACAGACCTGTTTGCTGTACTGGAAGATCTGTTGCTTATGCAGCTCTGTCTTATCCAGTGATCCTAATTGCTCTGAGTTCACAGCTAAATACATCTATCATATGGATAGGGAAGGGAGACCAGTGATGTGGCTACTTTCCCTTCGTGTTCAGGAAATTGCTCTACATCGGCATTAGTTAATGGGTCATAGAAGAAATACAATCTCTTCCAGCCTCTCCATTAATCCTGCTCCTGTCTTTTCATAACCTGACAAGCTTGGTATTGTCTATAAACAATAGCAACAATTATGGAGTTTGGGGTTTATTACACAATAATTGGTTTGGGTATAAAAGTAGGTCTGGCTGAGAGCTGTGCAAGGCTTGTTGGCGTTGAGACACCTCAGTGAAGCATGTCTTCAGTCTACGTGTCTACAGTGCATAGGGATAGTCTTGCCCAGATATCAGGCTCTGCAGTATTGAATGCCTCATGCAAATCTTATATTTCCCATATCTGTGCAGATGGTTTTGTATTATTACACTAGCAAGTGTTTATGGTGTTTGTGCAACACCACTGTGAAGCACATGAGCATTCTTACTCCTATACTGTAGCTCAGGAAACGGGCACATTCACAAAAGGAAACACCATCTCTGAGGTGAGTTGATAAAGGACTTTTGGTTTCCTAATTTCCTTATTGACCCTACTCGTAAGTTTAGCCAACTTCTCTGTGGAAAACAGATTCAGAAAGGGAGTCTGCATAAACCAGCTCCTCCATAGAGGAGCACATCAGCATGTCTAACAAGGTTCTTGATTTCAGACTAGATTTCTTGGACTCCATATAGATGAGACCACAAGCGTAATTACCTGTAGAAGAGAAATAGGAAATGGATTTGTAATGCATTTACGGAGGAATTCAGTAACGATCACCATTAATTTAATCCTATCCCAAACAAAAGAAAATAGATGTGCTGAGGTTTTCTCGGTGTGTGTGTATGTGTGTACGTATCATTCCAAAGTACTTATGTTGCGTAAATCAAAAGAAAGCACACAGTGGCAATGCGAGGTGGTCGATACGAGATTATGTTAAGCAAACAACAAGCATCTGTGAAATGCATTTCTGACTGACGATCCTGAGTATAGCTGTAGATAGCTCCAGCAATTTGTGCTCGGTTTTAGCCTCTTGTGATTAAATTGGGTAAGTTATCAGCTACAAGTAATTTGTAATTTTAAATTAGTACAAGACTCATGACATTTCTCTTTTGGGACTGTTCCAGTGAGTGGTTCACTGCCATCATCTACACATTTAAATAGGTAAAGCTACTTTGGTCAAACTCTATCCATCAGTTATGTGTTTCTACTGTTTCTTTGGAAGCCAAAAATGAGATAGAAAAGGGGTGCGAAGGCAAACTTTTGTTGACAAATCTTCATGTTTTCTGAGTTTTTGTTATTTCTGTTTAATTCTGGTTTTCACTGGAGAGGTGTAAGAACTAGTGAGTATTAATATTATATTTACCGACTCCTCTGGAGAAGGTGGTTATTGGATGTACAAACAGAGAAAGCTGGGTGGAAGTTTTAAGATGTTTTGATGTGCTTCTGTCAGCTAGAATCTTCTCTGCTAGCTACCAGTAGGGTTTTTGATACGTGGAAAGGAAACCTGAAGAAAAAAAAAAAACAAACTGAAAGAAAGAGGAAACTTCGTGGACAAATTTGCCAATTTCATCCAGCGGGGATGACCTCCCGCCCCAAGGCTATATGTCACCCTTACCCAGCCAACACGGGTTTTGTGAGCAGATGGAGCCGAACAACTTTTGTCTTCTCTGCTTTTGAGGTTTGTTTCTCAATGTACTGTGGTGGTTGAAGAGATGAGCAGTGATGGAGTGGGATGAAAGAAAGACAAAGAAATAGGACAGCAAGGCCTTTGGCTCTTCTCAAAAGTGAACTCATTATCAAGAGGCAAAATCCAGTATTACTCTACCTCAATTCAGATCAAATTTATGTATTTTTCGAGACAGAGCATTGCAGGAGCAGTGGCTGGAAGAGCCTTAAAACAGTTACCTACTGGTCATATCATTCTCCTGATTGGTGGGAAATCTGAGTTTGAATCCTTGAGCTAAATCATATGGCAAGTGGATCTGCACACAGCTCTTCCTCCTTTGCCCTTCACAGCACAGCAAAGAGCTTGAGCAGGTCCAGAGGAGGCCATGAAGATGATTCGAGGGGTGAAGCACCTCTGCTGTGAGGACAGGCTGAGAGAGTTAAGGTTGTTCAGCCTGGAGAAAAGAAGGCTCTGGGGAGACCTTATAGCCCCTTCCAGTATCTGAAGAGTGCCTACAGGAAAGATGGAGAAGGACTCTTTACCAGGGAGTGGAGCGATAGGAGGAGGGGTAACGGTTTTAAATTGGAAGAGGGGAGATTTAGATCTTAGGAAGAAATTTTTTACTGTGAGGGTGGTGAGACACTGGCCCAGGTTGCCTAGAGAAGCTAGACGCCCCATTCCTGGAGGTGTTCAAGGCCAGGCTGGATGGGGCTTTGAGCAACCTGGTCTAGTGGGAAGTGTCCCTGCCCAGGGCAGAGGTGTTGGAACTTGATGATCTTTAAGGTTCCTACCAACTCTACCCATTCTATGACTCTAAGATTCTTTGAATGTGATTTTATTCACTGAAACATCTATGGAACAGGAAATTACCCAAATCAGAGAAAAAAATCAGATTATCTAGTCCAAACTTCCAATTTTTATAAGTATCTTTTGCTCATGAATAGGAACAAAGCAGTCAGCTGCCAGGAAACATTATTTAATCAGGTAGTTCAGGAAACTGAGCCCTCAGATAAGTACATCTCTTGGGCTTTCACCATGCTCCAAAGAGGGGTCAGATCAGAAAAACTGTTCTGATATGAGACAGTTCGTTCTCTGCTTTGGTGAATACAGTGCCCTATTTCAAAAATCTGGTCTGCTTTTGCGTCTTCATTTTTTAACTGTTTTCAGTCTTTACACAATTTTCAGTTTTAGCAACACTGATCTGATGTTTGCATCCAGATTGTTGATGAGAATATTAAAAAGTTACTGGGTTCATAGTGATGCTGCCAAAATTCCCTAAAAGGAGGAGGGAGGAGCGGCCCAGAGGGGCTGCCATGGACGGACCCTAATCCCCATCCCCATCCCTGCGCTCCTTGGGGTAGGGAGAGGGGTCGGGAGGGAAGGTAGGCCTGGGAAAAAGTCAGGGTTGAGGGTAAGGTGTTTTAGTTTTTGTCTGTCTACCCAAATGCATTTCAATTGGCAACAAATTAAATTACTTTTCCTCAAGTAAGGTATGTTTTCACCATGATGGTACTTGGTAAATGATCTCTGTATCTTTATGTTGACCCACGAGCTTTCTTGTCTTATATTCTCCCTTGTCCTGTTGTGGTAGGAGAGTGAGAGAGCAGCTGGATATGTGGAGAGCAGCTGGCCAAGGCTAACGCAACCCACCACAGTTCTCCATGCCATGGCACTCTCTTGCTCCTGTGATCCTGTTCTACTGCCAAACCAGGAGGGAAGTGAGGGTTCTCCTTGCTTGATGAGAACATGGAGGCAAGATGTTGACTCCAGCTTAGAGGAAAGAAACTGGGCAAGATCTGAGAAGACCAAGGCCCCTCTGGAGTTCGTTACCACCAGCACCCCACTTCTTGCTCAGCAAACTTGCTTCCTAGGGCCTGGAGCAATCCTGTGCGGTGGTCCATGTCCTTCTCTCCTCCCACCAGCCTGTCTTGTTGGAGACAAAGCTTGGTGAGAGAGCGTCAGGGCTTGTCTGTGCCCATCCTTTCTGCCCTGCTTGTGTCTTCTGAGCACAATAGAAGGGCAGAAGGGAACCAGTCTGTTGGAAGATATTTCTGGGAGGAATTTCTCCCTATATTTACACCGAGGGCGTTGAAAGTAGAGCAACACCACACAGAGAGCCTGTCCTGGCTATGGAAACACAACCACGGTGAGAGGGGCACTGCTGCTGGGCAGCTTCCAGGTCTGCAGGGTGCAAGAATAGCCTCGTATTCAGATAAAGCCCTGATGGGACCATACATGGCAAGGTGGGTACAGATGTGTACGTTTGACAAAGAGAGCATTTCATTTCCTGATTTATAATGATGTGAATGAATCTTGAATTTCTTATTGCGGTATGCATATCTTTCAGAAACTCCTGAAAACATAATGACCTCCAAATTGCCCTGTAGAAACAGTGTAGCTTAATGCAATACCTCACAGGAAGAAAGGTGACTTTATTTAAACCACAACTAGTTTCAGTCTCTCGCACTCGCAAGCACTGGGATGCTTTTAACCAGCCTGCCCAGCATTTGGGCACTAAGACATCTGTACCCAGGGTGTCTGTCCAGGATTTCTTGCAATGATGTGGAGGACAAGGAAAACAGTCGTTGAGCCCCTCTTCACACTTCCTGGCTTGTCCTTAGGCGTGTGCTGGTGGTTTTTGGATGTGTCGTACAGTTCGGGATCTGACAGCAATTAATCTCTTTATCCTGTCCCACCTCTGTGAGTCATCAGGATTTAGTCACTGCCTCCGTTTCAGAGCTGGCTGTCACGAGAAATTGCGGGAAGTTGTGTGCTAGGATCTCAGTGACCGGCCACTGTAAGTGTCAGCAGCATATGTCATTTTGCAGCCCTTCTTCTTCTGATGTTTTGCACCTGTGCATTCACATTCAGTCTACATTCATATCAGTATAAACAGTTTTTTCTACAATTTATCACAGCCCTAGGAGATTCCTGTGCTTCTATTTTCTAATTCATTGTAGGCACATTGGTATGTGCTAGCAAAAATATGAGAGCTACCTCTTATGATTCATAATTTTTCATCTCGCAAATCTCCCAAGCTCCTGGTATCGCCCCTAGTATTTCAGCAATATATTACAGTAAACTTTCCTCCTTCCTGGTCCGGGATTACAAAGGAATATTACAGTTTACTTCCTTCTACATAATGATTTTGTCTATAAATTCTAATCTGATCCAATCTTCATATTCTCTCTGTTTTATTGGATTCTGGTGAGCTTTAGGATGTGCCTTGCTACTTTCTCATCCTCCTTTATTCACTTTGCATTACCCCTGCTTATCCAAGACAAACAAAAAAAGTTTGAGAGCAAAGGGAAGAGACACTTGCTGTTGGTAGGACACAGACAAAAAGGAAATCTTTTGAGTAATGGAAAAAAGAGTATTGCCTTCACTTTTAAATAATATTCTAAATGCGCTTTCTCTGAGTCGTAATAGTCTTTCACTGACTTTGTGGCTGCACAATTATCAAGGGCTACCTCATGGGCTAATCAGAACTTTATTTGTTGTATTAGAGATTTCAGCTGACATCAGATAGAGACCTTGATCCAAATTCTCTGTCCAGCTTTCATAGTTGGAAGTTGTCGCTGACCCTATCCTCAGATTAAAACCAAAGTGCTCAATGACAAATAGTTAATATGAGGTTCAGTTCCACAAATCCCAGTTATGAGAAAGTCAAGATGTTCAAAGGAAAAGTGAGTCGTGCAAGAAAGAGGAAGAGGTTTTTAATAAGTTCATATTAATAAGAAGAAACATAACTCAAAATATAGTTTCGGATTCACAAGCCTATCGGCTGCTTCCTGTGGTCTTTTGGTGAATTCCATAGGGTCTTTTCCTTATTGTTCCCAGGCATGTGTTCCTCTGAAGTTGACATCTTCTGGTTTTCCATTTTTCTGGCAGCGTTGCATCTCACAGCACTGTGCAGAGCCCAAAGTCCCCATGGTCATCTTGTTGGGCTGGCTGGATGTTGAGCCTCTCAGTGTGGCTCTCACGGTTGGCCTCTTCTTTTGCACATGGTGGGTGTGACACCTGGTGGTGTCACTGGACAAGTCCATAGCCCTTGGACACATTCCAGTGTTTTCAACACCCTCCCCCCACCCCCCATTTTGGTGCCTGACTGACCTAATGAACTTCCCCCATTCCAAACAGTTTGGGGCTTATCCAACAGCCTTGCGAAGTCAGGGACCTCAAACCTGCCTTTTGCTGTTGTTACTTTCCATTCCCGTTTAACATTCAATTATTCATTTCTTTAGTTCGTGCTAAAGAATGTTTTAGGAATTAGATCCATACATTTATATGGATATATATACTCAATTTATATATATTCTTACATGTATATTAACATGCTATGTATACATATATACGTATGTAAAGTGTATCTATGTATAAATATTCACACATAGACTGTCTACATTTTTATAGAAGCACAGATTTCTCTTTCTATATCTAAATATAGACAGAGAAATCTGTATTTCTAAAAACATGTACATATTTATATATAGGAACACTCCCTGGTCCAAAGGAAATGGGCAGCCAACCAGGGGTGTTCTTAGAACACGTGGGCACCTGTCATATATTGTCTTGCATTAAAGCTGTCCTTATATGATTGATATTGAAGGAAAGGAGGGAATATAGAAAGGACTGTTGTGAAAATAAGCATGGGATGATGCCAGAGGCCTCAAAGGTAGGAATACAAATCACAGAAGTTCAATTAGAAGGCACTAAAAAAGTGCAACCTTGACAACTATGTAGAAGCAGTTTAGGGTTTACACAAATTTTTACCAAATTATGTAACAACCAGTTGCAGGTGTCCATGATGGGCAGCACAGGCAAGGACATCTGTAGATTGCATATAAGAGTGTAACAACATTAACTCATTGAACAGGCACCTCGCTTCAGAATTAGATCTGCAGATTTGATCTCTCTGGTATCCTTTACTGCTATGAATGTAAGCAGTGCTTTGCTGTTTTGAAAGGAAAATACACCAAGAGGGAGCAGCACGTGAACACCACTGAGTGCCTGTCGGATACAAGTACAGATTTGGGGCCAGATTTAGCCTTTCAACCTTAGCCTAAGCACACAGATTTCCTGCAGATGGAAGCTAGTACATGGACATGGGTGGGGACATGAGCTCGTACAAACCTCAAAAGGTCACTGTGTCCAGTCATGTCTGGGGATTTTCAGTCAATATCACAAATTTCCAGAATCTTCTCTGTGAAGTGAGATGGGACTTATCATCTGGCCTGTAGTAGGTCCCACAAATTGTTGTGGCTCAGTTTTCGTTCATAAAGGTTCTACCTTTCCTAACGTCCACTGCCCAGTACCTCAAAGACTGTATGAACACTTCTTTCTAAACAAAACTTTAATAGAGCTCAATAAACATTGGGCATGAGCTGGAAATTGTCTACAGGACAATTTAGCATCTTCCTTTTTTCTGTGCAAAAGCAGGTTTTTAGTAGGATTAGTAGAAGAAAATAGAGGAATGAGGCCAACAGTAAAGAATGATAAAGGAAATGTTTAAGGAGGGTAAGGAATCCAGTTATAATTTGAATTCTAAACTGTGTGCTATTACGTGTAACTCCAGTCTGGCACTACTTTTAATTCAATTTGTTGGGCTCATCAAGGAAAACAGATTAAAGCATGCTTTAGTTTATTTTTTTCACTTGGCATTTCTGTATCCATCAAGCGGTTTCAAGTAGCCTGACAGTCTTATCGCATTTTCCTTTAAGTTAGGTCAAGTGTGGCAAATTAAAAATAATTATTCAATGAAAACAAAGGCTGAAGTGTGATCAAGTTTGGCTGTTTTGCTTGTTTGTTTGTTTGTTTGTTTTTCTCCTGTGTGGGCGCTTCAATTCCCCAGGCTCTGTCCTCCTCTTGTGTATGGCATTTTGAAAGGCAATGACAGATTGTAAATTCAACCCAAGGTTGCTGAACCATTCACTAGAGTCAAGGGAGGCCTGATGAATTTCTTTCACACGTCCTGCATAAGCGTGTATTATACAGTCGTTAACAATGTGAGTGATAGTCTGAAGTTTGTTGCTGTTGTGGTGTGATCAATCACTGTACCTCTGTTTATAAAGAAAATCTCTGTACCTCCTGTGAGTTGCTGAGATGCCGTTGTGCATAATCTAGT
Organism: Numenius arquata; assembly: GCF_964106895.1. Lineage (NCBI taxonomy): Eukaryota > Metazoa > Chordata > Aves > Charadriiformes > Scolopacidae > Numenius > Numenius arquata. The sequence goes on from NC_133578.1 coordinate 73,902,397, forward strand.
ATCCTTGAGGTAAGACAAATCCTGGCCGTATGCTTTTGATGTTGACAATAAGCTTCAGCTCCAGCAGTTGCAGCGTGTGGATATGGGTGTCCAGGACTGCTTGAGATGCTGTAGGGTATCTGAGGCAGCCGTGTGTGGTTGTTAGTTGTAGCTTTGGCTTGTAGTAGATCGATGCCATTGGTGTGGCAACTGGAGGTTCTTTCATATTGTTATGGAGTGATAGATCTTTATTGTCCACGGCAGTCTGGCATTTCCTTAAAGCAGTTGGTTTAAAGTACCAGAAATTGAAATATAAAAACTTCAAACCTATACGGAGAGGCTGAAGAGTGCAGGCTTTGTACAAGCTTTTTTTCTGAATTCGAGTCCTGCAGTTCTGGTGGCAAGGTGTGCTCCTCTCTCTCTTCCTAATGGGACTATACAAAGTGTTTTTGCACAAAAACCTCTAGCCCCCAAGTTTAACACCTGCTTCCATTCAGAAAACTTGTCCTTGCTGCTTTTAGTAAGTTTCAACTGAAAAAGCAAAGAAAATAAAAGGGACTTAGTTCAATCTGTTCTCCATATGCTTAGTTAGAACAAATAGAGTTTTAGGAAGAAAATTGGCTGTTCTGAACTTGACCAAAAGTTGTGCTTCAATGCCCCTTCTGATTGTCCAGCCTGCTCCAGCCTGTTCGTGCTAAGTTTACAGTTTTAGAGGAATACAGTTTGTTCTGTAATAGCTCTGCCTTCATCACATTGCTGAAGGTTAGGGAAATGGAGACATAGAATCAACGGTCCTGGGCAGATGACAAAACTGTCTTTTAGGGTCTTTTGCTACTGGTATTTACAAGGAGACAAAGATGGAAAACATCAATTTGGTATCCTGCAAGCCTGGTATATATGCAATTTAAATGCCAGCTAAGGAAGAATGCAGTGACACTGTGCAAATACCTGTAAAGGATAAACACTTAAGGGAGGGAAGAAACAAGTCAAGGGACCATCATGATTAAGCGATTAGGAGTAAAGCAGAAGACAATGTAGGCTTTATATCAGGAGGTTTTCATGGGAAATGCTGGATTCCTAATGGGAAGATTTAATGACTGGACAGATTACGGTGTGCAAAACAGCTTTGGACTGTGGGAGACTGATTTATAGATATACACGGCTTAAGGGAACTATTAAGATTATCTGGCCTAATTTCCTTCAGTGCTTACCCACACCTGTTTAATGTTTAGATAAGATGGAAAGGTATAAAGACTGCTTAAAAATCTCTATTCTTTCCCTAAATCTCTTCCTTATTTCCAGTAAACTTTAGTTTTAGGGTTGCTATTTTTTCTCTGTATTTCTTTTCTCATCACCTGGTTGATGCAGAAGGTACTGTTATTTAATTATGAGAGTGGTAGATCTGTACACCTCCATTCTTTGAAGGCTGGAGGTGTGACAGACTACACTCAAGTGACTCACAAGGTAAGACAACTACTATTAGCCCCAGAAAAATGAAGTCTCTGTGGATTTTAGCATTTAAAGTGAACCTCACAGCAGTTGCTACTGCGTCCCCACAGACCACTCAGCTTCCTACAAATTGCTTCAGCAGCATGGGACCAACCTGCTGCCTCAGATGACACAAAAAGGGCCAGAAGAGAGGTATTAGGAGAGATGTGCCTGGGCTTGCCGTCTTTCTACTGCTGTTGATGGGGTAAGAGAAATCCCGGCAGCAGCAATGGGCACTGAGCAGCTCCAGCTCCGGAGTGAAGGACGTGGAGATGCCACCTAGGAATGCAAACCTAAGAAGAGTACTGCAAGAAACACTTCATTATTAACCATGCATAACATGCCAGTGGGGGAGATTATTTTTCCAAGTAGGTTTTTCTTTCTTCTTTTTTACATACTTTTAAAAATACGTTCATTATTTGCTAAGAGGCAGAATGCTTTTCAAATGATTTGGGCTATCTGAAAGCTTCCCACAGAGATTAAACATCTCCTGCGTGGAGGTCTCCCTGTGCACACCATCAGAACGTCAATCTTCCTTCACCTGGAACCATAGCGGAGTATTTTAACTGGATGTCTTTATCAGATCTCTGCTGACAGCCTGTCAAAGCATTCCTGGGGAATGACTCATTTGCAAATGGCTTTCCTACCTTTCTCTTCTCCCTTCACCCTCTTTTGCTCTCTTTCTCTCTGGCTCCTTAAATTGCATGCTATAAATAGCCCTTGAAGAAGGAGAGTTTGAAAAGCAGTGCATTTCATATAAATGAAGGGTAGGATGTTGCCAGGGCTGGAATTTCCTGCAGTAAAAGGTGCACCCAAGCTATTTTTTGCATAATTCTGAGTGTGACTGTCATCGCACATCAAACCAGTGACCTGTCCTGACTGCTGCCATGTTTGTGGTGGTGACTAGTTATCTCACTGACCATTTTCCATGTCATTCTTAGGAGGAAAGTTTCTTTCCAATCCTGAGTAATTCTTCTTATGCCATTTAGCTGTTGTAGTACATGAAGACTGATCTAATGAATTTTTATCTTACATATACATAGCATGGCAATCACACTGTTAAACAGTACTAGGAAAGGTATTTGATGTTGGCTGTTAATAACGCCCTGATATGTCTCCTGAGATCGTGAATAGTTGAAAATTAAATTCCTGTGCCAAGGAACAGTCTCCCAAACTTTCTTTGCATTTCAATGTTTCTGGCTGCAAGTTTAAGTCCTGTGAAGAACTGGTGGCTTCTATTGAAATTTCCCCTTTGCATAGGAGGTCAAGAGACACCCAGTCTTTATTAAACGCATTTCTATAGGATGCATATTCTGTACCACTGGAGACACACTACTGCCTCCTGCAAGGGATGTCCCCCATTCCCTTCTGACGACTTCCGTGTTTCTCTCTACCTTTTTGCTCACCTCCCGGCATGTCCTCGGAGGAGATCTTACGGTATTTCAAAACTAAGAGAAATTATCTGCCAACACTCTGCTCTCTCAGATCTTCTCTGCTACTAAGTGGTGTAAGATTGGACTAATCTTGCCTTTCTCACACATCCACACTCTGTAAATTGAGTTCAAATGATTTGGAGAAGTATAAACCAGTCTGGCACCACTCTCATGAATATCTAATCAGCTTAAAGACAGTTTGAACCCAAGGCCTTTGCGGATGCAGTTACTTGCTTTCAGTGTTTCTGAATTTGTTATATTGAAGTTAATCAGAAAGAACAATGCAAGGAATCAAGTAATAACCGGTATCTGTTATCTCCACACGGTGACAAGCACGCTTCCAGTGATGCAACTCCCAGTGATTTCATACTTCTCCCTATGCATATAGGTATTGCTGTGCTATACTTAGAGTATTAATTGAAGCAGCTAGAGATTAATTAAAAATATATTAGCCTGTCTGTCTAATGGCTTTCTTGCTTTATAACCGGTTTTAATTGGCAAAGGTTAGCTTTAGCCTTAGGAGGTGAGTTTTCCGCTATAGTCAGCGGAGGAAGACAGGGCAATTCAGAACAAAAGGCTGACAGAGGTGTTAATAAATCAGCCTGAAGCTGTTTAAAAAGAAAATGGGGATGAACGCTGATAAACACAGAACCAACTCATGGCTCAGCTCTAAGAGTGGCTTTCTTGTAAAAGCGTCATGCATCGAGTGAGAATTTAAGCCTTTAGAGGGAAGGGGGTGTTTCTGTCTGTTCTGCCTCTGTGCTCAACATCTAATGTCAGGATTGTATCCCAGAAAATGATGGAGTAGCAGAGGTGACATTGAAAGGCTGCAGGACCACAAGAAGCCATACTCCTCCCATTTCCCAAGTACATTATGTTGAAGCCATGACTAGATATGTTATATCTAGTTTGTTGATAACAAACAAACATTAAATAATTAACTACAGCAATTGGATGTATTTGCATGTGGTAGTTAGCAATTATAATTTCATGTTCTTGCTTCTGTTGCCCAAATATAGATGTTATTGCCCTTGGAGATGCTGTATGGTAACCCAACAGGCCTCTATCGGCCAATCCATCAAGACGTAGGTCTTCCACAGGTTCTGTGTCATATCTGCCTGGAGAAAAGGAGGCTGAGGGGAGACCTTCTCGCTCTCTACAGCTACCTGAAAGGAGGTTGTAGTGCGGTGGGGGTCCGTTTCTTCTCCCAAGTAACAAGCAACAGAACAATTTATGTTGGCTTTTTTTCAATTTTTTTTTATTTTATTTTTGTGGCAGGGAAAGCATATGATTGAAAATAAATGGTTAATTTTAGAAATCACTGAGACTAAATCTGAAGGCACAAATAGCACTAAAAACTTGGTGAGAGCTCCTCTTGAACAAATCTAGTTACAAATGAAAGAGGTCAGCTAGTGGTGAAAGTGTTAAAAAGAGGCTTTATTTCACTATATGTTCATTCAGCTACAAATCAAGTTAAATGGGAATGAGATACTGGCAATAGGATCTGTCATTGTTTTACAAGTTGTGTGAGGAAGGGATTTTTAATATGAATTTTTAAGGGAAAACTCAAGAATGTACACTTCTGTCTGAAGAGACATGTGAATGATGTTATCTGCAGGTATTTACACTATAGGCAGGGACTGTAAATAGTCAATAAATGGCTTATAGTAGTTAGGAGAACATGCTTGATTTAATAAGGAGCTAATTTTTTAGAGAGTTTTGCAGGCTGGAGTGCAGCTTATTTGTTTCTCTGGTGCTCCACTTTGTAGGATTCATCCCACGTGACTGTGCACATCATTGAAGAGCATTTTGGGTGTTTGACTTCATCTGTCACCAACAGAGATAAGAGAAGGTGGTACTTGCAGGTTGCATGAACATCATGGACGGCAGATTTAAGGAAATTCTTTTCTTTTTACTTTTTGCTGACAGCTTCATGGCAAGGCAAATTATTTGGAACTGATCATGTTTTGCAGAGTAAAAGAAAAAAAAGGCTTTAATTAATGTTAAAAAATTGTCTTCAGATATTTCAGAGAAAAAAGATTGTGTTAGACTCTAGGAGAAAAACCAATATGAGGGTCATTGCATGGTATATGCCTTTGTTTCACAGTCCTCCTCTGATCTGAGATTGTGAGTTAGCAGATAACAGATTTCTCTGATGATGAAGATGATTTTTTAGTTGTCAATCTGGATCAGACCTAGGATCTACCTAGAGCACTATTGTATCTTAAACAGGTTTAAATCAACCTGACTGCAGAGGAAGCATACGGAACTGTGTGGGAGGTTGCTGTAAGATTTCTGTGGCCAGGCACAGGTTTGTTTCCTGAGTAGTTAGTGGCTAGTTAAAGAACTGAAGCCTGAGGGCTTTTATTCCGACTAAAGCTCTTGTTTAGATTTCCTCTTTTTATCTCAAAACTTTGGCTGTTTTCCATGTCCGTAAAAAATTTCACTGGGGGTTGCATCTGGCTGGCTCATACTTTAGTGGTGCCTTGTGACAGTCTGTTCCACTGTGGCAAATGGTTTTCATTGTCTGAGACAGCTTTTATTTCCTATTACTTCTTTTTATTTTCGTTTAGCTTATACCAGATTCCTTTGACTTTCTTAATTTTATTATGAGCGAAGGTGAACAGAAAAAGTCCCCATCACCATAGCTAATGAAAGCCAGTTGATTTGGACTAGGAAAATTTCTGTGCTAAAATGTGGAGGATTAGACAGCTCAGCACCTTCTGCAGCCAAACCTGATCACTCTTTCAAGCTGAACTACATATTCTGCTTCTTTAAAGTAGTCCTGCTTTCTGCTAATTGTGTCTGGCTCCTTCCAGCTGGGATGTAAGTTCAATAATTTTGTTTTCTACAGAGTTACTCCACCATCTGCTGTATTTGTACCATGCGTATGCTGGCCTGGTGGGAGGAACTTTGCGAAATTTGTTCCATATTGCACCTTTCCTGCTTTGAATTTTGTGGGATGACAGGACGTTGAATTCTGGGAGTCTGTGATACTGAATCTCTCTAATTTAACATGGAAATATAGTGCTGCATTACTGCAGTTGATGGCTAAAGGCAATCTAAAGATAGGATGTGTTGAGAAGAATGGAGAATATGACAAACGTGGAAGTTGTCTCCTGTGCAAGGTCACGTCATTTGATCTCTGAAGGCAGAAAAAAATAATGTAACACTCCCAGAGCTACCCAGGAGCTCTTCAAATTCAGCGGACAAATAGTCCTACATAAGAACAAGATATTATTGCCATACTGTGAAACAGAATGTCTCTTGCTAGATGTGTACAGTTATACTGTTTTGTCTTTCTTGGGATTGTAGGAAGGCAAACATTGCTGTTTTCTGACATACGGCAGCTGTTGTAGTAACCACATCATGGATCAGACAGGAAATACATGCACAAGATGCTTTCCCCTGGGGAGTCTTCCTAGGAAGAAGAAGGGAGGATGAACACAACCCACTGATCTGGGGAAAGCACAGGAGAAAGAAGGTAATTTTAATTAGCGATGAGAGCAAGTGGGGATGTGCATAACTACATATGTGTGTATGTCGAAATGGTAATTATCATGGCTTCCCCACCAACACCCTCAGTTCAGTTGTGCTGAATGGGGGCAATGAAAATATGGCTTTTGTTTCAAGTATATCCAATTCACTCAATTCTCTGCCTGGTCCTAGAAGAATGCTCTCCGACATGCCAGGACATCAACATATATTCAGCAGTGACTGACATAACAATGTTTGCTTTGGATTTTTTATATAATTTTTTCTTCCACAACAGCACAATTAGAGATTCATTACATTCTTTTCACTCCTCTAATGAGGCAACCAAACAGTGTGATCTTGTTAGAAAAGGGCAGTCACGAAAGTAGCTAAGCTAGGCGAAGTCCAATTCAGACTAACTTCCTAGCTCATTTACTTGACTTCAGAGCTCCCCATGGGAGATTTCCATGCCAAGAGTTCATCTCTTGGTATGACAGATGCTAGTCCAGTCTGTTTTTTATATCCCTAGGATTTTGGTCTGTAAACTTGTGTTTTCAATGGAAGTAAAACATTTGGAGAGAAGGCTACAGGGATTAGATTTTGGCTATTCTTCCACATCTGCCCTTTGGAGCTGGGGAAATATTTGTGAGCATAACTTCAGTAAAGATTGGGAAGCTTTCAGATGGTGCAGGGATGGGAAATACATAAATAAACTGTATAGAGAAGATGCGCAAATTGCATTTAACAGCTGAGCCAATGAATCACCGTTGTTAGAATACATTTGATTTTCTGTGTGCACAGCAATTAAAGGAAATAGCTTGCAGGTGAATATAGAGGGGATAGATTCAGGTCTCTGCACAACAATGACGGCTGATATAATGAAGATCTAATGAGAACAAAATTGAGATTCAGAGTTACAGATGGCATTCCTTTCCATTACTATCTGGGATATTATTTTCTTCAAGGATCTGTAGTATCATTTTTCTGTGGTGCTTTAGAATGGAACCAGCTGTCAGTAGGACTAGATATATAAAACGGCTGGGGAGTGTGTTAAGGGATTATGCCATCTAATTTTAGCTGCCTAAAAGCTAAGAGCCTTGTCTAAGTAAGCTGTCTAGTGTCTCTACAGATTTGGTGGAAATAAAGACCTCAAGAAGACAATTAATTTCTATCTACTCTTAGCACCCATCTCAAAGTATTATGTCCTGAAAACCCCACAGAATTTCTGCTTAACTTTGGGACTTTAAATTCTCAAGCCATCCCAGTTTTTGCCAGTAGTGTGTCCTGTCTGTCTCATTTCTGCTGGTGGGTACGTGGACAACTTCATCTGCACATCTAATCAAATTCATTGGGATGAAGAAACTAGGGATTCTTCCATCTATCCTGTCTGTGCTCATTTATCTCAGAACATTACTGACTTTAAAACCATGCTTCCTACCTTCTGTGACAGGTCAGAACTTCATAAGTGAGACAAAACTTTTACAAGTGCCTCAGAGGTGTTTTCGTGCTACTATATTTGAGGTCTAAAAGGATTGACGTGGCGTAAGCCACCTTATATCAGGAGGCAAATGAACGCAAGCTATGAAACCTGTTTGAGAAAAATCAAATGCCATGTTTGCTGTAATGGCTTGTGTCTGAGCCTGCTCTGAGGTGGGTAATTCATCCTGCGTACTGCAAAGGAGGTCTTCTGACCTGAAGGCGAAAGGGCCTCATAGAGTTAAAACATTGCTGTACTGAATTTGTCTCCTCTCCATATTGAAAATACAGAGGTCCTTGAGGTCTGTGAGAACTTCATAAACATGGGTGAACTGAAAGTGCTCAGACTAGTAGGGCTTTATTATTATCCTGTTATTATTTCCAGAGATCACATACTTTATACCACTCTGACCAGGAGCCAATTAAGAAAAATACAAACTTTCCATGGCTACCTGTGTGTTTGTTACTGAGAAAACTTCTTCCCTGGCCAAGTACCTCTTCACTCTTCTTTTTCAGGGAATGGCTCCCATGGCCTGGTGTTGAAAAAGAACCAGCTTTCATGTTTATGAGCAGCTGCTGCTGTCTAAAAACCTGTGGAGACGCTGAAACCAACAGCTGTTTTGAGGTATCTGTCTTCACCTTCTTGTAGCTGCAGCTCACTCTCTGCTTTTATTTGGGTCTGTTGGGCTCTGACAGGCTGCTCGAGATCTTCGAGGCAAACTGTGGAGAGCAGGGTTTTCAGCCTCCCTGTCTATTTCAATTACCAGCTGGAACGGGATTTTGGCTCCTTCTGCCCAATGGGAGGCTGTGGGTCTCCACCATGTGCCGTGCAGTAACAACCATCATCTGAATGGTGTTTATCTCTGTACTGGCTCTTGTTGGCTTAGCTGGTGGGGAGCCCCTGTGTTGGATTAGGCAGCTAAGCTGCTGCTGTTTCTTTTCTGGGACTACAAGCATGATTTTTACACATTTTTTGATTCCTTCTAGTGATGTCGCAGGTGATGCCAACCAGAACATTGCCGTATCTGCAGCCTTTTCTGCTTCTCTCCTCATCTGTTTATCTTCTCAGCCTGGCGTTTGTGGTTCCTACCAGGGCTCTGCCTCCCCCTCCATCCCTTTAGAGCTGTGAAAACATTTTTGCAACTCAAGCCATCACAGCAGATGGTTCTTTACTTTCACCATCATTGTTGCAGTGTGGTCCCTTTCCCAAATTCTGGAACAGCCAATTTCTGGCATCTTGTCCTCAATGTTTTTTAGGATGCAAAACCAGTGGCAGGCCTGAAAACTCCTATGTCCCACTCAGTGAAAACCCTGGTTGAGGGCTTCTGCTGAATTTTCATGTGTGCTCCAGTAATAACCCCAAAACACGTGATGTCCAATCTTCTTCTAATCATCGTTTGGGAAACCAATGCAGAATTCTGTTGTATGTTCCCTTTTTCATCATCATCTCATAACACAGGGATACCAGTATGTATTTTTTCCTATCTGTTTTTTGCTTTCTGGCCTGCCTGTTCAGGCTGTGGACTTCTCATGGTGGGACTGTCCTTCCTGAGGAGCTAGGCATTGGGCAGTGTGAGGCAATCTTGGCTGTACTCTGCTTACTGGAAGATGATTAAGGGCCTGGGAACTTGGGCAACAGAAAGACTTAACAACCCATGGAAGGTTGTATAGCTCAGGGGAACAACCTGAAGGGTCTCAGCTGCCCTAACCTTTTTTTCCTGAGGAGGGTTTTTCACTATTCTTTGTCCTGTTCAGTGGTCCTTTATTTCTGGTTCTGGGCTCCAAACCATCACACGGGGGAAGATGGCATCACCTGTGTCTTCCCCTCTGGGAAGGTCTTCCCCTCAGCAGTTCCCTAATACCCATGATAGCTTTAGCAAGCCTGATTGAGCTTTCTGCCTTGTTGCTCTGCTTCTTTTTGGGGCAATGAACATTGTAAAATGTGACCAAATAGCTGCCATATGGAGAAGTATCATTTATTTAGAATAAAGACCTTTCAGAGGAAGCAGATGCTTAAAAGCCTCAGGGAAGCAAACTGCATGCAGAGCTACCTTCCCTGGATGGTTTATCAATCCCTGGTAGTGGGAAAACCCACCTCCATCAGACTGTCCCTCAGTGTTTGCACCCTCTCCTTGAAAATAGCTTTCCAGCTCTGTATAGGATTTTTTTCTTTCCTTGCTCACTGCTGGTCTCAATGTGCTCACAAGGGGTGACTACCAGAAACCAAGGGTCTCCTACACTTCTTTATGTGCTTTTTCATGGTGTGATGTTTGCTTCCCAGGGCTGTAGGGACAATGGTTGTATTTCAGTATTTTCAGTTTAAAAATCATTCCAAAATGGAGACTTTAGAAAACACTCAGGTGAAAAACACCTTAGAATTTTCTAGACTATGCACATGCTTTTCAAGAAGGGAAAGACTATAATCAACCAAGTCTATTTCTCTGAGAAAACCCTAGGATGGAGCAGAGAGAGCTGCTGGTGAGGGGAAGAAGGAATTTCCATAAAAATCTCATTTTAGTATTTTAAGATGCTAAAAGTGAACATTTTCTACCTGTCATAAATATCAACTTGTTTCTCACCAGCTTATGTGGAGAGAGAAGTGTTTGCTTTTCTGTCTGCTGTTTTCTTTAGCTGGAGATTATAGTAATATAGTTATCCTGAAATAAATAGATTTAATCCAGTTTTGCTGATTGCACCAAGGTAACAGAGACCAGAGTCAAGCTCCAAGTCTCCAGTGCAAGAAAAAAAAACCCACAAAAATAACTCCACACCAAAGCTAAAATTTTAGCTTTTTGGGTGAAAATAAGTGCTTATGGGTTTCATCCACAAGCCCAGAAAAAAAGCGAGGAGGGGAAATAATAAACATGGGGAGCTCACTGCAGACCATTTCCAATACTGGGAGACCCTCTGAAGGAGGAACGAGCTGCCATGCAATTATTTACTCTGCTATTTATGGAACAAACCACACACATTTTCCTGCCGTAGGAACCGGTGCAGTGCTTGGTATTTGCAATGCACACACAATTTCTATGAATCATCATTAAAGTAATCATCTTTGTGACCAGTGGACTCTAGCAAGTGACTCATTAAGAGAACCACTGGAAAATAATTAGCACACAGACTTGTTTATACGCCTGTGTCTCCACAGAGGTCTCGTTCTTGTTGTGGTTTGGTTTAACTCCAAGGGAATTTTGCTTTCAGTGTAAAACACTTGTTTCAATCAAGGTAATTACCTAAGCAGTACAGTTTTGTGTACAGTGTTTCCATTAAACCATCCTATTTATCATGAGAGCAAATGAAACAGTTATAGTCCGTTTTAGAGCAGCTCTTGGCAGCAGTCCAGCCCAGTGGCTTTTTTTTTTTTTTGGGGACACATCTACGTTGATTTCAGCTGGAGCTTCTAAAAATGTATGTCTCTAAAAACCTCATTGCAAAATGCTTCGGATGCAGAGACTCCTGCCTCAGGTGCTTGGCAGGTTCTTCGAGGTCTCAGCCATCTGTGACTTACTGTGGATTTCTTTTGGAAAGGAGTCCCTGGTTTTTTCCTTGCCTACAAGACACAGTTCTGTCTTTCTTCACGTTGTTGGTGTAGCGGGGATATATGGGAATGGATCAAAGTGGTGTTTGTTTGTGTGTATAAATGCCAGCTTGGTAAATGCTCCTTTTTCAGTCATGTTTCAAATGTGTTCTTTATCTGGACCCACTGCTTACTTCTGAGCCTGGTGCTTTTCAGCATTTGCTTAAGAAATGTTTATTGTGTTTCCAGCAGTGATTTACTTTGAGGAACTGGAAGGCTGTTTATACCTTCTGTGCAATGAAAAATCAAAGTCAGGAGCAGGAATAAATTGCTTGAACATAAGTGCTCAGTGCCGTTTGGGCTATTGCAAGGTATTCTCTTGGAAAGCACGAATTTCCAGTTGTGCAGTATTTTAACTGTCAGCCCAAAATGGATGTCTTGCCCCTTGTGCATGGGCAACTGGGTTCGCTTTAGATCTCCACTGACTATAAAGAAAGTTAAGATGGCAAGTGTAGGACTCAGTTACTCATGTGGGCATCTAGTCCCAGTTGGGTTGCCTTAATGTCTACTTTTTGGCCTCTGGATGCTCTGGGAGGCTTGTATGTCTTGTGTGTCCTGTGAGATGTCTAACAGCATGATATAGACATTTTGACTACTTTATTACATCTCATATGGCACTCAAATGACATTTAGGTGACTGAATCACAGCTGTTCAGCTACCTTCATTTACATACCTGAAGTCAGGTGTCTCCTTCCCTCCTCCCTTGGAGTTTATTCCCTGCTGTAATACTCTGTTGCTTCACTAAGCGTTTGATTTGCCATTTCATGGCAATATGTACAATGCATAGTGGTTGATTTCGTCAAAGAGGAATGTTTTCTACCTTTTGAGGAGCAGTTCCTGCTGTGCTGCATGGTTTGAGCAGCCCAGCTTCACAGTATTATTGGGGAGCAAATTAAGATGCTGTGATTTGTACACAAAATTCCTTTCATTTAAGATAAAAGAGGATGCCTGTTATCTGCAATGAGTTTGTGTGTGCTCAGTAAACACCCAATCACACTCACTCTGTTTGACATAGGCCAAAGAACTGCTATGAATCCCTGGGAAATAAAAAGTCTAATTATATTATCTTTGCTTCTAGAATAATGGGGAGCTGCATAACACCACTTATAAACTACTAAATATTAGAATAATGAGCTAGATGCTCTCAGGCTTTTGAAACACTGATGAGACACCTCTGTTTGAAGAGGCTGGGAAACGTCCAACTCTGCTGTTTAAAGATCCATCCCTTGAACTGACCACATATCTTGCTAATGACTGGAGCTAGGCATCTTGATGAAATAATTAATCAGTTAAGTAGTACTGAATGGAGATATGATGTAAGGCAATAACAAAAGAAGAGCAAACTATGTCCAAAGGATTGATTTTTCTCAGATTTAAGCACATTTAGATCCCGAATTGTGCTTTTCAGGCACCTCTGCACAGTGGTACTGTTCTTATCTACCGCACTGGCTTGAAAGAAACCTCTGCCTGACCAATCTGGTGCTCAGTCAAGCCATGCAAGTGAGTAAAAGAGCTCTTTTTTAGTGAAAGAGTATATAAAAATATGGAATATATTTTAGAGAATATAAAAATAGAAAAAAAAATTGTTGTCAACAAGAAAGCGTATCCATCCAGGTGTACAAGCAGTGAGTTGAGGTTCTTGTAGTCCTTATGGTGGCCACCAGCACAGTGTGAAGGGCAGAGCGGGTGACAATAGTCTGGACAATTTTTTCCATTTTCTTTTAGTGAGAATGATTAAAAAAAATAGTATTAACTGGAACATCTGGGTCTACTGGCCTTTTTTTTTTTTTTCCTTTTTTGTTCTTACCCCTTTTAATGCTGTCTTAAATCCTGGAAAAGTTGAATAAGTTGTGTTTCCAGACAAAAATTGAAATGTTTTCTTTTTTGTCATTTTCCATTTATTACCTCTTCTCTAAATTACTCCTACTGCTAAACTTTTCACATGAATTTATGATTCTTTTTGGCCATCCTAAAACTGCATTTATTGACAGATAATATTTTCGACCAGAAACATTCCCTCATTCTGATTATGGTACTAAAACTCAAGGAGAAGAGTCATCTCACGAATGGACAGTAAATAGTGGTATCCATCACTCCTAGAAATCAAAGTTTGTGTTCTATGAAATATAGACATATTACAGTGATGCAGGCAATAACCTGAGATATAATAATGGGTGTGATATAAGAACTAGAATAGAACAGGCTGGAAGACTATCTAAAAACATAAACTTTCAGGAGCTGATGTCCTTTCCAAATAGCATCCTGAAGGAGAGACTGGATTTTATGTCCCAGAATATGTCCAAACTGAACAATTCTGTGCAGCAGAGATAAAAAACACAGTTCCCAATACAGGAAAATTATCCCCCAGGAGCTCAAAGCTAACATAGTGGTTAGGGACCCAAGGTAGCTGGTTGTTTCTAAGCTGCACCTTACTGTAGAGGATGCAAAAGCATATTTGTAGAGACACTTTTATTTGGAAAAGATGATAAAATTTATTATTCACTGCAGCTGCGAACTATCATGCTGTTAACCAGCAGCCTGAAATTGAAAAAAACAAAACCCCAAGCTCCATCTGTGAGTTTAGTTTTCAAATGGTCACCAGACATTGTAATGATGCTGCATGACTCCCCGGGACAGATACATGAGAAGGCAGTGGCAAAATATTATCTGTTTCTCTTAGTTAGCAAGAACTGAATCAAACTAGTAAGCTCCGAATGAGAAAACTGAAATTCAGTAGTGGATTACTCCATCCACAAGTGAAAGATTGTGACGACCTTAAAATGAGTCATTTCTTTTGGTTAACCCAACATTAGTTCCAAGACAAGAATATTTAGTCACAAATATTCTTTCCACATACTCATAAATTGAACTTAGTGTAATTAATTCTGGGGGGTTAGGTGTTCCGGTTGCTTTACAGGCAGCCAGGTTCTGTCCCAGGAAAATTATATTTTAAAAAATAAAAGAAAAAAAGAATGAAAAGAAGTTAGAGCTCAAATTACCATTTTATTCTGTTTTCTGTACTTGTCATTTCTGCTGCATTTACTGTTTAAAGCATTGGCTTAGTGAAAAACACAACTTTTTTCAAGCAGCAATATTTTGTTTCATAGTGTTTATGCTCTGATTTATGCTGGTGCCATAGTGTTACACTCAGTTGCATATGCAATTCCATTCTTAATGTTGCTTCTACAATTTACAATGTTGGCATCTGAAGATGTAAATGTTAGACTCTTGCTCATCTATCCTGTGCAAGATTCTGCTCATGGTGAAGCCTCTGTCTTTGTGTGTGTGTGTGAAAAGATTTTAGAGATGTTTGTTCTGTTATTTGAAGAAGCCAGTATCTTGAGAAGCTTAGCATAGAATCATAGAATTGTCTAGGTTGGAAGGGATCTTTCAGATCATCGAGTCCAACCATCAACGTGACACTGACAAAAACCACCAGTAAACCATGTCCCTCAGCACCATGTCTGCCCGTCTTTTAAATATCTCCAATTCCACCACCTCCCTGGGCAGTCTGTTCCAATGTTGGATAACCCTTTCGGTTTAGAAATTTCTCCTAATATCAAATCTAAATCTCTCCTGCTGCAACTTGAGGCCATTTCCCCTCATCCTATCACTTATTACTTAGGAGAAGAGACCGACCCCCACCTCGCTACAACCTTCTTTCAGGTAGTTCAGGTAACCATGAACATCAAAACTATGAACACCTGTACTGGAATTCATATCTACTGCAATTTAGCCCTTAAGAAATTAGGAGCTTTGTCTAAGTTCTGTGTCTGGGAGTTCATTATGCTCAATAAAAAGAGATATGCACTTCCACAGACTGACCCATCTCACACGTGTTTGGTACAATAGGGAAGGATTAATTCCGCAGATTAAATAACTGTAATTTAGGTTTTCACATGTAGGTGATAACAAATGGACTAAGTGTCTAAATTCTCATTATAAACAATGGACATCATGTTAATGCAGTTAATGAAACAGAAAGATCTATCCAGCTGACTAGGAAATAGGAGTATTATTCAGTTCCCTAAATACAGACATTTAGTGCCATGCAGGTACCCTGGGGAGATGTGTGGGCTGGCAAATACGACACAATCAGAGGAGATCTACACCTTTCTGAAGACTGTGTGGGATGCCCTGTAATGCCTAGAACACCAGTAAGTTCCCATGGTTGGGGAACTAAATGTGCCACAGATCTCTCTAGAGTGAAATCAGAGTTTTGTAACCAATGCACATGAAGACATCTACATTTAGGCATTTTCCCCTGGAGCTGGTTCTCATCCTGGTTTATGATTGCATGAATTATGCTCTGAAGGTGTTTCATTCCTTGCATCAGCTAAGGCTTAGATGACTATCTTAGATTAGATGTCTAATTTTTGCAGAGATGAAATTAGGTGACATAAATTTCTCCTTCCCTTTAGGGCTTAAGGGAAAAACTTCACTTTCAATGCTGAATATACTGTAGAGCTATTACGTTTTACGAGCTAGGCACTAAGCAAGGAAATGTGATGTACCCTTAACAGCAGTTTATATTTGCATGTTTAAAAGCCTGAAAAGCCTGGTTGTACTTTCACAACTTTTTGTGTGACCGGTGCAAAACGAGGCAGATGAATGAAATAATATTATGCCGTTTTCATGCTCACGGGTGAAGACAGACAGCAGTTCAGTATGTCTTGAAACAAAGGGGTTTCATGAAGCAGGATTTCAAATGTGATGTGGGTAAGAATTGTGAGACTCATTTGTAATACACAAAATCATAGAAAATGAAGGGATGATCCTCCTGAAATTTCTACTCCGACCCCAGTGTTGTGAATTCATGCTGAAGGCTCAGATCATTTCTGGATTTATTTGTTGTTTCAACACACCCATGCCCTGCAGTAACAGCTTTACTTTGATTTGGTGATTACGTCCCCAATTCAAAATCCACTGAAGTCAGTAAGAATCTTACCTCACATACGTATGATGACTATGGAGTAAGTGCCAGGTGTTCAGTTCCGCTCTACATGTTGTTTTGGTGCTATTTCCATGGGGTTTGGTAGTTTTTTTTAATAAGCTAAAATATTCCAAGAATTGCATTAGAAGGTGAAAACTCTGGTGACAGGGATCCTTGAGGTTCTTCAGACACTTTCATTTTGGGTTGGAATAACCATCTGCGTCTTGTAGCAGAAAGCACCAAGCTCCATTTAACTTTGGAAGCAATGGAGTTGTCTGCGATTGGGCCATGGAGATTTGCATTAAATTTCTTATGGTGCCTAGTCTGGCTCCCTACCCAACTTCAGCCCCCTGTAAATGTGCTTGTTTGTTCTTTTTATTGCAGCCATCTCCTGCAGACACGTAAATGGCTGTTATCAAACACCCCATTGTATTCTTGCTGGCCAGATGGCTAAAGGGGCATTACTGTTCTCTCACCATAAACTGTATGCTTTGCTGCAGGCATTAACAAGGCAATATATTTTTTAGGAACCATTAAATAGTTGAGATTTAGGTAGTAGCAGGTATTGCAGTTGTGGGCTTAAAGATGCTTTTAAAGTCCTTCACTTTGTCCTTAAAAACTCTGCTCAAATGAGGTTGCCTCAGGAGACAAATTAAAATAAAAATAACCCTCTAAATGCAAAGTTTGGTGGTGCTCCCGAGATCTGCACGTCTGTTAGGAATGGAATCTTGCAAGTTGTGAAAAGCCTTTTAACTGTTCTTGAGAGATGCAGATCCAGATTTCCATGGGCACAGTAACGATCTCTTTATTTTTAAATTGTTAGCCGGCTTCCTTTACAGGTGCATCTGTTCCTAACACCTCAGAAAGGAGCACCCTGCACCCAGAAATCCACTTAATGAAACAAAGCAAAGCAACCTCTGACCCTGCCATATTTCTTGTGAGAGGCCAGGCTGCCAAATCTTTACTGAACATTTACTCTATCGCATACTCTATGCTGGGTAATAACAGAAGAGGACTCTGTGCTTGTAAAACTAAACTGCTCTGTAGTTAGAGATCCATTTACAGCTGTAGTGTAACAGTCCAGCCATTCTCACTCCTCCTGTCGGCTCCAAAGTCTTTCCCTCTTTCCCTCCTGAAGTATTTGCCTTTTTCTTTCCAAGTGGTAGTGTGTTTCTCCAGCTGAGGTCACTTTTGTGAGCTGTAAGGCCACCACCTGTGAAGCATTGACCCCCAAAGAGCCTACCTGATTTAATGTGCATGGGAGAACAGATTTCCAAGTAAAATGCTGCAGAATGTGGAGATTTCCTAAGCAGAGCTCTTTCCCCCGGGGACCCAGTGAGTGAAGAGCCCGACTTTGGTTTCTCTGGCCACCCCACCTTCTTCTGATTACTCACTTGTTAGTGGGCTTCCCACTCCCAACGTCCCTCTAAGGAAAAGGTAATTACCCCCATGGGACCAATAATATGATATGGAGCAATTAAATCATTAGCTCTTTGCTACCTAGTGACTTCTTAACATACCTTTGAATGAGCCTTGGTTTTGCTTTCAAAATCTGTGAGGGCTGTTCCCTATTCATCAGGTGTTGGTGCTATCAGGAAACTTCTGTCCATGAGGTGAATGCTGCTCCTGCTGGCTGTTGTTTAGGTTCCTTGAAGGTAACTTTATATCTTCTCCCAGATGTCTTGCCCTTTGAAGGAGATGTCTTTAAAATAGCCATGGAGTTGCCTTGCTGTTCTTTTCTGATTCCTCCTAGTTCAGGACTGGATGAGGTGAGTGATGAGTGAATTTAACCATGTCATCATGGACATGAATTTAACCATGGACATCGCTTCCTCATCTCCATCTTTCTGCACCCATCTGCTGTGGCTTGTATGTGAAGTTGCTTTGAGGAAGACGCTTTCCTCTTGGTCTGGGCTTATAAAGCTCATGACACAGAAGGAATAAGGACTGTAGTCAGTGATGGCATTTTGACACACAATAATAATAAAAACGCTAATCATAATGAATTTTTAATGCTGTGACATCATCATTGGCCCCCTAGCTCTGTTTGCCTTTGCAGACCATTGGTACCCTCACACTCTTAGGCTTGGGTGGAGATGATACCCTGTATATACCAACTTCAGGAGGTTCTTGTGCATGCCTTGGCCTCTCCACATCTCCCTATCCTCTGTTGGGATACTCACCCTGCCTTGCATTGGGGTCATGAGAGGAAAACAGTAACTCTTTTGGGATACATTAATCAGGAAGCCAAAGAGAAGCTCCTTGTTCTTACTCCCAGTGAATGTCACCTCCTTTATGCTGATGACATGGCAAGTCCGTAATCTGCTCTCTTCTCATAACAGCTTTCCTGCCCTCCTTGCCCAATTTTCAACAGTTTCTGTGCTATTTCTTTGCTTGTATGAAGGTGCTAGAAGCAAGGAACCAAAAAAATCCATGCTGTTATTTTTCACATCCTCCTTAAGATTTTCACCCAGAACTACAGAAAATGTCCAGCAGTCAGACAGCTTATTGGGATAACTTCTTATCACGTTTGTGGCTGCATTTTCACTCTTCCTGTATTTGGAGTAGGCACTAAGGTGTTTCGTTGTTTTTCTGTATTATGTAGAGTGTACTAAACAGAGTGAAGCCTTCATGTGTACTTTTTGACGTAATAAATCAATCACAGTCATTAAGATTACATAGATATTATTGATATACCTGCTGGGCCTACCCTGGTGGATCTCACATTTTATGAACATCAATTTAGATGGAAAATATTTGCAAAGCAAACCTGAAAGCTTTGTGGTATCATAAGCATTGTCCCATAATGTATATTGACCAAACACACAATGAAATGGGTAAATTTACAAACTGCAAGGCCATTACTAGTTTCTGAGAAGTCTGCCAGAAACTGTTAGTCCATGTTTGCATCAAGTAATTTAAAGTCATGATGGAATGTGGAAAAAATCAAAAGCTGTTAAATGCATAGTCTGCACACATGAACAAGAACTAAATCCTGCTAATAAATTATTCAAAAAATAGTTTGCCTGGCCTTTTACCACAATCATAACAATGGGAGCAGGAAAATTTGCAGGCAAATTTAATCAATTTCTCTAAGGTATAGTCATTCTATTTCAAGATTATGCAAATCCAAAATTATTTTTCTTTTCAAAAACAAATTACTGCTTGGATTTTGATAGCTTCTATTGTCTTTGCTTTTCAGTGTGCCATTGATGTCACCTTATTGCATTTATATGAATGTTTTCTGTTCATTAGGGCAACTCAATCAAAATTCAGATTTTGGTCCTGGACTTTCTTTGAGCCTGACAACAGCAAACAGGTCAAGTTAGGGCATCAGGGCATTCGAGAAGAGTCATAATTATTGTCTGTAATGCTAAGGGTTCATTTTTATCCAGAGAATCTGTTTTCACACTGCCTAATGATTTCTCAGTTCCATTATCTATTTCATCTAGTGTTTGTTGTTACAATGGTGATATTGCTTTTGGCTGATGATGTTTTAATATCATTTTTCTTTCAAACTGTTACTAATTTCCAGACTTATGCATCTCTTTTGTCCAAACCTTAATGAGTCAATATATTCATACTCATATAAATTTCTCTATCTACCCTTAGAAATGTTTCAGTCTGAAAAGCTGGCATTGACTGAAGGTGGCTTTTGAGTGTCACACACAATAAGGCATCTTTGTGGACTCTGACCCCATGAGCCTTCATCCCTAATGGGAATACCTTGTTCATGCATCATTCTCAAACTCTTTCTTGGAGTCAGTTACTATGAGCGGTTCGGCTGCACTCCTTGTTTTTTCCTGCTCAACACAATGGGTCACTGAGGCTTTATCTGCACTGCTGATCTAGGCTTCATCTGTCCATTCTATGTTATCTTTAAAGAAAAAAATAGTTTTCATAATGCAAAATGCTTTTACTAGTTTGTCACACTCCATTTGAAGTTTTTCTAGGGCAGAATGAAAGACAGAACAGAGGAAAAGAGGGCTCAGGAGAATGAGCTAGCTTGGGCACAGACCTCAGCATCCACCTCTAGGTCCTGGTCCTCCTGAGCTAGCTCAATCATTGCCAACTGCGTGGTGCTGCACTGTATGAGAGAGAGAAAGCTCCTTCTCCACCTCTGATCTCTCTTATAGATTTACTATATACCTTAAATAACTCAATCACTGTTGGCCATAGTGCAACTATATTTCAACTTAAGGTTTTTGCCTGAAGAACTTGTGCTTAGACAGCAGAGGGAGGAAGGCTGAAGAACAGTCCCTGGCTGTGTGTTCTTTAATATAGCTTTTTAATATAGCTTTTGCTGCCCACACCATCTTCTACTGAGCATCCAAGTCAGACAGTACATAAGAGATTACTCAGAGAGCTAACGGATTTACTCATCCAGATCAAGCAGTAATAACTGTTCATGCGTTCAGCAGAAAAAGGGCTCCGGTGTCAAATTTTTCTCAAAGGACTCACACGTCCCCACTGGTTATAATTCAGCAAAATTTCAGTTATTGCTCAAGCTTCACCCGTACCTTTGCACCAAAAGTACCAGTGTGATGCAAGAGGAAATCAGAGAGCAATTCCAAGCAAGGCTGAAAAACTGATGCTCCCTCATTGTCAGTTTTCCCTAGGATCATAGTTTGCTTTTGCAAAGGGGACAGATCTAGGAAGATGTAATAAACTATTCCAGCTGAACTCAGTGGATGCTGCAAACTGACAAGAATATAGCTAATCCTTGAAAACAGGTATTACTTTTTAGAGTAGAGGGGTTTTTTCCCAGTTAAATAAATTGGGATTGCCTTTTTCTCTGCTATGGTGAACAGCAGAGTGCAGACAACAAGCAATAATAGAAAAGGTGTTTATATTTTAGTTTAAGCAATAGTCCCTATATTTATAAATGCTAATGCTACTGGAATTTACACTTTTCTTAATTCCCAGATGCTTTAGAAATAAATGAAGCTGTCTCTCCTGGAAGTACTAGGGGTTATGTCACTAATTTTTGATGTCTTGAGACATATACTAGGGATGTGAGTGATCTTCGCTAGCTTGAAATGTCTAGAGTGTTTTTTTTATATTGGACTGTCTAGACCAATGCTGTGGACAACAGAAATCTTGACAGTAGAGTCAAAGGCATTTATATCTCAGTTCATCTGTCCAAATGTAGGGTTGCCTTAAACACCTTTGACTATGCTGACTAGACCTCCTTGAGTTATAAAAGCTCCATACAGAAGTCTCCTGCCATTTCCCCACTTTCGATGTCTAGGGCATGGCATTGGGTCCTATGCTGGTGCAACTGAAGTTAGCCTTGATGTGAGATTTGTTTGAAATTGAGACTACCTAATTAAGTGCTCCTGTGTGCTAAATGTCTCAGCTCCCATAAGAGTCGTAAGATGAAGATAAGGGTTTCTTGAGCTGCCTAAACGGAGGGGATACAGAAAGCATATTAGAGAACATCTCAATGCTTTTATACACCTGCGGGCAGGTTCTTAAACTGAGCATCTTGTGTACAGAGAGACGTCTACATGTGGATGCATAAATTCAGACCGGTCAGGTTACACATGTATGTCTACAGTGAATTGTTTTGTAGCACAGGTCAGATGAGAGGAAATCGTTTCATTCCTTATAGTAATCCTGGATTGTATGTATGTTAGAGAAGTAGATTGTAAGTATCTTAGAAGATACTACTCTCTTCGCATCAGCTGAATTATTTTAAAATCAGCCTGACCACAAGAACTGTGAGATTCACATTCAAAACACTGTCTGAAGGATAGCTCTGTGAAAGAAAAGGCAAATATTTTTCCCTCTGCTCCCAGAGAAATTTTTAAATGGCTGCTATTGAAATTAGTGCACCTTAATATTCCACAAAGATTTTTAGTGACAGGGAATCATGGTCTGCAATGCAGACTAGTGGAAGAAGGTTGCAAATGGGGTCAGGTCAACTCAAACAGGTTAGAATTATTTAGTTTCAATTTAATGAATAGAAATGTAAGCATATGTTTATATCTGAGAGTGGAGATTTTTTTCAATCAAAAAATTTTGAATGTGCAATTGTGAATAGCAATTATCAGAATTTCCATTGCTAAACAAATATTCCTTCTGTTCTAAGTCCCATGTTGAGGTAGAAAAATATTTCAAAAATTTCACTACTGCAGAAATCTCATTTTTGATCTCTGCTAGTTATAAATCCAACTATCCACAGATAGTCTCATAGTATATAAATATTTTTCTTACTCTTGGATTATATGTCTATCTTCAGTGTGTTATTTACTTACAGTCAAGTTAAGCAACTATCAGTCTAAAAAAAGCTTGAAAAATGGGTAAAACCTTCATTTTTTTTCCCCACATGTGGCTGCCAACAGCTTTGTCAAAAGATAATATTTTTTGTTGTGAGTTGCCTAGAACAACACATGAGGTAGTCATCAGTGGTAATTATGATCAGGCATCTGTTTAGTGAACTGTTATTTTTCTAATCTTCCACGGAAGCTGCTTCAGTCAAGGTCAAATCCCTCCAATGTTTTCACTTTCAAGGAGCATGGACAATGCACCTCCTCCCCCCCCGACTGTGCAAAGACAATTGGTGTTGTCACTTTTCTGAGCAACCTTCTGAAATGTGTGCATGGGGTGGAAGGAAGCAACCACAAAGAAAAGAACTTTTACATTCAGAGGAGAACAACATGTCAAAATTCCTTAAACCATGATAAATGTACCAAAATCATCCAGCTCTTTCCAAACAACGGTGAGTGATGGTGATTTATGACTGTGGAGATTTTTCTTAAGCTAGTAGTTTTTGCAGAAGAAAGAAAGGTCACTGTAAGTTAGGGTGTACATTGCTTATCTTGTTCTCTGCAGTCTGCTATTCCCTTTGAACTAACCCGTACCAGATTAGAGACCTGCGCTAGGGGACTACCATTAATAATCATCATTATCGTCATAACCAAAAGAAAATAAGGGACACATACACACACACAAATACATAACAAGCATTGTGTTTGTGAACCTTCTGACACAACCACATAAATAAAGCCAGTAGCTCGTAGATGAGAAAAGCAAATCCTAAGAGGAGAAAAAATAGCTAATCCCTAAATTGAGCAACAAAAAACAAATCAAAGAAGTTGAATGGGAAAAAAAAATCAGCAATTTGCACTGTGTCAAAGAGACTGGCCAATCATTTATAGGTCACAGCAGTGCAATCCAACAAATGATGATGAAAACTATTGCATGGGTAGGAAAGTGGAAAAAAAATGTTCTCCATCAATTTCCATCTCTTTGCCATAGGTAATATCACAGCGAGCCTTGCTTTTCCATTGCTCTCTTTAGCATTGCCAGCTGCAACAGGCAATGGGGTGAAAACACTTGGGTAAGGTCTGAGACCCAGACTTTGTTTCACAAAGATCTCTGGTAATAGACATCACAGAAAGCCTTAAGCATCCTCAGAGTTGCTGGTATGTGAACACCATCCACACACCATGGGTCTATCCTGCCCCTTGTTCTGCCTTTGATGGGAGAGCAACCAGATAAGATAACCAGAAAAATGTGCAGTGAGACTTCCTGAGGACACTCACTTTCCAGTAATTTGCAACTTCCTAAGCAAGAGGTAATCTCATATGGAGGATTCAATGAGAATTTAGTGGAATTTCCTTTCCTGCCACCCTACTGCCAAATGGAAAGAGACTCCCAGCTAAAACTGAGTTAGAAGAGGGGTATGACTGAGGAGAGATTTAACAGATGTCTTTCTGAAGGCTGAGAGGGATGACTGGTAGAAATCCATAAACCCCTGGCCAAGGCCTGAGTACATGAATCCCATTAGTTTAAAAGGTAAGTGAATAACCACAGCTTGAGGTTATTTGGAAGTGTTCAACAGGAGAATGAAATTCACTTTATACAGCAGATACAAGATGCTGATAAAACTTAGTTGGGACCTCCTTTTTGCTTTGATTTTTTTGACTTGGTCTGTGTAGAGAAGTGAATTTCACCCAGTAGAATTAAGCTGACTGGTATTTACTTGATGCTGATGAAAAATAAGCCAACTGATCTCAGATGGTAGCAGGAGCAACAAAGCAAACAGGAGATACCAGGTGACATCCCACCGATTAACCAACATTGTCTGTTATTATGCTGGGTTAAAACATAGGAGTGTGCTTGGAGCTAAATAGCTGGGCTAGGACAGCCTGGAAATGCAAGAAATTTGCAGAATGATCCAGACAGAAGTGTTGTCAGAACAAAGTGCAGTGGAGACAAATAGTGAACACCATGTCAGAATACTGCAAAATACGTCCACCTCCTGCAAAATAAACCTGGCAGGTTATTTGTCTTAATCTCCTGATCCCAAACATGATCAACTCCACAAATATCACCTTCTCAATTATCTAATATTTTCTTTAAATTCTCCAATGATGGAGACTCCACAGCTCTCTCAGGCACCTGGTTCCAGTTTCAGCTTGCACTGACAGTCCCATAGCAGGTCTTACAGTAGGTGGAAAGAGTAGGAAGATGCATCCTAGAGAACTGTGAATAAGTTAAGAAAAGAGCTGAATGTGACAAGAGGTTGTAAACAATGTCCAGTGCACTGTTTACAGAAAAATAAATGTCCGGGACAAACTCCTAGGAAAAAGAATCACTGTGTTAATTTGGATTCACACAAGCAAGCAAACAACTAGAATGAAAATAAAAAGACTTTCTCGATTATGAATTAAACCTAAAAAAACTTAGTACAACATCTATTAGCTTAAGTTTTGTTACAGTCTTATAGCTCATGTAGAAACCTAATTAAGATATTACACTCAATGAACCCAAAGTTTACTTCAGGACTTTTGGAATAAATTAACTTTCTTTGCCTGTGGATGCATGTCTTGTGGTAGATTGGCTTTGGCTTTAAGCAAGGCTTAAACTATGACTGAAGCTTTTCTTGTGCTTGGGGCACCCGTAAAAGGCTCTCTCCCATGTGGATTTTCCCGTGTATGCCAAGATTTATGCTTGTTTATTTTCCTGTAGTGTCAGTGTCTGTAAGATCTGCCTTCTGCATTCAGCCTCCTATTTGCATGAAATGTAATTATCTATGAGGCTTCAGGCTCTTCTATCGTTTTGGTTAATGAGATCAGAAGTTATTGGCAGTGCACATACAGACACATACAAGGTGACTAAGACCACCTAGGCTTCATTTCCATGGAAAAGCAGCATAAAAATGGAACAGTTAACCAGAAAACAGATGGATGGATCACTGAGAAAAGCAAGGTCAGTATGAGTAGGCTGGTTTAAAAGGATGTTTTCAAAGAGAAAGAGGGCACTTGAGGGCAGCGTTTGAGGCAAAATACTTCAAACTCTGAAGTCAACATGAAGCATGGGATGATATATGGAACATAGAGTGAAAATGGAGCCAAGGGACAGGATACATGAGGCTTGTGGAGGAAGCCGAAGGGCCATGGAGCATCCACCCACCCCAGGAGACGACGTCTGCTGTGGGGACGTTTTCTTTCCAATGTAATGTGTGCATTGTGAGCTGTGCTGCAGGTGGGCTGTGCCCCCACCACAGCATGATGGCAGGGGCTTTGGATCAGCAGAGGAGTGAGCAGAAAGCACAGAGAGGGACCCATCCCATTATCCATCCTCAAACAGTAGAGCTGACACTTCAACAGCATTTTATATGGAGGACTAAAATAGACAGCACTCAGGAGATTTAATTCTTTTTGGTCTGTGATTTTGGGTTTTCCCATGAAAGTCACAAATGAATAATGTTTGCTTTATTCTTATCTTTTCAAATGTTTGGTAGAAGAAAAAAACCCAACAAATAAACAGAGAAACACGTGTTTATCACCTTCAGTTCTCAAGTATTGAAGAATCTAGTGTACAGAAGCAGCTTTTCCCTATCTTTTCACTGTTATAAACAACTTTTATTAATTCAGACATTCAGAAACATATACAAAGGTGTGGACACCCCTCCAGACTCATCTAACCTTTGTACATGATGATTCTGGCCACTCAAGTATAAATAAACATATAAATTAGGATCTGAACTCCTGATTCTCACCAGGAGAGGGCAATGCTTCACATATGTATGTTATCCAGACACAATGATGACTATGAGTAAAATTTCCTCACCTCCACAAATATGTGTCCTTAATCAACCTTGTGTAAGAGTAGAATCAAGACAAGCACTGTCCATGCCCAGATTCATGTTTTGATAGAAAAGGGCAGGATAAAGTCAGTGTTATTTCAACACTATGATTTTCAGAGCAGTCTGCAGATAGTATGAACACAGAGGAATCAGTCAGTCTGCATTTAAATAGTTAATTATAGATATTAATGTCTACTTAGCTGCATTAGAAAAATAAATGTAATGGCTTTTCCTGCCAGGAGGGTGCTTCACATAATGGATCACTGCTGATGTGACTAAATACCTTTCTGATATTGATCCACGCAGAGAAGGAGAGAAAACCTAAGAACAGTCTTCAGGGTGCTATAAAACAGCCGGGGAGGCAGCTCAGGGATGTGGCAATGTAGAACAGGATTTGTGCCTTCAGAACTGACACAAAAAGCACTTCTGAAATTGCCAGGTCTTTTCAGGAGGAGGTGACAGACAAACAAAAGGAACTGTTTCTTCACCTTGTAGGTGTCTGCAGCTCCACGTGTCCTTCTGGAACAGACAGTTGATTCTTGACATGCTGAGATGAAGGAGGGACCTACTCTAATATTTGGATGTCGGGTGAGCATGGCAGTTGCCCCTCACCTGGACGCTCTTGCTGTTAGGTGGTGCTGAGACTCCAGTCTATATTCGCAGAAGAGGAGGCTCTAAGCCTGGATGTACCCACCTTTGCTCACACACCCCGCTGGTGTCCGAGGTAAGTCTGCTCTTGGGCCTGTGTGATGATCTGTTGGCAGGTAGGATGTGGGAGTGGGATTTATTCAGTTACATTGGTTTCTGCAACATAGTGGATTTTCAGATTTGTCTCATTTCACTTTAAAATAGACAGATGCATTTTTGAGCTCTAAAACTCCTTGGCCTGATTAACTTGGGCTTAATCAATTCCAAGGAAGTCCAGGGCCGCTTAGCAGTTTACCCTGAAGGCATCTAAAGTTAGGTAAGGCGACTCGTGCCGTAGGCTTCAAATGCCCTTAGTGTTTCAGCACATGTTTATTGGCCTCGGTAACTCACTGGGCAGTGACTAAAAGTGCACCACTGAGTTGCAGGAGAACTGGAGTGGGATACAGTCAGCTACAGTTTTTAAGGCACTGTTGGTTTTTTGGTGATTTTTTTCAGGGGACACGGTTTCTGGTCCTGACTATGCTTGAGAATAGGATCTGTTGCTGGTTGCTTTTCATCTTTATGCCCTGATCTTCTCTCTCCACAACCTTTTCAGTATTTGGACTGGAAAACTGTCAAGCTAAGAACATTTTGTAGAGCACGACCCTCACTTGGTATCTGGTACTATAATAGCAAGCTTACTGCATACCTCCTTATGGCTTCATTTTGGTGTGTTGCTCTGCAGGTAAAGAGCTTCATGCTCCTTGAGACTAGCTGTGATGCCCTTAAAGCAAATCTTGCCCGGAGTGGTGGAAACAAGGAAGCATTGATTTTTATGAAGTGCTCAGAGAATGGGAGGGAGGTCCTGTTTGCATTCTCAGATGTTTAACATTAAGCTCTGAAGCTTTAGAGACATTTATAACATCTGTTTCTTGTATACATTTCCTAGTGTCTGATAGGTGATGAGCTCAGATTGCAGTTTCCATTAAACTTTTAAGAACTCGATGTCTTTGAGATCTCTCCCTCTGTATCAAATTGGATTGATGCTCCCCCAAGCAGGGGAAGAACCAGCAGAGACACACAGTCTGTGATAATGTAGGATTTGCTTCCTCAAGACACCATGCAGAAACTGTCAGTCCTTTTCAGAGATATATTGCATTCTTGGCCAGTGCCCAAGCCAGTCCTTTTCTCTTTTTGTAGTCTTTCTGGTTTAAAACAAACATATCCTTAC
The DNA here is from genome assembly GCF_964106895.1 of Numenius arquata. Taxonomy (NCBI): domain Eukaryota; kingdom Metazoa; phylum Chordata; class Aves; order Charadriiformes; family Scolopacidae; genus Numenius; species Numenius arquata. The sequence goes on from NC_133578.1 coordinate 73,930,715, forward strand.
AAAAGTGCACTGAAGAGGTCTGGAAAAATCCACTACCCCGGGGAAACTAAGTTGATATAATTTATAATCCTCTCAGGATCATAATTCTAGTCTTTTAGATGCGTAGAAGAAGGTGCCTTGCTTCTCAGGTGAAGAATACATTAGCTGTTATCCTGCCTCTGGCTTTAGATCAAGCAGACTTCAAATAAAGCAAATGCGCTATATAGAAAGTAGCAATTCCTTTTTAGACTGTTTTGGCTTCTATTAGGTAAAGCTCTCGGGAGCTGTGGGAATATTTGCCAAGATGTCTCTTGGGGGCCAATTTGCAAATCAGTGGGGATGCTGGTGACATAGTCCTGTACGCTTTTCTTAGTCAACAGCTAGAGCACAGGTCTGCTCGGCAGAATGTAGTTTGAGTGCCGTCGGTTTGCGATGCATGAACAGAATAAAATAGATTGTTATGCACAAATTCTTCCAGTCCATGTCATCTGACCCCAGTGCTCTGAAAAAATAGAGAAAAGACCGAGACAGAGACACACAAAGAGGCATATAGGGAATAGATGAATATGCAGAAAAGTGGATTTTTATATAAGGCCAGAGTATGAAATTAGGTGGTAGTAGGGGTGAGATTGGAGGGTTGGGGGTCCTTTACCAGTTAGGGGATGATGATATTGTTTTATATTAATCTATTTTGGTTTGGGACCCAATTATTTTGGGCAATATTTCAACACACTAAGCAAAGACAGACTGTAAGCAAGACTCTTCTTGAATTCAGTGGCTCTGCCCATACGTTTCAAAGCTGATGGGTACCCCTGTTTACATATAACTTCCTTCTAAGATTCTGTTACTAAACCCTTTTGGAAGTATAATGGTTGAATGACCATGGTTTGCTTAGGAGGATTAAAGAAAATCATATATATACCTTAAACCCTCTTCTGACATATCTACTTATCACCACCCGGAGACCAGCCATCCGCAAAGACACTTTTGGAGTGACTGAGAAATATTTTTGCTTTATAAAGAAGAGTTGATTCTTGCAGTTTGCTTTGTATTTCTATTAATCATAAAATGTCTGTGGCCAGAGCTTATTAAAAAAATTCAGAAGTTTGCATTCACAGACACCAAGCCTATTATTCGTATTTTGAAGTCTCTGAATTAACTTCCCATGAAATTTAGATACATGTTTAAGTTTCTTTTGTTCACATTCAAATGCTAGAACAACTGTGGTTCGTGGAGATATTGTTTCCTTTTATGCTCCAAGATGAATAATCCACTCTAAATCAATGTGTTTGCTCTAAACCTGAAACCAAAGAGAGAAAGCGTCTTTCTATGAGACATCCCCAGCCATGTAGCGTGGTGGCCAAATGCCACTAGATATGCTCTGTATGCCCCCTCCCATTAATCACGGCCAACAGAATGGGAATTATTTCCTCAACTAATGGCTAAGACCTGGTATTGAACAAAGATATACATCCAAGTGACTGTGCTCGAGAGCTTTTGGACAAAGATTTTGTTCTCAGCCTGGCAGAGGAGTGACCTTGGTCACTAGGCTATGCAAGGAGATGGTGTGGATTTACAGACAGGACAGAAATGAACAGCCTAAACACAGGATTCTGTTTTTTTTTGAGGCCATTAGTGAGATTCATCCCAGACTTCAACTGTATGCATTAGATGATATCCTTATTTAAGACACCTGTGTGGGCCTGCTGGATATGCCACAGGACATGTGGGTGACATGCTGTTCCAGAATGGCAAGTGGAAGGAGGACTGAATCCCTTCCAGCATTTACAATGATACTGCACATAAATGTTTAGGTCACTGAATTCCACCCATGAGGACTAGTCAGGTGACTGTCTCTGGATCTGATTCCAAAGCCAAACTCTTCCAATGTGTGGCAGTTGTTTTTACCTCAACTTTGATGCAACTTTTCACCAGACCGTGGTTTGAAGACCTTAATAAGTGAAATATGTCTCCATGTCTTCTGTGGGTAGTGACGCTTGTACCATAGAATCATAGAATGGTTTGGGTTGGAAGAGACCTTAAAGATCATCTAGTTCCAACACCCATGCCATGGGCAGGGACATCTTCCACTAGAAGGGACATCTGAGGATTATCACTTGCACTCACAGCCAGAAAAATCCCACCTGATTTTGCCTTAAATTTTTAATTCCCTAAGATCTCTAAAGATGACTTTTATTAACTTCCAAGACTATGAAGATTTTTGGTTTCTTTATAGACTGATCCTTAATGAATGACATAGTGACAATAATATGGACAAGCTTGATCTTATGCAACACAGACCATAACAATATATTATGGCCCTTTTGGTAGCTGGCAAGAGTACCACCGGTCAACAATAACTGAAAACAAAGAGCACCTATAGAAGCCCATATCCTATTTAGAACAACAGATTATGAGGCTAAAGTATTTGCCTACAAAAATGGTTTAGAATGCGAGTGAAATCTTAATATCTCAGGAATTCAGATACCGAGGTGATAAGCATGGCATAAAAATTGAACAAGGACAGAACAAAGTGTAGCTTTGCATGAATCACAGAAGTCTCCCATTACACTTGCAAGAAAAACACATATTAAACTGCATTACAAAACTATCATTTGCAGTAAAAAGTACCTGATGAATTTGGCTGTTAGTTGTTCTAGATGCACTACCGTGTACCAATTTCCCTTATTTGTTGAAACTAAAAAAATGTTAATCTTTGACTCTCCTGGCATTTTTATTTTGTACCCTGCCATGTGTGTTAACAAATACTTATACTATTCAGTTTTACCTCCTGACATAGAAGCATTAACACACAGCCATTAGGTTCTCAGAAGAGAATTAGATATATTTTTTCTCTTTTTCTGCTGTAGAAGGATATTTCTTGTTTTCCTTCCATGAAGGTTGTAGTTATAGCTTAGTCCTTTTATGCTAGTGCCGGCACTTCTAATGTGTGTCCCCTGGATTTATGTGGATCTAAATGAACAACTGCACTGAAGCATCTCATAAGCTTCTATATTTTCATTTTAGATTTACTACTAGTAATTACATGCTGTGCATATAACAGAGGATCTAAAATCAATTGTGCACTTTATATTTTACTGGGTACTTATTAATTTCAATATCTATCTCAATTTAATCGACATTCCATGCATAAATAAATGTGGCTTTTTTTCAGGATGCAGTGATAATCCATTAGTGACATTTATGAATACTTTTTAAATGGCTGGTGATGATGTGACCTGAAAGAAATGAGGAAATATGGGATGATTGATGAGGCACTCCATCTTCTCCTCGGAGAACTGACCTGTCACCTAAATTTGTTATTTCCACTTTTTTGCATTATGACACCCAGAGCAACACGTTCTTGAAACACAGAAATGATGTTATTTTATGGGATTGCACACCACAGCTTATAAAGCACTACTATTGCGACAAGAGTACAGCCTTCCATGGTGGTGGGTCCCCTCTTTTATTTTCCCTTTGCCATGGTTGAAGAGTTTCACTTGTGAACATTGGTGCTACAGGAAGATGATGGTTGCTCAAGGTCCTGATAAGCCAGGAGGAGGACGATGTGTTTCACCACATGTCCGGATCCTTTTGGTGGCAGTGGGTAAGGGACATTTGAGGAATATAACACTGCCAACCACATGCATTTTGCTTGATTTGCAAAGTGTTCGAAGCTGGGACTGACCTTCCTCTGAATCTGCACAAAGCTTCATGTAGTGCTAATATCAGCTGCCGGCAGTAGATGGGAAAAACATTTCCCATTTCATTGCTTAATTATGTGCCTGTTTACTGTCTCTGGGGGGATGGATGGATCCATTTAAGCATAGGTTTGGATTCATGTTTAATCAACAGCAAGGACATAAGCATGTGATCCTTTAAGTCCCAATTAAAAGAGAAGCATGACTTCTTGGGCACTAGGTGCTGTAAAACATGGATATCTATTGACTCCAAGGACTCTTGCAGGAAAGTTCATGTTCTTTTTTGGGCACATTTTTCCTAGGAACTCTTCAGCTATGGTCAAGGATAAGTGTGACTCATCTTGCCAAGGTCTTCCCCAAATCCCTCCTCTTTTGCATAGATCGAGGCTGGTACTCTCGAACTCCCTTCCCAACCACTGGTGAGGGAAAGACTCTGTGAGGTATTTTTAACCTGGCCCATTTTATACATCCACTTCTGATAAAAAGCATTTCACACTGTTCTCCCCTGTGGGATCTGGCTACCTGTTCCTTGTCTGCAAAGAGAGTCTGTGCAGGTAAGTCAGGTGTAGACTTCTATATTTAGTTAGAAATATCTTAGTCTAAATGATGTAACCAAGAGTGCCTATAAGTCTGTAACATAGTCAGGAACTGAACCCATTAGTGCTGGGGAGGCATAAAAATCACTCATTTATGTTTTCTTCCCATGCCAGTAATTAATAGATACCTTGAATATATGACTAATACTGGCATTTCAAGTTAAGCTGTCACGGGTGGCCTTAACTCGGCCTTAACTCGGCGTTAACTCTGCCCTCTCTGCTCTCACACAAGGTCAATGACGTGATCTTTAACTACTTGTTTCCAAAATCATCATTGCTCAGACTTTCATGTGCTGTAACCAGGAGCAAGGGATAGGAACTGATTTTTGTGGCAGAAAGAAATTCGAGCACTCAGATGCTGGAGTGGTTATTCTCAGCCAATTATTTATAATTTAGGGCTCTTATGTCTTGTGTGTTTGTATTTTCATTTTTCAAGCATTTGAACTCAGTTGTTTTAATGGCTGCAGAAAACTTGCCACATGCAATCTGAGGACTGGTCTCCCTAAAGAAAATTAAGAAATGGCTGGCAATCCAAGCAAATTCAGCTGAGGAATTACTAACTCACGTCTCAATTAGTCACTCATTAACAAGCTGTCCTTGCCTCTCAGTTAGCAGAATTAACAGAAATCATTAGTTTCTATCAGCTGTGACCATATTTCCCAACATATGTGGACGATATGCAGTTAGTTAAAAGGGAGCTCAGCAATATGGAAGTCAGTTTTGTAGCTGATCAAGAGAAAGACATTTTTTCCTGGGAGATCTGAAAAGGCTGCATCACACACCAGACAGGTCGCATTTCCACTGATGGCGGATAAAAGACTGAGAGAAACATGAAATTTGTGGATCCCAACCTGTGTCTGCAAATTCCCCTTTCCCCTGTCCTGTTTGACCCCTCTTCTCAGTCCAAGTCCAGTTTGGGAAATCTTCACTCAGGTGGCTGAGAAGTGGAGGGCAGAAGCACTTCAAACATCACAGGGATGAAGCCAAATGCTTTCTCTGTGCAATGTTCATTAGCCCATCAGCCAAGTGCTCCAAGTGGGAGACTTGCTCTTTTGTTCCTGCTGCAGTGCATCGTCTCTCAGCTGCTGGCACTTTTTCGTGGGGGTACCCCATGCACCGGAGCAACATCTGGGACCCTCAAGGCCAGATACAGGGAGCAGTTTGCTGCCACATCTACTGCCTGGTACAGGAGAACACCACAGGGAATGCTGCATCCCAAAAGTCATTGCCGCCTGGGCCACAGGGAATGCACATGTGATAATCTCTCCTTAAGCAATTTTTCTGTACAAAGTCCAGGAATCCAACTTGTACCTCAATATGGGCAATGAAGACCTGAGATTTTAGGCATTACAGTCCCCTAGACATAACCTCAAATATTTTTTTGAGAGGAGGATTAAGCTCCCAAATCTAAATGAAGCTTTAGACATTTCTCCTTAAATTTCTTCCCCACAGCTTGTCTGTCTGTTTGCCTCCCAGTCCTTGATCTTAGCTGAAGCATCTCAATATCATCACAGAAACCATAACCAAGAATGCTTCACTCTAAGCCAAGATGTCATGGTCTGGTCCTTCGTAGGTAGTTTCCAGACGATACCAGTGAGTTTCTTGGAGTATGACAAATACCACTGTAACTTAGCTAGCTGAGAATCCATTTATTTCAATTTACTGCCAGGCTCCTAAATATCAGATACTGTATGACTCTCTTACTTTGTTAGACAACTTCTCTACTTGACATCCTTCAGCGGGACTTGCCATAAGGTTATCCAAAAGGCACTCTCTGAGGCTTTCATTTTAATCTTAATTCAGACGGAGAGACAGACAATTGTCCGTGACCCACTTTGCTGACTGAAGAGACCTGTAGGTACCCTTCACACTGGAGAGATGTACAAAGTGAAGATGGGAAAGTAAATAAAGCAGTACACACCTATTGCTCTTCTACAGGCCTGAAAAGTGAATGACACTGGTTTAAAGTTGTCACTATTGATGCTTAGACACTGATCAGGAAATTGTTTTCCACTCAGAGGGGGCAGAGTGACTTCTTATTTGAAAACAGAGCATCAAAATGAGACCTTTCCCTGTGTATGATGAGTTTTGTCTTTGTAAAGTAGCTTGCTGTTTCTGTCCTTGGATATTCCCCTGGCAGATCTGGAAGCCAATAGTATCTTATCCTCCCTTTTGGAGGTCTGATGAATAGCACATCAAACAATCCAGATCAAAGATATACAGTTAAGTGTCAGAAGCCAGAAAACATGATGTCTGCTCCTCAGTGATCTCTAGAAATGAAATAGGCACAAAATCAACCCAAGTCATTGAGGGAGGGACTTTGAATTGAATAATACCTGGGAGACAGCACTGGAATGCCTCCAACTTGCAAGCTTCTAGAGCTGTGACACAGCATGTCACAATTGCCAACGGAGACAAAGTCTACAAGGGGAATGTAGAAGCCCCAGAGTGGAAGTTGCCCTGGTATGACTTCTGCTGGTGGGAACCACATGCTGAACGCTTAGGACTTGCCACCAGTTTTGACCCTTTCTACTTCTCTCCTGGGGTATGGTCCTAACCTTGACAGTAACCAGATTCAGTTTCGCTTGTTCTGCTGAGAAACTTTGAACTACGTCTGCCGACTGCTGTGAACAGTAGTTTGGAGAGAAATTAGGCTTGGCTGTGGTAGCAGTCAGCCAAACCTTAGTCACAGCAAAGTGGCAGGTAGTGACTGAAGCTCACAAGAGCAGGATAGTGGAGGAGAGGTTATTTAGCAGTGGCTGTGAGTAGGTCAACACTGCAGGACTAACAAATCTTTAGGAATATGCTGACTTATAAGCTTGTGATTTTACAATGTCTTTTAGTTCCTCTCATCATTCTCACTTCAAAGAGATTCATGGATTTGTCCTCACAAGCTTCCAGTGAAGGTTTTGGTGTATGCTGCTGTCCTTATTTAACAGTTACGTCAAGAGAGGCATTTTGTGATGGAAAAATTTACCTGAGATCACAAAATCCATTGAAGCCAAGCCCAGAGATAGAACTTGACCTTTCTCCAGCCCTTTGAAATGGTTCCTTACAGCTATCCCCTGTAGCATCAGTTCTCAAGGCTGTAAAACTTAACTTATTTAAGCCTTGCACTGAAATATTCCTTAAAGAAGAGAGTTGTGGCTAATAACTAAAGTGTCTTTTCATCAAGACATGCAGGGCTGAAAACATGGAAGTAATGCACACATCGGCTGTCCAGATTTTTTGCAAATATAGGTACTTATTTAATAAACACTGAGAAAAGTATGTCCTCATCATGGACCTAGGTTTCTAATTTCAGAGTTCAAGGATTTATTTCTTTTGGACCAGACTGTAGGAATATTATGGAAAAAAATCTTCCTGTTTTCAAGGTGGAGACTGATACACTTATGACCAGTATGAAATGACCTGGTGATGGATTCAGAGGGCAAGGGAAACTTTTCCATTTGTAATGGTTCCTGTTTGTGTGAGTGCTTCCTTCTGTTTCAGTGCAGAATCAAAAGCAGTCCTTAGCTATTGGCACCCCAGTTTCTCCATTCCCAAAGCAGAAATGAGAGAGAGCTCTCAGAATCTCTTAAAAATTTGTTGTGAAAGCTAGATATTTACTACTGTCTATTTTTTCCTGCACCTTACTAAATTCAGAAATTTGGCTGAAATTTCAGAGGAAACAAGCACTTGCATGTGAGTCCTGTCCTAAACCAAAATGGGGAATAGTGCACTTATTTCTTGATTTAAAAATAGATATTTTTTAAAATTAGTGCTCTTTTATATATATATATATTAATTTGAAGATGAGAAATGAAGACATTTTTCTCTTTCTTCAGTTGTGTGAAACCCAACTCAGCAAGACTGAGCTCAGTTCTCAGCTTTGTGCATCTTTTGACTTTTCTTTTAACATCTGTATGTGTCATTTCCCCATGTATGAAATCAGAAAAAAAAGAATAACCCACCCTTTTCCTCCTTGATGTATTTTATCTCTAAGCTCCTCTGGGCAAACACTTTTTCTTATTGCAGATATGATCTCTAAGTAGGAAAAGTATGGAGTTGAACCCCCAAACGGACATTTACAACCAAGAGATTTACCTTAGTCCATTAAATAATTAATTTGGCTATATAATTCAAGTGTAAGTCAAAGGGAGGAAAAGTTTGTAGTGGATGAACCAGGCTGTAGGTAACATTTTTGGGTATATATATATTTTTATATATATCTCTATATATATAACAGTCTGTCCCAGCCTGGTAGCACCACATTTCTCCCAGTCCAAGATGGCAAGCATGACATAGGCATAATATTTTGAAGATGAAAAGTAGGCTGAGTGAGCCAGCAATGAATGTGGAATCAATATGGAGCAGCCTGGTTATACTCTGGACTGGTTTTAAGATTTCATCTGCTTTTCAGTGTTCACAAAGTCAAGCCACTCTAGTAGTAATCAGGAGTGACAGAGAGAGAACATGTCATAGCTGTCTGGAAAATCAAGGCCAGATTGGATTTTGTGACCACAACAAATTCTTTTCTAATCACTAAAGAATGCTTCTCCATAGGGTTTTGGTGCTGATGGGACCCAGTTATTCTTCAGGGATGATGGGGATGCAACATGTTTCACAACGAGAGGTTCTGAGTGCAATGATTTCCTGCTGACACACCATTTGCCTCTTGCCACACCGTGACTTATGCAGGGATTTCCACTCATCAGTCCTGGTTGGTTTCACATCCATCTCTGGACGGAGGAGGGAAGAATCCCTCTGACAGGTTGATTTTGAATTGCTTCCACAGCCTAAGCTGACACCCAGTTTCGGAGGTGATTTATACAGTAGCTTGGTGGCAGCTTGTTTATAATGCAATATAGTCTAAAATGATTTTGCTTGCATCTTAAAGTGAGCATTCATCCATCAACACACTCATAGTCAGTCTCCTGGCCCCTACAAGTGCATCTGGAAGGTGTCTCTGCTGTTAGCTTTCTCTGCCTTGTTCACACGTGTTTGTTAAAATAATGAATCAGAATTAGTTAGAAGGCCAGATTTTCAGCTGGTGTAACTCTGAGGAAGTTCATTGCAATGGCCTAGACAAGGACTTGGGTCTCTGAATCCTTCTGGAATTACATATCACTTGCTGGGGAAATCACTCAAATCACATTTTGTAAAGTGTATTAGAGTATCAAGGTGCCTCGCCTTGGTACTAATTCCTCAGATGTGCTCACAGGGAGAGAGAGGTAGGTATGTAGACACACAGAGCGATAGTTAGGAAGGACCTGGCTGTCAGAAGTACTAAAACTTCTGCAAAGTCCACTGAATGTTAAACATTTGAGGTCGTATTACCTCTGTATGGATTTTTACAGGCTTTTCTTCTTTCTTTCTTCTTTCAAAAAAGAGAAAGACTGAATCAACACATCTGAGCGTCAAGAGTGTAAAGTTATTTCAAAACCAACCAATTTAGCATGTGGCTGTTCTGCAAAGATTACTGCTTAGTGCAGTTCTTGTTTGCTGTTGCTTAAGAGTTGGCCTTACAAATTCAGAGCTTTCAAGTAATTCACGAGCATTTTCAAACTGAGTCACTTCTAGGGGGACATTGTCATGACAGAACACCACCCAAGCACCAAATGACTAAGAGTTTAAAGAAAATGAGCAAAGGAGATGGATAAAAAAATATAAATTCTCACTGTAAGAGCATGCTGTTCCTCTTCTCGTAGCTGGCCACCAGTTACAAAGAACAGCTACACAACACATGAACTGGAAGCTGCGCTTTCCCCCATTGAACTACACTCAGCATTTCTGTAGGACACCTGCCCTGCAAATGTTCATCTCAGCTGGGATGGGATGCGATGAGCTTTCTCTCACCATCACCAAGATCTGTATGTGGCTCCAAGCACAAAATATCATGAAGTCCCATAACCCTCACGGGGTGTAAGACACCCACTGATGACTGGTTGACTCTTTTGACTCTGTGGGACCAAAATGCCGCTCTAGACTTGTCACTGAGTGCACTGAAACTCCACATTTCAGTTAAAAATGTGGTGGTCAAAAGGAGAGGTGTGCTTGGACTGCGGGAGATGAGTAAGGAAAAAAAAAAGTGTGGTATTTCAGTGGGAGGAAATTCGGGTTAAAGCAAAATTTTTTCTGAAACTTGTGAGATGTTGAAGCCCTGTGGTGAGGCAGGAGCTCATTTTCTGTGCCAGGCTCTAGCAAGGGCAGAATTACATCCTCTAACTGTACAGAGAAGAAAGTCACTTTTCATGCTCATGCATCAAGGGCTTTGGGCTTCTGTCAGTAAGCGCAGGAGCTTTGGCTCTCTCAGAGACCTCATTTTGCACACAGGGCTCCCCAGATGGCACACTGTACCTCCCTCTGTTTTTACTTCAACAGGAAAAAATCAGGGAAAGATCCTTGTTTCCCATTTTGAGGAGACCGAGACCTCCACCAGTTTGTCAAAAAACCCTGCGCAGACCTTTTCTGAGCAGGAGAGAAGGTCGGTGTTGCTGTTCAGAGGGTTGCTATTTCTTTCTGACAGATGCTGCTCTGCTTGTTTTGAAGATGGGTAGAATTCTATCTTTTTTATCTCTCACATTATTAGTAAGAAGTTGCCCATCGAAACTTACAGAAGGTACTTTAATCGGTTCTTATTGGCCAGGTAAATAATGCTATCTGGTGTGTCTGGATGTCTTTACCCAAATAAACTCAGATCTAGTGGAGTATGTGGGACCTCTCATATTTTCTCCCCTCAGTGTTTCTGTATATGAGCTTATTAACCACTTGAATTTATATGTGTTCTCTGAGGTGGTTACCCCCAGAGACCTGTTGTAACTTCCCACAGAATGAACATAGAACTGGAAAAGTTAAAAAAATGGAAAAAAGGAAAAGTATCTCTCCACCGAGACGCCAAGAGAGCCAGGAAAAGCCAGGAACTCAAATTTAGATGATTAAATCTCAGAGTCAGGACAATGTGTGGGAACACACAAAATACTCCAATTACCTTGGTAAAACACTGCCAGAATTACAGTGAAAATTAAGTCTTTTTTCTCCTTTGTGGATGCCTGAAAGGGCCATTTCAACTGCAGATATCTTTTCAGGCTCCCTAACTCATCCTGTCCCTGGTCCCCCTGTGGACACAGCTGGGAGAAAGCTGTGCTCATTCTAGTCCCAGGGTAGAAAGGGCAGTTGTCACTGGGGATGATGTCTACAATAAGACTTTCACAATTATCCCTACCTTCTTATCTCTGCTCATCCATAAATAACTTGCCTGAAAAATCATTTGTAATTATTCCTCTCCTGGCTGTGAGTGCTATAATTGTTAATCAATCTTCATTTTTATGTGGTGATCTGTACTTGCTTCCTGGGTAATATTTTTAAATTGATATTGTGTTGTTTTGTAATTATTAATAACAATATTGTTATTTGAGCATGATGATTGTGATTAGAGGTAAATGCAATTTCCCAATGGAAAATTATTACGCTAAAAATATCAGCTTCATCAATTTCTATAATTCACGGGGACATCTTTGCAATGAATTCAGAAAACAATACTTCAAATTAAAATATAGAACTTATATTCCAGCATTTTGCCAAGCACAAACCTCCTCTTATTTCATAAAATCTGGAGATATAGTTAAGTGAGCTGTTTTAAGAACAGTTTATTGGTCATACTTTGGATCACTGTTGCTAACTGTTTCTTCTTGAACAAAGCATGTTTCTAAAAGAGGACAACTGTCAGTAAAGAGAGCAGAAAACATGGGTCCACGCAACTTGTGCCCCACCTTCTCTCAATTTGTTTACCACACTCTAGACCACCTCTGCAACACTCTGCATCATGCAGTGACATCTGGTGTCTGGACTACATACTGCAAATAAACATATAATTAAAGTCCTTGCCTAGGACATCAGGCAAAGACCAGAAAAATACTCCAGTTTGCATCAAATATACTGTGAAAATGGAGAAATGCTAATAGCTCAATGCTCTAAATTAACGTTCGTTCCTAATCTTTAAGAGTTTGTGGAAAATACCTCTGGCCCATGGCAGAGACTGTTTCAGTCTCTAAGACTGATTCAACTCTAATTCTCAGGGGTACCAATGCTTCCCATTTTTTGGGTCAAAATTTCAGGACCTTTGGGTAGCCCATACTTGGGTGAGTCTTTAAAAGGCATTTTGAAGATCCCTCCTATGTTGCAGGAGAAAATGTGTCTGAAGAGGGAAGGAGAGAGGTAATATATGCTTCTCAATGCTATTTAAATATTTAGAAACTAGCAAAGACATCTGGCTGTTCTTAATATTATTGAGTAGTTCTACTGCAGTATTAAACAAAGACGATGACCCATTTGGGACCTATTGCAGAGACAGCTATACAAGCATACTATGCAGCTTTAGACCTTCTCAAAGGAGTTTGGAATCAAAATGATAAAACTTAATTGGTAGACAAAGTAAATCAACAGTAGAACATGGTGCATAGAATTAATTCTGTACCACGGATCTGCAGCAGGTAAATGGAAAGGACAGGCAGATTTATTTTATCAGGAATGTCAGCATTTGTATGAAAGGAGTAAAGTTTACATGATGCATACTGGCAATCACATGTGAGAAGTTCTTAGATATACCAGATTTATAATGTCTTTCAAAATTCCCAGGCTCTGAATTGCTACCTGGGCCCATTCCAGAGATCTGATTCACTTGAAGATCATCTTTCTTCTCCCTTCCTTCTAGTTCCACATGTGTCTTTAATATTTTATAACAGTTGACTGAGAGCAAGTTTAATATTTCCCTCTGCCACCAGCAGAATATTAAGTTTTCATTAAATGTGTCAATTAGTCAATTCTTTGCTTCATCAATATGCATTTGTCACCAGAGGCGTTCACTAAGCCAGACCAAAACACAATGAGGACAGTAACCGTCTAGAGAGAGTCTTTCAGCCTTGCAGCTGTTTGGGTTTTTTTCAATTCCCCCACAGGAAGCTTAGACAACATATTAGAGAAATTGGTTAATTAAAACATAATTCCCAGACACACAGTGATAGATACTCAGGCTTGCTGCGTTACTTCTGCTTGTTGGGTTAATAAATCACTGAAATGATATAATTGTTTTCCTCAGCATGTGTGGAGGTGAAATGATTTTTTGTAGGAAATTTTTTGAGAAATATTGCAACAGAATACAACTTGCTCTCTTCAAATCCCAGTAACTTCAGTTTCCAGGCACTGAACCTGCCTGGAAACTGAAATGCTGAATCCCATTTGGTGTTGTGAATGGAGATAATTGGTTGGCCGGGGGGTGAGGTTTAATTTATTGATCAACTGCATGCAACAAATTGTGTGATGCTACACTCAGAATTGCCTTTGGTCAGGGGAGGGTGGTCTGGCTTTGTTCACCTACTTTTCATTCAGAAATCTTTCTGAAAAATCCTCAGAATGTATAAGTAGTTATTTATATGGCACTTTAGACATTTAAATAACTGTCATGCTCAATACATCTTCTCCAAAGCCCCCCAGAACAAACAGGTAAATATCATGCCTGCCAATTGTTTTACAGATGAGAGAAATGAAGGTTTAGAAGGTAAAGCAAGGACCCTAAAGTTGTCTACCAGCTAAGCCTGAGAGAGGAAGCATCTCATTTTTCTTGCTAAAAAGTAAAATCTCCAAAAATTAATTTTCACAGTGACTATAATTATTAGTGAATGGATTGAGTTCAGCAAAGATGGACACTTTAAAAACATGCAAGGAACAAAATGGACAATACATGTAATTTCTGCAGTTCCTGAAAGCTGTTTCTTGTTTGTTTTTTTTTTTTTTTTTTGTGGTTTTTTTTTTTGCTGTTGTTTTTGTTTTTTTTTTTTTTTTTACTTTTAAGCCAAAAATTGTGTTTTCATTTAGGAATTGATTATTTTAGGAAGAAAGGAAAACAGTTAAAAATAAAACAAAATGCCATATCCCAATTTTCATCAAAAAGAACATTTTGTTCTTTCTGGCACAAGAACATGTCATTTCATTTAGATTTTGTTAAGAAAAAAAAACCAGAACAAAATGAAACCTTTCTTATGCCTAAACACCAATGGGCTTCTGAAACAAGATTTCATTATTTCTCTGTTTTTAACAACTCTTGTTCCATCTAAAGGGTTGCTGAATGACAGGTTCAATGTTTGCTGCTCACGGTTGAAACAATAGGCGGTTTTCTTTTTGTTGGGAAGTTGTTCTTGCATCAGATTGATGCTTTCCTGACTTTTCCCGTTCTGAAATTCGGATGTGTGTAAATTATTTCCAACACCATCCTGTCCAGGTAGCAGTTTATAGAGGTGGGTAATTTCAAGTTCCTTCCTCTTTCCTAGCTGATCCCATAATTGCGAGCCATGTATTTTCAGTGTGATGCCCTCCCCAACACCACTCCTGCCCTGGTACACAACAAGGTTTATAATTTATAGGTAAAGGTGTTCAGCTGAAAGTTAATATCTGTGAAGGAGCCACCAGACAGCTATTCATCTTGTCACTGACCAAGCATGCAGTTGGGCCTGGCTGGGCTAGCAACTTGACACTTTATTTATATAGATGCTACTTAAATTACCTGTCTAGTCCTTTTTCTTCTGGTTCACAAGGCAGTGAGGGCCCGTATTAATTGCATGGCCAGAAGCCTTAATAGCCTTGGGTACACCTGCCTGGATTTTATGTTCTTCGTCTTTTTTTTTCTCTGTGGGCCTCAGATCAGTTCTTGGGTATTGACCTGAAAAAAAGTATTGCTCCATCTGACTTTGACCCTTTCTTTCCTCACGTCTTTGATTCTGCAAGACAGTGACGGCATCTTCCCTGTATAATGTTAGTAGAAAAGTACTGTATTTCCAATCAAGTTTCACAGACTCCATGAGAGAACTATGCCTTTTTGCTTTCAATGTGCCTTGTGCTATCTTAATTTGATTCTTCCTGGTGCTTGTACTGGGAAAAAAAGTGAACATCTGATCATTAGTCCCTCTTCTCATGTAATTTCTGATTTTATGGGGCTCTACTTTGTGATCCGTATGCATGTAAGTATGTATGAATGATCTATACCTTGCAAGCTGAAGAATCCTAGTCCACTTAGTGGCTCCTTATCTGAAGAACTCTACCTTTTTAAGTTCCCTGCCTTTCATTTCTATGTATTGGACTGTATGCAAGTCGACTATTAAGAAAATAGTATTGAGTCTGTGTGTTTGCACAGTGACACGTAATAGATGCTCCATTCCATGGGTGTGCATCTTGCACCACAAAACACCCTTTTAACTATTAGCGTAAATAATCAAAAGTCACAGAAAATGCAGCCTGCTGAAGGAATAGCACAAGAGGCACTGTAAATACATTAATTACTGAGCTATTTTACTGATATTATTCTTGACAGTAGGTTTTTGTCTGGGAATTACCGGACGTGTGTGGCTGTGGCAGGGAGCTGTGCTGATTCTCTGCCAACCTCATTAATCTACAATGATTTTGGAGACGTGAGGTTTTTTAATGTGTTTGTTTTCACATTCTTTTTTTTCCATTCTCTGGAATGATAGATGTAGAACTAATCCCATAGACTGATGGATGCTGGAGCAATGGAGTGAGAGTTGTTCATTTTGACAGACTTATTCTCAGCTGCTATTTTTCTGAACTCATACTTTGAACCCATCAATTACAAACTGCTCTTCTTGGAGAGCCCAGACGCGCTACTGTGAGTCCATACACCCAAGCCATGCATAAGAAGTTGTAAGAGGAGAAAAATGGTCCACAGATGAGCAGTGGCTTTGTGTGGTCAGCAGTTACAACAAGCTCTCAGCATCCAAGCAAAACAGAGCTCATTCACAAAGGTAACCCATTATAAAAAACTCATGACAATGCTACAGATGACTGGTGGACAGGAGACCTTTGAGCATTTGCCCAGACCTACCATATGAAAGATGGGCTCTGATTGTTATTTACTCCTTTCTTGCATTTGGGGATCATGTTTCTCTTCCTTATAGACTCTTTTTATTTGTCAGAAGTGTTAATCAACACAGTTTTGGTACCACTTTGGTTTTATAAGGCAGGGGGCTTGGAACTAGATGATCTTTAAGGTCCCTTCCAACTCTAACCATTCTATGATTCTATATGCCCTTTGTCTGCAGTTTGTCTAAGAGATTAAATAAGGTCCATGGTTGGCAATGGTTGTTATAGGCTGGGTGGTGGGAGAATGGCCAATGTGGAGCCTTCATCTTCAGGATGGGAGGCATTATGGAATTACACCTTGTTATACAGATTTTCAGAAAAACAGCAGAAGTCTTTCCGAAATGAGGGAAATTTAGCAAATAGTTTTGTTGGGGTTAGGTAATGTTTTCCAAAACAATGAGAAGCTTTATTTCCATGTTGTACAACTGAACTTTTGTGGTGCTTCATTTCGAAATGGCAACTTTTTCATGAGCAAATTGACTGAAAGAAAAGAAAAAATAAAAATAAAAAAATAAATAAAGAGAGAGAAAGAAAGAAAGAATGAAAAGGTTGAATGAAAAGGTTAAATGAAAAGAAGAAGAGTTTGAAAGAGGATTGAATGACCTGAAACAGAAAGTTTGGCTATGGGTGAATCAAAAATTAAAGAAAGACAAATCAGGTAGTTAATCTGTCCACTATCACTTGTTCTCCATGAGACTCAGTGAATCGCCCGTTCTCCTCTCCTATTTCAGCTGTCATGCCCCCATCTCTGCGTTATCCTATGTTCTTGGCCGAGGACCGTGACATTGTTCCCATTCTAGCATGGTAGTGTGAGGACCCGGAGCAGGACAGAGAAGACAGTCTCCTACCAATCAAGGCCCTATGCATGATTTTGAGCTACAAACTTCTGGCTCCAGCCCAGCACCAACCTTTCTCCCCGTTGTAACTGAGTGAGCTGTTAAAGCATCTGATATCTGATATCAGCATATGATATGGCATTTGGCAACCCACCCACTGGGACTTCAGGAAGCTGAGAGGTATTTCCAGCTCTTCCTCATTCTCAAAAAGAAGTGCTAAGATTCTAGTAAGGATATTGCAAGGTCAGGAGAAATAGACCATGAAACGGCTGGATTTAGGTCTGGAAGTCTGGAGGAGGAATCGTAGCTTAATCCTGAAGACAGGACACGTAGAGCATTTTGGAAGATTCCCCCAGATCCATCAGCAGAAAAGCTTTTAAAATGTTAATATGTTTGTGTTTTCTCCTCTTCAATGTGGCTTTGCTAAAACCAACAGCAAGGGGCGTGGATCTCCATCTGTAGTGTATAATAAGGGGGTGTTGTACATCGGACAAACAATATGATTTATATCCAAAAGGAGAGAGATGCCACAGATCCTTGTGCTCTCAGGGACTCTAATTTATTGCCTAATTAAACACTTGTTGCCAAATTGTCCATCCTGTCATTTTTAATTCCTGGTCTAATATTCCAGACAACAGAACACTTAAGGAGGCTACCTTCTACAAGTGAGGCTTAAATGAAGAAAGATGTTAATGTGTGTTGCCTAATCAAAGTCAATAGTCTATCAGGAGCAATTATTCTTTAGCAGGTCTGTTCTTCTGGCACCCTGCAACGTGTGTAAATCTGCCTAAGTCTGTTGATACCTTATCACCTCGCTGCAGAGGCAGAAGGCGAGGCCAGCTTCTCAAAACTGAGCAAAACCCTTGGGAAGATGTCCAGGCAACAGGGACAATCAGAATGTGTTTTTGTTTATCCTAAAACTAGATTTGTTCCTTTCAACAAGTCTTGTTGGGAATGAATGCCAAGGAGTCCTGACGAAAGGGAGATCTTAGGAGCACTCCCCCAGCTCTGAAGCCTCCTGCAGGCACTTTGTCCTGTCCATCAGGTCTATGCCAGCTCTTAGATACTTTGAGGTGTGTCATATGACGACAGACACCTATCATGGTTGGCTGAAGCAGGCCCCATGTCTCCACTCCTATAATGTTTAGATACACAATACACTTGCAGACCCTTGTATTTAGACACCTGTTTTATAAGACTCAATGTGAACACTGTTTAGATATTTAACAAAAATACTGTTTTCTCAGTTCCTGTGGTACCCCTTTTCCCTGATCCTATATCTGTCTTGACTATATAGGACAAACATTTCAGATTAGGGTGTTCTACTCTCTATTCTGAGCAGTCTGTATATAGCTATGGCACAACGGAGCCTTGACTTTAGCTGGCCTTACTGTAATAGAGACGGTTCTTCCCAATGCAGTCTGTGTTCTACCCTTTGTCTTCTCTGCTTTAGTGCGAGCACCTCCGTTTACAATGGGAAGCTTATGAAACAAGGCTTGACTTGTTTACCTTGGGGACAACAAGGTACTATTGAATGAAAAATAGATTTTCACAGGGAATTAGTTTTACCTTTTCTCCTTTGCTGGGTCAATAAAAAAAAAACAACAAAATTCTTTCCCCTCAGCCCTGAGGAGCTCATCCAGCAGGCTACGGAGAGAAACCAACTCTAAGGACTTGCAGAGGTGTTAACTGGAGAATTGTAGAGGACAAGGTAAAAGAAGAGATGCCATGGGATTGGAGCTGTAATAACCAGAGGAAGGATACCATGTGACTTTGCAGGAACCTTTCTCTCCCCTTGGGCCAACTTGCCATTCATTGCAGGTCCAGTAGCTGAGGACTGTTGTATGGATGGAAGCAACATTTGATTGAGTCGCTGCCTGTGGGTCCAAACCAGTCTTCTTGTAAATGTGTTTCACAAGACATCTGTGAAGTTCAGATGTTTCCTCCTCACTTCTTCTGCATGGCTGTTGCTCACAGATGCAATGAACAGACACAGTGTTCCAGCCCTACTATGTATGGATGAATGCAAGACTTCAGTGGTAGTTTTGAGTTGTGCATCTGGACATACTTGGCGTCTTGTTGAAATTCTAAGCTGTCTTTAAAGCTGGTTTTGGTTTGTTTGGTTTTTTTTTTCCAGATGGTTAGCTTTGTGTTTCCACCTCCTGTGACCACACTGCATGTGGTTTTGAGGTAAGAATATTACAGAAAAGTCATCTATATCTTTATTGTGTTACATTGTGCCACGTACACAGACACAAACGTTTGCGTGGAACAGCATTTATGTCCCCTAAGTTTATATGTCTGCAATGTGTAAATTACATCTGACTGAGTTACATAGGTCTTGTTCTAGTCGATGGAGAACCAGTTAAAATATGGACTGGAGTTAGGTTTGCTTCAGTTTACCAAAAAATGTGTCAACGTTAGGATGAGGTGTGATGTTTGCATTGAGTCTGTTGATTTGCTGTCTGACCTGTTCAGATTTTGATGCCAATGTTGCAGACCACAGCATTTAATCAGCTCAGTCACACCTTTCATAACATACACACTTTGAGGTTTGCTTTAGAAGGCAATGAGGACATGAATTCACCTGGAACATCCAAATTCATTTTCCTGATACCTGACTAAACCCTCACAGAAGGGCTTTTCTTCTCTTTATTGCCAACTTATGCTGTGAGGCCAAGAAACTCTGCTCCTGCTGTGGAGTCCCTGGAGGAAGAAGAAATCCTTTTAGTGCTCTGGGAAAAAAATTACCTTTCTTCAATTTTACCAACCCTCGATGGGCTAATTGTCTTTTTTTCTTCATCCTTCAGATGCAACAACTGGTAAAGAATGCCTAAATTGCCACTAGACTGAGATTTCTCATTGTCTGTAGTGCAGAGATAGGGGAAGCTGTAGGCACCAGCTCCATTCGCTTATAAATGATCAGTATTGAGAACTACACATTTTCCCTTGATATTTTTATCTAAATGATGTTCCAAGGATAGACGCAACAGATAATATTTTCCTCTGTTCCTCTCACCACTGAAATGAGGTTCCACAGACTTACAAGGAATAAGATAATATGGATCTTAGAAAACAGCCAGAGTCCATGAAAGAACTGTGAAAATAAATGTATTAGGACTTGTGAGGTACTCAGAAAAGTGGCTAGAGAAACCCCCCCAAAAAGGAGAAGGAGACTAAACTAGGATTGTGGTGCAAAGACGACACAACACAAAATCTTTGTTGTCTTCTGGAATACAACTGAGTAACAACAAGAACAGAGTTCTTAGTTTAATTTACTTTTGCTTTAATTGTCAAGAGGAAAATCTTTTGTGCTGACAGATTATTTTTGTTCAGGGCTGCTGTAAGAATTCATATAAATTTTGATTATTAAAAAGTGATGTTGTGAATAAGATAATCAGAAATATTAATGGGGTCTAGAGACAACAATGTAAAAGTAAGGAGGAAAACCTCAAGACAATAATATGACACTGGATAAGTAAAGCAAGTATATGGAAGTGTGCAGAAAGTGTAGAAAGGGAATTTGAAGCAGTTGGCTTAGACCTGAGCATGCGTAGCAATCATATTTTTTTAAAAAATATCCCTAGTTGATCATTTTTCTAGGGAAAAGCTGCTTCTCTGAACTGTCCAGGAGACTTTCTCTCCTTCCTTCCAAAGCACATCAAATCTTCCCCACTCCCACCAGA
Organism: Numenius arquata; assembly: GCF_964106895.1. Lineage (NCBI taxonomy): Eukaryota > Metazoa > Chordata > Aves > Charadriiformes > Scolopacidae > Numenius > Numenius arquata. The sequence continues at coordinate 73,951,423 of NC_133578.1, forward strand.
GTTTCTCTTTTAGGATTTACTTCCCACTCTTTTGCTCCCCAGCAGTTTGAATCCCTTGGCCTTCAAGATATGCTGTAAAACTTAGTTCCATCCAGACTTTGGGATGAATTTTTATAGATGTAAGAACGAGAGTTTCACATACTTTATGTGTTTGCATATGTGTCTGTATGTACAGAGACAGCATGAGCATAGTACCACCTCCAAGAACTTGGCAAGACTTATTTGCAGGAGTAATTAGCTGATGTCCAGGCTTACTAGCTCAGGTGCCGCGCTGTGCTGACACAGCTTTGCTACTTGCAGTCTGGAGGTAATTGGCCAGACCTTTCTCGGTGTCCTTTGGATCCCCAAGCTTAGACATCTTTGCATTGAAAACTATTGTGCAGTAAAGATCTCTTCTATCTTCTTTTTCAGTAGGATGAGATCTTTTTTGGTAGGATGAGATTTTTTTGGTACGTGAGACTGTAGGAAGTATCATACTGGACTTAGAGCAATGCTGCTTTTGTACTATGCCCTGTCTCTCATATTAGAGAATATAGAATTAGAATCAGAGATATAGATTTCCTCCCAGTCTCTAAACTAGGGACTGACCTCATTTATGCTCTTGATTGGTGGACATTAAGGATGATGGTTTTCATGCAGTAATTGGGAGACTCCTGGAGTAACTCCCAGAGCGCTGCAAAGACAACAAAGAAACTTATACCTATTGTTTGTAAATCCATGTAAAGGAATCTGTGATCTCTACTGATAATGTTGGGAGAATCTGCACACTGCAAGAGGTCTGAAAGGACCTTCTGGCACTCTTCCTCCTGACTGAAAAGTGTCACTCCGTGATTCTCAACTCAATAACTGGCTACACTCAGAGAGTCTAAAAGATGGAGGAAGATTGAGGAGAGCAGCCCTTGCCACAATGTGAGGACAGGGTGATAAATGGCTGGGAGAAGGCAGCAGAGAAGAGCAAAGGATGCAAGAACAACCTTAGAGTGTGAAAGAAGTTTAAAAGATGTGTAGACATGATGTTAAAGGACATGGTTTAGTGGTGGACTTCACAGTGTTAGGTTTATGGTTGGACTCGATGATCTTAAGGGTCTTTCCCAACCTCAATGATTCTATGATGCTACAGAGAGAAGCTGGTCAGCAGTTCATCTTCAGTGCATGGGTGCCCTGTCTGCAGTTGGGCATCATTCCCCGAGGTTCCTTGGGTGGCTAAAGCTTGTCTATCCCTCTCTGACTCATGCTAATCCCCCACCTGAGGAACAGCCACAGGGTTAAGCTCATGTCTTCTCTGCTGGCCTCATATACAATACCTAAACTGGTTAAGGCAAGAGGGGCCCGGGAGAAACATAAGAGTGTCAGTCCAGGGATAGAAATGGATGTTGCCATAACTAAGACTTTAGACCATGAGCTAAAGAACTAAAATTTGGTAGCTGGACATTAAAAAAAATCCTATCCCTTAGATGTGGTAGGGAAAATCCTTTCACGTGCACTTAGAAGTGGATGGTCTATATAAGCAGGAGGAGAAGAATCGAAGGCTATGAAGCTAGACTGGGTTTGGCTCTGGATTTCTCAGCTTTAGCAAATTCTCAGTGAGATCTCCTTTTACACTTGTGAGCAGTGTTAGGTGAGGTCCCCGGTTCAAGAAATAGTCTCTTCATCAGTCTCCTATGGAAGGAAAGCAGGTTTTGTCGCAAAGTTACGCCATGCCTGTGGATTCATATGAAATCCTAACTCTACTCGAAAGCCACATTTGGGAAAGCACCAGCTTGTTTCCCAGCAGCACTGACGGGGTGTGAGCAGTCATTTGAACCTAGTCTGACAAGTGGAGGAGAGCAGCTTTTCAGCCCCAAATCCCATTCCTCTGCAGTTACTGACATGACAGCTCTGTGATTATTGAGATGATGGCTAAAACCCATTATGCCATGAAAATGCCACTCATCACGCTCTACCAGCTTCAGTTTTGTGCCTTGTTCTGAGAGGCATGATGTACCAGGGTGCATCTCTGCTGTAAAGAGCAAACAGTGCCATTACCTCCTGGGTAACAATGAGAAGAAAATGAATAGAGGCTGAAATATGAAGTGCCGTTATAGGAAATTGGTTCACTATTAGCCTGTATTTGCTAGTGCAGTTACAGAGCTCAGCTCTGTATAGAAACACACACACAAAAAAGAAAACCAGAAACACAGTTTGTGGCTCAAATTTCAGATGCACGCTGTCAGCCTTTAGTACCCGTGTAATTGTCAGTGGAGTCCCTGTGGACATCCAGCTTTAGACTTCCTTAGCAATAACTTGCCTGATCTGGAGGCAGTGGGTTGACTTTGATTTATGTGACTCTGGTTCAATTCTTAACTTCGTAAAATAAACATTTTGTCTGCAGAGCTGAAAAGAAGCTACCTGTTTCCATCAGAAGTTTTTTTGGGACAAAGAGTATTTCTCACTGTGTACCTAGCACAATAAGGATTGATCTCAGATGGAGTCTTGCTTTAATACAGTAATTAATGAAACAGTAACGATATTTCCTTTGTGCTAAGAGTCGTGAGCAGGTTTCCGTGGCAACAGTCCATGCACAAGCTTCTTGCCTGTAGCAAATGTGAAGTTATTTGAATCATTTAAATTATTCTAAAGAAAGAGGACTGGTGGAACTTGAATTAACTCAGATTTACTGCAAGGCAAAAGTACACACAAGGGCAGTTACCTCAGGTCTGTTGATGCATAGAAACTTTTCACCCTGCATTAACTCACTGGTGTGTTTGAACCCTCCAAGCTACCATAGGAGCTTTTACCTCAGAAATGTATGTATTTTCACTACATTTACTTTTTCTCTCTCTAGCCATTTTCTGTCAACAGAATCCACGCTCATTTTATACTAGGATTGCAGTCTGCATCAGATCTTCATCTTTATACTCCTGAGAGGGAAGAAGAACATATTCTTGCCTGACTTCTTCAGCAGCTATAATGAGTGAGAAGACAAACCCCAGGCTGGAAAAGAGGCAGAATAAACAGCAGGAGGAACTCTCTGCTGTTTCACCATCTCTTTGCTTCTCTGGGAACTGAGGTCTCCCCTAGAAATAAAATCATGCTGACTCCAGGTTGCCGGGGTGGAACAGGTCACTTGGGTCCTAGGCTCAAAAGCATGCTGGGTATATGAAGACTCAGGCAATTAAGTAGGTTTGTTTAATTTGAATGTGTGGAGGGAGAAGGAAAATAGCCAAATTATTTGATATTTAAAGATGACAAATGGATGGAATAGGAGACCTGCCCATTTTTGTTGGCCTGCTGTAAGGTCAAAGAAGGACGGGGGACATGGGATCCAATGCAGCATGGTCCTTTTTGGCTGCTGATTCCCCTATGTGTCTTCTGCCAAAAGAGATGTTCCTTAGGAGCAGATGGTGAGGCAGTTCTAAAAGAGAAAGTTTGAGATGGGGAGAATTATTCCAGACCAAAGCTTTTTATAATTTATTTGCTGTATCAGTGAGTTCTTTCATAGCCAGAGAGGCAAAGAAGCAAATGGCTTCTGGAGAAAAAGTATTAATTATAATGCAGATCTTTTAGGCATGTTCTTTCTAATGCAAGAGAAAGTGCCTCAGCAGATCAAGAGACAGACAATATCAATAATCACTTTATTTCCCTTCCAGTGGGAAATTCTGAATACATCACAGTGAATTCATTTTTAAAGGGCTTCACTACCATTTTTTGAGAAAAAAAACCCAAGCAAATATTTTCTTCCACTATTTTTTTTCTTGTATTCATCCAGCATCATAGACTAGAACTGTTGCTTGGCTCCATGTATAAGGCCTGTATGGACCTGATTCTTTGGGCAAATCTGTACTGCAGGGATGTGAAACATACTGAACTAATTGGAACATCAACAAAATTCATGATCAGGACCTGGTCCAGTATGGAATATTAGACTTGGACAATCTAATATTATCACTTGGTATCTAACATGAAAATATAGGTTTAACACCTTGGTGATTTGGTGGAAAAAGTTTCTTGGCCTCTCTGGAATGCAAGGAGATCTGCAGCTAAGTATTGAATTTAAAGCTAGACCTCGTAGAGATCAAAGTGAGGCTTTTGAGAATATCAGTTGATTTCTAATCTGTGAACCACGGATGCCTTACACTACTGTTGTTCCAATGTTTTAGCTCAGATGACTCTTAGAGACAAGACATAGGGCTAGAAGGACCACGGAACCAAACTATTGACTCATTCTTCACCCACATGAAGTCTGGAAGTGTGGCCCACTAAATTTAGGCCTGGAAAAGGTCCACATGGCAAAATCCCTGAAGAAAAGAGAAAGCCGAGTTATTCAAAAGCTCCTGCATTCTTTGTTTTTCAGGTCTAAAAATATTTTTGTATAAGAGACTTCAAGCCGCTTTTTGTGCTAAACACACAAATGGAAATCTCACTGCACTACACACATTATTTCACTAAAATAAATATTGTTGCCTTTAATATTTAAAGAGATTTTTGAAACAGTCACAGAGGATGAAAAATACAAGCCAGCAAAAACAGTCTGTGTCTCGGAGCCCTACAGAGGTGTATTTCAACTCTCCTGCTTTAATTTCTTTAGCTCTCAAGGAATTCCAAGGTCTCTGAAATGGCATGCTGGGCAGGGAAAACAGAGCTGTTGTCCCCAGGGCTTCTGTGGCTCTTTATTACTCGCGATCACAGGATTTTTTGTTCAGTGTAGGCCGAGGAACTGCTTCATGTACTCCTCAAAGCTGTTGAAATAGCAAATGTGCTAAATCCACTGTATCCCAAACACCAGCAGGCACTGTCTATTCCTCAGGGTAGGACAGGGAATGTGGGATTTCCATCATTCTGTCTGTGCCACCAGAACAGAGTTCAGCATCAGTTGAAGTTAATAGGAACTTTGCTGTTGGTTTTACTGGGACGAGGACAATTAACATGAGCAAAGAGATTCTTGTCCTTCATAGACAGATTTCAGATGAGTTTCCTTGCCTTAACCCCATCCCAGAGCTGTATGGCTCATCCTGCTAGACCTGTAACAACTGAGCTTGTCCCTCCGTGATGCTGAAGAGACAGCCAGGGTGCCATGTAGTAAACAGCAAACCTGTACTCCAAATACCTCTTCCCTCCATGTGATTTCCCTCAAACACTCAAATTTTACATGTGTCAAATTATATATCTGGTTAATAAACTTAGAAAGTTGTGAGGGAAGCTTGTGGATGTATTCTCAAGCAGGCTGAATCCAGAGTGATACTGAATGTAACTGGTCACAGCTGCTGGGACCAGAATTGCTAACAAAAAAGCAGCCACCGGTTCTCTGTTTTTTGCCCCTAGTTCCTTAAATATTGCAAATAGTAAAGGGAGGGAGAGATAAGCCATTGCTGATTTGCTCATTGATGACCCTGGTGATGGGTCTGGAGCACAAGTCTTATGAAGAGCGGCTGAACGAACTGGGGTTGTTCAGCCTGGAGAAAGGAGACTGAGGGGAGACCTTATCTCTCTTTACAACTACCTGAAAGGAGGTTGTAGTGAGGTGGGGGTTGGTCTCTTCTCCCAAGTAACAAGCAATAGGACAAGAGGAAACATCCTCAAGTTGTGCCAGGGGAGGTTTAGGATGGGTATTGGGGAAAATTTCTTCACTAAAAGGGTTGTCAAGCATTGGAACAGGCTGCCTTGGGAAGTGCCGGTGTTGTCATCTCTGGAGGTATTTAAAAGACACATAGATGTGGTGCTGAAGGACACAGTTATTTGGCAGTACTTGAGGGACACAGTTATTTGGCAGTACTTGGTTAGTGGGAACTTGGCAGTGCTAGGGTAACGGTTGGACTCAATGATCTTAAAGGTAAATATAATGCAGCCAACACAGCCAATGAGCTTAGGGCTGCCTTGCAATGTCCATTTAAAGCAGAATTCAAATGCTTTTGCGTCCTCAGTCTGTTTCCCAATTATTGCATTTCATTGTAACAGTGATTATGCATATTCTCCACATCTGGCATCATGGTCCTTCCCAAGGATCATTTCTTACTGCCCTGTCCCATTCAACTGGAAAATTTCCACTCTATTGAACAGAGGAAGGATTGTTAAAAAAGGCTCATTTGGGGACTGTTCTCCTCCTTTATTTTCTATGACTTACACTCTCACAAAGTCTTATGTTACATGCAGTCAGAGAAAAGAGGATTGAAAGGCTCCTGGCAAGGTTATCTACTCCAGCTCCTGCCTTAGGGCAGGGTAGACTATGGACCATTTAACCATTCTCCTATGGAAATTTCTCAGAGTTTCATCAGATGGGACCAATAGAGCCAAGCACACACTCCAGAAAACATTCCAGTGAGATTTTAACTGAAAAACTCCTCTTCCTCAACTCCTTGTAGATGCTTCATTCTGCTTGGAGATCATACATACCCAGGACCCTTCTTGGGCACTGAGCTCAGCAGGCAGAGGGTGACCTCATCACTGGACTGTCTTGCTGCCCAAAACAGGACAGTTGCATCCAAACTGCCTGTTGGGAACAGCCCCTGCCTTGTGCCAGTGCTTCAACTTTGAGCAGAAATTGTGCAGGGCAGAGTTAGCTAGTCCAGGCTGCAACAGTGCCAGGGACTGCTGTAGTGGTTTAGCAGAATAGATAATTAAGTTTGAGCATTTAACTCTGTCTCTGCCACTGTTTATTGCCAGTATAGGTCCAGCTTTGGAGTTTTCCTTCACTACAGGCTGAGCAGTCTGATCTTGGTCCGCACATCATCACTGGCAGCAGTGCTGAGCACACCCACGTTAAGTCAGTGAGTGGCTAGGAAATGCTTGGGTTTGGTGACTTCTCAGCTAATTTAAGTTGTAAAACGTTAGTTTTCTTTTTAAGTTCTGATCACATTTCGCTGATCTGAGTTTGCTGTGGAACAAAGGAGAGGTGTTCACTACAGAGCACTGCCTGGAAGGAAATTCTGTGGGTTAAAAAGGATGTTATTTCTTGGGACAGAGATGGCTGCCTCTGCCCTGTATGATGGTGCAGCACAGGGTCCGAGCTGGTTGCATTGAACGGGAATATCTGATGTTGACTGGAGCTCTTTGGGGACAGGGATGTCCAGGCTGTATCCCTTGAGCTGCTGCAGCAGCCGCCAAGCACTAGCATGCAGGGTGCATACTGAAAGCACTTCTTGGTTCTTGCTCTATTACTATTTATAGAGCAGGCATGTCCCCTTCTCCTTGCCGTTCTTCTGCTGCCACGAAACGATGCCAGAGAGGGGCTCAGCTGGTTATTAAGAATCTACTTCCCATCTTTGCTTTCCCAGTCTTCGCCTTTCCTGCTAGGGGGGGCCTCTGCTCTTGGTGAAATTATGCAATTAAATCTCCTCAGCCATCTCCTTACCGGCCTCTTGGTGGTAGTCTTAACACAGCCTATTCACCACCTGCCTTTAACTAAAGGCGTAGATCTCCACCCTGCTCTAGGAGAAGTAGCGTTTTTAAGTAGATACTAAATATATACAAAGTTTACGGACACAAAGCGAGATTTTTAAGGGATTTGCCAGAAATACAGAAGCTGTGCATTGCTGATGCACTTCAGGGCTTCTCTTGTGCAAAGTACAGCTCTGAGGTCTGTCAGATATCCCTGAAGCACAGATGTTGGGATCCAGTCCGTACAGTGAGGCAACAAAGGCAAAAAGAATAGGGAGGTTGTCATTTGCATACTTAGCAGTTTGTTTAGTGCCAGGCAAAAAAAAAAAAAAAAAAAGAAAAAAAAAAGAAAAAAGTGTTTTGCCACACTGCAGGAACGTTCTCTGGTGAATACAGGGGCAGGTTTAATTCAGTGTCTCCTTTCTAATAGAGACCCGAATGGCCAAGGAACAGCCTTACGGTGCAGAGGAAACACCATGTGGAGTCTGAGGAATTCAGGGTGCGTGAGATTTGTTAGAGCCTTCCTGCAAACATCCATCCTGTGTGCTGGAACAGGATTAAGACCTACATACAAATTTAGAAAATCCCTGAGAAGCATCTAGATCAGGGTGAAAATAAGGATGGTTTCAACTAGTCATTAGAGTTGAAATCTAAGCATGGGATCTAATCTTAAGAACAACTTGAAACAACTGCCCCAAGATCAGCTCTTGATCACCAAGAAGTCATTGGCAGATAAAACTGACCTCAAAGTCTGGATTGGAATAAGTAGGATTATACATTGCAAGTTACTCAAACTGACTTAAACTTCCCACTCTGGACCAACCATGAGCATGGATTGGCTCGCAGTTCTCTTTGGTGTCTGCCTTGGCCACTCAAACTACTACAGCTTCTGCTCTGCAATGAGTTGGATGAAGGCTTTTCCAAAGCAGAAAATAGTTACTAAGGAGATAATACATATAACGATATATAAAGATATGAATATAAATATATATAAAGATATTTTCTAAACACATACTATATGCTGAAGATATTTTTTGTGGCTGCATTTAGGCTGGTGGAATTGCTGCCCCTTTCAATTCAGGCTGAACCTGGATGGCCTTTAATGCAGGGTTAATCTGGCAGTTGATATGTTCCTGTGGTAGCAGCTCTTTTGGTAGACCTTCAGTCTCTTCCCATATTCCAGAAAGTCCCTTTTTACAGGTAAGGTAACACTAGATGAGGGTCAACAGCTTTTATACTGGTGTCATATATTCTAAGCTGTCAGATTCCCCAAGATTTCCCAAAGACGGAACTCAGTTTTCCCATTTTGAGGTCTTGGGGAAAAATTTCACACAAGACAGCCTTTCCCATTTACCCTGTGAAGAACAATAAAAAGACAAGGTGGACATAAGAGAGAAAGGAAGAAAGCCAGACATGACCATCATGAGAGAAAGATTTCACAATTACAGAATTAGAAGCAAATGGCATTAGAAATATACTACAGAGTTACGTCCAACTCCTTCTTTTTTCCTGCTAGCCCCATCAGGTAACAGTTTAAACTAAGATAAGTGGTTCTCATATCCTTTGCCATTCTCCGAGACCACTAAAATAGAAAGTTTCCAACACCTGCTGCAAGCATATTAATAATCAGATGAAATATTAATACCTACAAATCCTAAGAGTTAACCCGCTTCAGCCATTCTCAATTAATAAAAAAGAAGAATGCCTGCAGGAAGGAAACAGGACCTAAATATCTGCCCTAGGAGGTCCCTTTAGAGATCATAATTGCTGGGAGGGCAATGATTAGGACATGGGGATTTTGCTGGCTCTGTAATGAAGCATAGAGTGCTGTGTGTGTAAACACTACCGCTGTTGCTACTAGCGCTATGAGGTGTGAAAAGGGGCTACAAAGTCCCTTCTTCCTTGGACATTGCAGGATAGGCTACCTTAGTGGCCCAAGCATCCGTACGGTAGCCAGGAGACCTGATTTCAGTCCCCATTTTGTCACTTTCTGGGTCAAGTTGGCCAGTTGTCACAGTCACAGAATCGCAGAATGGTAGGGGTTGGAAGGGACCTCTGGACATCATCTAGTCCAACCCTCCTCCTGCCAAAGCAGGGTCACCCAGAGAAGGCTGGATAGGAACGCATCCAGGAGGGGTTTGAATATCTCCAGAGGAAACTCCACACCCTCTCTGGGCAGCCTGTTCCATGGCTCAGGTACCCTCACAGTAAAGATGTTTTTCCTCATGTTGAGATGAAATTTCCCATGTTCCAGTTTGTGCCCGTTGCCTCTTGTCCTGTCACTGGGCACCACTGAAGAGTCTGGCCCCATCCTCTTGACACCTGCCCTTTAGATATTGATAAGCATTGATGAGTTGTCATCCCATCGTTCATTGATCAGTTGTCATCTCATGTTTGCACCTCAGTTTTCCTTACTGTAAATGCCTTCAGCAGGACATCATTTTCTGTAAATGTCTTGAGTAGAACAGATTAAAACCGCTTGCTCTGTCTGAGGTTTCACCTCCATTATTTATCATAATCTAAAAAAGTCAACTTTTTTTGCTGGTCTCCTATTATTCCTTCCATTTGTCACCCTTTTTGAGCTCAGCCTTTAAACCCTCAGCATTTTGGCTTGAGACCTGCCCATGGAGTGGCTGCACTGCCTCCAGCGAGGGTCAGGCACTGTCCCCCAGGTCTGTGTTGCTGTGGCCTCCTTGGACACAGCGCCACCCCAAATGCCAGCTCCACTCTCAGGATCCTCTTTCCTTTCTCCTCCACCGCTGCTGGCTCCATGCATCACCCCTCGGAGGTATGAAGAACCACGTTGAAGGCAGAAAGTAAGCCATCGGGTTTAGAACAATCTCTCCAGGGACCTTTCCTTATCTGCTACTTGCAGTCTGCCTCTGTCGTCTTGGCACACCTCTGGCTGCCCAAGTATGAGTAATGTCAGCAAGAACCCGTTGGAGCCAATGAATAATTTTTACTCCATTTCTCTGGCTAAAAGCTCTTATTACCCAATGATTGTCCCTTCCTTTCTATGTCTCTGCAGCATGGAAACAGCTCTGAGTGGAGCTTGAAAGCAAAACCTCCGTGCTGCCCCTCAACACTCCTGGCTTTACCCTTGCAAGGAAACAGGGCAACAACTCTCCGGGGCCTCACTGGGAGTGGAGAAAGGCCTTTTTTTCAAAATTGGATTGTAAGCGGTGTGGGGGCAAGGATGATATTCAGCGACTTTTTGCATGCCCAGCTGAGCTGCTGTAGAAATGAAAAAAGTTGATCACGCTTTTCCCCTAAGTCTCTCTTTCTCTCTTCACTTTTTTTCTGCTGGAACCTTGGAGCTCCAGCAAATGGGTGCCATTATGTGCTCCAGGTGATTTACAGTGGCAGAAACAAAGCAAACTGTCCATTAAGGGTTACAATTGCTAGAATAACAGAATCCAAAGATTATCTTGCTCAAGTACCTGCTACCCCTCACTTTGTGGCAGCGGCAATGTGAATAAGTCCCTTTCTTCTGCATGGGTTGCAGAGTTTGTGGCAGAAGAGAGCTGTCAGGGAGGTCCTGGGCTGCCTTGTGGTGCTGCCAGCAGTTGGTTAAGAACTTGCTGTGGTTCAGGATTTCTTGTTTGTTTGTTTGTTTGCTCTGTATTCATTTTTCGCTTCAATAGCAGGAATTTCACATGAAGCCCCATTCTGAGGAGAGTATTATCTTCCAATTAGCTCATCTTGGCTGGGAAAGATAGTCTTGGAAGGGTCTGTCTCCACTGGACACTCTTCAAGTACTGGATGTTTGGATGACTGAAAAGCTTATTGAGGCTAGGTACAGCTCTGCCAGCAAGGTAGTGCACATAAACACTGCAACACTATTTTATTTTATTATTCCTGTTGCTCCGTTTTTCACGTGAGCTTGGTTTTCTATAGATTTCTGTCTGAGGGCTAACTCTTGTGTGGACTCTCTAATATATCCTAAGAGTTAAGCTCACAGTTTATCTTTTTCTACAATGCAGGAGTTAATAAGGACTTTTTCCTCTACCTGGCTGCTTATTTGCATGAAACTTGTAAGATAATATCTTTGAAGGCTCCTTCCCTGTGCCAAACTTGGTCTATCAGGGAGTGTAGTGATAGGAGGAGGGGTAATGGTTTTAAACTGAAAGAGGGGAGATTTAGACTAGATATTAGGAAGAAATTCTTTACTGTGAGGGTGGTGAGACACTGGAACAGGTTGCCCAGAGAAGCTGTGGATGCCCCATCCCTGGAGGTGTTCAAGGTCAGGCTGGATGGGGCTTTGAGCAACCTGGTCTAGTGGGAGGTGTCCCTGCCCAGGGCAGGGGGGTTGGAACTAGATGATCTTTAAGATCCCTTCCAACCTGAACCATTCTATGACTCTATGATCCTACATTCATCAACAGATTAAAAAAAAAAAAAAAAAAAGTAAGACCTATGTATGCACAGGGGTGGAGGGTTCGTGTGTTCAAATCCTGATGTATATACGGAGAAAGAGATCTTCTCCCAAATCCAGATTTCAAAGAAGGGAGGAAGGGGAAATGTCCTTTTCAGGGAAAAGAAATTGGGTCTGCAGCACAGCTGTCTAGGAAAACGGAGCCAAAGCCTTGTCCCAATTCACAAAGCCATTCTTCCCGAAATAGCTGGTGTGCTGAGTGGCAGCAATGTGCGCTGTTTGCTGGGAGAGGCAGCCAAGTAGAACAGAACAGGAAGGCTTAAAATGAGGTTGACTTACCTGCTCCTGTGGCCACATGGGTGTCTCTTTGGCAGTGCGGAGAACTTCTCGAACATCTGTTTTTCAAGCTTTTTTCTACCCACCTTCATCCAGCAAGGACAGAGATCTGTCCCTAGAAATGTTCTTAGAAGGATGCTGAGGTGAATGCATTGTATTTGCTTTGTCAGTTGGATTTCCATCCCAAATTGGGTAAATAGCTCATTTAAATGTTGGCTTAATACAATGTATCTCCAAACCTTAAAGAAAAGAGACTTAGAATAATTTGATAAGGCATCATTAAAGCAGCTAGTGGAGAAATATTTGGTAATATAGCTACTGTGATGGAGGGTATGGTTTTGGCTCATAACATTGCTTGCTTTTACAGTAACAAACTCAACACAGTTATTTGTTTTCTGAACATGCCTAATTTGTCTGCCAGGAATTTATGAAGCTTTTTTGGTTTGATAAGAAACAATTTTGTTTGGGTTTGTTTTTTTTTTTTTCTTGTAGAACCATTTCTTGGTGAATATTTCACACTACCATAGCTGATGTGATAAACCAAATATCACCTGGTCATACTCTAAGGCAGGCCATGGCATGCTGTGGCCAGATGTTCAGTCTGTGTTCATGTCTGATTGTGTAACTGGTCCACCAAAACACCTGGTAATCTTATGATTAGAGGCTTCTTTACTAAAGATGAGACAATTTTTTGGCCTTCTTTCCTAAATAAAATAGTTAATAATGATTGCTGATAAAATATAATCATGGCAGGTCAGCTATGACCCTCTCCATCATTAATTTTCTTCTGCTACTTACTATGGAAGAACTTGATAAGAAAGGTGTAATCCAGCTGTGAACTTTCCCTCCGTTTGGCATCTAATAACAAAATGCAATTTTGTGAGCAGGTTGATAAAGTTAATAAAGGCACGGTTGTGGACATCTGTAGCTTTTGCAAAACCACATGTTCTGAAATTTGCACAAAAGCCTTTAGGGAGCAGAGCAGTGTAAATGAAATTCCTGAGCATGAATGAGTGTATCAGAGCAGTGGGGCCAGTGTGCAACCAAGGCTCCACTGCGCTGTTCTGTGTAACCACAAAGTAAGGCAATGTCTGTTCCTTGGAGTGTCCATTCATGGGTGGGTGAGGGAGAGTTATGGAAAGAAATGAGGCTGATGAGGACCAGATGAATGGTCAAACAACCAGATTTGGGGACTGAATGTTGATTTTTGGAGCACTTGGTTAACCCCCAGCCCTGCTGGCTTTCGTAGTTCTTTTGTATTTGTACAAATATATTTCTACATGTACTGTTTCCATATTTTCACAATTAAAAGTTCCTTTTCCAAACTCTACCAATACAAACAGGGGTCTAAGAGAAAACTGTTGTAATACCTGATGGGGTGGGACTGACTGAACTTTGCATTATTCTAGACTCATTCATTATTTCAAGGTTAAAATCTACTTTCCTTAGGATTTTCTTTTTTTTTAAAAAAATTGTAAGATTTCAGAAAGGATATTATTACATGTCAAGATCTTTTTCAAAGATTCTTTAGAGAAAACATTCATAGAATTGTTATCATTTTCTATTAAAACCTTCTATTAAACTATTTTTTTCTATTCTAGATTGTAAGGAAGCATATATATGTGCACTGCAAGCTGTATTGCAGTTCCTTTTGGAAGTGTGTATGAATAGTATTAACTAAATCCTACCTAGATCAATGGTATACACTTGTGTGTGCTTGTGCACGTTGCACACACTTGTGGACACTGTGTATGTGTATGAACATGCATTAAGTAAGCTCAGCAGCTTCTAAAACTGGCATTTCATGGGATGAGATGATGTTGTGAGATGCCTGTTTGAAAAGCAGAAGAGAAATGTTCTTATCCATGAAAATAAAATAAAGTAAAATAAAATAAAATAAAATGAAACAGGACTAAAGAAAACAAAGCATTCGACACTATCCCTATTTAGTGACCAGCAAAGAAATCTTAGTAAGGATAAATCTCCGTTTTCTGTTTGGTCTACTGTACTTGTTGTATATACATATATACCTATTACCATCTAATTATAATCCATTAAATCAATTAAATTACCTTCTCTGATATTTCCTATTTAGGGAAGTAAACCAGTTAATCTGCAAGTGATAACTCTTGTGAATACTAATCATCATTTGCACGGAAGACGTTCCCTGACTTGAAAGATGGTGAAGATGGTCGCACTTCTGGAACTCACTAGCTCTTATATCACATTAATTCCCACACTATTGTGTCTCCAGAAGGAAGAGCTCGGTTATGTTGGACACAGGAGGTCTGTGGTCAGTTGTGGAGAACCAGACACTCTTGTTGACACTTAATATCTTTCTACAGTTAATGGGAAAGAAAAAAAAAAAAAGAAGAAAAATAGGATGAAATAAACTTCTCTCTGGAGACATCCATTTGTCTCACTGACCGTGGCAGGAGCTGAGGGTAACTCTTCAGAGTCTGGTGTCAGGTGAATCCACCCCTGATGGCAGGGTTAGATATGTACTAAAAACCAGTTTTTAAAGGCTAATGGACCCTAGTTGTTGGGGGCTAGTACTTAGGACAGTGTTTAAATGATATCCTCTGAAGATAACCTCTACTCCCTCAGCTGCCTTCTTCAGGGTTTAGATAGTACTGTTTTGTTCCCTCTGCCAATATTTAGATTTTCTCTGGGGTCAAGAAAAGTCTTCTACTAAGAGGAGCTGGGGCAGTTTCTCTGCAGTGCCCATGGTCACAGAGTGGAGCCAGCCATAATAGAAAGAAAAAAAAAAAAAAAAAAAGAATGTAGCAAAATCCTTACTCTTGGCAAAACTACAAAACCTGCAAGGACAGGATCAGATCTGTGCTAAATAATTCAGGCCTGGGTCCAGCTGTCTCTCATGTGTGTTGCTTCAGCAGGGTGGCTGCTCTTGGCTAGTCCTAACGTACTGCTTTTAGGTGGCGTGCTGGTTATAAAGGTTTATACTGTCAATAATGAGCAAAACTCCTATTAATTTTTGGTACTTGGGTTTGAGGCATTACCAACCTGCTCATTAGCATATGTTATTGTCTTCTGCTTTTTTTTGGGGGGGGGTGTGTATAAATGTTTCTTCACCCATTGGAGAATATCTCTTTTTATAGTAGATATCAGTAATTTCTGTGATGCATGTGTTTCCTATTTTCCACTTTGCAGAACACCAGACAGTCATGAAAAATGGTTACAATAAGTTGTCCACATAACCCATGTGCAAAAAAACTCGCCTGCTTTTCAGGACAGGCAGGGAAAGATTGTGTAATTTAAAGGAAAGTCTGAAGTTACCTGTAAACTGGAATAGATGCAATTATCATCTGCTAAAAGTTCATGTGCTACTTGTGCCAGGGAATTGTCAGTCACCAGGGAATGGTGGTGGGGTCACACGTAAGAGCGCTGTTTATGTGCTATTTTCTTTTTATAGCTTAAATCAATAAGCAGATTGAGCTGAGCTGGATCGATCCTTCTGAGTTTTATTTACAATTATCCTTTAATGGTTAATACAGTAGTGGAACATACTACAGCAATTCGTTCTGAGGCAATGTATCTTTGGCTCAGCCTGAATCCAGCTGAACTCCATGTGTTTATAGCAGTATATCCGTGCTTAAGCCCTTTGCTAAGTGGGGACTTGTGCAAGGCTTTGCAAGGTGATGAAGGATGGTAACAAAGGCTGATGTTAGCCACAGGAGGACAGACACACAATGTTCCCTCTTTAGTGGATGGAGAAAGAGCCTCCTGCAGAGGGCAAGGCAGTGCAAGGGTAATTTTCTGAAGGGACTTCCATTTTTTATTGGGGGAATGTAAGACAAATCTGCTGCGCCCAAGCTTAGTCTTTTGTGGACACCTTTCTTAGAGGATATAGCCTCTCCTTAACGAACCACCTCATCTCTCTTTCCATGAACGCCTCCCCTATTTGCCCAAAGCCACCCATGCCTGCAGTCCTGTGCTGATGTGCCAGCTGTTAAGGATGAGAAATGCTTGCAAGAAAAGGAGAGCAAGAAATTGCAAGTAAGTGTGGAACAGCTGGCCTTTCCAAAGGTCCCCGCTGCTCTCACCACCGCAGAAAAAACTGTTCAGGATGCTTCTGGGAAAGGGTTGTTAATCTTCCCCTTACAGATCTCTCTTTTAAAAATGGTCTTAGTGCAACCTTTATTAATTAAAATGCTAGCCTAGCAATATTCCCCAAAACACAAAATTAGATTCTGATCTCTGTTCTGTGCATATAAATCTGGGTTATGTCCACAGATCTCAATTCTGTAAATGCGTGCTACTGAAGATGAGACACTTCTCTATGTTCTCTAGGTATAGCCTGAAGAAGTTCACAGAATCGCAGAATCACAGAACGATATGGGGTTGGAAGGAGATCATCTAGTCCAAACTCCTGCCAGAGCAGGTCCAACTAGAACAGGTTGCACAGGAACTTGTCCAGGTGGGTTTTGAATGTCTCCAGAGACAAAGACTCCACCACCTCTCTGGGCAGCCTGTTCCAGGGCTCTGCCACCCTCAAAGTGAAGAAGTTCCTCCTCATGTTTAGGTGGAACTTCCTATGTTCAAGTTAATTAATACACACCTACTATTTAGAAACCTCAAACTTCTATGTAAGTTTAAACCAGTTTATTCATAAATACTAGAAATGCAAGAGGCACAACACCACCAAGTTATCATGTATCAGAACCAGAAGGTTCCCATTTCTCATTTCATGAATGAAACTTCAGTCTAATGAAAATCAGAGACAAACCTCCTGCTTCTAGCTGGACTCATGTTCCCTCT
Source organism: Numenius arquata (assembly GCF_964106895.1). Taxonomy (NCBI): domain Eukaryota; kingdom Metazoa; phylum Chordata; class Aves; order Charadriiformes; family Scolopacidae; genus Numenius; species Numenius arquata. The sequence continues at coordinate 73,968,266 of NC_133578.1, forward strand.
TCTGGAGATTTTAAACACCTTGCCAAGTACAACTTGTAAACCAACAACAGCTGAGAATAGACTCAGAAGACCTAAACACCACTTCTTTTCTTTTGCCGTAAAATCTGATCTCTCTTGGTAAAGGTGAAACCATTCTTTTTTCACCGAGTGGCAGGAGAGAGGAGACTAAAATAAAGTGAAATCAAAAGGAGAGCAACACTCAGTGGACAAATCCTTGGTAAAGGCCATTCAAGTCAACATAAGAGGTGGCCCACAGTGGCTAATGTCTCTCGGCAAGTGTAATGCCAATTCCAATCACCCTTCATGCCTTTGTATAGGGAAGGACTAAAATATAATCAATCTTGGTCATACTTCTCATGAATTCAAGGAGAAAAAAAATAATAATCCCACAAATGAGTATTTTCCCTCAAATATCTAGAAAACCGAGAATCCTTCATAGGAACGCCTCAATTGTATTAAATTTTACAGGATATTAGTAAAATATTACAATAAAATGGAAGTACTTCATTTTGACTTCATCATACCATATAATAATTGAAACTACAAAGACAGGGCTAGAAAAAAGTAATTCCTTTCTTTTTTAAACAGTTGAAGCTTTACAGTTTGTTTTCTTTTTGCATGTGAACAGATGGCAACTTTTGCTGTTATAATTTTTCATCACAAAAGACTGATTGATTCTCTAGTTGTTAGGGCATTTATCTCTTATGGGGAAAACTTAAGTTCAAATTCCTGCTTTGAATCAAATAAGGCAGGTTCTCAACCTGTATCCCTTTCTTTGCTAACCTCTAAGCTATAATTTTTAAAAATGGTATTGATTTTTTTTTTTTTTTTTTTTTTTTTACTGTGCTGGTATCCATTGCCATTTAAATTCTGTCCTATATGTGAGAAACCTTTCTTGAGAAAAGTTTAACTGGATGTTGTCATATACAACCTAACATTTAATACTGAATCTTCTGATTGGAAGATTATGTTTTGATGAACAAGCCTGATCATTTAGACCTCGGCCCCTGTTTAACAAAAAATAGAAGAGCAAAAACCTGGCCAATTCTATCCCTCTTTTCTTTTTCCAATGCCTACAAAATTACTGCTTTCAGTAAAAATGAATATAAACATGAGCATTATCTAGGAGGATTTCTGGCCAGCAAGTTCCAATCTGTAATTTGGTCCAGTTTTTAAACCAAGGTCTGAAACTCAATAAACCCACTAATTCAGGAGCTGAAACAGAAAGGGAAATGGAAAGAGCAAAAGCAGGAAAATCTACCTGTGACTTTTTCATTTCACTTGCTATAGCAGTTTCTTTACTGCCATTTTGTTTTTATCAAATGAAATATCTGTTATTTAAGAGTTAACATTACAGGAATTCTTATCTCTTATGTTTTCACAAATATTGTCTGTCCTGCCAATGTTATTCCAGGATCCATCTACTTTTTTTCTAGTTCTTCCTCAGTAACTACAAAATTTCCAATTATTATTGGGTAGGTGTGTGCATGTAGTGACACTTTCACAGCTAAATACCAGAAATTTACTTCAGGTCTTCCTTCCCAATATACCAGGAAACTATTAAAATAATTTCCTCATTCTATCTCTTGTCTATTTAAGAAATTATGAATTAAATTTCTAGCTTTATTTCTAATCAGGAGAACTAGAAAAGTTTTTTCCTATTTTTAAATAGGAAAAGGAGATTCTTTTATGGTAATTTGATTCATGAGAACTGGACATTTATGAAAATAATAAAGCCAAAGCCAGACAAAAATTCACCAGCAATGGTAAGTCTCTCTACTGAGTTGCGATAGCTGTTAAAGCTGCATGAATCTTTTCTTAACTACAAGGAATTCCCCAATATGCTCAAGATGTCCCCTTTCTAAGAGAAGCTACTTGCTGTCTCCCTGATGCCTTTTATGTAAATTGTCTAAAAATCTGACCTATTGAGGAAGTCCCATTAGAAAGGCCATTGGCAAAATCAATCCCTAAGCTCTGCTTTTTTCCTCTCCTTTTGCTTTCTGATAACAAAAGGAAGATAGTCCTGCCAGGACAGGGCAGGGAAATGAGATACAAACTTTCCTTGTAGAAAATTGCATTTAAATCTCCACTCAAGTTTTTAAAACACAGGGGCCCGGTCTGACACGTACTAAAGTCAGATTTTTCTTTGACTGAGAAAGCTTTGAATTATCCCCCATTGATGTGCAATTACTTAGACGTTGAGTAAAGCAAAATCTCTGCCCCAGACCGACTCCAACGGGAACCCATTTCCTGAGAGTCTTTCAGGAGACTCTGGAGGGAAGAGTTTGCCTTCTCATCTCCCAACTGTCTGATATTTTCAACACCTTGAGTAAATTGCCGTTTGATGACTTGTTTATTTTTGGAATCTGTTGATGCAGGCACATAAAATGGGGCAGAGGATAAGGTCTTATCTGTAGATGGGAACCCAACTGGGTAAATAATGATTATTTTTGGCAAGTTTAGCAGATCTGGATTTTTTAAGTGGCTTTTAAAGAGATTCTACTGCTTCCGCAGTGTTGGTTCAATATTTTTTCATATGGTTTTACCTAAAAATAAAGAAGGAAGGAAGAGCTGTGCGCTCTGCAGGTGAGCATGGGTGCTTCTGCCCTATTCAAAGATGAGCAAAGGAACCTTTTCACCTCTGGTTCCTATACTTTGATGAAATCTTCTTCCTTCAGCAGCAATTTTCCTATGTGTGGAAACCATCTCACCTCAGACAGGGTGAAGCAGCTTCTATTCCTCCTTGCCTATTCTTGAGGAAATAATCTATATTCTTGTATTCCAGGAGGAAGGAAATTTTGGATGAGCGTGTATCTTCAATGTATAGAAACTGTGAATAAGGCAGAGCATTAGGTAAAGTACCAAAATGAAGACCTCAAACAGCACCAGAGAATGAGGGAAAAGAATTGAATGCAGCAGAAAGTGCTATTTGAAGACCTGTGACAGTCACCACACCATAGGTAGCAAGATCTTTACTTCTTCTTGTGCCTTTACTGCTTCTCAGCCTCTCTTGCCTTGCACACCTAATTCTGCCCGTGCAATGGCTATTTGGAATGTCTTTTAAGATTAGAGCAATTCACCTGCCGAGGAGTTTGGTTCAATATAGAACTACCTCAAAACTGGAGGAATGACAGCAACACTGTGTGGACGCACTTGTCTCTCCTCCTTTTGCCAGAACACCTGTTGTTGTTCCTGCAGCTCCCAGACTGCTCAGACCTGCCTTCTCCAAGAAATATGACCTGGAAATGCTGACAGCAGCTTGAAGTTCACCCTTTTGGGAATCCTTTTTGTTCTAGGAGCCTGATATGTGTGTGAAGCCTGTACCTGCTTGCCAGACTACACCTTTCAACCACAAATCTGCTGCCCCCACTGACAGGAAAACATTTCCTTTTGAAAATAAATGTGAAGAATTGAAGTCTGGGGTCATCTTTAATAAATCCATCCCTAACTAACTTCCTTTATTCATCTTTACACACTTCCAGTGAAAGAGTTATAATCCCTGTTATAAATGTTCCCTTGGTATCCTGTGTTTTTAGATCTTGGTGTATGAGAAAGCAACAGTAAATATAAATGAACATACCATTGAATAACATTATATTTTTTTCTCTGTTAGTATCTCTGAATATAGTCAAAATGAGGGAGCTGTACCAATAAGTCACTAGAATTTGACAGTCATGACAGTTCTTTGACACTGATAATTGGACATCTCAGATCATTTCTCACAGCAATAGCTTTACACAGAGAAAGCTAAGATGTTTCTTGGTGTTAAAGATTCTATTTCCTCTATTGTTAATACTTTTTTTGTTTTTTCACATCACTCTTTTCCAAAGTGAACCCATCGCTGAAGTTACCTCCTTGTCCCCTTCTTCTTCATTATATGTATTCAGTCTTTGATTTGGGTCTTTTCAGGTCTAGTCCTACATCTGATCTGTTTCTACAATCATGATACGTCATCCTTGAGGAAGTCCGGCCTGGATTAAAGGTGTCTTTGATCTCTCTGGGGCCAAGACTTTGCCCTGCATACCCTGTTACTGATAAAGCATGTGAACTCTTTTATCTACTCATCTCTTTCACTGCTATGTGTATGTGGGCAAGTTCTGAGTTTAAATGAAGTTGAAATAAAAAAGTTCTCTCTCTCCTTTTTTTTTTTTTTTTTTTTTTTTAAATTCGGTGATCTCTAGAAAAGATTTCGCGCTTTCACTCTTTTACTTATCCTGTGGCAGATGCCTCATCTTTCCTCCTCGGCCTTTCCTCTTCTTTGGGTTTCCCTATGCAGACCCATGAAGTGCCATGTGCAGAATCATCAAGTATCATGTATTTAGCATAAAGTGTTATAATTCTCACATTACTTCCTTGCTAACTTTATGAATACAGATGGCTAAGTATAAAAAAGAGGAACCCTGCTAGTGCTTCCCAAAGAAAACTGCAAGGTGAATGCAATATGCATAAACCAGCACAGAATCAACACAAGAGATGCTCCAAACTCATACTCTTATTTTATGGGACACAAGAAAAATGTAACTACAGTACAGAGATTTACTTGTGAATCGCTTCCAACGAAATTTCTAGTTTCATTAAATCCCTAAGGTTTTGTGTCCTTTTTTCCCCCCGCTATTGCTTGCTCTTGAATTGCTGTTGCAAAGTCTTTTACTTAGACCACAGGAACATAGAATCACAGAATCATAGAATGGTCAGAGTTGGAAGGGACCTTAAAGATCATCTTGTTCCAACCCCCTGCCATGGGCAGAGACACCTCCCACTAGACCAGGTTGCTCAAAGCCCCATCCAGCCTGGCTTTGAACACCTCCAGGGATGGGGAACATTGATCTCTGGCTCCAGCTGCACCAGCTGAAGAAGCTAAGGTCTTCAGCTTCCCCTTCCCAGAGTTTTCCATCTCCTCTTTTCTGCCAGATACATTGAGTGCGACTTTCAATCCTTTTCTGTCAATGCAAGCCATGTTAGGAAAGATCTGTTAGCTACGTGCTTTAAAACAGTCTAGCTTTTTCTTGATCAAAATTTGTGGAGGTACAAAGTGCACCACTCATTTAGCACGGGGTGGTTGAGACAGTGTCCTACTGCTTTCGTGACACCACAAAGCAAACAAGAGACAAAAGCATGAAATACATTTCAATGTAACTTGTTTATGATTTAGACCAGAGCTCATGGAGGGTTATGACTGAATGTGTTTGATATTGTGCTGAATATCACTGCTGATTCCCATTTCTTTCCCTTTCAGTACTACAACCGACTACAGTAAAAAAATGGAGGGTTTGGATAGTGATAGTCTGAGCTGGAAACCAGGACAAGGTGGGGTGCAGGAGAGATAACTAAGGTCTGCCTCTCTTATCAAATCCAGGCTCCAAGTCTATGCTGTTCTTGGAGCACCAGCAAGAAGAATATTGAGCCAGATGAAACTTCTGTGGCTGTGGTAACTGTTTTGTACATTGGTCCTCTGAGGCCCCTCGCTGGAAAGCACTAGGTGTGTTTATCCTATTTTAAATCTATGGGAAGAAGTTTTTCCGAGCATTAAAATGGTGAAAAAAAAAAAAAAAAAAAGTATTTATAATGTACTCATCCTCCTTTTCAGACCCAACAGGACATGGCCTGCTTTTCACGCCTGTGATGCTACCTTAGGCTTTGGATGTTGAAATAAAGACTGTATGTTGGATGCTGGCACAGTCAGCTTGAAGGACTGATCAAGCTTATTTGCTTCCTGCTTAGAAACCTATCAAAAAATGCCAAGAATTAAACTATGGGATTAGGAAGCCTGCCATTTCTAAGATTTGTGGCACTAGCAATTGACTTAATGCCTTGGCGGGGAACATGCTGTGCACGGATTCACTCATGTGGCTTCTCTAATTGTTTGTCAGGGAAAGGATTGCCTCAAATCCTTGTGAAAACTAGATAGAGTATCACAATGGACCTGAGCTTTAGATTAAATCTGTGCCAAGTTCAGGAATGCTTTACCACCAGTTACTGATTGTTGGATGCTTCTCATGCCGACAGTGTTGGACAAAGATCAATTTACTGCTCCTCATACTACATGTGTGACATGTTTGACTGCAATTTTTGGGAACCCCTTTCCAGAGGCAGCAGAGCAGAGAGGTGCAGGGTAAGGAAATAGTGGGTTTAGCTGTCAGACACCTGCCATTGATGCGATCCACAGCCCTGGGTTGAGGATTTAACTGAATTTCTTGCTAGGCCTTGCTAGCACAAGGTACTCCTTATCAGTTTTTCATGCAGCACTACAGAGTTCCTTTGGTCAATGTGATTAGGAGGACACTGGCTAGGTGGAGCTTGACATGTTGACATCTATGAAGCTGGCTCATGCAATAGATTAGCTGTGTCATTAAAACGGGAGGAGATAGCCTGAATCCCTATCTACCTCTCTTCAGTCTTCTGCTTTCTTCTACTCAGCTTATGCTCCCTAGGGATATCTCAGGCCAGCCTTACTGTTACCTTAGATTTAACAAGGGCTTGTTAGAAAAGGACATTATGCCTACAATTCCTCAGAGAAACTTTTGTGTGGAGCTGACAAAGACACCACATGTTTGATGTGACTTAAACAATCTACTGAAAAAGTGGGAGGTAGTTAATTAAGATGTTATTCTTCCCTGTCAGACAGCTCTATTAAGACCACATCTAAATTTATAGGGTAGATATAAGAAGATAGCCTGCCCCTCCGCCTAGGATAGGGCTATGTAAAGAGATTGAAAAAGCTGAGCAACAAGACAACACCATGAGTATGGATGTGGCTGCTATAATTGGCATATATTTCAGACATTAACCCACCACTCATAACGAGGGTGGTGTGTTTCTTTCTATGAGACTATCTTACAAGGAAATAATTTTTGGTTGCTTTTGTTTGGCCTCCTGAGTTTAATTCTACAGCAGAACCTCAGTAGATAAAAGCTAGCGCAGTCTCACTGCAATGTTGCTTTACACCAACAGTGGTGTAGCCCTTTGCGCGTGTCCTCAGGGAGATATTTCTCTAAAGACAATAGTGTTCCCTGCTCTCAAGGTTACTGTGAGGTGGAAATCACTAATTACAAAACCCTTTGATGCTGTGCAGTGGAATAGACAAAGCCTGATTATGTACTACTTGCTGTACCTTACATCCATTCTGTCTTGACCTGGCACTTTTTACTTTTTCTAGTAAAATGAAAAGCTGAAGAATGGGGTGAAGAGTGGGCTTGGGGGAGGTGGGGTGATAAATCAGATCAAAGTGAAGCAGAAGTGGACTTTAATAAATGATTTCAGTGAAAACCACAGTAGAAAAGTTTGTTTTGCGATATATGTGCCCACTGTAGCCAGACGTCCCTGTACATAACTGTAGATACACCAATCAATTTCCATTAATTTAATCTCTTTCTTGCAGAAAATTGAACAACAGCAACAACAACAAAACGAGTCAAAATGAAACAAACTACAAAGGAGGACAGAACAAATGTCTCCTAAACTGAGTGCCATTGAGAGTTTTTTCTTTCTTCTTGGCTACACTGTGTGATATTTTTCTCCACGTTTTCTGCTCCGATTAAGAACACTTTCATCTTCTGTGATGCTAGTAGTGCGTGGGCCTGTACAAAAGCATGCACACAAATGAAGACTAAAGCTTCATCTCTGCTGAGCAGCCCTGGCAATTTACCATCAATCTTGTCTCTGTATCACATAGAGAAAGGGACAAGAAGGGACGTATCTTCTCAGCAATTCAGGGCATATGCTTTCAATGCTCGAGTTAAAAGAAAGGCAAAGAGGTGAAAAATCTGGATCCAAAAAAAAAAAAAAAAGACAGACAAGTAGAAGTAGAATTTCAATCCAAAATTTAGGCATTAAATATTCTCACTAAACTACAGAATCACTGCACAGTTTCCTGTCATCATGCGACAATGTCTAAAGCTAAAATCTCAAGCGCTTATGTAATGTACAGGCACACACTAAAACATTGCGGTATTGACTCTACTGTGTGCCTCATCCATCTGCTCATACTCACGACAAGTGGGATCTGAAGAACTAGTGGTTTGCACTTTCACCTTGCGGTGACCTTACCCTGTTCTTGGGAGTCACTGAATAAACTATGTCAAAGAACTAGGCTTGTCTGGAAAGCTCTCTTAAACATCTGTTTTTAGAGTGCTTACCTGTGAAGCACTAAAACCAGCTTCCACCCTCTCTCCAGCCTCCCAAGGCACTACCTTCCCAGTGTTGTAACTTAATTACTTGCCTCGTAGACACAGCTGATTAGGAAGATACTAGGTTGTTTAGACTAAAGTTCCCAAGTTGCATAGAGCTTGTCATATGCATCTCTTTCAGGAGGCTAATATTTTTGAGTGCTAAAGGGACAGTTATACATCTAGGGACAAAGAGCACAACCTGACAACACAGGGAAAAGCACTGAAAAGCACCTACATGGCACAGTAGATGAGCCACTCATTTAGCCTTCCCAGGGCTGCAGCTCTAACAGGAAAACAATGCTAATGAGATACTGGGTGCACAAATGAAAGTCCTGTGATGAGAAGCTGATGTTATTTCCCAACTCATATCTGATTTGGGACAATGAGGACACCAGCTCTGGAAATGACCCGCAGACAGTATTTGCAGCTTGGATATAACATTGAGCAGTGACCAACTTAAACAACTCAATCTTTTCACTTCATAAAAGAAAAAGACGTTAAAAAAAAAAAAAAAGACTAGAAGGTGTTTTAGTCGTGGTGTATAAAATGCTTTTGCAAAGAGAAAATACTGGGTAGTGAAGGGCTCTTTAACCTAACAGGGAAACACACTGCAAGAAGGAGCAGCAGGCAGTGACAGCCAGGCAAACACTAATAACTGGCGTGTTTTTAACAGTGGTGGCTATTAGTCACTGCAACAAACAAGCAAGGGAAGCTGCGTGTTCCCTATCTTTTGCTATTGTCAAATCAAGTCGGAACATTTATGTAGAAACCATGCTTTTGTCACGCAGAAACGCGAACCAGCTCAAGTTAGGGAAAAAAATAAAAATAAAATAGCAGAGCTAAAAAAAGATGCAGGGAAGGACAATTCACACTGCTGAAAGAAAGGAGAAGCTGCCTTATGGAGAGAGAATATAAAGTTGGGGTTGCTTCGGTTTGGAGAGGAGAAGGCTGAGGGGGATACGTTCAAGGTTATTGAAATAACAGTGATGGTGGATGAGATCAATTTAATCCACTGACTAGGGGAAATTCCCTGAAATTATAGGAGGCTGATTTAAAATGGAAAAAAATGAAAGTAAATATATATATATATATGTATTTAAACAGAGTAGCAAAGAACGTTTGAACTTTTGCTGCCACAGGAATCGTGAAGACTGAAAATGTAAAAATATCATGGCCTAAATCAGGTAAGGGAACACAGTGAACAGACAGGGGTTATATTCTTTACCGTCCCCAATGCAAAATCTGTGGAATCTGTGAGACTACAAGAGTAAAGGTCTGCAGATAGTGACCAGGTTTGTGTCCCCTCCTTAAACAGCATCTCCTCTTGATGTAGATTATTGGTCTAGCCAGACCCAACTTGGTAGGATATGGTTTATATTCACAAATCCTTATGTTCTTTACTACAGCATAAGGCAATAAGTGGCAACTGACCTATTTCTACACGTGGTCAGATGATGTCAGGCCTCTTGAAGGATCAGTTCAGCAGGATGAGAGTGAAGCAGCCTAATTGTCTCCTCAGGTTGTGCCTTTGCATTTTGTGCTGGGAGAAATTATGTCTGTACTGGGGCAGACCGTGCCCATTCAGACCAGAAGTAGGAGTTCTAATATCCAACTTACTGGCTTGATTTGGGGGAGACAGTTCTGCTCGTGGTCCTTACACCATGGTGTAGATCTTCTAAAGACAGCAGTGCATCTTGTGTCACCAGTGGAGCACAGTGGGCTCCATCCTCAGATGTTTTCCTCCCCTCCATATGTCTTATCTTCAGAAGTGTTGTGGGTTGATTCATCCAAAAGGAGGAACTCATGGGGAATTCAGGGGGGACACTATGAAGTGGAAGGAGAGGGGAGAGGCAGCCCAAAGCTTTTTGAGGGACCATCCCTTTGCTTTAGGTGCCAAAACTTCTTACTGATACCTCATGCTGAGAAGCAACTTTTTGCCCTCATGTCAGTCAGGGCAGCTTCTTGGCTCCTTGCTTTGATAGCATATAAAAGCTATACCCTAATGCCAATAATTAAGGTTTCCTTCTGATTTTAGTCTCTATAGAGCTGAGAAATAGAGAGCCTTGGAGTACATTGGTGTCAGACATGGTAGGGAAGAGTTAAAATATTCCAATTCCTTTTCTCTTTTCCTTAAAAAAAAAATAAAGGAAAAAAAAAAACCAAAATCATTCTAGAAACATGCTTCTATCATCATATGAACTAGGGAAGGAGACGGCCCTCTTCTAGATGTCCATATTCCTACCAAAGTGCTATTACACCTACATGTCTTTTTCTCTGTTTTGTCTGCGGAATTTCAAGCACCGTTTCCTAACAACTTTCTCATAAGCGCCTAAACCCATTTGAGTTTAGCTTCAAAGTCCATCAAGTCTAAGATTCACTGGTGTTGTACCACCACTCTAACACATGTGGTTGGGATTGTTTTCTTTTGTCTACTACAGAGCCATCGTGTCACATTTTGTTTCACGTTAAATCACCGAGATGAAAAAAGAATGTTCTTGTGGATTAACACAGGATTTAGCCCTAGGAAATGTTGGTTCAATTCCCATCTTGGTCACATATGCAGCAAACCCATCACAAGTCTCTTGATCTATCTGGAATCAAATTCACTGGCAGAAGGGCAATGAAATCTGCAGGTCTCATTTCTCTATTTGTCTAATGAAATTGTCACGATATCCTAGTCCCTTGGGGAGTTTGAGGATTATTAACCCGAACACCCAGAATACCCTGATGTTTCTCTTTTGAGTGTTATATAAGAATCTGGAGGGAAAGACTAATCATACAGGAGGTAAACAAGTAGCAAATGGATTATATGAGAGTAATTCCATGTGTAGCACGGTCTAATAAAATTAACATTTGAGTGATGACAAATAGAGAGCCTTTGGGGATGAGAGTACTGGAAACAAGGAAACAGTGAAGAGATTTCTAAGAGGTGAGAAATAAACCAAAATGAGCTCTATTTTTTTCTCCCTGCCCCAATGCTCTTACATTCAAGATTTTGCTTTCAGGTGCTGAATAATAAGTGATACAGGCAGAAAAAAATAATCCACTTGTCTGTGCCAGGTTTCATTAAATGTTGCCCACATGGAAGAAGTAAATGGAGGCATAAAGAAGGCAGAATGTTAAACTAAATACAAACCACTGGATAACATAAATGACATTTTATCATAGGCAGCATCACAAGAGGTGTTTTCCTGTCTGGAGTGGTAATAAGAGCACTGACATCTTGACTTCAGATGTTTCCTAGAGTACAAAAATCCCACAAATTGACTTGTAGAGGGAGGGAGAGATTTCCTGGAGTCAGGGACCAACCACTGCAAGACTGAGAGGGACTTTATAGTGGAGTGATACAAATGAGGGATACAAACAAGACCTGTGCATGTCAGAAGGAAAAGCTCTTGCAAACTTGTGCTGCAAGCAGCGCAGAACTGATTGTCTTTTCAGTACAACCCAGTGCTCAAGTTCTTGTTGGAGGTTGCTGGGCATAAGCCCACATGTAAGTATGGATTTTGTGGGCACGGATGGAGGGGATATCCCAGAACCTCTTACACCAATGCCATATGTTGATTCTTGAAAAAAATTGCCTTAAAGACATTCCTGCAAGCTTCTTGTTGTGTAAAAATAATGGAGACATGGAAAGCTTGAACTCAGTATAATTGCATTAAATCCATGCTGATGCAGAAAGACAGGAGCATGATGGGCTTTTGTCTGCTCTTCAGCCACTGCTCCATCAAAAGAAGTATCTGTAACCACATAGTGTGAAGCAGGAGATTTTCTGCTCTTAGCTGCCAATCCTTCCCTGAGATCCTTTGATGGAGAGTTCAGGGCACTGCAAGTTACTCCTCTGCCACAGCCAGCCATATCTCAAGGTGGAGAATGAAGAGGTTAAGCTCTGACCTCACTTGGAGAAAAGCATGGTCAAGGCTGGCTGTGAAAATGACTGTGAAAGGACATTTCACAGAAATGACATGATCTTTCTCTCTCCCAGTCTCTGCAAGCCCAGATGCTGCCCAGAAATGCAGAATTCTCTTCTATCAAAAGGTGGAGGCATCAAGGTTTAGTTTTGTTCTGTAGTAACAGTAAAGGAACACCATTTGAAATCTTGGAGGAAAAGGACAGTTTGTCAAGAAATTGTCAGGTCCTGTCCCATTTCAAGACTTAAAGATAGGGGAGGAGGGGCTGTCATTTCAACCAGTCCTCAGACAGCGAAGCCACTGACTAATGTGTCATGTGTACCTAGGTTTATCTTCCACAAAAGTAATCCATGAAACAGATAAACCTTTTCCATATCCATATTTCATTAAAACATAATCATCTGAAAGAAAACCAAACATACCTTAAAGAAATTGGTGTTTCTGTCAAAGCAGAATTGACGAGTGTTGCAGGTGGAACCTAAGGAAGGCAAAGGACTGTGTTGGCCTGTATCCTGTGTTGCTCTTGTGTAGTAGTTACCTTCCTCTTAGTTAAGTCATCTTAACGTCATCTAAGTTGAATCATCTTCATCTTGCAGCAGGTATGACTTTAGTTGTGTGGAAGAGAATACGAGAGCTGTGCTGGCTTCGTGAGCCATGGCACTTCCCCCAACCAAATTTAGGAGTTTACTCAGCGATGATTACTAATGCATCTGACTTGCTCTTTATTGAGTACAGCTGAAGCCCAGGCTTCCTTGCTTCTAACATAGACTCCTTCGCTGTAGGCGATCATGGCTAGTTAGATGTATTGCTCTTTGAGGGATAGACAACTACAAGTCATCTGTGTCTTTAAGAAGCTCCCCTGCTGACTGTGTGCCTTTAAATATCCTAAGGGTCTCCAGCAAGTCTATGCTCCCTGCTGAGACATCTCTGAGCCCAGAAGGAAAAATGCATTAGCTGATGAAAAGATATTAATAATGCAGAGAATGGTGAAATTCTTTCAGCTCTACTGCAACATATCCAAGCTGTTTGGAATATTTGGCTCTGATTGTGTGTGTATACCCAGCGATGCATTTACTTTGATCAAGGCATTATGGTAACAATTTCCACGGATAAATTGTGCTTCTGTTAATGAGATCACCTGGGCCAGTGATTGGAGAAATGACAACTGTGTATTAATTTCTAGGTTGTTCAGATATTCCCTGCTTTGTGTTCTGCCTCCAGTCACAAAGTCAAAGTAAATATCCATCAACTCAGCAACACTTCTCTGACTTTCCCCTTGAAATCACAGTTTATTTGCATTGGGGAACTTGGAATCAAGCAAGAGATAAGAAAAGCCAGGGGAAAAGAAAATGTGCACCATCCCTCAGCTTTCTCTTTGTGCCACGAGGAATAAATGAACTTCAAATAGTGACTTTGACTCAGGTGCTGGTCATTATGTTATATTTCCAGGGGGTGGAGGAAGTCATGGGAAATTCCAGACTAAGAGAAGCTAATTCCCCATAATCTCACTCCTGTACAGGTTACAGTGAGAACAGCTTGGATTGTAATTTAGAGTTGCACTAAATTCTGTCAGCAGACATCAGAAAACTCCCCAGAAACTGGGAATGAGACTGAAACAGAAATGCCAATGTAACTGTGATTACAATGTTTGCAGCAAGAAAATTTCCAGGAGAAGGATGAAGTTAGTAAAGGGTTTGACTCCTGAAGTTAAACCTTTGGAAACCCATTCTGCAGTTTTAATGTTTACATTGCTACAACATAAGAACAACTCCTAGCAGTGTATTAAGCGATATGGTTAACTATGAATAACATCTGTGGTGTTGGTTTCCTTCTTTCTTGTGTCTTTTTCCAAGAAGAATTGTAATGGCAGCACGGAGTTTCCTTTTGGCCTAGACTGATTTTCTTCTGTATTTATATAGAAGGAGATCTGTACTCGGAGAAGTCAGTAAGTCATGTGAGGATCCTTATGTCTTGGTGGAGATCATTTCAGTCTTTGACAAGCTCTTCTGAAACTTCTGAATATATTTACATGAGAAGGTGAAGATAGAGTCACCCTTTCTCCACCTCAAGCAATGCCAAGCCAGCAGTCTGGACTCCTGGTGCCTGGTTCCTGCTGAGGATCAATAATCTTGAAAGGAAAGACAAATAACTTCGGTATAGCATGACCTAAGGATCTAACATTAGTAGCTCAGCACCAGGGTAGACTGAACCCATTTCTGCCTGTATGCTCTTCCTTCTATGTAGTAATGCCCTTCCAGTTCCTACATGATGAAATTTTAAGCATGAAGTATTATGTTCCCTTTTATCATGTATTGGATTTGCTGATCTCCCTCCTGGAATTGTAGATATGAAGACAAAGATCCAGAAAGATGACAGCCTTTAATCTCATCCAATATGACAATGATAATACTGCAATAATAATAATACTGAGATAATAGTAATCTGTGATAATTCTGTGATATACAGAATAAATGCCGCTGTGACTGAGTTTCCAAGTCATTTCAATTTCTCTCCTGTTTTCTCCAGGACTTCATTGCATCACACTTGGGATTGAGCAAGCAGCTGTTGGTGAGGGACGAAAGTTAGAGTGGAATCCCCACACATCAAGACCTTCCTCTTTGTTTCAATTACTTGACATGCACCTTTTGTAAGCGTGACAGCAGAGTATTGGTGTTAGAGGGAAAGGCTGGTGGAGATTTTCCATTCCAAACACTGATATTCGATTATCTACAACAACCTTTTACTCTTTCTTAGGTTAACAGTTTTTTCCCCTGGTATTTGCCTCAGCAGATCATATCTTATTAGTTCTTATTTTTAGAAAATTTAATCAAAGTGGGTTTTGCCATTTTCAGGAATGAGGTTAGTAATATTTCAGTTAACATATTTCAGTTGTTTCAGCATCTCTGAAAAATCCTGGGGACTCTTCTATTCCTTTCGCCTCCCATAAACATTCTGAAAGCTTTTCCACCCCTGAAAAATCAACCTAAATCTGAAAAAAGTGGTAGCTGTTGGAGATTTAACCAACACTAGCAGCGACATTCCTAAATATGCTGTCTGTTCTGGACATCGTCCTGCCAAAAGCTGAGCAGGATTTTCTTTGGACTAATAGTTCTGGGCTAAAGCAGGTTGGATATTCAAGATGAAGAGTTTTAATTACAGTTCATCAGGTAGGGCTGTGTGCCTGGGGAATAAGGGCCACTCTTTGCACTCAAATGGATTGCACAGCTTCAGATCCTGACATGGATAAAACATGATTCTAGGTCTCACCGTTCTCCTGCCACCACCAAATAACTGTGAAGTTTCCTGGTGGATTTTCTCAAAGATAAAAGTGAAAAGATATTTATAAAATTAAAGACTATATAAAGAATAACATAAATGCACATGAGATCTAAATTATGGTGCCACATTGGATTAACAGAGCACTAACAGTTAAGACCCACTGTATTATTTCCAAAGCTAGGAACACTTGACTTAGTGACCGTATCAATGTATTTTTATTATTTTTGGTGTGTAATTATAGTGTAGGCAGATGGGAAAACAGGAAGGAATGAGTTGTTGGATGATGCTTGTTCCTGTTGCCCTATCTCCTTTGCTCCACGATAAGCAGAGAAAAACAAGGTTTTTATTCTCCTACTTTAAAATCTTGTCTAGTAAATAATAATATTCCTCATTGTAATGCATCTTCTACGGTCCCCTGTGCTCAAGGTCCCAAATAAGAAATCACGTTGCATTGTACCTCAATAAGGAGAGGCGAAAGGGCTGACAAAGAGCCAACTCAGTGTCTGGTGTATGTCCAAATCAAATGAATAATGAGGCTGCAGACAAGTAAAGAGAGTTCTTATTATTTGCATTTAGAAGACACATGACCAGGGCAGGAATCTGCCATTTTAAGCATGTCAGGCATTAATAAAGAGTTTTAGCTTTCCACAGACATGCATTGGGAATGTAGACAAAGACACGGAGAGGTTATGAGATATTCCCACAGTTGGATTTTGCAAAGCAGTGGCAGACTGGGAGGATGGTTTCCGCCATCCCTGAATAGTCCAGGGATAAACTGCATCTGAGCAGAGAAAAATGATATCTAACTGGTTTTGCAGTGAGACCTGAACTATTTCCCTGTTAATTCACACCTCCTTAACACCATGCTTCCCAGGGCTCTGGCAGGATACTACTTTTGCTTCTAGTGAAGTTGGAAGCCATTATTTCCTGGTCTGAGTGACAAACACAGCAGGTTTGGACTGGTTAAGCACCTCATCATTCTCATGATGCTCATCATTGCCAGCTGTCCTTTTGCCTGGGAAACTTAATAAATGAATGAGATCATGAGTGAAAGCTCCTTCATGGGGTGCTGGCTGGCTCCTTGGCAGGCTGAGGAGGAAAGAGGGCTTCTGGGATATCCTTGTGACACCAGTGACACTGAGTATTACACACATAGTGAGGATTTTACTAGCCCTGAAATAACTCTGCTCAATAAACCCTAAGCCAACAGTGAGGCTGAGGGAGGGTGATGCAGGGAGGGGGGTGTTTAGTCTGAACAGCCTATTCTTAAGCCCCACACCCTTTTTTCCCTTGTGTCCAGAGTGGTGACTACAAACAAAGTGTCCTGGTTTGAGGACAAGACCTAAACCACGTCCTAAACTATGACACTAAACTTTCATGATATGTTCATTTGTAATGTGAGAGGAGGAAGGTGAAATTCTGTTGACTTCTGGAGATAAAAGTCCTTGAGGGAGGATGAATCAGCCCTCCAAAGGTGCTGTCTGCATATCAAAGTGAAACCATCCTCACTTAAGCCAGAGGTGCTCCATCTGCATTTGTGGCAGACAGGAGGCAGCTAGAAAATTTTGCAGCAGGATAAGGTTTCCTAAATTACAAGAGAGCCTGGGGAATCCTTAAAATCTACTGAGAAGCTTCAGCGAAACTTATTCATAGTCAGAAAAGCCTGGGATGTCAGTGAGGGAAGACGTTTCAGGAGGTTGTCAATTCTGAATAGTAACATTTACATGGGAGAAGTGTTATTGGATCATGACCTTGGATCCCAACACAATGGTGTCCCACAGAGAAATCCAAAGTGGCAGCTAGAATAGGAGACACTTCTCCTTTTATTTATCTCACTTCACCTTTTATTGGTTTTTATGTTTCTCTGTTTGTTTCCAATTTTGCTATCATGTTCCTAAAGCTTTTTTTGGCAAAGATAAATCTCTTATCTTCCTTATGTTTGTCTGCTGTCAGATGCAATCTCAGGTGAATCTGACAAGCTCAAGGCCCCTCATTTCCCCAGAAACTAGGAAAAAACAACCGACAAAACAAACCCTCAAAAGAGACCTCCTTCAAACCTTTCTGATAGGATATGTTTGAGGACTGAGAAATCTGGGGGAGAAATATTCTCTATTGAGCATAAACCAATGTGGTTTTTTTTGTCGTGGCTTAACCCCAGCCAGCAGCTAGAACCATGCAGCTGCTCACTCACTCCCCCCGCTTGCGATCAGGGAGAGAATCAGAAGGGTAGAAGTAAGGAAAAATTCATGGGTTGAGATAAAGACAGTTTACTAGGTAAAGAAAAAACTGCAGGTGCAAGCAAAGCAAAGCAAGAAATTCATTCACTGCTTCCCATGGGCAGGCTGGTGTTCAGCCATCTCCAGGAAAGCAGGGCTCCATCACGGGTATTAGTTACATGGGAAGACAAACACCATAACTCTAAACGTGCCCCCTTCCTTCTTCTTCCCCCAACTTTATATTCTGATCATGATATCACACAGTATGGAATATCCCTTTGGTCAGTTAAGCTCAGCTGTCCTGGCTGTGTCTCCTCCCAACTTCTTGTGCCCCCCCAGCCTACTCTCTGGTGGGGTGGGGTGAGGAGCAGAAAAGGCCTTGAGTGCTCAGCTACAAACTAAAACATCAGTGTTTTACCAACACTATTTTCATCCCAAATCAAAACCACAGCACCATACCAACTGCTAGTAAGAAAATTAACTCGTGTCCCAGCTGAAACCATGACACTTTTACAGGCAGCCAAGACTGCTTTCATTTCCGAGTAGCCACATCTCTAACCAAAGAAGAGTGTTCAGAGCCTGAAGCATTACAGAAAGGAAAAAATTTTCCATTTAGGAAAAGAGAAAACAGGAAACAATTCTTCCCAAGGAACTTTTACACATGATGGAGACCTGCTTTCCTGAAGATGACTTAACACCTACTTGCCAATGGGAAGCAGTGAATGAATTCCTTGTTTTGCTTTTCTTGTGTGCACAGCTTTACCTATTGAACTGTCTTTATCTCAACCCACAAATTTTCACACTTTTACCCTTCCAATTCTCTCCCCAATCCCACCGAGGCGGGGAGTGAGCGAGCGGCTGTGCAGTGCTTAGTTGCTGGCTGGGGTTAAACCACAACTGCAGACAGCTAGAGAAAGTTGGGGGAAATGCACCCTGGTTTTCATCACTGTAGTTTAGTTTGGCTTGGTTTTGCATATACACTCATCACAATATTCCCATGATACTCAGTGTTGCACACCTTCATTTGAAAGCAGCCATTGTGTGACTTAGCAACACGTTATAATGAAAATAACTAACACTCCAGTCCACAATTTCTTTTTATGGATTTCACATTAATTTTCTACGGTGACTTTGTTGTCATTCCTATTATTCCTATCCCACCTTCACCTCCAGGAAGAACCCTGGAGATCTAGCAGGACAGAGTACAAGGAGAGGAGAAAACACAAGCCCCATAAGCAAATGCAGCCTCCACATAGCTCATAACAGATTGCAGAACGTCTTCCTGTTTTACAGTGGGGAAAAAACCCCTATTTTCAGCTAGAAAAAAATGCCAAAATAAAGCAACAAACCAATAAAAGGCACCAAGGTCTGATGCTCCTGAACACCACGCTCATGATCTAAACTCTTGGCCTTAACAGCAAAAATCATAACTAATATTAATTTTTTTTAAATTATATACTGAGTGCATTGCTTCATGTAAGCACTGCAATATAACCCATTTAAAAGGTTTGCTTTTAATTCTCCTCTTCTTAAAATATTCCCTGTTCAGATTTAATATTTCTCAAAGAAGCGGCTTCCTGGTGTGTACTAAGGACACCCTGCCTATGTGTCTGCTTCTGAAAATAACTCCAAGAGACTTGAGCTCCTTAAAAATGTGTGGACCAGAAGAATTTATCAGGGCTGTGAGGATCCCTGATTAAACACTCTGTATTACTGCAGATTTCTAATCCATGACCAGCAAGCCTTCAGGCAAACATGACTTCTCAGGGGTCAGGCTATATATGAGGAACCAAGTGCTGAAAGGGTATATTATATAAGAGAAGCAAACAAGAGAAGATTACTTAGAAATTAGTTTCCAGATGCTATCAGGGCACCAGATATTCCAGATAAACATTTTTTAGCTTGCTAGCTCTCTCCCCTGTTTTTCGTTTCCCATTTTTTCAGTGATTTTCCAGCTGGATCAAAAAGTCTGCAAAAATGTGAAAGTGTTTTTCAAACCTTGTTTATCTGTTGTTCTTCAATCCAATTAATTATCTGTGCTGAATGCCACAGTTCTTATGTGATGTATTATCCCTTGATTTTTGTCCTGGGAGTCTTTTCTGTCACATCCTGATCCACTTCTTACCCTATTACTTCAGATTCTTGTCAATGCTTCATTATGATGCGGCTTTTTCTATGAAATCAAAACTACCTCTGCCCTAGTTTTGTTTTATGCAGAGCAAGGATTGCACAAGAAAAGGGATATTTCAGCTCACTGACTGGCCTAAAAACAAATAAACAATTTGAGTTCAAATTGACCAGAAATGAACAATTTTTCATCCCTGTGGGAATGGCTATGTATCCTTATAATCAGGGCAAAGTCAATACAGGATCAACATACAGGATAAATGCCCTGAATCAGACGAGGGATTTTAATCCCTGTTTCCCATCAACAAGTTTTACAACCTCTTGTTTTGCAGGAGACCATTTTCCTTCTGCATACATGAACTGAGCTGTGCACATAATTTCTTCAGCCAATAGTTCTGAAGAATTTAACCCAGAACCATAAGCAGTCTAACTTTAGAGATCCACTTGATCCATTCCCAAATATGTTGATTTAGAAAACTAAAAATACCAAGCTGGTGTCTGAACTCGGCCAGAAGAGTTACAAAGTTAATTTCCAAAATGCCATGTGAATTGAACAACTATTGATTAACCTATTTTTTTTTTTTTAATTAGAAAGCATGTTGTTTTAATTAAAATAAATTTCAGTGTTGGAAAAATGAAAACAGATGAATTATAATAAAACAAAAGTGCAAGGCTTTTATATTTCCAATCCATGAGTTTAGCTTCCAGAGAAATAGACTGAAGATATAGCTTAAGTTTACTCTCCCATTTCCATCTTCTTCTTTCCACTGTCAAAAATGACAACTTCCTTTCAAGGAGGATGTGACACAGCATCTCAATTTCACCATGCCTAAGAGTCTTGAAGAACAGGTTTGCAAGCAAGAAATAATTTGACTCAGAAATGTGTAACTACAGTTTTTCAAAAATGTATCATCAAAGAAATTTTAGTTGCTAGTACAGCATCTGAAGCAAGGATTGCTTAGTGAGATCTTTATCAGAACACTTTTTTCAGGAATAAGTCAATGGACAGCTTGGGAGTATGTCAAGGAGACATTTTGCATGTGGTGGTATAAATTATCCAGCTGGATCTATATAAGACCAGGCTGGATGGGGCTTTGAGCCACCTGGTCTAGTGGGAAGTGTCCCCGCCCAGAGCAGGGGGGTTGGAACTAGGTGTTCTTTAAGATCTCTTCCAACCTAAACCATCCTATGATTCTATGAAACTGTGTCTCAGCTGTTCTTTGCCTGCATGTGTCAGGTGCTCTTACGTGAGGGTTATCACAGCCTTTGCTCTCTCTGTTTCTGAAGGCTAGGACTTCTGCTGACACTAGAATTCATCCCAGAGCAATAGGTCAGACACAAACACCAGAACTGCTGGACATTCAAGAATTGGTACCTATTCCACTTCACTTTTCATACAAATGAGAACTGTAAAGAGGAGATTCTTTATTCAATGGGACAAATTAAGGAAGAATTCAGAGGTTTTGCCGGTGGAGTCCTAGACATCTTCTCTTGCAACCAAATATTTTTGGCAACCTTCTCCCTTGACTTGGACCACAGAGCCCAAACAAACACCATAACTATTTTTGGAAGGAGTTCTGGAGTGATTAGAAGATGTAATCTTTCTCAAACCCATCACTGAGCCTTAGCACCCTCTCCATCCTGCTATCGCTCCAGACCTTTGTCAGTGCAGAATAGGAGGAAAACTTCCAGCCTTCTCATCTGCATAGAGAATTTGGTCGTTTCCTCCTTTAGACTGGGAAATGAGAGGGGTGATCTTCAAGTTGAATTGCTCTGAGTTGTGAGTCAGCTCACAGCATAAATACAGCTGGAATGTACACAAACGACTCTGCTCATTCCAGTGGTGCAATTTCCCATTATGCTAATAAAAGTTTCATCTTAAG
This sequence comes from Numenius arquata, assembly GCF_964106895.1. Taxonomy (NCBI): domain Eukaryota; kingdom Metazoa; phylum Chordata; class Aves; order Charadriiformes; family Scolopacidae; genus Numenius; species Numenius arquata. The sequence continues at coordinate 73,989,850 of NC_133578.1, forward strand.
AAACCCTGCTATCAGAAGAGATGTGGGCTTGTGTTCCTATTCCTACAAGGAGAGCTGTAGTGCGGATGAGGGTTGCCACGTTCCTGCTGAATACATTCGGTCAGACACTTCCCTTGCACTACGGACTGATCCCTTTCCAGGATCTTGCTTCTTCCATGTGAAAAGTCCTGTCTCACTTCACTTCTGTGCAGTGGGATTCCCCAAGTGAGTCAAAAGTTTGCAGCATTTCCTTTCCAAGACTCTATGTGGGGAAGGATTAAAGCCAGAAGAGAGAGAGATTGCATCTGGATATGCTGATACATCTTTGCTACGTAGCAGGAAAAAAGCAAATACTTGTCTACCAAGACCAAGTTCCTCATGAAAGCCGACTTTCTTCTTCCAGGTCTGTTTATCATGATATGTGTGGGATCAGACCAACTGGTTTTACTCATTCCTCTCCTTTCTAACACAGAGATATCAGACTCTGTGCTGTATGAAGGCTGTCTGCTCTGTCATGCCTTTTCAAGACCTACCAGTGCCTGCTTTTTCCCACACTGCCCCTGACAGCAGCAGACATGGGCTTGAGACTCCTGATGGCCACTGGCAAGCTTAATGTCTTCTTTGCATTATTTCTGAGGACTGGGATCTCAACTTGGTCATCATTGGCAGAAACAGACTCTGCTCCAGCTGTATTTTTCATTCTCTGTTTGGCATAGGGACCGATTCCAGGAAAAGCCAAGCAAAACTTATAGTCCTTTCTCCGGGCATTAAAGCAATAATATTTTTTGGTTAAGAACTTGGCAAAGACCCCACTGACTGAAGTGGGAACATTCAGAGATAAGAGCATGAGGTGCCACTTCTCCTTTGCCAGGGCAATAACAGATCAAACCTCTGCAAATCAGGAACAAAGAAAGTGAGATTTTGTAGAGCAATTCGTGGCAGGGACTGCAGGAGGGCTTAGCCTGCTGTGCATATCAAAGTTTCTCTTGTATGCCTTGTCTCATTGCAGCTTTAAGAAATTCCCGAGGAAGGGAGCTGCCTTAATAGCAAGTTGTACCACTTTTAAAGCTGCATTTGTATCGCTCACACAGCAAGAGCTCTTGTCACATGGAAGCCATCAAATCAAAACACTGACATGGCAAGAGAATAAGGCGAGATAATGAAATGAGAAATTAAGAGCATGAAAAGTAAATGCTGTAGAAAAGCTGACACTTCATAACACTCCAAGTGAACACTTGCCTGTATTTCAAAGTCGACCGATAAGAAATTATTTGCTTTTCTTATATAACAGAAATAGATAAAGGATTCCATTTGGATAGGAGAAGATTCCACTAGGCTGCAATTTACGTATGAATGCTCAATATTTAAGGAAATTGCTTCTTTCACTTTGTCAACTGGCATAAATGTATGCTAAAGAGGGATTCATTAGAAAAAGCCATGCAATGCATGAGCTCAGCTCAAATAATCCTGATCTTGCCAGGCAGGTGTTTTGCATCCTATTAGGAGATGGCACACTGAGCTGCAGGAGGCTTGCCACATGGGTTGTGTTGTTCTTCCGTGAAAACAGAACACAAAGATCTCACCTCTCTCCCTTAAAACAAGTTGCCATTTGCTGTACGTGTGCTCATTGTGGAGATACACGTCCTAGCTCCAGTTTTCCAGAGATGAATGTCTCTCAGTTTGCACCCCTGTGAATAAAAAGGGAGACATGGGTCTTTTCTCTAACCTCCATGGTTAGCTCTTCAGGCTGCTCCAGGGTCCCGTCAGCATCTGATCAGTATCAGCAGAAGTTCTTTGTGCCCCAGAGAAAAACTGAAAGCCTTGTAGGACAGAGCTCTATGTGACTCCTGCACAGGAGATTTACTGAAAGAGACAATGATTTCCTCTGTCATGAGGGCATGAAGGCTTTGTGGAGATCTGAGGAGAGATCTACAGTAGCACTTATGGCAATTTACACAGGATTAATATGTACAAATATTAATTAATAATAACAACTATCGTAATAATATATATTATTATATAAATATAATATATCATTATATAATTATTCATATACAATTATATACAATATATCATTATATTATATAATAATATTATATATTATTATAATAAATATATAATATTTATTATAATAATAAAATAATTTTAATATTAATTAATATGTACATATGTACATATGTACAGTTTCTGCTGCTTGCCACATCCAGGTGTAGTGTCACCTTTGCTGAGCCAAGAATCTTGGCTTCTCTATCTTGCTTAAAATTGTTTTAACTGATCAGAGTTTACTGTAATTGAGCTAGACTGAAGTAGACATGCCCCTGCATCTCTGTAAAGGACCCTTTTGGGTTCCTAGAAGTTCCTAGGAAGGCCCAGCTCACAAGACATGGTGTGTACGTTTGCCCTGAACTCACCCCTTTCCTTCCCAGCCACAGTAAGAGGAAGATTTGCACCCTTTTTAGCACAGTACGTTGGTGGTTAGGGTATTCACTGAGGAAACAGGAGACCTTGGTACTTGAATTTCGCTAGCTGAAGAGTCTGAATCCATACTTTCATTTTCAGGGAATACTGGGTCACGGACTAAACTGCTGGAGATGCCCTGTTGATTAACCCATAGAAACAGGACCACAATACCTGTGGGGTAGTATATTGTGATTCTTTGGAGGGAAACGCATAGCAGGTTTCTTTCCTATTATTCTTGGTGGTTCATCCAAGCCACTTTCAAAGGGTGATTTGGACATGTCACTGTTCAGGTGGCTAACTTCTTAGTTGTATCTCCTGGATGACATTTTTGATGCAATATACTCATATTAATGTACCTGGAATATAATAAAGAGAACCCATAGGACTCCTCTATAATCTTAGCAATGGTTACACTTAGCAATGTGGGTACTTTGGTTATGTTCGTGAGAAAATATGGTCCTCATGCATTATTTTTGTCTGTAGTGGCTTTCCTAATCTTTGGTGAGATATGGCTAGATTAATCCAACATCTGAGATTCTGGAGTTGCCATGGTACACAAATGTGCCACCTGGATGACACTTCTCAGGTATAAGTATACCACTTCTAAATAAGATGTGGCCATGCTGGGCACTATTTCCTTGTTTGTCCGTACAGAACAACTCTTAGCTGACTTCCCAGCTCCAGTTAACTTCTTAAAGGCACATGTCGTCGTTTCGGCTGAATTTACCAAAACCGGACCGGCAGATGGCCCTTCCCCCCCCCTTCCCCCCCCTAAAAGAGGAGAGAGGAGGAGAAAGAGATAAGGAGATTCAGAAGTTTAGGATGAACTAAACTACTTTAATGAAAAATTAATATTAAAATAAAAATAAAGAAGAAAAATAATGAAATAGATACAATATATACAAAACCGTATCAAGCTCCCAGGATGTCAGTTACATCACCGGCAGGCACTGGGGAAGTCCCAGACTGGACTCAGTGATGAATGGGAACTGGATTCCAGCTCTGGAGTCAGGAACACACGGATCGGGATCAAAGGCAGATGAACAGACAGAGTCCTCTCTGGACGTCGGCCATCGCAGGAAGGGGGCTGACCCTTTGATCCCTCAGCCTTTATACTGAGCATGGGGCAGATGGGATGGAATACCCCAGTTGGTCAGGTTTGGGTCACCTGTCCTGTCCACTCCTCCCCACCGATGTGACCCCTCTACGTTTTTTCCGTTTCCGACCCTCTAAGGGGGCAAATAACAAAATTGGCTGACCTTGGTTGTTATAGCAATAAGTATAAGCAAGGGCCTCCCTGCATACCATTCCTTGGCATGGAGCACAAACATTGGGCTTATCATTCTGAGAACGAGCAGTTTTCTCCACAATATGCCGTTAATTTCAGAGAGTTAGAGGAGGCCTAGCTAGGATGTAAAGTTACAGAACAGAAAATTGGTTCAGTTTTACTTCAAACCGGGACAGCACATCTGCTCTAGGGGAAGATAGCTGAAAGCAGTGGTGTTGGGATGTTCAAAGACACCAGATTGTTCACTCAGAGCAATCCCTGAAATCTGTGAAGAGAGTGACTGCTTTCAAAGCTTGTAGATCCAGCATCAAAGGAATGGTATAGCTGTTCCATGCCAGTCTGTGTGTCCTTCCCCAAGCTACGTGGTGTCCCTTGACCGACACTCCAAAGCGTTAGGAAAACAGTAGGAAACCAGGTACCTCTGGTGGTGGTCAGAAAACAATGGATGCCTTTGGCACACGTTCAGGGAGAAGCTTTCATTTGTACTTCTGGATAGAGAGCAAAAGAGTTCTACTGCAGAAGACTTCAAACTTGGGGAAAACAAGAAGGTCAGATGAATGTCATGAAAGCTTTTCATGCCATAGGAGAATGTGCTTAGTTCCAGATTAGTGACTCACCTGCTATTTTAGATTCCCACCCAGAAGGACATTAATTCAGGTTCAAGTGCAGCTCAAGTCTATCTAATTCTGGGCAGGTACATTTACTTGATCATACCAAAGGAGAAGCACCATCTTGGGACCATTACAAATGCTAAGGAGCATTTCACTTAATTGCAGCCTGCAACAAAGAAGGTTTTCCAACCATTCGCGGAACCATTTCATGAGAATAAGTTCTTTTGTGACATTATGTTCCAGTAAAGATTTTGAAGAGACAGGGGAAGAGGAAGGTTCACAGCTCCGTACCAGTGATCTGCCAACAATTTTTTCAGGGAAGATCTTTCCTTCTTCTAGAAGGAGATGTGTTATCACCACAGCTCTTAAAAAGACAATCATAACTTGAACTGAAGTGATCATGGGTGAGGAGCACAGGTGAGAACATTCAGGCTTTTTTATCATGACCTTGCTGCTAACGAGGTACCATCTGCATTCATTCTGGACAAAAGGAAAGTTTTGCTGTATTGACAGCATTTTTTCCCTGCTCCTCAAACTGTCATTTATCACACTGAATCCTGCCCACTAGATCATCAGTGGACATCAAAGATGTTTTATCTGGAGTAACAATGTACCTTGAGTAAATGTGTCCTAGTGACAAAAGAGAAAAGGAAAAATAAGACCAAAATGAACAAAACCTGAAAATTTTTATAGATAATGTGAAAGACTGGATTACTTCTTAAATCCTATGGTGATTTCCCAGTCATTCAAATAGGCTGAGAACCTGACAATAAAACTGGATCGGAAGCGATTCATCTCATGTAACTTTAGCTGCCTGAAAGGAGGGCTGCTCTGAAGTTGGTGCTGAGAAGGTGATCGGAAATGGAAAGAGAATTAGGTTTTTGGATACCTCTAATGTTTTCATTCTCTTTTGAGAACATATTTATTCCTAGAAAGCATAAAAGCTCTACAGTCAGTAGTATCAAATAATCAACAGCATAATAATTATTGACATTTGTTTATTTTGGGTTTATGGGCCCTGCAAAAGTTAAAACCTTTTTGTTTTTAAACAAATTCTTGGACTGTTTATTGCTATACCATTTTTTAAAAGAAGCCCCTCTGATGTTTACATCCAACTTCAGACTAGATATGAGGAAGAAGTTTTTTATGATGAGGGTGGTGAAACACTGGCCCAGGTTGCCCAGAGAGGTGGTAGGTGCCCCATCCCTGGAAACGTCCCAGGTCAGGTTGGACAGTGCTTTGAGAAACCTGATCTAGTTGAAGATGTCCCTGCTTATTGCAGGGGGGTTGGACTAGATGGTCTTTAGAAGTTTCTTCCAACCCAAACCCTTGTATGAATCTATGATTCTAAGTTTCACAATACCCAATGTAAGACATTACAAAATGCCCTACTCCTGGCTAAGCTGCATATCTGCCTGCAAGATGTGATTGTCAGTCCAGTTTCACCCTGAAACCTTGGGAAGAGACTCATTGAGGAGGTTAATCAAAGAAAGATGATGATACACTAATTGCTAGCTGGAAAATAAAGCGTTCTCCCTGATGCTTTTAGAAATAGCTGAGATTTACATGGAAATAGGCATTTCAAGCCTGACTCCTGAACTTTAAATGTAAATTGAGCATCTGGAGTGCTTTTTACATGGACATTTGAAGTACAAACAGAAATTATACACTTGAATGATTTTTACAAAGCCCTTTAATAACCATTGTTATAATCTTAAAATAATAAGTTTAGAGGCAGTGGACTGGCCAGGGGGCTCAAGAACAATTTTTTGGTTTTCTCATTCGTGTCTTTTAAGTTCAGTTTGTCCCTCAGTATGTCTTGGGTGAACTTAAGGGCCCTGTGGGCAGAAGCTTCACTGGTGAAGTGTTTGATTATACAAAAATGGCCACCATTTCTGTCTCCTGTCATCTGGATTGCAAGAATTTGATGCATGCCCTAGGTAAAGATAGGTCTGAGACTTATAGAGGTGGCCGTCTTGCAAATTCAATACAGTAATTTGTAATCTGCTTTTTTTCCCCACTGTTCTGGACTCCCTTCTGGCCCTGGGAAACAAAGAAGGATGATGTATCTGCATGATGGAAAAGCAGAAGTGATGTCATTTAATGGTCAGGAAAGGGCTTCAATGCAGAGATGTGATTAGACCTAAATGTTTCACTCTACCCTCTGCTCCTAAAAAACTCCGTGGTTCTGTGTTACTACCTCAGCAGCCCCCTGGAAGAAGAATAATTTCTGGATAAGGTCCAGGAGGAGCATTCAAATTTAATTTCCAGACAGAATAATCTTTGCTTTCTCTGCCACAGGGGGTTGTATGCTTGGGGACTCACCTATACTGGGCCCATACGCAAATCATAAACATGCACTTTAGTGCGGTTGAATGGCAGCCAGTGTGCATCTTCCACCTCTGAGTTTGCCATGGCAGATGGACTCACTGACTTTCTGTCTTTGTTAGCTCAGGGGTTGTGCTGTGCAAAATAAATATACCTCTCAGATTCCTGACTGTAAATCAGTGATAATTCCTCCTTATCTTTTGAAGGAACTGCTAAAATAAAGTGAGAGATTTCTTGTAAACTAACTTAATCCCATGTGCTAACCTGCAGGTCGTACACTTTCCCCTGGTTGCTTCAATATAACAACTCCTTCCAACTCTCTGAATGAATATTCCCTCAAAACATACTTCCTTTGAAGGGAGGTAGAAGTGAGTTCATGTTTTTCACCATCCCTGGAGGTATTTAAAAGTCATGTAGATGTAGTGTTGAGGGACATGGTTTAGTGGTAACTTGACAGTGCTGGGTTAACGGTTGGACTTGATGATCTTAAAGACCTCTTCCAACCAAGACAATTCTATGATTATATGAGTAAAACTCAGAAACAAAGGGCTTTTCTTCCAGGAACAGCAATAATAGAGGCTGCACAGTACCTCAGTTAGTTAACTCAAGGATCCAAGGTCTTTCCCCTTGTTTTCCGTGTGTCCTTGCTTTCACAATTCATGCTTGCTTGGGGATTTGACTTGCTGCATCCGTTGACAGCTGAGAGACAGGAATCAAAACACCATTTAAAATCTCTATCCATTCAAAACATATGGAACTCAAGCTGTGGGATTTAAAGTACAAACATATATACATAAAAATATATATATATGTTATAATTACGCTTATTTGTTGGCTGCTTTCTTCTATATTTGGCACACATACTGGATTGCCAGGCAAAGTATAATGCCCCTCTCATCACTCAGTCTCAGCTACAAGTTACCTAAAAAAGACAAGGCATTCGTTTGCTTATTCCCCCTGAGAATTACACATAAAGAATCCTGACAACTTGGGGCTTTCTGATTTGCTTTTTTTTTTTTTTTTATTATTATTCCATTCTTGTTTGCCTGCTTTGTAAGCTGAAGAGAATGACAAGGGATAAAACTTCCCATCTACTCTGAAGCTTAATGTTCTTCTTTTAATGGTTTAATATGTTCTGAATTGGTTAACAGGGAGAAGTGGTTGGAGGCTGAGTGTCTTGCATGTTGCTGTATATCTTTTATTACTGTATAGCGTTGCCTGCACGAAGAGTTGTTCTCCAAACCATCTGAACGCTTGTTTACCATGAGGCAGCAGCTGTCCCCATTGTAAAGACAAAGCAAGAGAGAGAGACTACATTAAACTCATTCATTCCTAGCAGAAAGGGAACAAACAAAGGAAAGAAAGAATCTATAACCTACTCTTACCCATGCTTGGAAATAAAGAGCCACTGTTCAGAAATACCTCAAAAGTAGGTACATTGCCCTGGAAAGTCAACTAAAAGCGCTATGAAGCAGTTGTCTATGCATGTGAGTATTAGGAAGAATTCAGTAGTAAAGAACATAACAATGGGTTTTTAAAGGTGGTATTTCTAAAAGCCACCACTTTAAGCAACCACTAGCGAAAGGCCCAAATTATGAATAACTAATATTCCCTGGTCTGTGTTATGCCTTCAGGTGGACTACAGGATAAATGAAGATAGAAAGGCTAATACGAATGCCACTGCCAGGTTAATATGCAAAAGTCTCCCTGGATGGGTGGAAGAGATGTAGGAGGAGCCCACAGCAGGCCACCTCCCAGCATGTGGGACAGAACATCTCCTCCCCTGCTGTGGGACAAGGCTGCAGGGGACACACATATGGTCATGGCTAACCCAGTGCCTGTTGAGGTTTCCAGAGGTCCTTGTGGTTCAGTTATGCCAGAGCAGGAGACTGAGCTGTCCCTGCTGGTTTGAGAAGCTGCAGGTGAAATCTAAGTGTGTACTTTGGCAGGAATACTTTATTTGAGTGCTGCATTAAAAATAAACCAGAGGAATATTACTGAAGAGAGTTGTCTCAGAAATAAACCTCAAAATTATTTAAAATTTTCTAACAACTAAATGTCATCACAAGATTCTCAGTCAGGCCTGTCCAAGTATACACTGCCTATGGCAGATGAAGACTGGAGAAGGTTTTGCCTGACTCAATCCACCTGTATATTATGGGGTGAACAGGCCTGAGCTTTCTTCACCTGTGTTAGCCAGGGAACTGGAAATGTGGGGATTTTGGCATGGAAGAAACTGAAGCTGATGGGCACAAACCTCATGCTTCCACTTTTTATGTCCATCTAGTAGTATGCTTGAGGAGAAGAGTTCATTAGCTGTGGCAGTGTTGTGCATACGCAGATATTTTGCTGCTAGACTTTGAATGGCAGTATCCAAATATTTTGTAGACTTGTCAGGTCAGACCTTCACTAGCCAAGAGGCCACTCAACTGTTCTGCTTGCGATGCATAAATTCCCTGCAAATCTCATTAGTTATGTCAGGAAAAATATTTCCAGTCTAGCAGCTCAAAGAATTTGGGGTACATCAGAGTTCCTCTGTTCATTTTTTCTGCACTTGTCACCCCTTTCTTCTGCTTCAGAGAAAGACTGTGGAGCTTCTGAACACCATGAAAACCTGCTGTGGGGTAGGATGGGCAGTTTTTCAGGTTCCTGGGGGTGTCTGAAACAAACTCAACAGAGCAGCTCACTCCCCTCACTGATGAACTACCCTTAATCATCTTCAGAGAGCTTGAACTCAACGAGGAGGCTCTGCATTTCTGGTCATGATATTCTGGCATCTTCACTAAAAATTCAGGGAACAAGAGGGACCAAACCAGTCAGGGTCATATGATTAAAGACGCAACTGCTATGGCAGGAAAACTGATCACAATCAAAGCAACGGACATGCACAAAAAAGGTATCTTTGTTCAGCTAAGTACTAAGACTAGATTAAGTATTGAGAAAAGGAAACATACAAAAATGAATATTTACCAGTTTCCACTCCCTTGACCACCCAGAGAAAGCTATTTTTGACACTTCTCTCAGCGTTAGCATCTTGTAGATTCAGAGAAAATAAATTTTATAGAAAGGAAAGCAAATTGCTACAGTGATTCAGTCATGTTGGATGAATCATTTTAGATACTGAACGGGTCATGGAACAGGGTAGGAGGTTAGATGGCTTGTCAAGGTTATTTCCAACTGGATTTTTTATTTTTCTATGATTTGTAGCATCGGTCAAGTTCTGTATTAGCATTTGAATTTCTACTTGGGCTGCCTTATGGGCTTGGCAGTATTCTTCTGTGTTGCCAGCAAGTCCTGACTAATTGGAGAAGCCCAGAAGGCTTCATATGATTTTGAATTAACACTTCTTTCCTTCTGCTTTGACCAACAACAGACAGCATGTAGTAAGCCTTTCTCACATAGTCTCATGCCCATTTCCTGGAATTTCCTTACCAATTCAGACTTTCAGGAAAAATTTTGTCATTCCTTCTCAGACCGTATTACACCATTCTCAGTATATATGAACAAATTTAACTCAGGAAGGTGTAAGAAGCTGCAAGGAGACAGCGAGTGAGGTTTTACGGGCAATGTACTAGGACTAGGTGTTTCACATTTGAAACTTTGCATGTGACCTTCAACAAGTTTTAAATCTCTGTACTAACACATTGCTTTCACCTCCCCCCCAAACCTACCACCCTGCCACATAGAAATTTTGGAACAGACTCAGCTCTTCCAGCAAGGAAGGGATGCAATTATCACCTGGAAAAAAAAACAAAAACAAAAACAAAAAACCCCAAAAACCTGACTTTATTTAGTTCTTTTATTGAAGGTTTATTTTTAATCTCTGTTTCTATCTCAGTATTTCATGTCCTTTGCCTTCTTTTTTCCCCTTAGCATCGCTCTGTGTTTATCATCTGGATGTCACACTTTGCTCTGAACTGGCAAGTAAAAAGGCTGCATTTGATGGCCTTTTCCAGATGTGTTTGCTTGGCTGCAGCTGGTGAAGTTTTTTCAGGCAAATGATTTCCTCTCACTCATGCTCTCTCACAATGAGCTACAATATCAGTTTCCAGCTCTCAATCTTTAGGAAAAGTGGCAGTTCTTTGAATTTCTGATGGCTGTTGGCTTCAGGTAGAAGCCGAGAAGATGAACATCAGGAAGTCAGTGAGAGAATCATTTAACGATATTGAAAATGAGAGATGGGTGAGTGTCAGGAAGTAATTTGCTTTCTCAAGGCATAATAAACCTGCAGGATAAACTTTCATCTCCAGTGATCACAGAAGGTGGTGGTGATATTTAAGAATAGACAAGCAGATTTCAGTGTAAGAGAATATTGCTGGAAGAGCTAAATAAGAAGAGGTACTGTGTTACCATCCAGGCCAGATAACAGACCAGGTCTTCAATGAGCCGCAAAGGCAGCAAGAGCTTTGGCAGGTGTAAGTGGAGTTAAAACTGAATATTTATCTGTGTGATTCACTACATCTTTCTGTTTTGCAGAAAGGCATTGCTGAACTCTTAAAAGAGACCTACATACACCACAAAGACCTCTATGTACATTTCCACTGCTTCAGTTAAGAAGTTTCAGGAAAAATACCAATTCATCAACCCTGTAGTGTTTCCTCTGAATCTTTTTAGTCTTGATGAACTTTGCTGAATTCAAGACAGTTTCCATGGAAACTTTGCTGTCTTTTCATCACTGTGCTGCCGGGGTACACAGCTCTGATATAAATTATCTATGTGGCTTAACTAAGGACCAAGGACTCTTTTTGTAGACTCATAGAACCGTGGTATGGTTTGGGTTGGATGGGACCTTGAAGCACATTTAGTTCCAACCAGACACCTCCCACTAGACCAGGTTGCTCAAAGCCCAACCCAACCTGGCTTTGAACACTTCCAGGGATGGGGCCTCCAGAACTTCCCTGACAACCTGTTCCAGTGTCTCACCACCCTGATTCTAAAAAATTTCTTCCTAATGTCCAATGTAAATCTACCCTCTTTCAGTTTAAAATTGTTGCCCCTTGTCCTGACTTTAGAGGTCTTGGTAAAAGGTCTATCAAAAAGTCTTTTCCTTCAGCTCAGGGATATATCCTCTCTCATGGCTGCTCTTGGGATAGAGAAAAAGACTTCTCCTTGGGCGCTGAGATGTTGCTTTCCAAAGAATTAGGATGATATTTTTACTAGTAAGTATACGACTCAGGTAACACACGCGGACTGACACCAATTAAAGTGAAAAAGAAATGGTCTCAGGTCGCCTTTGAATCCATAAGCTTAGTGAGAGGACTAAAATGTCACCTAGGGCATTGAGTATTTACAATTATTTTCCTGCTCTTTTCCAAGTTTCCTCAAGGCTCATTTCCCCAAGCAGCGTTTTTCCAGGTGACTTTTATCAGTACCGAGGTTTCAAAATCACAGAATCATGGAATTGTCAGAGTTGGAAGGGACCTCTAGAGATCACCTAGTCCAACTCCCCTGCTAAAGCAGGATTGCCCAGAGCACATTACTCAGGACTGCATCCAGGCAGGTCTTGAAGATCTCTAGGGAAGGGGACTCCACAACCTCCTTGGGCAGCTTGTTCCAGTGCTCTGTCACCCTCACTGTAAAGAAGTTTTTTCTTTTATTGAATGGAACTTCCTATGTTCCAGCTTGTGCCCGTTGCCCCTCGTCCTGTCACTGGGAACCACTGAGTCTGGCTCCATCGTCCTTCAACACACCCTTCAGATACTTGTAAGCATTAATAAGGTCTCCATGAAAATGAAACCACAAATTGTGGGAAAAAAAGAAAAAAAAAGATAAAAAGAGTGATTATGGGTCAACTATGTCTGTCAACATTTACTTATTATATCTATTTTTTTCCTACTTTTTTTTTTAATAAAAAAAATCTCATTTAAAAAAGGCTATATTTTTAAGTTTTACTCATCGACAGTTATCTTCTCACTTTTCAGTTGAAGTGTTCTGGGTTAGGGAGGTTATTGCTGACTGACATCTTCACAGAGAGGAATTACTGATTTATGGATAAAAGCAAGAAGAAAAGAGGTTCTGAAAACTGTCTTGGAAGTTTTCTCTGTGTCTTCCAGGCACAGAAGGGGACAGGCTTTCTGATTTAAACAGCTATACTGACTTAGAAATTTCATTTTTTTATTGGAGATGCCACACTTGGTGGTGTAGAGGAGCACTGCTGGACTGAGTAATATTTATGAAAACAGAATTCACTTTTCCACTGAGGCTACCATATATTATCTCTTAATCCAGGCCACTGTTCAGACCCGTACACAGTTGGTCTGGCAAAGCTGGAGCACTGCTGTGTGTGAGTGGAATGGAAGGAGAGGTAAAAAGTGGGGTCAAGAATAATTTAAGTGAGTTTCTCAGCTGAATGCTTTGGACTGGGAAGACATGGCTCAAGCTGCAAACAAAAGCTATGTTATTACTAGCTTGGGAAAAGCAGTATAATCATGTCAACATAGTCTGAGCTTTTTTGGTCTAAAATGATTGTCAGAATGCATTTAAGAAATTTAATTATGTCAATAAAAGGCATCTTTGCACAGTATATTGCATCTCTGCAGAGGCTTGTATCAGCTTACATTGTTGCTCACCTACTGACCATACCTGCACAGTGGCCACACTTTGTCCCTTTTGAGCCATTTTGAGCTACAGATAACTATCATTTGAGATCTGAAGTGTGTCATGAATATATGATTTTGGGAGGTAAAGACTGAAAGGAGAAAGATGTAGCTATGATGCAAGAGAAGACAATTATTATTTTTCATTTATATAGATATATATAAATCACAATTCTAGTGTAATTAGTCAAATGGGTGAAAATAGTACAGGTACATTAGATTTTGTGTCTCCAAAGATTTCTGTTTTTTGACACACAGTCCAAAAGTTAATAGTAAAAAAAGAAGAAAAAAGGACTAAATTCTGTCAGCTGGCTCACATTGATGCCAGAGGCATTTTCCCAAGAGGGTAAAACTCTCTACAGGGCCAAAAAGCCAGCTGAAGGCTTAGCATCACTTTAAATCCCTCCAGAAAATGACATTTCACTGATGGGTAAGTCTCAGAGCAGGCTTTTACACAGCGGGGATTTTCACAAATGTGGAGATTTTATGCTTTTGTACTTTCTCAGTGACCTTTGACTAAATGTATCTTTTCTGGAGCAATCAAGCAACATTAGGAATATATCAGGAAAGATAAAAAACACCTTGAGAACATTTGCTTTTATTGCAAGGTGTCCCATTCCCTGCCATCCTGGGGAAATGAAGCCTGGGAGGGATAACAGTAGAAACAGCATTTTATTGAATTGGCTCTTCCCATTCCCATTTCGTAACAATGAGGTATGAAACACAAATTTTAACACCTAGACAATGCATTTTGGCATAAATACACAGCTTTAAAAATTAATAAAAAGCTATATCAATTATAAAAGTGATTTACCAAGCACAATAAAAGTCGTCATCTGTCACTTTTATGCATGCATACCGGCTCTCTCTCTCTATCACTGACTTTTAAGCTTTCTATATGCTAAATACTCTCATGAACCTACGATAGACTTTACAGGCTTTGACAGCCAGCAAGTTTTTTTTTATTATTTTCTTTTTTTTTGTTGTTGTTGTTCTTTTTTTTTTTTTTTTCTTGTTTAGGGAAATATTTCAACTCTTTGTTTTATTCTGCTTCCATTTACGGACACTTGCAGCCAGTCACCTTGGATACTTGTCTGTTTCATTATTTATCATCAGCTGTGTGGTGATGCTTAATGCAAGAAACAGAGATGGGTTCTCGTTTGCCATTTACACACATAAAATAAGAAAAAATACCTTAATTCTTTTTCAGGCAATTTGAAGCTAGATTGAACTCCTTTGTGATAAAATTAATCTTTATATAGCCCGAGTGTACTGTAATATTCTTCAATCTCAGTACATTGTAAGTCTAAATGGTTTAGAGCTCAAATTTTTGCAAACATCTGCCATTCTTTCTTGCATTTATTTTAGTTTTGCAAGAAGAGGAATTAGAGGTGTTAATACTCCATGGAGAGCTATTTTTCCTCCCTATTAATGAAACTAAGGAGTTGTGATGCTGGAAACTCTTCTCTTGGAAAGACAGACTTTTAGTAGATGCTATATTGGACTTTACTAAGAAATTTACAAAGAAATTTTGTATTATTTAACAGAACAAGTACTCAAAAAAGAAAGACAACAGATAAACTTATAAAAAATAATTCCCCCTGCTGTCAAACACCATAATCTAGAAATACAATATAGAGATCTCTACAGAGATCATATTTATGGATATTCCTGCATCCCAAGTTATGTTTAGTATTATTGAAACTAGACAGGCCTGAGCTCTGATGTTCTCTATTTGAACATCAGCCCTTCTGCTGCCTGTTAGAGATTGCTCTGGCAGCCCTGGCTGATGCCTCAGTGCCATTTGCGCCGGTGCCTATTATCTGAAAGAGTACAAATCCATCTTGTGCACACGTGCAGCAAGTTTTCTTCAATGAGAATCTGGTATCAAATGATTAAACTAATGGAGAAGCATTAATAAGTGACAGGTTTATCGATTTCCTGAAACCCCGAAACTCTGAAACCAACCTGAAAGAGTTGTCATCACACAATCCCGGTGACTTCTGTGAAAAAATGGACCTTTTTCCTAATATAGTGTGTCTCAATATCACCAAACACGTTGGTGATATTGGGTGCTTCAGGCTACACTTGGAGATAACATCTGTTTCCATCCTTGAAGATATCTCTTTAGGGTAGATACTGGAGAGGTGGCTCAGTAGCAGGACCACACAGATGTATTTCTCTTGTCCTTCCTGAGCCTCTCCTGCAGTCTGCTTTCCTCCCACACTGCATTGTACCCATGCATGTGAAGATGAGATACCTCTGAATGCCAGCCAAATCTTTCTATTACATTTAGGCAGCTGAAAGAAAATGTGAGATGTCAGCATCTACCTTCCAGAAGTTTGATGCTTAATGCTATTTCCTCAGAACTGAGCTATTACTTCTGGATGTCTGGCAGAGAACTCAATCCACCACAGTTTTAGATTATTCAGTCAATAAAAGCAAACTACAGGGCCTTTCCCTAAAGAGGAGGGAATTTATTCACCTCATCCTATACTTTGGAACTGCTCAGTTCAACCACTGCTAGGAAAATCTCCTCCTCAGCTTTTGTCAATGTAGAGGTTTTCTGCCAAATGGATTTGCCAACCGAAAATTAGTCTCCAAATATGCTCAAATGCAGCTTGATGCAGTGTAAATTTTGTCTGTTTGGTGACAGCTGCCTACTCAACCACAAAGTTGAGTAACCAACATAACAACCAACAACCAACTCAACCACATAGTTGAGTAAACCACAAAGATTTCTGCGAGGAGCAAGGGAAATGTGTGTGCGCCTCATGGTATCACTTCCTTGTAGCAACTGTAATTGTCCCAAACCTCAAGGGACTCCACTATAAATACTGAGTGATTCTATTGCTGGAAAAAGACATTGCCTGAAGGTAGGGAATCTGTATAAAACAAATACACCCCCCTCATAAAGACCATTCAAGTCAATTAATGGTTCTCAACTCAATTAGAACTAAACAGCTCATGTCCAACATATATTTTTAAGTCCTGTTTCAAAAAACAGGAAGGAGTAGGGCTTTTTGTCCTGGAGGTAAAGGAAAACTGAGCATTTCAGGACATGCTAACTGAAGAGGGGATGCTGGTCTTCCTTTACTGCTTTCTAGTAACATATAGGCATTAAAACTGACTAAAATTCAGGAGCTGGGAGCTGATGAAGTCTGAATTTGTTATTTCAACAATGCCACTGAAAAAGACAGCTCCACAGTGGACCGGGAGAGAGTAATCCATATAAATGAGTTCTCCCTTAATGCTTTTTAGGCATAAAACATTAAGTTTCCACCCCCCTTCAACTAACCTGAGAGGATGGAATGAAACAGAGGAAGCTCTTGGAATTTGATACTTCACTGTCAAGCTTCACTGCAACTGCTCTTTGAGGAGAGCAATGAAGGAAGGTGATGGCTTATTGCATGTTCTGAGGGACACAAGGACAGGGCGGAAGGGTCTCATGCAGATTTCCTGGGATCCCAACCAACTCCATTACCTGTGGTGAATCTGTGATTTGGAAAACTCATGTGATCCTACTGGCTTGGATTCACCCATTGGCCTAAAACCTTTTACACAACTTATATTCAATATTTTCAACAGTTTTTATACAGATCTCTGTTTAGGAATTACAGCTTGAACCTCGAGGAAGACAAATAGAGAACTGAGGAAGCAAAACAGTTATGGGAACAGTTCCCTGAAAGCCAGCACCTGTATCTAGTGCACACTTGTGGTTAGATTTTTAATCTCCATGATATTTCAGGGAAAATAAGTTTTGCCAGTTTTGCATGGGATGGTGATAAACACTGGATCAGGAGCAAGAAGGTGTTACAACAGCTTAGTTTTTCCGAGACCTTCATATTCTTGATATTCAAGAACACAAGTGTTTGGACTTGGGATGCCATTACAGCCTAGATCAGAATTTTTGTAGTCAGTTCTTTTTTTACAGCCCAGACAACCAATCATTTTGCTTTAAGCATATTTGATGATTTCTTATGTTTCTATTAGTATTAGTGTCACATAGACTAGAAGACTCCTCAAGTGTGTTTATCCTAGTGATAGGCTGTAGATTTTTTGTTAGCATCAGCTTTTAATGAACAGTGAATGCATAGGACATACTTAAAGAGCATGCAGGGAACAACATGAGATGCCTTTATGGGTAATTATGAGTGCCCATTAAGGCAGATAATGAGTGGGGAAATCATGAGCAGTTCAAGTCTGATTATACTGCAGGTAACCATATTATTATTTTTTTTTTCCCAAGAAAACACTGGTGGTTTTTAATTCCTCAAAATAAATCAGCATGAGAGTCAAATACTGAAGAATTTAGGCCAAAAATATTCTTGGCTTCTGTGGGTAAATCCCCTTGTTTGGGGGCTGTAAAAGATCTTCAAGACTGTTCCTCGACTCTTGAATAATTTTCTATGTGGTGTTTTGCCAGACAGATTGTGGACTGTGACTTGTGTCACAATAATAAATGCCAGACATTTCTCATGCAGATAGCGTCTCATGAAAACGCTTTAACCGGAGAAATGAAAGTCTAAATGTATGGGTACTTTAATCGAGGGCAGGAGCGTTGATCTTTAGCAGAATACAAGGTGACCCTATTTGTCTGATGGAAGTGGAGATTGAAGAGAAGCAAAATGCTTTGTCTCTTGGGTTTTTTCCTTTCCTCTCTTTTTTGGTCTGTGTTTTAAGGCTGCACTTCCAGTTCAGAAATGTAATACTTGTGCATTTTCTATATGACTATGTGCTTACATATAACTATATTTTCCATTAAATGGAAGCCATTTTCTTCAAATTGCAACAATTTGGCAACCTTTCCCAAGATAATATTTGGCAAGGGTGAAGCAGGGACATTTAAGATTTATTATGAAATGCATTCCCAAAAAAGTATTCAGTGCTGCAGAGTTTTCTCCAAGACACACCTGAATCTCTGAAAAAGAATAGGGCTTCTATGATGCTTTCATGATCTTTGTAGAGAGAAAAATCTACAGCTGGAGAAACAGTGACTACAGGTGCCATGAATAGTAGATACCACAGTAAGATGCCAGGAAGAAATGTACTTTGCAATCGCCTACTGCATTTTGTGATATATATAACAACATTTATTGAAATGCATGATAGTTTAGAGTAATTTATCTTTTCAGAGGAAGGGTTTTTTTGATCAAGATTCTAGAAATAAGACCGCAGCTCAGCGAAGTACTTTACACGTAGCCAGTCTAGTGGGATTGTTGTCATGTTTCAGCACAATCCTTTTTCAGATTTTGAAGAATTCTGCTGTGCAATATAGTGGAGTTTAACGGCTTCATATTCAGTCTGCTGACAGGCAGTACACAGCCACAGGAACAAACAGTGTCTAAGAGTGTAGTAGGATGAAGACATAAAACGAGGATTCAAACAGCGGGAAAAAAAATTGTTCTATGTAGACACCAATATAAAGATTGCAGTACCTACAAGAATGGGTTCTTACCCAGGAGTAATTCAAGATATATTTCAAAGAAAAAGGTTTTTTTTCCTCCTCCCTCAAAGCAGAGCCAGGCAGGGATAAAAATTTCTACTTAAAGGAATTCTATAATTTAAAGCTACTTTGTTATTTGGAAATGGAGAAAATATATTCTATCTCAATAAAATTTTTGAGGAAATGAAATTTTAGAGGAACAAAAATTTTGTTCAATATGTGATAACCTTTGGAATTGCTTATTTAAAACTTAATTTTTTGTGCACCAATAATGCATTTCCAACTATTTTATTTCCTCTTTCTAAACAGAATTTCAACTTCTTTTTCTTATTTCAAAATGTTTTCCTTTAAATGAAAATGGAATTGTATGATGAATATATCTTTTGACTAAACAGCCTGGCCAACTTTTTCAGAGAAACTTGCTAAGGCTTTTGTAGGTTTTGTGCCAGCCCACATATTGGAGGAGCTTTATAGGAGCTCCCTTTAAAGCATGAACTGAAGAGCTTGGGTGAATAACAATAAATTAGACTTCTAAACCCACATGTTATCATCTTTCCCAGTAGGTTGCAGCTACTTCTTTCAGAACCTGGTCCTTTTCATCAAATCTCTGTCAATGCAAAATGCTATCATCTAGTGAACTTCACCTTCAAATTAGCCAGAAAATGAAGCTATTTGGAAAGAAACAGTAAAAATATTGCTTGAAATGCAAGGCAGGCCACCACCTCAGGGTAAACCAGAAGACTGTGAGTGCAAATGTCTTTTCTGCAGTTGGAGATGCTTTGTCTGGTTCTGAGTCACTGCCTTATAATCTCAGCAGGCTGCACATATGGACACAATTCATTTCCACTTTTCTGAGAAAAACCAGAATGATCTACTGCACTGAGATGGAGAAAACCTTACTGCAAAGGTCTCAGTCCCTAGGAATACAGCAAACACACTGGGTTTTAGTTACTGTAAGCTTGCATAGTTGTAACAGGTGACAATGTTCAGTTGAGGGTTGTCAGAACTGTTCTGTCAAAGCACTTTGCAGGAAAATTAGCTTATTCAGTCCAAGGATGTTTTTCTCAAAATATGCTTTGCTACCCTTGTAAAAAAAGTTAGTTTTGGTGGGGTTTTTTTGTTTGTTTTATTTGTTTATTTTCATAAAAAATCACATGCCCCAAAGACCTAGAATTATTCCCTTCTTAAAGGATAGACTATTGCATCTCATGAGAGTAATGATGAAGGTGGCAGGGCAGAAAATGCAGATATATACTGGTGACTGTAAGGACCTTCCCAGTTATACCAGGCAAATTCAGCAACAGCAGCACCATGACTTCAACAGGCTAGAAGGAGAGGTGTAATCTTTCAGGTGAGATGACAGTGTCCTTGACAAATAAGTGTTAGTTTTATTAGCCTGTGAATTGTAAAGGGTAAGGCTGAAATGAGGTAAAGGATAATGTTATTTCACAGACATAACTGAGTCCTTGGGAGCAATCTGCTGCATCTTGCTGGTGAGAGTGGAATGATGTTTATGAATTCTTGCGTGTCTGGAAACCTGTGCAAGCAATGTGATACTCAAGCATCACTGATGTAAGAAGGTGAGTATAATGATGAGTGTTTTGATGTAAAGTTGCCTTCATACACTAGAGAAAGTCTTAAATTAGGCAAAATCTGAGCTCAGCATTTAGTTTAAGATGCTCACATTCAGTAACATCTTGCTGTAATATCTTGCATTTGTTGAGCATCCATTAAATATGGAGGGAGCATGACACAGGAAATTCAGCTCCTGGATGGTCAGTGAAGAGAAAGGCAGAATATAACCTTTTGCTGTAAATTGTTGTTGCTTTCATTGATGAAATCAGTATAGATCATAGCAGTCTTCAAAACAGGAACTAGAAGAACTACGGCTAGGAATTTTTAAATCATATGAAAAATTTATTTGAAACTAGTAATTCATCAGAATGGAGACCCCTCATGGAGACATATAAAATTATCAGAAGAAAACCCTCTGTTACAGGATAGAATTGCCTGCTTGAAACTAGGAGAGGGAAAAAAAACCTATCCCAGGAAAAAAACCTCCATAGATTCTGTGAGTATGGTATATTTGGCTCTGGGTCCTAAGCAGATTGTTTTTTTTCCCTGTAGTTGTATAAAATAGAATGTGTGAGACAGGGAACAATAAGAAAAAAAAAAATCCATAGTATGGTAGCTAGGCTACTTTTCCTCTCAAACCCAGCTCAAAGGCTGTCCAAATGAGGATTTGAAATCAAACCTCCCACAATCTAGATTATTTCATGACAAATTCTCTGGAGCAAGACAGTTGCATTTTCTCATACTTCATGTTCCAAACAGCAGATTGACAGATATGGAGTAAGCGAGTCACACCAAAACTCATATTGTTTTCCAGTCTAATTGTTGCTTTCTTTGATGCAGCAATGACTTCTTTTTTTTTTTTCTTTTTTTTTTTTTTTCCCCTCCTCTGCAAAAGTGTAATATTCCCTGGCTCTGAGTCTGGAATGTCACCCTCTAAAACAAAATAATGACATGCTTCCTTCCTCTACAAACTGTGCCCCAGTGGGAAACCCTTCTGTTATTTAAAAGATTTAAATGCTGAAACAGTACCTTTGTATGAGCCAGAGACACTGCTTTAGAGACTAACTGCCTGTGAAGCCCAAATGCTGATCTCCTTAGTCAAGCTAATGATAGCTCCTAGTTCAAGGAGAGCTGTTCTTTTTATTACCACTGTTACTGAGTGTTGTAATTATTTTGTTCATCTCACTGTCTCTAGAAAAATTCTGACTAGTTATTAATATCTTAAGACACAGCTAAAACTTTCACCAGCTTCATTTGAAAAGAAGAGCGAGGTTTCTGTTTGCAACTGAGCCTGGTATCCTTTTCCATTTGGGTTTTAATTTCACTAGAAAGTGTTAGGTTGCCATGGCAAAGCTCATATCTTCACTTCCCTGTCTCAGTAGGTGCTTTGAAGAGGGGAGGTGGTCAGAACAAGAGGTAATTTGTGCTAACGAATGGCTAGATTGTAATAATGTGCTCCTATTGGGCTCGCTTTCAAGTTCCTCCAAAAAATACCCCTATGACCAATTCAGCATATTCTCAGTGCAAACAGCCAAGGGGACGCACAGAATTTTGTAGAAATTAAAGCCAGGCATTAAAAGCCTTGGCTTTGATATTCCATCTTTCAAGCTGGTAATAGTAGCAGTAAACATCAGGATCAACAGATCAGACCCTCAGATCTTCACTAGTCTCTCGCTGGGGTTAGGGGAAGAGCTCGAGCAGAGCATGGAGCCAATGCTCTGAGTTAATTGGTTAAGTGATGCAGCAGAGAAAATCCTTTGCGATACTGGGTTCATGTCGAGTTCCTTACTGGAAGAAGCTCTGCAGTGAATTACACTTTTTGGGGTGACTTCCAGGATGTAGCTGAAAAGAGAAAGACATCAAACAACTTATTTCGTACTTAGGAGGAACATCTGGCTAATGATTCAACTTACCACGCAGTGCTGTACTACTATTAGATTACAAGCCCTTGAAGGCATGGAATTGCATTTAGAACATGCAACATCTAAATGTATGTGTATTTTGATTTCTTCCAATAAAAATTTCTACAGCCTTGTGTTGGTACCTTCATTAAGACCATGGAAAATGAGGAGACTGCCATCATATAAGCCAATGCTTGTCCCTCAGATAACTTCAGGTGATTTGTAGAAGTAAGACTGAGAACTCTAGTAAAACTTTGTACTTGAACATCTCTAGCTCCTGGGGTGTCTGTGTTTTACTCACTGCTCCAAGTCATAGAATTCCAAGCAGAAAAATATGTTGTGGGAGCCTTCAGAGAAGTGGTGATGCTGCTATGAGGGGAGAGCCAAATTCTTAGAGATGTTTATTTGCTGAGTTACTCTGCAAGCCAGTGGGCGATCAGAGAACCATTTAGGTTGGAAAGGACGTCTGGAGTTCTCTAGGCCAACCTTCTGCTGAAAACAGGGCTGGTTTCCAAATTAAACCTCCTTCCTCATGGCCTGGTACTGCACAATTAGAAAATATTGGAGATGTCACAGACTCTTCAGCCCCTGTATGTGTGCTTCACCGTTCTTGTGATGAATAATTTTTTTTTCTGATTTCTAAACAGTGTTGACATTTGTAACCACTGCCTCTTGTCCTTTCATGGTGCACCTTTTAATCTCTTCCATGGTGCCTGTGTCTGTCTTCACAGTAACCTCTCTATATATTTTGGGAGACTGCATTTGGTTACCCCTTAGCCTTCTCTTTGGGCTAAACAAGTCCTTGTCTTTTAGCTTCTTCACATAACTCATTGTCTCCAGCCTTCTCACCATTTTAGTGGACCTCTGTTGGACCTCCTTCAGCTTTTCAGTATCTTCCTTCTGGTGAATGAAGGGGAATCACCACTGCGCTCAACCTTTTGGCTAGTGTGGTCCAGTATACTGTTAGTTTTTGTTGCTGCAGGGGTACACTGATGACCTATCTGCAACTTGTTCCCCACCAGAACCCCTCAGAAGAGAAGAAAACCCTACTGCCATCCTCCCTGCCTCTCCTTACAAAAGTGTCCATCCATCACAATTCTCCAGCAATGCGAGTTTCCTCCAAACCTCGTGTCATAGCTCTGCACCTGCACATTGGTTTCTCATTCCTCCTGTTTGTTTCTCATGCTGGGTGTGTGCAGGTATAGGTACTTGAGATACACGTCTTCAGGGGAAGGTCAGGGATCATCCTCTGCTGCCCTGTGCTTTGCTGGCTTCCTCTCATCCATGCTCTCCAGGGTGTTGCTCTCCATCCCCCAGCAAACCTAGTTCAAATTCCTCCTTGCCAGGCTAGGAAGTCTCTTGGCAAAGATGCTCTTTTCTGTCCTTGCTCTTTGAAGGGGATCCACAGACTTGTGAGATCTGTGAAGGGGATGTCACAGACTTTCAGTTGTTCAGGGAAGACTTTTTTCCTTTCTCTCTCTCTCTTTTTTTTTTTTTTTTTTTTAATTAAACCTCTGTAAAATGCATATGTAATTTGAGAGAGTGGGGCTGAAGTACAGTCATTAATGACTAATGAGGAACTGAGGACTGACCTGCAGGAGACCTCCAAATTGAATATTTTCTCTTCAGATTTAGCATGATTAAACAAATCCGTTTTGTGTCCAATCACTAGCTTTACTAGAGAATTACTTTCCTGCTGCTCTGTCCAAACCCACAGAGACTAATTTAGATAGCATTAATTGGTAATTTCCCAGATCAAAGCCCTTAATCAAATCAATAAGGATAGCTGCTGTGCTGTGTGCTGATTGTCATTCATAGACATAAAATATTATTTGTCATGTCTACCTTGATAATGACATCAGAGGAATACCAAGACCAACAAGGAGTGATGTCCTGATAGCTTAATATGTTGATAATGCAAACTATTTCCCTAAACGATTCGCTTGGCAGGGCACGGAGGTTCTCCTTGCTGTGGGCTTCCTTTAACTCCAAGATTTATTGGTAGCCTAAACATATAAAAATTACTGTCAGCAACCCTGGTGATTATTTTTTTGTAAAAGTTGCAATTCCTATGGAGACATTTCAGGAGTGAGTTTATTATTTGGTTGCGGAGAACAGGAAGACACTGGAAAGGCTTAGCAAGAAATGGTCATTTATCTTAAGAGTGAGTGGTGTGAGAAGCGACCCAATTTGTATGGCAGGAACAGTTCTACAGCTACATGGCTTTCCTATATCAACACCAAAGCTTGATTTTTTTCCCTCTTCAAAGGGAAGAGTGTGGTCTAAAAGCTGTTGGTTCACTAGCAATAACTGCTTCTTGATACAAATGCCAAATGGTTAATGCAACGAATTCAACTCTCTAAACCTTTTAGAGGGAAGCAACACCATTCATAGGGAGGGAGGGGGAAAAAGGAGTTTGTGTGGAAAACAGGTGAAAGCCATTGCATTATGTGCTCTGGAGAAGTTATATGTGATATTTTGGTTGGGAGTTCGAGGTAGTGAGACCAGCTACCCCCTTTCCTGCTTAATCAGCCTTCATGATGAGGGTGGGTGCAGGGTAAGGACAATACAACCCATGTAATTGTGGATCCTCTGGTGCAAGGCGCTGGGAAAGATGTGAGTAGAAAACAAGCAAATCTCTTGTCCTGTTGCCCTCTGGCTGAGGGGGATTAAGGTCTGTTAGTGGGAAATATACATACACATGTACAACATGGATTCCTCTCACAGCTGGACTAAGACACAGTCTACCCATTAGCTGCCCATGGATCCCAGTCTCTCCAGCTGTGTCCCTCACAGACACACACATGCACAAATGGGTCTCCCAGTCAATCCCAAGCCCCCATAGCAGATGATTCGCTGTTGCTCACACACTCTCTTGCACACTTGTGCTCTCTCCAGTCACAGGCATGGTGGATACACAGGCTCCCTCTGCAGTAGCTGCATTCACATCCTCATTCACACACACGAACACAGAATAAAGAGTCCTGCACTCAGGAAAATAGTTAGAACAGGAGATTAATGAGAGGCTGCTGATCAGGTGCAGAATAGGGCCTGACAAGCAAACTGGTTGCATGTGACCAACCCTTTCCATCCCCTTGGACCTCTATTTTCCCACACTTGTTCCTCTCCAAACCACCTCAATCCCTCCCTTTCCTTGCCTTAGGGGGTCCCCCCCCTAAACACACTACAACAAACCTTGTGCAACCCAAAAATGCTTTTCCCCTGCATCCCATAATGTATCCCATACCCCTAGGCAGTGATTCCGCATGGTCTGTAAGGTTTCCTTGAGAACCTCTCCCACTGACCCATCAGGTGAATGTCCCCTCTGGCCTATGGGACCAGTGCTCTCCTGGGACAGCCCTGGGGAGTCTGGGGCATGGGCTCCTGTCTCTGATGGGGGTATTGGTGTTGCCCCCCTATTTGTTCCTCTGTGTGGGTGGGGATGGGACTTTAAATGGGCTGAAGGCTCCTGTGATGGGCCTGGGAGTAGCTGGATCAGGGTACAGTTTGAATTTCTCTATCTGCAATTATTCCTCTGCTCTCCTTTGTGTGAGCAGAGACAATCTTTTTGTCACACAACCTTTTACTTTTATCTAGATCCAGTATCAGCCATAATTCCTAGGTCCTATACATTGATTTCCAACTGTGGATCTCAAAGCACAGCCAGCAAATGCCGAAGCCCAGAAGCCAAATGAGGGAAGGAGGGTAATCCATCCATGACATGACTCCTTCCTTAGATCCCTGCTCAGGAAGCCCACTCAAACATTGCATCATCCGATAATTTATTAGTTCATTATCCAATCTCACATTTATGAGCTTGTCAGTGAAATTCCCTGTTTTTTTGGCAAATCTGCGCAGGTGGAAGAAAGTGTATTTTCTGCTTCGTTTTGCTTTGTGGATTCTAAGTTGGAGAGTGGGGTGGGGAGAGGGGGAATCAACAGCCCCGTGAAAGACCAGCTGCTTGCAACACACTTCTCTTGCAGCTTTCCGTCAGAAATCTGACAGCTTTAGTTATTGTGATGGAGAAATAATGAGGTGAGAAAAGAATTGTCAAAAAAAGATCTGTACTCTTCTTCCAAGGAAATAATTTACTTTTTGTGTGCTCTGTGGCTCCTAGAGCCAAGGAGACATCTGTAAGGATTCCATTTATAGACAAAACTCTGTATTTGCCTAAACCAAGGCAATTGCCAAAACAAAACAGAAAAAAATGCAATTTGTCTACAAAAATGTCTATTACTTATGCTATGATTCATCTAATTAAATGTGGATGTTAACAGCGTTTAGGTTAGGTTGCTATAGGTGAGCGAGTCAGCATGGGTTGCCCTTATGGTTAATGGGGAAACAGTTAACAGTGTTAGTGGATTTTAAGGTTAATTTACCTCATACTAAAACAAATTCCTGCATTAGGCCAGGTGATTTTCCCCCTAAAAGCATTGACTGTATTAATCAGCATAGATACATGGCGCTATCTGAGATAACCCTAAAGCCTTCCACGGGAATCTGGCAGATGTGGCACAGGATCTCTTCTGTGGTAATAACTGGATCCAGGAGGGATACCATAACACATCAAAAATGGCAATAAAAGTCTATGTTTATGCAACTGAAACATGCACAAGATCACCATTGACCACTATAGAAACCTGGCAAACTGTCTTGCATGTATATATTCCTTTAGCTATCCAACATGGGACTACAAAGAAAGAAATCTCAGGACCTGGGAAATTTATTATGCCCCAGACATCCACAGGAGAAACCTGAGGGCATCTCACATAGCACCAGCTCACCTCTGCTGAGATAACTGAATCTCCCTTAGCCATTACAGTGATGGGGTTTAGAGAATATTTCAGATCACCTGAGGCAGAAAGCAAGGGTGGGATTCAGTGGCCAAAAATTAGTGGCCTAGAGCCAATTCAGAGACCGCAGGTACCTGAGCCATTAACCTTCACCTGAAAAACATGACCAAAGAATTTTTGGAGGTCAATGCCATTCTGGAGCCTCAGCTGGAGGCTCAGCAGAATAATCTGGGGCATCTCAAGTCACACTAAAAGCATATGTTTAGACACGTTAATTATGTCCCTAGTGATTTTTTAGATTATTAATTGTTTAGGCTTGGTGGACTGTACTGTCTGATTAGTTCTCCAGTGACCAAAATGCAAGTTTATGCATATCTACACATGCACATCTAAGTTTAAGTTATGTGATGCAGAGCTGGATTAACCCCTGAAAATTAGTTGAGATGAACTACTGCGTTCAGTAGTAGATCAGCACAGTTGCCTACACATTATATAGCTAAAGAATAATGAAACACTTTAAAGTTTCAGGACGAGGTTTTTAGACTCATTTAACTTAGTGACATACTTTCTGTTCATACTTTTTGTTATTTACATGTCTTAACTCTGAGATTCCCCCTATGAACAGATGGAAATGTAATTTTAAAGAAAGAAGTCGACATCTTAAATGGTGTTTGGATCTTGACTCACCCTCCATTGGATCGTTATTGCTCCATGAAATGATGTTGCTGAAGGTAGTTAGATCCATATTTTGATAGAAGGTCCAACACTTTTTTAGCATTTGCAAGTGGAAGAGCAAGACAGCCACAGTTTTTGTCTGGGTCCTCTCAATTTGGCATGCTACATATGGAATGAAGACACGCTTTTCATTCACAAATGAAAGGCAGACAGCTTTGAACATACATGTTTTTCTACATATGTGCCTAACTTTTGCGCAAGCATGGCTAGCAGAACCAATCCGCGTTTTTTATGCCATGCACACAAATCTGAGACTGACACTTGAACTCTAAATATTCCGTGATGCAGTATTTACACTTGTGAGACAAACCGATTGTCACTATCCTACAAGCCTTATCCACAACCAAAGGATCATGGCCAGTGGAAAGAATAGAATTGTTTCCTATGCTCCACCAGCATGATGAATTCTGACTGGTATTTTCAGTTTCCTCTTCTTTTTTTCCCCAGCACCTTTCAATTGATTTGGCTGGAACCATACTCTGCCCCTTCCTTCATTCCTTCTTCTAATACGTTTCAAAACAACCTAGGGCACAGAAAGTCAGTAGACCACTCAGAATTCCCATATACAGTATTGTTATTGCCATTTTAGTCTGTTAGATTTTGAAATAATAAAATTTTGATTGCCTTGGGTGGGTGATAATGAATATATGATAACTTCAGCACATATTTTTTTTTTGTCATAAAGAAGGTGCTTTGCTTCTTTCGTGTCATAGTTCTTGTCCCCTGTGAGAACTACATGCTTGACCCAAATAACAAATCGGAGCATCTGCCGTGAACCGGTTGAGTATTCATACAAAACAAACTCATCCCTAAGGCCAGGCTGGAGCATGTCAACACCTGATTCTCTCTGACTTACGGTGGCATGTAACTGTCACTAACCTCAACTGGATTCAGGCTTACGTATATTTGAGGAAATTAGTGTTAATGCTGTGGCTGAGATTATTGTCACAGTGAGTTATTTGGTGTCACATGAGGAACTATGCTGATCAACAACATATAATCATTGCCCACTTGTTATCAGACAGTGCTTGTCAACTTCTTCCCAGGTAGGCCTAGATGTGAGCTCATGACATGCCTGGCTATTGCTACCTATCTCTCGGAAAGCCACTTTTATGGACAATTGATGGGACAGCTAGTGACATTTTTATTCCCTGTTTACCCTTTTGTCACTCCCCACATTTACTTAGCTGCAGTTTTGGAAAATCATAGAATCATAGAATGGTTAGAGTGGGAAGGGACCTTAAAGATCATCGAGTTCCAACCCCGCTGCCCTGGGCAGGGACACCTCCACTAGACCAGGTTGCTCAAAGCCCCATCCAGCCTGGCCTTAAACACTTCCAGGCATCCACAACTTCCCTGGGCAACCTGTTCCAGTGTCTCACCACCCTCACAGTAAAGAATTTCCTCCTAATATCTAATCTAAATCTCCCCTCTTCCAATTTAAAACCATTACCCCTTGTCCTGTCACTACATTTCCTGACAAAGAGTCCCTCTCTGGCTCTCCTGTAGGCTCCCTTCAGATATTGGAAGGCTGCTGTGAGGTCTCCCCGGAGCCTTCTCTTCTCCAGCTCTCTCAGTCTGTCTTCATAGGGGAGGTGCTCCATCCCTCTGATCATTTTCGTGGCCCTATGTTCAATATGCACAGGAATGCACACAAAATGTTCAATAAGCACAGGAACGAGAGATACCCCTATGTTCCAGCACCCTGCCTAATCACTCGGCAGCATAGCTTTAAGTGATATTACACTGTAATTACATTAGCTGCAGTATTGGATGCTCGTTATCATGTCTTGATTGTGCAATAATTTTGATCAATGTGCAATTTCCTTGGTGCTGACTGTTGTGATTGCAAAATAGAAACACAGTTTAGGGGCTGTTGCGTGTACATCTGCTCAGTGATTCCTTCAGTGCATTTGGTTGTGCACACACATGTGTGTTTGTGTGCGTGTGAGAAGCAGAGCATGAGCACTCAGGGCAGCTGCCTACCAAAATGTTCCCTGTCTGCAGCTGGAAAGAACTGAAAAAGGAGCCCTGGCTAATCTTGCCACAGTGGTTGAAGAAGTCCCCTCTGTCAGTCATCAGCCTGTGATTAAGTCTATCACCTTGATGGAGGTCAGTAGGATGGATGCCTGTACCCACACCTCAGCTACTTTGATGTGAAATCGGGTGTTTGTGCTTTGCTGCCTGCTCACGAGTGGCTGCAGCTTGGAAGACAGACTTTGGAGAGAAAGGTTGTGCTGCAAACCCGTGTTCTCTGCTGTAGGTCCCACTATGGGTGCAGAATGGCAGAGCAAGGTGGCACCAAGCCATTGCAGAAAGACCTGGCAGAGCTTATTTCTCAGTGCCTGTGGTCTCCCCAGGCACTCTGTCCATTTGCTGTGCTTACATCCAGGCACAAACTGATAAACAAACAGGGAGTAGACACAGAATAAAGAATAGACACTGCAATAGGATAGACACAGGACATCATTGACCTGGAAGGAGGAAACATCTAAGCATGAAAATTATTCAAGAATGGTTTATACTCTTTCAAAGGTAAAACACCAGGTGGATGCACAAATTCTCGCCTGTTGCACCTTCTCTACAGAAAGTCAGTGGTATTTGCTCAATTACAGGATATCCAGTGAACGTAACTTGAAAAATGTCCTTTCTCTTAGAAAAGCGTCTCGCTACATCTCAGGATGGTGTTTGAAAAAAGGAGTACCATCCCTTGATTAAAACATCCCACTTCCCCTTAAACTAAAGAGCCATCACTGATTTCTCAATCTACTTATTAGAGCTGAGAGAAATTCAGAACATCTTTTGTATGACAAATGCTGATCTGTTTTGAAGCAAATCATCATTCCAGACTGGAATGAATGTTTACAATGAAAGTATAAAAATCTAAAAGGGAAAAAGAAAGTTTTGAAAATCTATGGGTTTTTTTTTCAATTTCAACTTTGTAACATGATAAATTATATCCTTACGTGTCATGTATCATAATGAGCAGCAAACATTTCAAAATGAGAAGTAATTACAAAACAAAAACAAACAAATCCTGCAATGAGCTGTTAAAGCTGAAAATCTCCCAGCGCAGCATTTTCAAGCAGCTGTACTGCTAAATTGCCTGTTCCCTTGATATCAAAGAACAGACAGAAAACTCCTGCTAGAGAGTTCAACCAGCACAGCCTCAGGTAATGTGCAGCCACCAGAGAGAAGACAGGAGAGATGTAGCTGTAGAAAACAGGGCAGACACCGTTCAAACACATGGACCTGGGACCAACTGCGTAGGGGTTACTTGAGAAGTGACATCCAGGAAAAACAAATGGACCCACGAAGGAAACCCTTTTAGAGAGGATGTTATTGATATGCATCAAAAGAGAAGAATAACAACTGATATTATCTTTGTACTCCAGGAAACAGATCTTTTCTAGGACTGTTTTTACAATGATTGCTTCTCTGCTGGAGGGATTTGATCTCTAGATGTCAGATGTACATGTGCACCATCATCTGGGGAGGGACTCTTTATCAGGGAGTGGAGCGATAGGATGAGGGGTAATGGCTTCAAACTGGAAAAGGGGAGATTTAGATTAGATATTAGGAAGAAATTCTTTACTGTGAGGGTGGTGAGACACTGGAACAGGTTGCCCAGAGAAGCTGTGGATGCCCCATCCCTGGAGGTGTTCAAGGTCAGGCTGGATGGGACTTTGATCTACCTGGTCTAGTGGGAGGTGTCCCTGCCCAGGACAGCAGGGTTGGAGATCAATGATCTTTAAGGTCCCTTCCAACTCTAACCATTCTATGATTCTATGATTCTATGATAAGTTAGGATAAGCCCCATATCGGATCCCTGTTGCAATGGCCCTACTTACTACTGCAGAGTACCTGAGGGATGATGCTTAGGCATCACACCTTCGCTTGTGCCATGATGGTTGCTCATGTGTCCATGCTCTAGACAATGCCAACAACTGTGTGAACAAGCTTGGTGGAGAACATCGAACCGGATAAATGAGGGAGATTTAATAATGATAACACCTACAGTGAAATTTCATTGTTAGCAAAGACACCTGAGCTGAAACAGCTTACATCAAATACTGAAAGAGAGGAAAATCAAATCTTTCATCTCTATTGTTTCTCTTGGCAGGACCTTAGTTTTCAGCATGGGCTAATGTGACAGGGAATCAATGTAATGACTTCCTGGAAGATCATTTTCTTTACAACAACAACAACAAAAAAGAGGAATGTACAAAGAATGAAGGCTAAATTTTGCGCAAAGACTGTTTGATTCATGTGCTGCACAGGTTGTATTCTTTCATCTCTTCCTTGATATCCTTACACCTTTCAGCTCTTATAACTCTGTCTTCTCACAACTCTCTTAATTTTCTGGTCTGCCTTTGACAGGCTCATCATCTATCCTTCAGGGGTTCTCTGAAGTCTCTAAGGGTGTTCATAGGATTCATCCTTCTACTCCTCTTTCCCTGGGCATCCCCACACCCAGTCACAGAATTTCCTTTTTTTTTTTTTTTTTATTAAATTACTTGACACTGATGACTCAACAGATCATCCCCACTGTTCTGGGTCTGTCTCAACACTACACCACCCCACAGCTCATCCCATCCTTAGCTAGGTCCATCCTTGACATTTCTCTTTCAATATCCAGCAAGGACATTAACATCACCAATCTCAGTTCTTGAATTTTTTTTTTTTTTTCCACTGAGATCTTGAGAATCCCTTGTACTACTGAAAAAAACAACATTATAAATATCTAAGCCAACAAATCCGTTAATTTGCTTCAGATTAGTTTTCTAGGAAAATAAATAATAGGAAAGTCTCATGATTATTTTCTTTGTTGTACTTTCACAATTGGTCTTTCTTGTGTGCCTATATCACTCTTTTTTTCACCCAGCAACATCTTGCCCATTATAAACAGATCTCAGTGGAAAAAAATTCTGTTTTTTAGAAAATGGACATTTTTTGATTTTTTTTGTGGGAAATTAAAATTTGAGTATAAAAGTGATCAAATGGATGATATCACTCTTTCTTTTCATTTTGCTAAGCTGAAGGAATTAATCTGAGCTATCATTTATGATTTTTGTATTATGCTTGATATAATTGTAATGCTATAGTTATATATTGTAATGAGAACAAAGTACATTAGTGTGTTATGACAATATCAAAAGGGTTCACTTCTTTCTTGTCCAGATGAAAGGAAAAATGATCTACCATTATCTCCTGATACATTTTCATACTTCCAAGTCACTCTTCTCCTGCCCTTATGATTTTATCCATATTGTCAGTACTTTGCCTGCACATTCTGATGCCTATCCAGGACAGATGGCAAGGTCTTGGAGTTCCGTACGGTATGAAAATTCAGTTTAATGACCACATTAAACTACAGTCTTCTCTTTGACCTAACTTTCCAATACTTTGTCCTCTCAGCTTTCTTTAGACCCTCTGCCTACAATATCTTCATGGCTCATTGCTCTGATTTCCTAACTGGTCTAATGGAGGTTATGGAGAACCCCTACATAGGCTCGCTCTGCAGCCCATCAAAGATTCGGTTTTCCTCATTATCTCTAAGGAGATCAGAGCTTAGGTCTTTTTCTAACTTAGCTGTTTTATTAACTCATCATGGCAGGAGATGCAACATGTCTCCTGATGGTCTTCTCACCATCTCTGTCGCTGTTTCACCTTCACTTTTCCTTTTTCTCCAGCCATTATGCATAAGAACCTCATTCCAATGCTGGCAAAAATCTCCCAGATCACTTTGAGGTCTCTTAAGCCTCAGACCTTTTCTTTTAGGCATTTACTAGGGCATGGAAAAATAACAAAAATCTCACGTACACCAAGCAAACAAAAGCATATGACTGGGATCATATTTTGAGGTAGCCTTTAATTATGTGATCACATTAACCCCCAGATTCATACTTTATTTTGTGCACAGAACACAGTAATAATTTAGAAGGAGTACAGCCAATATGTTATTTGTGTTTTCCTGTTCGGTGACTGGCAGCAAGTTTATCCTTGAACCTTACTCGACCCCATTCTAAAGATAAAACTAAAAATACCAGCTTGGGCTCTTCTCTTACGCTCAATACCGTATCTTCTGTGAGTTTTGCAAATTCTTAGTAGTTAATTCTCAAAATGTTACTATTTTTGGGATCATGCTAATTTGAGAGAGAGAAATCTGATGCACATAACTGAAGCCAAATATTTCTTCTAATTT
This sequence comes from Numenius arquata, assembly GCF_964106895.1. Taxonomy (NCBI): domain Eukaryota; kingdom Metazoa; phylum Chordata; class Aves; order Charadriiformes; family Scolopacidae; genus Numenius; species Numenius arquata. Next base: position 74,023,767 of record NC_133578.1, read on the forward strand.
TTGGGTGTTGAATTCCAGTTGCCCCATTGTGACAATAACTGCAGCTAGGAACCTAAACTAATAAGATTCCCAGCACGGTCTTACCATGCCCCAGTGATAAAAGGGTTCGTTCATTTCTGATTTGTAGGAGCCACGTAGAAAGCTAGCACCAGAAGCAGAGGTTAAGGGCAGAGACATGTCTCTTCGAACGAAGATGTCTTCTAGATGCTGGAAGCTCTCTGATATGCAGAACATATGGGGTTATATCCATGAATCTCATATACAATGGGAAGGATTTACTATATTGGAAGTAAAAAATCGCCAGCACCTTGGCACTTGCTATTTGCCATATCAAACTCTGGTCAAGACCTTGAAATTTAGGGGAAAGTGAAGTTTACTCTTCGTGTACTGAGCAATCACATAGCATTTGGAAGAAATACTGCTTTCTGCCCTCTTCAGGAGTCTGAGTCCTAGTTGGTCTATTGATTTCAGATAAGTGATGAACATGCCTCCTGAGGCATGTTTTCTAACATCCCTGAGGCTTCCAATCCAATAAGTAAAGTGATCCACAAGCAATTCCCACAGGGCAGGAATTTTAACAGCTTGGAAGTGATTTAGGATCCGAGTGCCATAAACAAATCAAGTGGAGAAACTGTGCGGTCTCTACATTGTCAGAGGGTTTCAAGATTGTGTTGGATAAAGCTGTGAGCAACTGGGTGTGACCTCATAGCTGTCCTGCTTTCAACAGGGTGTTAGGATACACATTTTAATTCTTTATAATTTGTGGAGGAACACACATTTCTGCAGACAGTCAGAAGACAGAAATTTGCTTTCTACTTAGAACCAGCCTTGCAAGAAGCTGTTTCTGTTCATTGACTACAGAAGTGGTCATGGCTAAACCAACCATTGTGTCTACTTCCTTCAGATGTATTTTCATCATCCTACACAGTTCAGCATAGATTTAAGATTAGACTTTTTCTTTCTTTAACCACTGTGTCAGTATTTTGGTGCTGGTGTTCAGAAAGTGTTATGGAAATCCTCTTTTCCCCACAGTCCCCAAACAAACAGCATCATTGTATTTTTGGAATTAGCTTTCTTCATAGAAAACTAGAAGCACCTGCCAACGTTATATTCCTGGGAAAAAGAGCTGGGAGGTAGATTTCTGGGGTTTCATTTTCCTTACTTCAATAGATCCTAATGGATTATACACAAAATTTGGACCCTGGCACATAACTTCTTCATCCATTTATACCATTTTCTTGTTTCAAATCACAATTTGAAGTGTACTCCGAGGAGGAAGTCCCAGAGAAAAGTTTTCCTTTTTATATGCCTTTTTATGCCTCTCTCTGGGGGAAACCCCCCACTACATTGACTCCCCAGTTGGTAACTACAGAGGAAATTTTCCTAAACTTCAGCGCTGTTCTGCAATCCCTCAAGAAAGCTGAAGGACTTTGTACAGTTCCAGTCCTTTGTTATCATGAGCGTAGCAGCTCTGCTGTGGTAAATTGCAGTAACTGATGAAAATAGACAATTTGCAGCTTCTTGAGAGAACAATAGAAGAAATGAAAAGACTAATGACAACAGCCAAGTTTTGTGGCCCAGGGAAAGGAGGGCAACATCATTTTCCCATATTCAAAGTTGGACAACATGAATCCAATTTTCTTCCTTTCATCATCACCAAATAATTCGGATGTTTCCCATCCCTTAATTGTGCTTTTGTTTCTGTGATGAGGGAAAATCATTACCGTGACAATCTGTTGGCTAAATTTTCCCCACATCTGCAGAGTGTTTCACCAAGTGGGCCATTTGCCCATTTGCAGGCTAATGAACAAGAGGAATTTCGCATTCTGGAGATGGAGACTCTACCAGGAGGTTGGGAAACTTCACATTTCAGAAAGCAGCCTGGGTTGGGCTAGGAGAAAGATTTTCCAGATCCTGCTAGAATCTGGGTGAATGATGACAGATAGTCTTCCTTTGTAAATCCTGGTGAAAAGATCATATGCTTTCAGGACTATGAGACCTTATTCTTCCAGTGTTCACAACAGGCCATTGCACTGTTCCCTGTTTGACACAAAAGCCCTGGGGATTTTACTTAGCTGTCACTCTTAAGGCTGAGAGGCACCCTCAGAAAGTCTTTCAGCAGCCAGCACTGTAACATAATGTCTCTACAACATCTGCACTGGTAGCAACAAAAGCAACAGACCTTTCCAGGCTTAATTTCACTCACCAAGGCTTTTACACACAATAGCCTTTCATTTCTCTACTCTGGGACAAAAAGAGCTGGCTCACGGTCAAATTTTGGTGAGCTGAAGCCTGCAACCCTTTGCTTTCTATCCTCAGAGCTGCTGGAGAGCTTTGGGAGAACACAGGGTGCCAAAAAAGGAACAAGACTCAGGAAGTTTCCTGCTAGACTGGGCTTTAAGGGGTCGAAGCCATTCACATCCACCTCACCCAGATTGCAGGAAAGGGAATATGGGACTACACTGAGGCATAAGGCAGACAGAGGACAGGGTGAGAATTTACAGCCTGGTTGATGGGTGGAACAGGTCTTCACTGTGATAAGGAAATGTGCTTATGGAGGTACAGTGGACGCAGGCAAAGCCAAGCCCCTGGCAGCTCTCTGATCCTTTCCTGGCCAATGTGGGTATTACACACTCCATTGCAGCCTCTTTTACAATTTATGAACAAAGCAACTCCTTTGTGTATGTGGTATGGTTGCTGGCCAAGTTAGAGCTTCAGTGAGAAAGTCCCTCTCAATCTTATTCTCTTATCTATCCATAAGCACTTCCACATTGCAATCCATATTTTGAGTTGCAAATAAATTCCTAAAAAAGGTGTGCATCATTACACTAAATTGGAGGGATTGGGTCATTCTCTGGATGAGAGAGATATAGGGATATAGAAACACAAGGTCCTCTTTGGGATTGCTTAATGCTGACAGAATTTGGTCCCTCTTTTAAATTCTTTTCAAACCCAAATCAAAAATGATCATGGTTAAAAAGCAATGAAATCAACAAACCCTCTGTGCATGGTATTGTTCCATGTTCTCTTTTGGGTGGCAGGTGGTTTTGAAGTCATAATAACAGGAATTAAGAGTTCAAAGTGGCAAACATTTAAAAGCATGGTCTCCATCTCTGCATGCCTTTCATTTATTCTCTAGCCCTGGGATATAAAGGAGTATTATCTGCAAGACCGTGCTATGCCAGCCTACTGCGTGTGGCTTCACAGCTTGGGTTACACACACTGATCTTACATTCTGATATTCTCTACAGGATATTGAAAATATTTCCTTCTAGGTTTTTAATATACCAGCATATCTTGTATATGATTTTCCCCCCCTCTTTATAGACCTTGGGTATATGTTCTCTCCTCTCAGTGCCTTGGATTGACATTTCAGCCAGGAGGGAAAAGTCACGTGAAGTCATTCATTTCACAAGAGAGAAAACTAATTTCCTACTGTTTTAAATTTGTGAGACTGTTTTCAAGAAATATCCCAGCTGACCTCCAATTTTTCAGGCAGTAACAATTGCTTTCAGGCGTGTCTGATCTCAGATTTGCATCTTCATCAGGATTTGAACCCGGATGCTTCTCTAGTGAATCACTGCCATACACTGAAGAGAGCTACTTTGCTCATGTAGCTAATAGGCTGTTATCCTGTAGCAGATTGATCATTAGTAATAAACATGCTATTCACTCTGATCATCTGCACTCTACATCCATCCATCCTGTTAAATCTGTGAGTGCTTACCTTTAAATTAGAAATGGCAACATTAAGATCCCAGTTAGAAAGCTTTATAACAGAAAAGCAGAGCTAGATTTCAAGTTTTAATTCAACATCTAAGAGAAGATGATTTTAACTATAAAAAAGCCCCACTTCAAAAGAAAAAAAAATGCAATTTGAATGTGTTTTCCTGCATTTAGAAAAAAAAATAACAACTGAGTGTCTGAAATATCATAAAACACTGAAATGTGAATTTTGTGACACTTTTTTGTTTCTGCCTGGTGGCTCCTAGCAGTAATGGGAGCACTTTAAGCATACAGACTTCTGATGCAGCAGTGTCCATTTTGCAGTGTTTTACTCTAGCACCACTAGTAGCCCGAAAACCATGATCACATCTCTCACTTTGTAAGGCTTGATGAATCCCCTGACTTCCCATCAGCTCTCTGTGTGCCTGATGGGTACTTAAGTAGGGGCTTATCTGGGTGATGGGATGAATTTCAGCCCGGGAAGGATACGTATCCCATGTGCTCCACAAAATTTCTTTTTTATTCCCCCTTTTTCAGGATGCCAGGTAGCAACTGTCATTGCACATAGTGTGCATGCTGACAAACAACTTCAGATCTACTCAGGATGTCTGGAGATGGTTCTGTCACAAAAAGTCTGTCCCAGAAAGTTCCTCAGCTTACATTTTTTCTATGGAAAGGTAGGAATGAGTTTAGACTCTTGTTTTTTTGTACTTGAAAAGAGAAGACTGGAAAGTACATGATTAACAGAGGGCATGAAAGAGGTTTATAAACTTATGAATGATGGAAAGAGTATGATCAGAAAATAATTATTCACTGTCTTGACATTGCAAGAATTAAGGGTTGACCAGTGAAACAATCAGACCAAGCAAAAAGAAGTAATTTCTCAGGCAACACTCAAGTGACATATGCACCTCTCCTACAGAATACAGTAAAGTACAAAAAAACACTTGCAAGGGAATGAACAGACTCAGAACGGATAAATCTGTGACTGGTTGCTAAACACTGAAATCTTCATGTGACTTGTGCATACAGGAGTCACCTGCCAGAAGGTGGGATGAAGAATTGTTCTGTTATTTGCTTGTTTACTATATGCTTTATCAAAACAGCCATTCCTGTCTTTTGTTGAAGAAAGCATGATGCTTAGCGAGACCATTGGTCCATGAAATACTTGTATTTTCTGATATAATTCATTTTACCTCGTGTGAGGGTCTCATCCTGCCAGGGGCAAAGCACTCCCAGTGTAGACCTCAGACAGGTCTTCAGCAGCCACTGATGGGGAGTGCAGGACATCCACAACTGCTGAGCTGCTATGCTGCAAGGGATGAGGGTGAGGAGGGCAAACTTGCATTTCCATGACTGCAGAACGCATGAAAAATATTCCAAACCATAAAAGAGTGTGAAAGAAATGAGGCGGAGGCAAACGAAACCCTAGCTCCTCAGTCGCTGGGAGCTAAATCATAATCATTATCATTAATTAGCAATACTTAAGAGTCTTAGTAATGCATCATCTTGTCAGTAGCTTTAGTGGGCTGAATGGCTGAATGGTAACAGATCTTAAAACTGAGCATCTACACCTGTTCTGCAGTTGTTCCAGATTACAACGGGATGCAGCTTCTGGCAGTGTACCTTTGCTGTGGATAAACAGCAGCATTCTCCCTTCAGGACCATCAATCTGATGTCTTTTAAGCAGCATTACATTAATTTTAGATTAAAAAAAATCCCAAACTCTACAAACTAAATCATAAAAGACAACACAGAGGTAATCAATGCTTGTGGATGAGCTGATTAAGTCAGAAAAGAAGAGGCTTTGTGTATGTGTAGCCACAACTGGAAAAATGCACACACACACAAGCACACACACAAATAAATTTGAATTGTTTAAGGAATTAAACTGTAAAGAAACGATATTTTATAGTACACCAAACTGCCAAACATGCCATAACCCTGTGAAAACCACTTATGCTTTAATGGCTGAAAGGAATAAAACTGACAAAAGAATAAATTCCCTCTGCACTCTGACATCAGAATAAATTTTCTATGGAAATAGTGCTGTTTTCCTCATTGGCTTCAAAAAGGCCACCGAATAGGGTGAGTTTAAAGGTATCTGCGCTTGGTTTGGTAAGGTAGTATATCTTAGTTTTTAGAAGGGTGTAGAGATGTTTTCCAGTGAGAGCTTAGCAGCTGAGGATAATAAATGAGCAAGAAAATACTGTCACCACTGGTGGAACAAGTGGGATAGTTGCTGTGGAGAATCTTAGTTGGGAGGTGCCTGGGGTAAAATCTACATATTTGGGAGTCAGAATGGTACTTGGAATTTAGTCAGACCTTAGCTGTGGAAAGGACTGTGCTTATTGAGTTCAATCATCTCCTTCGCTCAAAGGAAAGCATGCTATGGGTGTTGGATCCCAGAAAATTCACGGTGTGTGCCCCATAAGCTGTAAATCAGCCTCCCCAAAACACTGTGAGAACCTAAACTCAATACATTTAAATATTTTAAAAGACCTAAACCTATGTAAATAGCAAGGTGTCTAAGGAAGGCAACAGGAGAGACTCAGGACATTTCTTTTGGACTTTCATTTTCAATAACTGGAGATTTGTAAGGTGGAAAATGGCCAGATGCTTCTAGGATGTGGCTCTTGCCCTAAGGAAGAAGGTGACCCCTCCTTTCCATCTGTTCCTCAAAATTCAGTGTTCTTTGGTGTGCAATATGGATTTGAGGTCATAATAATATGATGAAAGGAATAAAGGACATCTTTAGTTAGAAAAGAATATTCTTCAAATCATTAAACGTTGACATTCCCATTAACCTAACTCGCCTGACAGTCAGTGGAGTGATAATTAATACAATCCCTAGAGCTAAAGATGAGAGTCATGTCTTCCTAAGGTCTAACATAGGTCATAGGGCAGATGAATGAAGCCCTTAAAACACCTATTTCTGTCCATTTACTATAGAAGAAGTCAAGGGTGGCAAGCTCAGCAGTAGATTTTATGTTACAAGCATCCAAACTTAAGTGAGATGAATCATACAGTAAATGCCCTAACAGTGAGGACGCTCATTATTCTTACATGGAATAATTGACCATGGAAAAGGGGAGAAACCTGCCCATTGCTTGATTCGTTTAAGCAAGAATGGATACAATATCCTACAGGCAATAAAGCTACAGACATCTACTGTACCATCTATTAAGTTTCCTTGATCTCTGATTTTTATTACATTATCAAAGCAGGTGAGACAGTATGTTGGCGTTATATGAGCCTTGCACACATTTTTCTTATTTCCATCACTCTTGTGTTAACTCCCTCAACTGACCCAATGCTGACAAGACCTGAATAAACGGCATAATACAACATCACTTCACACTTCAGTGAAGCAGCAGTAAAAATGCATAAAGTCATACTTATACTTGCAATGCTTCCTTCATCATCATGATGAGTCCTTGAACCCTTCTAGCTCTCTGAAGATGTGAGTGGGGTTTATTGGGACATCTTGCTATATGTGAGTGCAGGCTTCTTAAGCAACCTTGCATGAACTATTTAAAGTCTTGTCTTCTTTTGCTTCACACGTTCCCTGACAGAGGTAGCAGAGCTGCAGGCAGAGAGAAGTTGTAACAAAGCAGGAGGCGTTAAGTGTTGTCTTCACCAGAAATGCATATCTTAGCCCCTTTTCAGGATAAAAGATGCAGAACCAGCACATCACCACCTGCATGGCTTCAGGGCTCTCCACCTGCAGTGCCATTTATCCTCCGCTCTCATTGAGATTAAGAACACTACCAAAAGACCAGACTAAAGACATAAAGCAGCCTTCAATGAATTAATCAGCGCTTCTTTCATCAGCTGTTTTTCCTCCTTGTCTTTCTAGATGCAGGTATTACCCCTTCATTCATCTGTCTATTTCTGCCAGAGTCAGGATGCTCACGTACCATGAAAATTTATGTATTTCTGTAGAATGACTGTACTGATACCGTGAGTGGTGGCATAAAGTTTTTTTTCGAGAGCAAGTCAGGAGACCAGTCTTCCACTTCTGCATCCAGCAGATGTCAGATGACAGTCTAAAATGTGCTTCCACTTCCATATTTTAGCAAAAGAAAATTTGTTCAGAAGTCCTCTGATGCTGTCAAGAGCTATGTCAGTTCTGCTGGAACTGCCAGCCTTGTGCTCGTAATACTATGACACACGTCATGTTTTAGAGTTGGGTAACGGGCATTGTGTTATAGAATCATAGAATCATAGAATGGTTAGAGTTGGAAGGGACCTTAGAGATCATTATCCGGATAATTACAGGGTACAAGGGAGCTGAGACTACCTGAACCTTAGAAAGGTTTTTCCTTCTCCTGATCTCCCAGTGGAAGAATCATAATCAGATGTGAAACTCAAACAGCTCTCAGCTGAGTTATGCCGTTGCATGTTCCCACAGTAACTAGGACTTTACAAAATTTCTAAAGGAGGACTCAGCTGCCCTTTCATTTTCCTTTCCTCCTGTGCAGTACCTTTGTTGCATGCTCCTAAACTTTTCTTTTCTTTTTTTTTTTTTTTCTGCCAGAAAGCACTGCATACCAAATCATGTGACATAAATAAGTGGTTGAATGAAGACTGACGAAGTCAGAGAAATTTAAGGTTTCACTGCAGTAAGTTTCCACAGTTATTGAGATAAATTATGGTATTTTTGTGTTAGTGAGGCTTCTTCCCTCTCAGTTTTTCCCACTCAATTTTCCTCTTCATTTACCAAAAGGCTGTATTTTCAGCCTTTCTTAAGAAGCTAAAACTATTAGAATGTCTTACATCTTCTTATTCAGTGTACATTAGAAATTCAGGGTACAGTGTTTCCTGGTGGAGAGCTCTGCTTACTACAAGTAAAATTTCATGACAATACTATCCTTGAAAATTGGTTATGTTCATTCTATACTTTTGTTCTGTAGGAATATCTGGATCTTCTAGAGAGAATGCTTATCCAGTACATTAAGAAGAGCAATGAACAGAATTTTGTATTTACTGAAATATGATAGGACTTAGTATTATACAGAAAAGCACTGTGGTATGAAGACATGTCTTGTTTTCCTCTTATTGCATGAAAAACTATATTGTTCTAAGATAACAGTAGGCTAATTCCCTTCCTGAGCCCATGTTTCCTTGGAGAGAAGTGAGCAAGGCAGGTGGTTGAGTTTAGCTTTGAGAACAGGCTGGAGCATCTGCCTGTGTGACTGTATTGAGAGAACCCAAGAGGTTGGATGATACGATGATGGCATCTCTGAGAATGCCCAGAGAATGAGAAGAGCATCACTGCATCTGATTGGTGAACAAAGCCCTGCACCAGAATTATTCTTCCAAGGAACAAGTGATAGGACAAAAGGAAACGGCTTCAAGTTGCGCCAGGGGAGGTTTAGATTGGATATTAGGAAAAATTTCTACACCAAAAGGGTTATCAAACATTGGATCACGCTGCCCAGGGAAGTGGTGAAATTTGGAGGTATTTAAAAGATGGGCAGACGTGGTGCTGAGGGACATCGTTTAGTGATTTTTTTTGTCAGAGTCAGGTTGATGGTTGGACTCAATGATCTGAAAATTCCCTTCCAACCTAGGCGATTCTATGATTCTGTTTGGCAGAATTTGTATTTAGTGGGGATGACAGAAAGAAATATGACTTGCTTTTATGCAGTCTTATGAATAGCTGTGGTCAGATGACAGTCAGGACCAGGGCAGATCTCTGTGTGGTGTGTGTCCACCTGCATCTTTGCACTAGACATCCAGCAGATGACCGAGTGTGGGTAATGCTCCGGGGAAGGAGGAGGGGAATCCTGCCTTGCTGACTCTACACCAGCAGCTGTTGCCTTCTCAGAGTCAAATAAATGTGTGGGCTGCAAAGCTCTCTTCCCTCTGAGGTGTTTGAGGGGTAGCAGAGCTCAGCTTTTGAGATCAAGCCTGTTTCAGACCGTGACAAATTTGTTCCCTGAATCCATACTCTTTTTAATCTAAATGTCAGGTAGGAAATTAAAGCCCTGCTGAAACGGAGTGTATTACCAGCATTTTATTAGATCACAAACAATTTAATAACCAGATAGAGGGAGAAGGTCATTTTGTTGTCAGTCCAGCTTATCTCATAAATTAGGCATCAGGGTTTGCACAAAAGTGTCTCTCAGCAAATAAAATTATCTGGTTTGATGAAGGGCTTCTGTCCATGGAAAACGGATAACAGAGATGAAAGAGGGGGCCCTGTAATAAAATTATTATCCAGGAATGTATGAAAGGAGATGGATTCTTTAAAAATACTTATCACGCATTTACCCTATTAACAGTAAGTAAATGCCAAAGTAGTAAAGGACACGCCTTCCTGATGAATTCAGGTGAAATAGTTTCAAGGTCAGTAAACAGAAGGGATGGCAGATGAAACATTGATTATAAATAGGGTAGCTCTTAGTGACCTCACTGGCTGAAAAGGGGAGAAACCCGGAGCATTATCTCTTCGCTAGAAATATTTATGGCCCAGAAATGACAGTCTTCTGAGTCGGAGCAGGGCAACGAGTGATGCGTACCACCACAGCATCGATTTCAATGTATCCTGCCGCAAATCTGTTTCTGGGGTAGAGGGAAAGGAGTGACAAGGAAAGGGTTTGGCTAGAGTAAATTTTTTCCCAATAATACGCAGGTCTGGTGTTGCTCAGATTTGTCTGCCTGCAAGTCTCTGAGGCACAGGGATTTCTACACCCTTGCCTGTCTCAAGCTTCCTTCCCTCTCTTAGCCTCAATAGAGTGAATTTAGACTAGTACACTGAGTGTCCTGCTGAAACGTGAGGGCAAGTTGTGGTGCTTTATCTGCCGAGAGGGGCTGCAAGGCAAATGTGGTGGCAGCAGCAGCAGAAACTTCCTATGTGACACCTCACTTCTGCTGCCACCACGGAGTTGGAGAATCCACCATGGTGAGGATAGGACAGGGTCCTTCCCTCCTGTGACAGTTAGCACCCGACTTGCACCTCTTTTCCCCTTTTCTCTGCATAACGTGACATCTATCTCTCTTCAAAATGTAGCCATCCAAATCTGCTACCCCTGCTCCCTGTGGGCCTGGGGACGCAGTGAGCCAATGGCCTTCAGAAAATGAAGAACTGGAACAAAATTCTGCAGAAAAGACATTTCTAAAATCACTGCTACCCTCCAATATAGTGGCCTCTGAACTCAGTATGCAAACCAATGTTTGCTCTGGAGATCTCCTGGTGACCGTGTCTAAGAGCCAGGTCTGGTCTGTGTGCCAGAACTCACAGCTCCCCTTGCAATGCCCATGGAGCAGCCTGTCCATTTCATTATTCTGCTTCATACAAAATCATTCTGATTAATGCCTACTCTGATGTGATTTTATCTGCTCGAACTCAGGCTCTGAGAGCAAGCATCACACCTGGTAATCTAAGCTCTATTTTTAATTCATGCAATAAAGCTGGGTCAGCCTCACCCGATACTGTTCTATTAACGAACTGCCTCTATTCCCCCTTCTAATTCTGCAGCGTGTTGCTGATGAGTCTGGCCTAGCCATCAATTAAAAACAGGTAAAACAGACACACGGAGTTTAGGAATTGTTTAGGAAAAAGCTGCAGAAGCTTTTCCAGTGCATGGATATACCATCAGTGTGAAATCGTGTTATGTCCAAACGTTTTGACTCTTTGCCAGTGCAGCCCAATGTGAGAGATAAATGTTCTCTTGGTAAACTGTTTAACTTTCTGGTTGTGAGAAATAAAACAGCAGAAAACACTTTTTTTTGAGAGTGAGACATAGTAAGGTCAAAGAGTATTTTTTATTCTGGTCTTGATAAGGGCATTCAGACTGCTTAGTGAAGAGACAGGAATACTTAACTGACATCATCTGCTTTGGGTAGTGGACTTCCATTCTGTCTCCTGGCTGAGAAGCCAGGACCTGGCCCTACAACCAGCAGTGAGTTTCTAGCAGGGTCCCAGTGGTATTGACCCAGTGCCATCCAATTTTTGTGCTGCTAATAAACTACAACCTTGTTCCTGACAATAGTTTAGATGTGGTGCATGGATTGATGAGGTGCAAAATACTAGGTCATTTTTTCATAGAGTATGGGATCTTTTAATGTGGACATCGTTAGACAAGGACAGGAGTTTTCTTGGCAAATGCAAAGGGATATGCATTCCCAGGACATGACACGGTTGGCCATCTTAACAGGAAAGGAAAGCCATGTCTCAAGTGAGATTTATGGGCTACTCAAGGTTAAAAAGAAGAAAGGTTCACAGCATGGTATTTCAGCTGAACATTTAATCTAATCCTTGGATTTATTTACTGTCTTTGTATAGATTATTTTAGCATTGGTGTCAGCAAGGCTGGAGACTTCAACAAGGTCTTATAAACCTATTGCTGATGAAGCGTGTGGTTAAGCAAAACACTCACAGGAGGAAAGTAAAGATTAGGACAAGACACTCATGCTATGCCTTCAAATGCAAAATCCTATATTTGTGCGGAACAAATGCAACCCTTACTGACTGGACAGGGGACAGCACAATTTCCCTAGGAGGGCCAAAGCAGTATTTCTGAATAAAAGATGACCTGCTACAAACAAAAACCTGGAACAAATTTGAGTTCTCAGTCGGGTGTCGTGGCCAAAAGATAGTGACGCCTCTGGGTTTATTCAGAAAGGTTTGCTGAGCTGGGATAGACAGGATTTTACCTATATTCTCTGAAACTCCAGACACTGGGATGCCACAACAGTTCTGGAGCATCAGCCATTTTTAAAGGATGTGGAAATCATGAAGAAGATGCATGGAAGAGTCACAAGGTATTTCTCTCAAAGTGAAGGTCTTTAAGTACCAGTTAGCTTATTGTGAAGATGGTGAGAACTGACTTGATGGTACTGGGGAGAAAACAGCAGGCTTTACGGGGCTATTTAAACCAGTGGAAAAATCCACAACAATTTTCACATCAGACAAGTTCAAACCGAGGGATACAGTCCTTTTTAAAAAGTGAGGAGGATTTGTTCCAGTGGTTAAACCACCACAGAAAGCAATGAAATTTCCATTTCTTGATATCTTTTCAAAAATTGCACAGCTTTCCTATGAGGCAATGCTGTAGCCAAACCCCCACCATTGCTTTCCTGTAGGAGAAGCTTGGTAAAAACTTGTGTACTCTATGATATGTGAGGTCAGATTACATTGCCAGTGTACTCCTTCTGGCATTAAAATCTCTACATCTAAAAACTGTTGTCTGATCCATGGCTACAGACTCTATGTCCCATGGAGAGTGGCTCAGCAGAAGGAAATATCCCCAGAAGCTAATCTTGTGTAAAGCAATACCTGTTCCCCCCTATGTTATCACCTTGGGAGGAGATCATACAGTTTTATTATCCAGGGTTTGCTCACTTTTTCCTTTATTTATTCCTTTTTATTTTTATTTTTTTTTTACTTTTTTTTTTTTTAATTATTTTTTATTTATTTCACTGTTGGATGTAGCCATAAGGATGGTAGATGTTAAGGTATGTAAGCTGATGGCTAGGCTCTGGTCTGAGGTTAAGCTAGTGGAATAGGTTGTGCAAAAATTTGGACATGACATGAGAAATTGGAAAACATAACACAGAGTTAGAAGCTGATAAAAGTTACAGGTAGCACCCCGAGGAATGGTCGGGTTTCACAGGTGGAGTTACATGAAAGACAACCAAACTTCACCACTAATTGTAGGGGAATACTGGGGACCTTTGGGGTCTTACAAGGCCCTAAATAAGGCTGGGATTACTTGAGTGATGGTATCAGAAATACCAAATTTTGGTATGGCTATAGCAAACTGGGACAAATGGAGAAAAAATAATGACGGTGAGTTGTTTATCTGGAGAGGGACAAGGGCAGAAGGAAGGAGGGGACAGGCAGGATGGATGGGGAAGAGAAAGTATGGGAGAATGGTGAGGAGATGGGGGTAAAGGGATGGTTTCATGGAAGTGGTTCAATACTCCTCCCTGGCCAAGTTCACCACCTGGCCAACGTCATCTGTCCTGTTGTCTATCAAAGTCTATTCCTGATTATTTTCCTGTGTGAATGTGCATATGTGGGAGCCAGTCGATGGAGAGACCATGGCTGTAGGAGCTGGGTACTAGAGAAACCCGAGGTCTGAGAGTGTGTGTTTTGTGGGGTTGTTTCAAGGGGATTCAGCTGAGACACCATGTGCCAGCTTTCGGATTTCATCTGAAACAGGAAATGTAGAGAAGAAAATCCTGTAAAAAATGGAATTCCTGTATTCTAAACAGGAAATCAAATGGACTGAGAGAAATGCTCATCAGTGTGGTTTGTTTTTTTTTCCTACCTGCTCTGAGGAAGAATTTAAATAAAACCCAGCCATGGGGTCACCTACAGCTAGTTATAACCACAATTAGCTTCAAATCAGATACCAATATCCAAACCCACACAGTTTGGAGAACTTAAATCTATTAAGCAATTAGGTAATTTCTCTAATTGAGACCATGCCAAGGTCCAGTGTCTGACCTTGCATAATAGTAGAAAAGGTTTTATTCGGACCAGTCCCAAGAACCATCTAATTAAAGGCTAATCAAAGTAATACTGATGAAAGCTTTTTAGTTTATTCTACAACTTTTGGTAGCACTTTGACTTCAACATGGTGCCAATAGTGGAATTGGTTAATTACCAGGGCTTATTGCTGCAGATGCTTGATGGAAACAGAAGGCAGAACTTCTGCTAGATTTATGAAGTAACTCTTTCACTGTTGTGGAAAGATAAATACAGAAAACCATACGGAAAATACAGACAGATGATATTTAATAAAATAGCCTTTTCAGAGACCTGAATATCCATTTCTGTGGAGGCAATGGTTAACAGGGTAAACAATTCAATCCGTCTCAATCTATGCACTTAGGCAGAGCTATATCCCTGTCGTTATTTACCTGCTGAAATTTATCTTCTTATTTGCCTTCTTATTGATACATATATCTCTCTCTATCGTATTTCTAAAGCACCTGGCACCCTGTGATCTGAGTGCTCAGCTTCTGGTTTTGGGATCATCATGTACAAAGGGAGACATGGAGTCTCTGGAAGTGATGGCTGGGAGGTAAAGCTCCATGGTGACAATGGAAAGGAACCTTGCAGAGGTAGCTCTGAGTTTTTTTTTTTAAACTCAGGATCCACAGGATGAAAAGAAGGTGTGAATCCTGGCTTACTATGTTTTGTCCATTCTATGGCAGACACTTAAAACACAGAAACCCATCCAAAACTAAGCAATCAACAGCTGAGAACTGGGAGTTTGGGGCTGGGAATCTATGGGAAAGCCTTGTTTTAATAATCAAAAAAAGTGTCCTGTGCAGCGTCCTCAAGCTAACTCTCTATTTTTGTCTATCTCCATTTTCTTATAATCTTATTTGTCTTATGGATGCATTTATTCATTGTTTTCTTTTTGGTGACATTGACCACCTCAGCAATTGTATTCTCCTCATGACAGTGTTTTTCTTTTGTTTAAATAACTCTCTTCCACTACAGAAAGCAACCATTTATCACTCCCTCCCTTCCCCTCCTCTCCACCCATCCCCCCCCAAAAAAAAAGTACAGCACAAGGAGGAGAGGAGTTTCTTGCTATGCCTGTTTGTTCAAACAAGTTGCTTCACATATCAACTGAAGAGGCTCTACTGTTTGGTGAATGGGGTGAGTAGGTGAAGCCAACAAGTATCTCAAAAGTGTTTTATAGCAGAAAAAAGAGTACCATATACAGTGATGTGAGGTCCTCAGCTCACTGTGCCTCACTGGGTCAGGCTACAATATCGACCTTCAAAATAACAGTTTTGTGCATGTGTGTCTCAAAAGCTAACCAAAAGGAGGTCTACATTCTTTATAAAAGGTTTATTGTTGTTATTATTGCCTGCTGCAGATTCTCTCTTGAGGCTCTCTTTATCACTCAATCCAGGCAGCAGATTAATTCTCTCCTAAATGTAAAATCTGATGACATTTTTTCCATAAATCAAGACACTATCGGGGGATTTTCTCCAGGGCAGTAGCTCTCAGCCCTCACTTTACAAAGATTTCATTTTAGAAAGGTTTCCAGCAGAAGCTTGTCTCTGTCCCCAAAAATCTTTCAGTTGCTGGAAGGCAGTGCCGGTGAAGTGCTGCGTACGACAGTTCCTCCACAGCTGGTTTTAGGGTGAGAAATGAGAACAGATGGAGCAGCTGTGGCAGAAACAATCTCCAGGGTGGAAAACTCGTGTCTTCTTAGTGTGAGCTGATGAACTGAAGCTGGTGTCTCTGTCAGATTTTTCTCTCCTATATAAGTAGAATCAAGCAGGGGACATTAAACATACAATTTTCCAAGGGAACTACCCAAGTACCAAACAAATAAATTAAAACAGAGCAACAGATTTAGATAATGTGTTAAATATCAGTTTTAGGTAGACTCCTAGCACATGTACTTGAGAGGATTGTGTGAATTTATACAGATATCCTTAATCAACTTGAGGTTTCACCGTTATTGTTACTGTGTCCATCCCCATTTGTAGAAAGTGGAGCCACATAGAGCTCTATTGGACACAAATGCTTTACAACACAAAATCCTAACATTATATATGATAAAACAGAGGTGACGGACAAGTTTCCTGTAACTCCAACCTTTGTTCTGAATAGTAGATTCTCCTTTAGGAATTGACTCAGCAGAGATGACAAGCACAGCTGGGAAACATCATGGTAATTGTCTGATTCCATGTGAGGAGGAGCAGGTTTGCAATATTGCAGTCCTTACGCAGAAGGAGCAAGAGTACCCAGGACAAGGATTATCCAGCCTGCCAGTTCCCAGAAGTCAATAAGCCCAAGCATAGATTCAAAATTACATTGTTGTAATTGTTGGTTTCAGCTGGGATAGAGTTACTTTTCTTCCTAATAATTGCTGTGTTTTGGATTTAGTATGACAATAGTGCTGACAACACATATTATTTTTGTTGTTGCTAAGTGATGTATACATTAGTCAAGGACTTTTTCAGCTTCCCACAGAAGCTGAGAGGGAGCATAGACAGGACAAACTGGCCAAAGGAGTATTCCGTGCCATAGACGTCATGCTCAGTGTATAAATGGGGGCTGGCTGGGGGGCAGGAATCTGTGATCACTGCTTGGGACGGGCTGGGCAACGGATCATCGAGCGGTGAGACCAACTTGTGTTGTATCACTTTATTTTTTATATTCTTTTACTATTTTTTTTCCCGTTCCGTTACTGTTCTATTAAACTGTCTTTTTCTCAACCTGCAAGTTTTTTCCCCCTCCTTTTCTCTCCCTCTTCCCCCTACCCTATTGGTGGGAGCGGCTGCGTGGGTGGGGTTAAACCACAACAACTGTTTACAGTAAACATCATTAATGCCCCATGTACTTTCATCCTATGTCATAAAAAGCATGCCACACAGCTGAATTACCCCAGGAGAGCAAAGTTAACATCCTCACCATCATATAGTCATTTCCATTGCTTTTTTGTTTCCCCCAAGAGACACTGATTTCCCACTCTTCCCGGAATTACAAGCGCTTTAAGAACTGAAAAGAGGCAGACATTTAGCCAAGCAGCAGAAAAAAATGCTGTTCTCTTTACCTGGACTGGTGTCCCATGAGGACATCCCTGGGTTTGAAGGGTTGGGCTTCAATTTATTGTTGTCAACTGGCTGTGTCACTTTGAGTAGAGTTAGGCTTATAGTGAGTAATTTCTGGTGCTTATTTCATCCAGGCTGGGTAAACTTCCTTTCACAGTCACAGTTGCTCAATATTCCAACATCACAGAAAGCTGGGTTTAAACTATCAGTAGTACTGAAACAAAACACAAGGAGAAAGATTTGAAGAGGAAGATGACGACTTCTGGTTCTTGTTTGAGGTCAGCAGCAAAGAAGCATGCTGTTAATGGCCCAGAATGATGGGGAACAAAAATAGGTGCTGGAAATTGACTGCCAGAGCAGATTGCATTTGGTTGTTTCAAGTACTAACTACTTCTAGAACAAGAAAAGCTGAACTGTTGGAAAGCTGCTTGGGCACTACTCTGGTTTAGAAGCCAGGTGGATTTATCATAAACCGTGATTGGTAATGATTTGGCTAATTAAGTAAGGTGTGATGGCACAGGAGGTGATTTCTGCTGCAGATGAGTGGTGGAAGGGGCATTGCAACTACCCCAACTGTCAAAACACATCTTCAGATGAGCACTGATACCCCTGTATGTTGTGCTGAAGAACAGCTGGTATAAGGAAACCTCAAGCCAAATTAGGAGTCAAAAAAAATCACAGCAGTTTCAGAACTAAGAAGTGAGTGGGGGGATTAATTCCACCACAAACGAAAGGAAAAGAAGTGCCTGCAGTTATAAAGCATTTTTAATTTTTCTGGTTATTGGGGGGAGATAAATGTTTCCTTCTGGATATAATTACTGGGTTTTTAATAGATAAAGTTAAGGAAGGTGGTTAAGGAGAGGGATCTGGTGCCATAGAAAGGAAGAAAGTCAACCACCTATTGAAATAATTTTTACAAGCTCGTTGCAAAGAGCTAGAAGAAAAGATGCAGTAGAATGAGCATTGCCTAGAATATCACTGAAGGCACAAGCAAAATGTCTGGGATACGCTCTTAAGTGCAAAGCAATTATCATTGATTTTATGTTTCAATTATCTCAGACTCATTTGCTCCCTTATGCCTTTCAAATAAATATATTAAGTGAAAGTCCTTTGGGATTTCATGCATCTTGAGATCAACTAATGTCTCTAACAAACCTTTTCCCTTCATAACCGCCAGCATGGCAAAAATTCGGAGACCTGAAGAGGGGAAAATTAGTTTTGTTAGAGAAACTGGTCAAAGAACATAACCCCCTCACTTGCAAAAATAAGCAATTTGGAAATTAAATAAATTAATGATTTGTGGAAATTAAAGCAGCAATACAGGTTCAAATTTAAGTACCTTCTGCATATGCTGCAAATGACAATTCTTTAGAAGGATGTAGATGGGCTGGTGGAAAGGCACTGAGGCAGTGACGGTGAGAAAGCAGGCAGCTGCCAGAAGTGGAGATGGCGTCATCGTAATTGATTCATCCTCGTGATTTCTGTTAATGATCCAAATAAGCCAGACCTGTGGATGGTCATGTCCTTGGTGGCTGAAATCAAGCATGGGCCCAGTTCTTGTGTCGTGTGGCCTTGTTTGTCAAAGGGGACAACCTATCTGTGTGAACTGTGTTCAATTAGAATTTGTGATTCCCACTTGAAAAAGATCAGATGAAAAAATTGTTATATAAACTTTCACAGTATAAACTTTCCAAATTTTTATCAGTCAAAAATTTATATCTTTGTGACACCCCTCAGAAAGCTGTATGTAGGACTTTTAATCAAATTCTGGAAAACTTTCAAGGTTTCTTTGTCACAGTATGTTTCTCTTTCATGAATTAAGTGCTTGGTGGGAAAAAGAAGACAGGGCCTCTCTAAAAGGCAGGACTTTTCCAAACAGCTAATCGATGACATCTTGTCCTTGAGGGAGCAAAAGTGTCTCTGGAGTTAAAAACTCATTCAAGGGCAGGAGTTATGAGCTGCTGCCTTTCTTGGATGCCTTGAGAAGATACTGCAGGTCTCAGCCTGATTTTTTGCATTTAAAATCTGCGGGTTTACAGCAGAGCACTGACCCTCGCTTTTATAACTTGGAGTCAGGGGGTGGATGAAAACTGCAACCCAAAAAAAAAGAGGAAGTGCAAAAATAAATGGTAATTAACGTTGCTAGTCACTGGGGTAGTAGCTATTTGGACTAATCTGGGGTACTGGAGAATCTTTTCCTGTTCCAAGTACTGCTGTGATAGATGTAAATGATAGAAACAAAGCTGCTTCTCCCGCTTTGTGAGTTAATGTGTTTCTCCTGCTGCTTTCAGAAGAAGGATGATTTCTTTGGAAGTCTGGAATTGAACTAATGATGCAAGAAGTGCATCCACCTGACAAAGGACATTCAAGTGGCTTTCTCAGGCTCCTTAAGAGAAAGAAAGATAAGCAAGGAGGAGAAAAGCAATTATTTCCATTCCCATGGCATACTACCGTTAAATATCAGCCATTGCAAATGGGTTCATTGGAACAGACATAATATACTTGGGGCAAATTTGGATAAAATCTTAGAGCCAGCAGCCCTTCTACCAAAGGAAGCATGTAGCACTACAATTCCTACCTCAGCTCAAACACACGCATTTAAGAAGGAGTTAGTTCCTACAGTTAAAAAAAATAAATACATTATTTTCTCATTGTATTTTTTATCCCAACAAAATAGATAACTGAATGGGAAATCGATGTGCGATGGGTTGCAACAAAAGGCCTTTTTGGGTTGAGTGCTTATTTGGAGTACAGGCGAATTGGGTTCTTGTCTGAGATCCACATCTTGGACCGACTTGGTTTCTTCTTTGGCAAAGCTGGTATTCCTTGCTCTCTCTCTTTTTAAAAAATCTCTCTCCTTACTCAAATTATGAAAGATGTACTCTGCTTAAAAATTATGAATCATAGGTTTGGTGACTAAAGGATAGACTTTGATGTATGTGACGTATATGATTGTTACAGCTCAGGGAATTGTAATTGGATTCCAGTCTTTCCCTTCCAGCACTGTCTATGTAAGTAGCAAAAAATCCTCATGCTTTTGTGTTCTGTGAGAAAACTTCACAGAAGCAAAACAAATAACTGCTATGATAATAGTAAGAAAACACAGAAAATTAAACCTCCCCATCTGACAACTGTGCTCCATGCCCATTGGTAAAAAGAAAGATAAGCATTCAAATAGCCTGAGCCTTAGCTGCATAATTTCTAACAAGAACATTTTTCCCCTTGATTTTAATCCTTCTTTTGTTAAATGGAAACTGAGATGTACAAAGTATTTTGAGAGACTAAAGTATGTTCTTATAGTTGAGTGTGTCTTCAACGTAGTTGTGCTCAAAGGATATGAAATAACCTTGTGCTCATGTGTTGAATTGGATCTTTGAATATCCATACAGAAGTGTAAAGTAAAAATGTCATTTTTTACAGAGTGCAAAATGATTAACAATGGGGAGAAAGGTAAGGGTAGGAGAGGGGATCTGTTATGAATTATCAGTATATAAGAAATAACATTGCTTTAAAACATGTGACTCTAAGGCATTTCCAGCTTCTATGTTTCTAAGAATTTAAAAACAACAGACGGAGAAAAGAAAAAAAAAAAAAAGAAAAGGGAAAATAGAGATCTCCTTTTTGATTATTAATGTTGGTAGGATAAAAAACTGCTTGGAGACATGGTTTGAAAAGCTATTTCATTACCTGCACTACAATCCAATCCATGTACTTATTTATCTGGATTTGAAAGAAGATGACAAATTCAAGGCAATATTAGAATGCAACAACACTCCAATTAGCCTCGACAGCATTAATAACAATGATGTGCCACCTGTATCTGCCAAATATTTCACCATCTTAGATTAAGTTAATTGAAATTAATCAGCAGCCCAGTGAGAACAAAAGCTGAGAGAAATTTTTAAGAGGTATGATGGATTCATGCACTCATAGACTTCACCTGATGTCAGAGAACAAAACACACATCTACATATACATGAAGCGATCCAAGACAATTAAAGGCCAGGAAGATGTTTTTTCACTTGGTTTAATAGGATATAAAGAGAAACATGGACAAATTGTCCAAGAATTGGGTTGATTCCTTCCACGCAGTATCCCCATGGAGATGACTGTAATATCTGCCCATTCACCTGAATATAGAAAAATATTCAGGAAAGAAATTTGTCTGTGTCACCACTTAATTAATGTCAACCCTGGATCGCAAAATAGCTTGCCTCATTTTGCAAACTTTTAATGGGCTATACAATTTGAGTAGGGTTTTTCTTTCCTATCTTTCTACATGGTGGAAATCTGCCATTAACAGATACATTCTGCATGTTCTCTGTTTCATTCAGGCAGAAGATCTTTTCTTCTGTCCTTCCACAATAAGGTAGTGGCGTTAGGAAGCTCAGAGCAGTTATCCAGGGATTCATGGTGGGAAGCACAAAGATCAATGGATCTACAGGTGACTCCCAATCATCAGGAAGACAAATGTATGAGCAGAATATAGCAATTTCACCACTGAGTATTTTGGGGTTTGAATGTCTTCTGGAATTTTCACCTGTCTCAGCATTTTTTTCTAAATCTCCTTTTTTTTTCTAAAGGGAGAAGGAACAAGATAGACACAAGTCATATGTCATTGACAGAAATCCTATTTTCAGAACTGGGAAAATACCTCAGCATCTTGTAGATAAAGCTAGAGAGAAGACTACTTTCTACTTTTATCTTAAACTCCTGTTGCTGGAACTGATTCAGTTCCCTTGTCAAACATTTCAGGAACAAAGAACCAGAAAGGTCATTGTATCCTGAGTGGGAAGTTCTACCTAAAAAGTGTAAAATTTTTTTACCACCACTGTTTCTTTCCCCTCGTACGTTTCCTTAAAACCTGAGTGACTTTGTCCAATTTCCAGGCGTAACCAGCAGTCTGGAGAATGTACAAAAGCAGACGTGATAGCAGAGCCCATGAATTACGTGATGCTGACTGTCCTCTGTGGTGCTGAGGGTTGGAGACTGTTTATCTCACATTACCTGTGACTCGTTTGTTTAGTGGGGTGTAGGACAGAAAGAGTGACTGATGGGCAGTAGAGAACAGCATCACGGAGTAGATGTTGTGAGGTCTTTTCTTGGTCAACATGACAAGACACAGGCTGGTCTCTGCTCCTGCATTTTGAAAGTCTCTGTCTTGAATTGAGCATTTTTTTCTGTGTCTTTTGCCAAATCAATGCAACAGAGGCACATTGTCATCGCCCGCTGACATGAATAAATACAAGTCTTGATCAGTAGGAAGGCAATGCTGCCGTGGTCCCTGCATGTTCCTTAGTATCGGTGCACCACTTACTCACTGATATGTTTATAATGTCCCACTTGGGGACATAGATTTTGTCCTCACTTTGTCTGTGGAGGTTCCTAGACTCAGCAGTTAAATGACTTTAAGTTACTTAAAAGTTACTTAAGAAGTTGGAGCACAACCTGTGTAGTTAAAACTGGATCTTTTAAAACCCTGTTAACCTATTAAGTCAGGACACTGATCTTAACCTAAAAATTCCAGGCCAGAAAAGACTAATGAGTGACTGAAATAGAGAAATTCCAGTAGCATTTTTAATGGCCTTATCCTGATGATTCTCTTTCGTCTTTTCTAATTTTTACTTTTTTTTAAAAGCTGCACATGAACTTTGCTCCAGTCTATTTTAAGCAGCCACATGCATGCCAGCAGCGTGGGTGTCAAGGTCAGCAGAGAAACCTTTCAAAGATGACATGGTGGACTCTAATGAGACCATCAGAAGCAGCTTCACTCTCTCCTTTTCATATACAGCGTGCTTAGTCGAACTTGACACATATTATCAGGCTGTAATTCATTTAGGCATTGGTCAAGGGATAACTTCCAACATTTAGAGAAAATAGTCTTCAGAAATCTGACAAAGACATAAAATCAAAACAGCATGGGAGGAAGGGATATTAATGCATGCTTGTGTAGAAGTGGATATTGTTTAATCAGGGTGGACATGAACAAAGATACATACCAAGCATCCTACTGGCCTGGAGGAACAACAATACTTTCTAATCTGGAGTGATTTTAAAGGAAAGAGAAAAAAAAAACTTTGTTTTTTAATAAGCCCTGTGAAAGATGCTCTTGGAGCTTCATTCCTCAGCATGCTTTTCCACAAATAGATTCAGATGTTGGGGTATCACTTGTTTGTGTCTGAAGAGCGATATGTTCTTGAGCTAAAAATGAAACACTGAGCAGATGCTGACTTGAAGCGACGTGTTCCTAAAAGCAGGCAAGTTGGATGCTGTCAACAGTCAATGAACACATGCAAACAAGAAAGGCAAAAAAAGATGAAAAAAGAAAAAGCAGTAATTAGACATAACACCCTTTGACAGGGCATTAATGAACAGGATTAATTAAACAGGTATTATTAACCCCACACACCAAATTCTCATTTCCAATTTACAGGTGGAGAAGGCGAGACAAGTCAGTGTCACCGCATGCCTCATTGGGGTAATGGAGGTGTCTGCCCTCAGACCCCTCCTGCGTAGACATGTGCTTCTGCAGACCTTTTCTTGCTGCAGAAGGCCTCTTCTCTTCATTGAGCAATCTCCAGACCTATGATGTCCTGGGGATTGCAAACCCATGACTGATGCATGCCAAGCAGTCAGAGATAGGACACCGGGGTCCAAAATTCAATCTGAGCCCATCATAGTGATAGACACAGGAGAGAAATGGAAAACAAAACCAAAAAAAAAACCAAACAAAACTAAACCAGAGTATGATTATGTCCCTCTCCTTCCTGCTGGGTTTTCTGTCACCCCATCCTGATGGGGTGACATTGCTTTGTAGAAAAGACCTCTCTCCTCCTGCTGATCAGTGAACTATACACAGACATACACTCATGGTCTGGCCACAGGGTGTCAAGAATTAGGCGGTGTAAAACCAACAATCTAAGATGGATAGGACACAAAAGCCATAATCTCCTAAGTGTGAGATGTCAGAAGAGTTAATGTCATGGAAGAAAAATAAGTAGTAGGTCCCCAATGCAGTCATCAGAAATGTCATAAAAGCAGCTTGTTTGTCAAAAATTTATATTGTTATAGATACCTAATGGAAAAACTGGAAGGTGATCTGAAGTTCTGCTGCACTTTCTCTGTATATTTTTGTTGCTATAATTTCAGACCAAGTTGCTTTACCTATGTGAAGGTCACCTGTCCTCTCACCTCCATATAAACTTCTGAGGGAATTTTCTTCCAGGCACTGCCATTACTTATTTGTAAAGATTAGAGTTTCTCTTTTTTAGAGTAAGTTGTCTACTTTGGAGGTTTCTATATTTTCTTATCTTCACAGTATATTTTTTGACACTGCACCTTCAAGGATGTGTAAATTTCTGTGACCTTCAGTGGTCTTTTAAAATTTACTTCTATTGTACTTTTAAATTCTTCCACTCTTTGTTTATATCTTAACAGGTAAGTGAAGAGACGAACACTGATTAACCTGAAATTTGTTTATTCATTGTATCTTACTACTGTATTAACATTTTCTTTTCCTAGTAAGTGTGTAGATGCAGAGAAGTTTTGCTTTTCTTTATTTGTGCTTTTTGTTTAATTACTTTAGCATTGTTAGTGTTTTGTGTCCTTTTGACATCCTGTAATGATACCAGGGAAATGTAATTCCATTTACCATTTTGAAGGAAGATATTTATATAATTAAAAACAATGGACATCTTTACTTTACTACAAGAGGAACCCTCTGTAATGACTGACTGATTTTTTAAAGTTCTTTTTAGACCTGCTATCATTAGCTGCATATTTAATTCCAGTATGTCGGCTTTCAGACTCCAAGGAAAGAAAAGAATCAAAACTGGTAAATTAGATTTGAAAACAAAGCTGGTAGGAAATAAATAAATGTGAGATAAATAAATATAAGTGGAATACCTTAAGATCGGACACACATATTTTCTGTATGGCAAACCATTCACTTTCATCAATACTTGCTTACCCAGGAATGTTTTGGTCTTCATTGTGAATAGGTTAAGCAGTTTTATAGCTTCCTTTACCAGAGAATCATACAGTCATAGAACAGCTTGGGTTGGAAGGGACCTTTCAAGGCCACCTAGTCCAACCCCCCCCGCCATGAGAAGGGACATCTTCAACTGGATCAGGTTGCTCAGGGCCCTGTCCAACCTGACTTTGAATATTTCCAGGGATGGGGCATCTACCACCTCTCTGGGAAACCTGGGCCAGTGTTTCACCACCCTCATTGTAAAAAATTTCTTCCTTATACCTAGTCTAAATCTTCCCTCTTTTAGTTTAGAGCCATTACGCCTCACTCTATCACAACAGGCCCTGCTAACAGGCCTTTTACTTTACAGCAGCACAAAGCATCCTTCCAAGGACTGCATGTATGTCTGACTGGCCTGTCATGGTCAGTCATTCTCTACTCTTCTGTAAATAAATGTTCCTTCTCTCTACCCACAGTAACAAGCACATCACCCGTTCAGACTCCTTGATTAAATATGACAAGCAATTATTGAAGTGCCATTACAAACAGAGATAGCACATCCTGGTACATCCCCAGATAATGCTATTATGGCTCTGCAGCTTGAGCTCAGCTCAGCTTTACGGTAAGTCGAGCATTACAATACAAAGCAAATATTTATGAATATCATAAATGGATAGAGGTCATCCTCTGCAGTATATAGATTAAGTAATCTGCATATGATGGAAAATTGTGAGGGTGTAGGTTTTGAATTAGAACTGAATTTAAAAAATGTAATCTCTATCTTTAAGGAAAACCACTGTATTGACATGTATTACGTTTACAAGATAGAATAAAAAGTCAACATGTTGAAGGTTTCAATGGAATGAAAAGCACTGACAACACTGATTGAGAAAGAAACTTTGCATCTCAGAGCCATTTTTCTCTTTGCTATGAGCTTCATAGAAGCTGTAGTCCTGGTCAGTCATTCTCCTTTCAAGCCTTATATCCTGGCCAAACTAGAACTCCATGAATAATTATAGAATGATAGAATAGTTTGAGTTGGAAGGGACCTTTGAAGATCATCCATTCCAGCCCCCAGCATTGAGCAGGGACATCTCGCAATAGATCAGGTTGCTCAGGGTCCCATCCAACCTGACCTTGAATGTTTCCAGGGATTAGCCATCAACCACCTCTCTGGGCAACCTGTGCCAGTGTTTCACCACTCTCAGTGTGAAAAAGTTCTTCCTTATATCTAGTCTAAATCTCCCTTCTTTTAGTTTAACGCCATTACCTCTTGTCCTGTTGCTATAGACTGGGCTCCTCCAAAACCTTTATGGTAGATTTGAGGAGGCATTACAACTTTCGCAAAGGAAAATTTTAGCAAAAATCACTCTTTCTATTTCAGTATATATACATTTAAATAGAAAAAGTTTTTAAGTGGGAAATTTCTGGCATTTTCCAACAGGCTGTAGTGACCAATAATGGCCAGTGCCTCAGGTTCAGGACAGTATAAGGTCAAAGGTGATTTTGTGGTGATGATCACAAAAGAAGATGTGCTCCGTGCCCAAAGGAGCCTCCAGTCTGATGTCCAGACCAATGCCTTAAATTCTTACATAAAATATTCGGCTTTCCATTAGTTCATGCCACATGGCTTTTTGGAGGCAGGTGGGTGGCAGGGGGAGGATAGATGACAGGAAGGAGGTGAAGTCAGGAGACAGAGAGACAGTGAGGAGAACAGGGTTATACTGACTTGGCAGCAGAGAGTTAGTGAATCGAAAGAAATGGCATTAAGCATGGATTGATTAATGGCAATGACAACAGAGACAAACAGCTTACAGGCTAAATCCTCTCCTCTGTGCATTTCACTGCTCCTCTGCTGCACAGTGCAGAGATGTCACTTCTTCTGCCTGGTGGCTGTTTGCCTCCTTTTTCAGTTGAAGTGATGAGCAGTTGTGGGCAGCAACGAGATGGCAGCGTTCATTCAGCAACAGCTCTAGTGGGTAATCTCTTTCCTTCCCCAGCACAACCACCAGCATGTCCAAAGGAGTGGTGGAAGAGGGTAAACAAATCTACAAGTATGAAAGATCACATAGGAGCTTCCAGTCTCCATCTAGTCCAAATCCCTTTCTGTTGTGCTGTGATTTTGTCTTATTTTCATAATTAGGATGCAGTGGTATGACTGAAAAAAAGAAAGTTTCTCCAAACAAAAGGTTGTAGCAACTGGAGGTCTCTCCAGCTTCTCAGCCATCTGTAAGGTAGAAAGGCCTCTGGTTACTTGCCTTGCACAGTCTGCTCTGGCTACAAGGATGAGTTTCTTCCACTCCTTCCCTACCCTGAAGTCTTCTGCCTTGATGGGCATGACAGTTGCATGCAGGGCTGTGAAACTCTGATCTTTGCCTCTGCTGTATGTCCCCTCAGTTCAGGCACACTAAGTCCTCGTGCACTTTTCCACGGATACATGGAAGTGAACACTCATATTGGTGCATGTTGGTTTGGTTGGATGGGCAGGGTACTGTTGTTAAGCATGATGAGAGCCATGTGTAAGCTGCTTCTACAGTCTGATATTAATCTGTTTACACTTTTCTTCAAAATGTTTTTCTTGGTGATATTCATAGGGAAACTAGTGACTAAACAGCAATGGGTTTCACTTCCTTTTTCATCCAAGGAAACCCAATTACTCTTGAAAAAAATCTCTGCTAAACAGTGCTGGGCAGCCTGCAGATGGGAAACAAAACTTGACCCTTGAGAGGACAAATTGAAGCCATGAAGCCCCCAGTCCAACAAAACCTGTAAGTCCAGGCTTTACTCCAACAGTAAGACTCACGTGCTTTATTTAAACCCCATCAAACATTTCACTGATGGTTAGAATGGTTTAAAGCTGGATTTTTAGTCTGTAAAATTCACATTTTTTTCAAAGCTGGAACTATAAAATTTTACAAAGAGCGTGGAAGGAGTGACAGGATGGACTTGTCCTTTGAGGACTGAGGGACACACAGTGAAAAGTAAAAGCTCAGCAACAAATCTTACAGTAACTAGTCATCAATCTCTGCCTGCATCAGATATATTCATGTTATGTCTATATTCATAACTATATTAGGTATTTACAAGTGATATGTGTAATAAACTATATAATATAGAGGGTACAAGCCATATATACCTAATGCAGTTGTCAAAATTAATATTAATAAATATCTTAATATATAAAAAATGTCCTTATTCTTGAGATGCTGCACCCACAATGAATTTCACTTTAGTTTGACTAGAGCGTGATGCATTTTTCAATCTAAAAAACAGTTTGACTAATATTGAATCAGGGACTGTTTATCATAAAGTAGTCAGTATAACTGTAAGTGTTTATTACATTTGTGGTATTGTAACTCATAGCCAACTCAGGATAATGTTTAGAAATGAAACTATTCATTAAAAATCAGTAGAACATTTTAAATCCCTGAGATGATTATTAATTCTGGATCGGAGCTCTCTCCAGGACTCATGTTACCTCACTTTGGTTATTGGTAAGTTTGGTGTCTCCTTGCAACCGCTTCTCCACACACCTTCAGTACAGAGACACAGACATCTCCAGAGCACATTCTGCTGCATCCTTTTGTGCTGAAAAGGTAAAAGTTCGCTTCCAGGGCTGTATTAGATGAGGTATCTCATTTTCAGAGAGCTAAATTGAGGTCAGAAAAATCCTGCCCACAAATCAGGAAAAAAAAAAAAAACAAAAAACAACAGAAAAACCACCCCACGTTTTAACTTCTATCTAAAGAAACAATTTATTTAAAATAATCATCGTTTGCTGCTAATAAACTAGTAGAATTGAGGTATCTGGAGTTCAGTTTTCTCAGTACTGAACTTAGTCTATATTTACTATGTATCTGCTACAGTTTACAGAACTACAAGTTTCCATGGCCATTTATGGAAATATGTGGAGATTTTTCTTAAGAATAGATAAATGCAGAAAGAAAAAAAAAAGAACCTCGTCTGAACTTATTACCTCCTGGAGTACTTTCGAGCTGAGAAGTGTTTCTGCTTTGTTTAGGAGTCTTAGACTTGAACTATTAAAAGGTCTAGTCAAACAGATACATGGAAAAAGGACAACAGAGCAAGATAAATGCCAAAGTAGAGCAAAAATGCTTTGTATTGAAAACACTATAAAAATGCAATTATGCTAAGGAGAAAAAAATATAAACATATTTCTGAACATTCTAAATATTTCAAATATCTATAAATATTCATTATGTATCCATCCCCCATACATATTTAAAACCCAAAGTCTCTACTTTCATTAAGTGAATGCTGCTGGAGATAAAAGTATGCTTAAAAGAAATAGAACAATTATTGTTGGACCAGCTGTAGTGATAAATCACAGCCAGGCAGGGAGATTAGGTTCCAAAAATGGAAATAAATGCACATTCACACTGGAATTCCAGCAGAGAAAGAAAGCAAGACAGAGAACAGAGGTTTGAAAACCAGTGCTATATAGCTAAAGAACTGAAAACAGAGTATTGCAAAATGATGGACAGATTTTACTTCAGGCTGCTTTGGACTTCGACATTTTTGAAAACAGAAAGGGAGGACAGCAGTTTAAATTAATTAGTCCTTTAAATTACAATAGCAACTCAGGACTGCAGGCTATGCACTGCGAGTCCTGTTCTTGTGCCATTGTTTCTTTGCTTTCCTGCCATCTATTGCCTCTTGGGTGAAAGTAATTTGGTGGCAGAACCCTCTGTTCCATGTTAGAAGAAGCAACTTTCTCCTAACTCGGAGAAGAGTTTCTGAGCAATCACCACTTTGCAAACTTTGCACCGCTTTTACAGTATTCATTAATACTGCTATATTTGCATGTAGAAAGAAAAACAGATGCCTGGGACAAACAGCAACATGGCTTACAGACATGGTTGGAAAGCATGGAGATTTGTCTTACAATCTTTGCTCCTCCTATCCTCCTCCTTCTCTGCCAAAGGTCCTGCTTCCCATGAGGTCCTTTAGCCTCTTTCATGGTGATTCCTGGCTTGTCTTTGAGGTAATTTGGGTGCAGGTTATTTGAGATGCACAATATCTTTACCAAGTTATGGTCATAATATAGGTATAGCATTTGTAGCAAGACTCAGACTATCTCCCAAAGAAGAGACACCTCTACAACAAAGAAAAACAAGGTCAAAAAAGAAACTGAGATAGAGAATTTAAGGATTTGATCCACTAAGCCATTTAAAAGAGGCAGCCAACAGATCCAACAGTTTGCATAGGAGTTCGTGCAGAAGGATACAAAGAAGGGGGCATCTTTGATCATAGTGACTGGAAGAAGCCACCAGTGAGGCTGGTCAACCTTACCTCAATTCCTGGGAAGGTGGCGGAGCAGCTAATCCTGGAAATTATTTTCAGGCACATTAAAGACAAGAAAATCACCAGTAGTACTGATGGAGTAGTCAAGACGTAGTCAATACAGCTTCACAAGGGCAAAGTCATGCTTGACCAGAGTTGATAAACTTCTATGATGAAGTGACTGTAGATGGGGGTACATGGGGAAACATGGGAAATTCCAGAGTGGTAAATGGCTATGAAGAAAAAACTCATCTGTAAAAAGTAATGTTGAAACTCTCCTAGGATTTGGATTTCAATGTTACATAATTTATTAAGACACAGTGAAATATTTTCATAGAGAATTAAAAATAATGGCACTTTCCATCAAAGAAGTTCTCTGATTCAGAGCTACTAATTGGATGAACTGATGTTTTGTTTTCTAGCTAGCTGCAGCATCTAATAACTGTGCTATCATTAATGCTAACAATGATAATTAACTAACAACTTTCTCATATATCTAATTGATTTTTTTTTGCATTTGGAAATACTGTGAAAGATTGATCTAGTTTTTAAAAGCAAACAAGGGTGGTCTGAAGCGCAAAATACTGTCAAGCATGTGTTTAATCAGAGTATTTGGGATCTTTGTCCTGATCAGACTCTTTAAAACACTTGATAGTATTAAAGGCTTATCGTAAGCAGTTTAAAAGTTATGGCAAGGTGGATTGGATTCTGAATATTATATTATGTACGTGACAGGTCAATAAATAAATATTTTAAGAAATATAATCAAGAAATTGCTACTGTAAGAAAAAGAGAGTTAGAGAAACTTATTAAAGAAGTACAGACTACTGTTTGCCTTGTAGGAAAAAAAAAAACCCACCACTTTTTTCCAAAGCAAAATGTAAATTTCCATCCTCCAAACCAAATGAAAGTAATTTCATGTTGTCATGTCAAGAATGGCTTGAACTTTACAATGTTAGTAATGCTTGAGTTACTTTTCTATTTTCTTGATATGACAAGAATCCTTCATTTGCCGTATTTTAATATCTTTCTCTTCAGAGATTTCTTCCTGACATATGTAATGGAATCCTTGAGAGGTACTCTAATGGATAATAGGGTTAAAAAGTGAAACAAGGTGTCTCTCTACATAGTGCTAGAAAATGAATAAGTCTGAATTCCCTTAATGAGAATGTTCCATTCGTGCAACAGATTCCGTGCCTGCTGCCAGGTGAGGCTCTGACATGGGAGAAAAATGATGGTACCTGAAGTACCTTCTAGACCACCAGGTGTCCCCGTGATGCTCACGACAGGCCATGTGGGATAGAAGAAAGCATGTGTGCTAGTGAGTAGCCCTGCAATAAGGTATTGCCATTGGTAGTCACGGGCCATTAGGTTTGCACTGAGATTGCAAGGCCTCATCAGGTTTGCTCTGTCTGAAATATTCCTGACCTGTTGGCAGCTTTGTTTTACATGGTTTAGCTATAACGACAATATTTCTAACTGACCAGGTGTCTATGGTTTTGCTTGTGTTTGTCTTTGTATGGTGCAACCACAGTTTTGCATAGACAGCAGTAACAAGGAATTATTCCATGCAGAATGAGATATTTATGACTCTAACACAGTGATGTACAGAGAAATACAGCCTTACCATGGCAGCAGAAGCCTTGAGAAGAGAATACACAGGGTGTGACACAGAGAAGTACAAGTATGGGATGATAAAAGATGGGACATGGACTTGGCACTGGAGACCCAAATTGGTCACTTAAAGAAATAAGGACTTGGAGTGATATGAAATTGTGTTTAGGGGTAATAAAGAGTGCAGAGAGTAGTATCTACCTTACATCAGAGGCACCACTTATAGCAAATTTGGCTGTATCATGGAGCTATAGAGCAATGAAGAAAGGGCATAGCAAATGTGTAAAAATGACCCCGGATGAATCCTACAGTGTGGGAGAAGAAAACATCAATATCCAACTCTGCCCACCAAAAGACCCCAGAAACTGTCCAGACTTGACATAACAACAGCCTCCCTCAGCAGTCTCTAAAGGATGAGCATAACAACAGGAAAAAGGTATAGAAACACAGAAGCAGATGTATTACATTTTTAATTGCATTATTACTGTTATTGAGACTTTTCCTGAAAAATTCTTTCTTTTTTGTTTGTTTTTGTTTGTTTGTTTGTTTGTTTGTTTTTCTTTGTTTTGTTTTGATGATTCTTGAATTAGACCATTGTGATTTCAATTATACTAACAAGAAATTCTTGGCTTTATAAAGTGTGTTTCCTCTGCCTATAGACAAGATTGGTAGTGGTACCTCTTATATCTCTGGAGAAAGAAGAAAATGTAGGTGTTCCCTCTGAAAGGGGGACAGCCTGTAGTAGTGACTCCTAATGATTTCTCACATCTATAACAGTGGGATGTTGTGCCTTTTCCATCTCAGACTGAGAATGAATCATGCTTTCAAGGAAGCGTGACCGTTTCGCAAAAGTCCTCAGCTCACACTGGTTAGTATCTTGCTTGCTTGATCTTATTGTAAGGAGGAAGACCTTAAGAGGAAGAACCACTGATCACATCTATGTGAAGGAGACAATGCCTCTTTTCTTACACTGCCCAGGAATAGAATCACAGAATCACAGGATCGTCTATGGTTCCTGCTCCATGTCCTTCATAGAATCACAGAATCATCTTCTTGGTTGGAAGGGACCTTTGAGATCATCGAGTCCATATGCTAGGAGCTCCAGAGCTGGACACAGCATACCAGATGGGTCTCATCAGGGTGGAGTAGAGGGGCAGAATCACCTCCCTCGACCTGCTGGCTGCACTGCTTTTGATGGACCCCAGGATGCGGTTGGCTTTCTGGGCTGCAAGCATACATTGCTGGCTCATGCCCAATTTATCTTCTACCAGTATTCCCAAGTTCTTCTGCAGTCCTGCTGCTCTAAATTCCTTCACCCCTCAGTCTCTGTTGATATCGATGATTTCCCCAATGCAGAAGCAGGAATTTGCACTTGGCCCCATTGAACTTCATGAGGCTCAGGCCCGCTCCTCAATCCTGTCAAGGTCCCTCTGGATGGTATCCTGTCCATCAAGCAAATCACCTGCACCACTCACCTTGGTGTTTGAAATGTTGTAGGATGTTGGATTCACTCACAACAAGCAGAAATTTATAATCCTGTTTTGTGGGTTCCCTGGGGAAAATCATAGGTGCCTACAAGGTCTGAATTTTCTCCGGAGGTTGTGTCATTTTGCATCTATGCTGATATGGGTCCCCAGGGAGGACCATGCAATGTACTCTCAAGATCAGCTGCTGAGAAATAAGATTATCCGCTACTAACAAGCAGTGGGAAGAAAGGTGGGGCAGAGCTTTCATTGTGGAAGGAACAGCAAAGCCCAACCAAATAATAATGTAGTGCAACAAACAGAGCCAATCCTGGACCATTAGCAGAGATGGCAACACAAAAATCTGCTGCCCTTACTGAGTTTTCGAATCCCAAAATATATTTCTGTCATGTTTTGGGGTATATTTTAATTTACACATCTGCTCTCTCTCAGACATACTTGTGCAGGCCACAGAAGTTGGCTCCTTCTAATGATCTACGGCTGTACCTTCTGAAAATATGTTTTCAATTTGGCACCTGAAACATGGATCAAGTGATACTGACAACACAAATATCCTTTGCTGTCAAACATTCTTCTTCTCTGAAGAGTGGAACACCTGCACAGCAGCTCAGAAAAAAAGCAAAAAAAAAAAAAAAAAGACAAAAAGGCTTTGTAGTGGTGGTGTTTCTTTTACTTTCAGTTTTTTGCTTGAATTTCATTTAGCAATTAGTCGAGACATCCTTGAAATACTTTTATATATTGGCATTACATATTAACTTCGACACAGGCAGGGCCAAATCCTCAGCTGGTGATTTACACCTGCTGGATGACTAGCCTTGGGCATTGTCTTGCTAAAATCTCTTACGAGTATGTCACCTCTTTTTAGACTACAGGACCAAAGCTGCAGTCCTCTGACATAAACCAGACTGGCAGCATCCCTCCTTCTGCCTTTGTATTGAACCAAAGACCCAGGTCAGTCAACGGAAACCAGAAATGCTGAGAAATACTGTAAGAATTTTAGGTAATACTTGTGGATTTCAATTTTTTGAGAATTAAACCTTAGGGCAACCATATGTAGATTGCTGATATGTAGGATGTCACTAATGCACTAGTCAGCTTTCAAAGTGGGAGTGTTCTTCAGTTTCTCCAAGAAAGAAACATTAAAACAGGTCAAAAGAAGGGACTATAAAATGTTATTGATCAAAAGCCACTGTGATGAGAAAATACTGGTGATTGTCCCAGAGACTTCCCTATTTTCTTGAAGTTTTATGTATTGATCTACAATTCTTAAATGTACACACATACACAGTGACACCATATAAATATATGTTATATATAAAGTAATATAATATATAATTATGTTTGTAATATATACGTTATATTGTGGTGTGTGTATATATATATATATAAAATAGTTATTGACTGGGCTGCTCAGGTCTTACACAAGAACAGCAGCATCTGTTTCCCAACCATCCTGCAACACCAACACCACAGACGACTTCAGGAATAGTCTCAGTTAACAATTCTTGCTCTTGGACTAAAGGCAACAATAGATCCACAGCTGTTGGTGAAACTGGAGCCAGTATCCAAATGGGGACTGGAATCAGGGTGGGGGATAATCCAGAAGAATCTACACACTGTTTTTTTCTTCCACAAGCATGGCTAAATCTGGCAGGATGGTGAAGGCTGGGAGGCTGGAGGACAATGTAGTAAGTCATATATCTTTAAATTTCGTGAGAGCAGGGTTGTACTCACATGACCAAAACACACCTATGTGAAGAAGTTGGTGAGGGTGGTGTTGGTGGCTATTACCCCCTCTGTGTCTTAGAAAATACTTGTCTGGAAAGTTTACTTTGTCAGAAATAAAGCCGGCCAGAATAGCACTTTGCTATAGGGGTTATCATATAAATTTAAGGACTTAATTCTCAAGGCATGCACATTTTGTCAGGATTTCTTCCATTCCTGCAACTTCTCTATGACAAAGCGTGTTTAAGTGGTTTCCATCTTTCCCTGCTCCCAATCATTTATTCCTCTCCAGCACTACACTTTACTAACTCCTTATCCATGCCAATGCAGCTACAAAACAGGTCAATGAAATAAACTGGCTCTAAAAATAAGACATTGATGCATTTTAGGGAATTTGTGGGTGCTTCTTTTGTTTGTTTTTCCTCCTTTGCATATGTTTAGTTTATTCAGTTTGCAACACGGTTCCATGAAGAGGTGGGAATTACACTGCTGCCTGCTGCCTGAGAGGAGACGGGAGGTTATGACATTGACTGTGCTGCCAAACGTGTTAATGTGGACAGTGCTCTCAGCCCCGCAGAGATGGGGTACTGGAAACATCTGCTTGCCCATCACTCAGTGGTTAGGAGACTTACCTGCCCTTACATACACATGCAGACATTGGTTGCAGTCAGGATAGGATGGCTAACTGTGTACCAAATGATGACAATAACCTTTAAAACATGCCTAGTAGCTGCCAGCTCCTGTTACAAGATTCTTCTGGACCCACCAGCTGAATTATCTCAGCTGGCTCTCCTGTGTAGAGACACAGATGGGGTTTTTTCAGACATTGTCCAGGTCTCCTGTCTGCTCTTTGCTTTTCCTTTTGGACCAAAGCCACAGTTTGGTCCCAGCAGCATGAAGATCTGCCCCAATAACCTTGGCCATTCAAATTCAGTAGCGATGGTCTGTTCTTGTTGGAATCAGAAGCTGCAGCCTTCATATCCTCACTAAATTCACTTTGCTTGATTTGATTATCTCTATCTGATTTCCCATCTCTTGTTGCAACAGCATAAAAATGTTCCTTGGTTCCTATTCAAGCTGTGCAGTGGCATTACCGACTGCCTTAAAACATCCTCCCTGGAAGTAGCTCCATTTCTGCAGAAACTGATAGAAAAGTCAACATCACACTGAAGCTATTGGTGATGAAAAATAACATAAGAAAGACCGAGTGAGACCATAGGATCTTGTCCTTCAGCATCCTGTCCCTGATGTTGACTGTTTGCAGATGGTGGATTTCTCTTTTCCTTAATTTTTCCTGTTTTATCAGGCTGGACATTAAATGAGAGGAAGTACATTCAACTGTGTATGTAGCTTTCATATCACAGAATCACAGAATCATAGGATGGTAAGTGTTGGAAGGAATCTACAGAGATAATCTAGTCCAACCCCCCTGCCAAAGCAGGTTCTCCAAGAGCGGGTTGGACAGGAATTTGTCCAGGCGGGTTTGGAATGTCTCCAGAGAAGGAGACTCCACACCCTCTCTGGGCAGCCTGTTCCAGGGCTCTGCCACCCTCAAAATTAAGAAGTTTTTCCTCATGTTGAGATGGAATTTCCTGTGTTCCAGTTTGTGCTCTTTGTCCCTTGTCCCATCTCTGAGGACCATTGAAAAGAGTCTAGCCCCATCCTCTTGACACCTGCCCTTTAGATATTGATCAGCATTGATGAGATCCCCTCTCAGTCTTCTCTTCTCCAGGCTGAACAGCCCCAGGTCTCTCAGCCTTTCCTCATCAGAGAGATGGTCCATTCCCTTGATCATTTTTGTAGCCTCTGCTGGACTCTCGCCAGTGGTTCCCTGTCCTTCCTGAACTGGGAGGCCCAGAACTGGTCCCAGTGCTCAAGATGCAGCCTCACCAGGGCAGAGTAAAAGGCAAGGATGATGCTCTTTTTAATGCACTCCAGGAGACCACTGACCTTCTTGGCCACAAGGGCACATTAATGTCTCATGGTCACGATGGAAGGTAATGAAGCAATATTGAAGTTTGAATTAGTTTTTTCCCTGAGTTTTTCTCTATCTTTACTACATGTCATTTGCTTGCTTAGGGAACAGTCAATTCCCTTTCAAAGACAGGGCTTAACTGTCACAAAGGTGTCATCCTGATTGCTCTGAGTGTTTAGGCCAACCTAGAGCAGAGGCACAGTTTGCCCTTCTCCCGAGAAAGTGGATTTCAGGGTGAAGTGAGGAGAAGGTTAGCCTTTTATGCTTATTAAACTTCCCCCAGACTTCAAGGTCTGACATGAAATCCCATTAAGAGGCACCCTACACACAAGCAAACTGGGAAAACAGCATCCCTGCTCGCTTCTGCCAGGAGGTGTCCTTGAGGAAGGTCACGGGGGACAGTCGTTAAAAGCGGTGGCATTTGTGCTCAGGCAGCACCAAGTGCGGGATGCTCCTGCAGCCGAGGAGAGCTGCACCCTTTCTGCTCTCCCCAGCTGTGAGGAGCATTTTGTTGTCACCATGAATATAACACCAAGGACGTAATCCTTTTTAAACAGCAAAGACCGTCTCACGTGCAAGAGATCAAACCCAGCTTCTTCGGCTCACGACTGGGTACAGACTGATGACTGTGAATAGTGAGGAGAAATATTCTGATTTGCAATAGATTCCCTTTGCGATCCTTCCCTTCCCCCTGTAGCTTAGAGATATATTTAAAAACAATAAAACTTTTTTTTGTTGTTTTTAATTACACTGATTCCCGAGGCTGGTACTGGAGGGCGGCCGTTTTGCTGAAAAATAATCCCACTTTGACAATGGAAACTTGAGAGACTGGTGGAACAGATTGCAAACCATTTCCACGCCTGGTTTAACTGCTTGACTGCCAGCCTGTGTAACTAATTTTCAGTAGGCATTTACTTACATATACAGCACTCTCTAGTTTCACATTGCTATCGGACTACAACAACATCAAAGAAAAACTCTTGCGTACTGCTCTGCACAGGCACAGATGAGACTCAGGGAGACGGTAAGTGACTACAGAGATGAAGGTATCTGCACTCCCCATGAGAAAAAAATAAGTGTGAAAAGATAGGAATTTGAACAAAATAATAATAATAAAAAAACCAAAGCAAACCAGGAATACGTAGTACATCGTCTTAATAATTGCTCACACATCCCCATTGACCAAGGGAGCTGGGGAAGGGGAATG
Organism: Numenius arquata; assembly: GCF_964106895.1. Taxonomy (NCBI): domain Eukaryota; kingdom Metazoa; phylum Chordata; class Aves; order Charadriiformes; family Scolopacidae; genus Numenius; species Numenius arquata. The sequence continues at coordinate 74,062,316 of NC_133578.1, forward strand.
TGGTTTGTAAACAGCAAGTGGTTTGAATTTCATGCAAATCTCTTGAATTTAGGTTCATTGCACTGAACTTGGGCCAGGTAGAAGACAGGCAGTAGGTCTAACCTAGACATAAATTTAATCCTCATCAGTAGTGAGAGAGAAGGTTGTCCACAAGGCAAATTATTTTCTTGCTGCTGACAGAAGTGACTGTCTCTCTCCACAGACACTTGTGGGGGTTTAGTTGCCCAAACACATTGTATAATTTTTTTTTGAACTGCTAAAGTGAAAAGAGATTAAACTCTCCGTAAGTATCTATGTCAATCTTGAGCATCTGTATAGGGAAAGTGAATTTGGCCGTAATAACCACATCTGCACCTGTAGGAGCACCAAGCTTCATCTTCACCATTGGGCTGTGGAAATTGTGTCTGCCCAATGATTCCAGAGTGGGAGATGAGCAACATGTCTACATGGTGGTGGAGCAGTGATTATGGCTGTTGTGGATACATCAAGAAACTGGTTTTCATTGTATTGCCAATGGGACATATGCCACACTCCAGAAAACCTCACACAATACTACAGTAACCTGTTTGAGACAATAGTGAAATGGGTTCTATGAAACTATTGCTTTTGAGGAGGAGAATAAAGATCCTCATAGGCTTGGGATCTCTCAGACCTTCCCCTCTCATGGTCCTTCTCTTCATCCTTCTCTTCTCGTCGGATGGGCAGCAAAGGTGAACTCAGAGAAGATAAGAAAATCTGATTACTGTGCTGTGTGAATAGTGTGGTGTTAATGCTGATTTAGTTTGGTTTTCGAATAAAACAAACTATTCTCATTCCATTCCGCTTTCCCTACCACCACAACACCTCTTTGGGCCTTTATCAAGTTGATGGGCGCCTGAAGCGGAATGCTGATCTCCGAGCAGACATCACTGAAGAATGAGATAATGGTTTTCTTGGTAAGGAGAAAAGTAAAAATTGAACCCCACAGTCTCTTGAGGGCTTTGTCAACTTGCTTCAGACTTTCCAGCATCCAAAGTGTGAGCACACGAAGAAGGAAGAACAGTTACTTCCAGTGTGAAATTACTCGGAGAAACAGGGTGAAAATTAACAGAGCAATGCACAAGTGTGCAGAACAAAGCACGTGTCAAGGGAAATTTCTGCCCTCTGATTCCAGCCCCCAAACAACCCTTTAATTAGTTGTAAACACTCTCCAGCTTCAACAATTCTCAATATGTATTTAGTTTTTTTCATCCTGCCTTGTAACCCAGAGCTAGGTTAAAAAATGTAAACGCAGCATATCCCTCTGCTGGGGTCTTCCCCAGTGCAAAGGCACTTTCTGGGTTATTCTCTCTATTCTTCCCTTTGCCTAGCCATTTCTTTTTCCTTCAATACTTTCCTTATCATTCACAGCTTTTTCAGGACTGCTACTGGCTTTTAAAACACCTGTATCATGAGAACATGCTGCTGTACATGTATGAAACTGTCTTTAACTCATAAGCAGTTTCCAGAAACGGAACACATCACAAAAGCAGGACTGATATCAGGGCTGGTTTAAGAGTGTGGAAAACTTTCTCTAAACTCTCCTATGTTCTGTCTGTCATAGAACTGTTCATTCTTAAAGAGGATGTACGCATGGGTGTGTTTTAGATATGAATCAGTTTGACCTGGAAATTAAAAGACAGTTCCTAACTGCTAAAGAAATGAGGTTTTAGAGGAGCAAGATTAAGCTTCTTTACAAAGCAAAACACTTAAATACTTTAAGATGGAACTTGAAGTGATTTCAAAAGGGGATATATGACACATGAATTAGGTTTTGGTGACTTAGGATCTCCCTTCACATTGCCAGTCTGCCTAAAGAGGAAATGTCAGAAAACTGTGTCTGGATCCTATGGGAATGAGATGAGCAGTGAACTTACATGTATCCCTGGGAAAACCCAGAACTCCCTGAGCAATAGAAAAGATCATTAATTTCTGTATTTTGTTACATCCCTGACTGCAGGATTCAGGTGGACTGCCTCAGTTCTCTTAGTTTGCACACACAAAGCTTCAGAAAGCTACTCCCTCAACTTCTTACTTTTGAAACTTGCAAGAAATTATAAATGAAGATGACAAAATCTCTTCCTTGAAGGATTATATATTTCTCGTTAAACTTTAACTTCATTTAAAATCCATCCTTGATCCTCTTAAAGTATTTGCGTAAGTGAATGAGGGCTGTAAAGCACGGCTGAAGCTTTCCTCCTTGGGGAAGCAGCTTGACCAATTTACATATTTATTAAATATTTTATATTTTACCAGATTGTATGCACTTCAAAATGTCACATCTTATTTTTGGTCTGAGCACCGCATAACAGTAATGGCTATTTCCAGTCCCAGGAGAAAAAAAAAATAATCTGCATCTCCTCATTTGGCCACTTCTTAAGAATCTGAGTTTTTTTATTTCTGCATTTACTCTGTTCTGCAAAATTTTAGCTTTTAGTGTCATGAAGTTGTGTTAGTCCTGTGCAAACGAATCTCTTGCAGAGACCAGCATGAATCTCTTGCAGAGACCACATGACCAGCCTCTCACTTTTCCTCTGGGATGAGATTCAGCTTTCTAAGCATCCAAACTGAACTCCTGAACCTGTTTGATGGTAATTTTGGCTTTAGAGAAAACAAATGCAAAGCTGTTGTAAGACAGAAACGCATATGAAGATGTGCTTTCCCTAGAGGTACAAGGATCTGTCAAAGCGCTGTTGATATTCTGGTGGAATTACTTCCCCCAACCCCTTACAGTTCAGCTGTCAGCATCTGGATCAGAGTTTTTCCTTTGTTTAATAATGTACAAGACTAGGGCATGCATGAGATCTCATAAACTAGGCCTTCCTATGACCAGCCGAGAGTCTGGAGACAGAGTGGAGTAAAGCTCCGTATGAGATGCAGAAGATCAGGGCACGAGCCCAGTTTTGCTGCTGGACTCCTGCCTGTTGTGAAACAAATTATTTTCCTTTGCATGTCCCCATTTCTAATGCAACCAACCTCCTTCACAGAGTGCTTTGACATTCACCACCTGAGAAGAGAATTAGACAACGTTATTTAGAAGCCAGGAAGAATTTCTGTGGCTGTCTTTTCTGACCACCTTTATGATGCATGACTTCCCTGAACTTAACAACGATTCAACATATTAATTTTTCTGTAGTGGGATACATTCTTTAGGGGAAAAAAAAAACCCAAAATACTAAAAAAACCCCAAACCAAAACCACAACACACCAAGAAACAGACTTAGAGATGAAAGTATCTAACAATGAGAGCATTTGGTACATTGTTCCAGGGCCAATTATTTTAAGTTCATATTGGCTTTCTCTACTTTTTCAGGCACTGGATTCTGTTATATTATCCTTTCTGTAGAAGACAGTTTTGTGTTACTATTATAACTTTTGCCACCATTTGAATTTTTGCATGGTCCTGTTATACCATTGCTTGACCTTGTCTTGATGAAATAAAAAGATCAAGCTCCTCATTGAAATCTTTTTTGTTTCAGATGCAGAATCATAGGATAATTTAGGTTGCTTCAACTGGACAACATCCTTGAAGCATAAATATTAGTAAATGGAAAAGCTTTTCCAGTTGTGGCCATACTAGGTAAAAATTCATAGGTTATAGACCTCTTCTAGACCTAAAAAACCCCTTCGAACACTCAAGGAACCCTTTGCCCTTTTTTCCAATGTGCTTGCATTTCCAGAAGGGGCAAAAACTCTGAACATGTCCTAGCTGTTTGGTGGAATAAACTGTGGCCTGAAATATCCCTCTTTGAAGGAAAACCCAGGCAAAGGTTAGACCCCACTCCTATTTCCTCAGCCCGACTAAGGTCAGGACAAATCTTTTTCAGTCACATCTTCCCTGGGGAGAGTCCACATTATTCATTCTTTCCTCTTCATGGGTCCTCTGACAGCCTTACCAGTAAGGATTTCTTCCAGGTCACCGCACGATGAGCACAAAAGACAATCTTTTAAGATTCCACTAGCAGCATACAGTGCTAAAAACAGTTTTGCATTATAATTGCAATATATGAACTCTCTGCTGGCTAATGATTTCTCCATGTGATCTGTGCCATGTTGCTTTCTGAATTTTCCACTTTCTTATTCAAATATTACAAAGAAATGTCTTATAGGAGTTAGGTATGAGGTGTGAACAAAACCCTACCACTGCTAGTGGTCCATTTAGCCCAGGAGTCTCTCTTTAACACAGGCAGTGGCAGATCCTATTTAAGCGCATACTGTAGATGAAGTGTAATTAGTTTTCTTGCATTATAAACACATTAAATTGATGGTATTTCTTTTCCATAGATTTATAATCTTGTTATTATCTGTCTTTAACTACAGATGCTTCATGACTCTGACTGGAGCTGACATAGGAGAGTTAGTCAGGTGTAGATCTACACTCTCAGCTTCTTTCAGTGATAAAGGTAAATCATATGCCAACTGACCAGAACCAGACACTCTCTCACGGCATGTCAGAGCCGGTAGAAGGAAACAATATTTCAGATGTTCCTTTCCACCACCTGAATTTCCTTCAAGCTGATACGATATGTTGCTCTCATGAGACAGCAAAGGACAGGACAAAAATTTAGACCCCCTTGGAGGTCATGAAAGAGCCCGAGATATTTTTGTAAAAAGGAGCCATTCAGATACTCTAAGGACCTTGTAAGTAGTTACGGACACTCAGCTTGCTAAATGCTATCTGGGCTTTCAGATCAATATATGAACAGAAGGGGATATTGGCAAAGCACCTCCCAGGCAGCACTGCTATGGGAAGGCTTAGGAGAAGGCTCCAGTTTGGAGGAGAGGCGTTGCAGTTACAAGTTCAACTACCATGTAAGCGTGCCCTGCACCTTCCAACTACAGCGGGAGGTTATGTCTTTGTTTTTTGGTGGGTTTTTTGTTTGTTTGTTTGGGATTTGTTGTTTCTTTTTTGGTTTGGGGTTGGTTTTTTTTTTGGTCTGTGGCAATTCCAAGAGCATCTCTTTTTTGCCGAAGAATCGTCTTTTTGTTGACACCATGTTTAGTAATCCTTCATTGCTTTAGTGCTGGCAAAAGCATGGGCAGAAAGTGGATAAATGGAAGCTACGGATATATGGCCTCCCCTCCCTGACAGACAGGGCAGCCTCAGTCTGTGAGCTCAGTGCCAGAATCACTGCTGAACTGAGCGGAGTTTCCCCTGGTGTCATGTAAAAGGGGTTTTTCCTTTGCATTTAATATCTCACTGCTAACGGAGGAGGTGGAAAGCTCAATTTCCTTTCATGAGCATGCAAAAAGCACAGTGTCTCTTAGTGAGCTGGGTAATAGATGTAGGCAAGCATTTACTCTTAACTGCTGTACATCTCACCTGAGTTGTGATCCCTCCAGCTGTTGCTGTTGGCATGTGGCCCTGAGAAGGAGGTGGGAATTTCTCTCTAATGGATGTTTTTATGATTCTCCATTTAGAATCTCAGTGCCTCCTACTCACAAGACCCTCATAAGGTCAGGACCTACCAACCCTTCCCTGGGGAGCTTTAATCATCTGTCTGGAAAACAGCATTATTTTGAGTCACCTTAGGGTGTTTTGAGACGTCTCTGCAGGGCTGGCAGGTGGAACAGAAGATGTAAAGGAGAAAAATCTTTCTGGAGCACCAGTGGGAGGAGCGTCAAGAAAGATAACCTTGAGCACTTCCAATAGCTCCAGATAACTATGTTCAAGTATGTGAATCATATCCAGAAGGGACTAAAATCAACACAGAAGTAATTTTGTGCCATGTTGTACTCCTGCGGTGGGATTAATTTCAAAATGAGGGTAGTAGAAGTTTGTTCTTTTGACCAGTTTCTTTAAAATAACTAAAAAGTCTTGGGCACTTGACCTGGAGTTTGCTGTTGGCATCCAAAACCCAGTACCATCGTGTGGCTGATGGACCTAATGTGTTGCCTTTACTGGAAACAGCATGAAATTTTGCAGCCTTAGGAATGACGAAATGATCTTGTTCAGCCCTACAGCCCTATGCAGAGGAAGTACCTAAGGCTGTGGTTGTGATTCATGACTCCCCCTTCATTTACAATAGCAGAAACCTAACTCGGGTTTTAGACTTCACACGGCTGGCATTGAAAGTATTCTGACTAGCAGTGACCATAGGCTTTAAAAAATGCAAAAAAAGTGCAGGAGTACAATACATCAATACTAAATTAAATCATAATCCTGATTTAGGAAAACATTTATATACTTGTGTGGTAACGATCATTGCAAAATGCCTAAAGATGTGCAGCTACTGAAGGGAAGATCTGAATTAGGGCCTATTAAATGAATCTAAAAATTGGAAAAGCATGATCAGCATCAGTTATGTAAACTATCTTCTCTATTGTCGGAAGCTTTATTTGACTTGTGTTTCGCCTCCATACAGTAGGTTGGTCAGATTCTTCTCCTGACTGAGAGGTGTAATTAAACTTTGCCACGTCTCCCAGCAGAGCAATGCCACTTTTCTCAGAGCATTCATTCCCCGATGGTGGAAGATACACACTCCCCTTAAGTTCCCCAGGTATTTCTATATAAATAATACAAAGAGAGGTTGTATCTCCTCCGGCCCTGGAGATCACTGAATTAAATGTCAGTATATGACTTGATTTTTCCTCTCACCTGACTGAAAGGCAACCCTGGCTTTAATAAAAGGATCATTGTCTTCTGTTTAGGAAGCCTTTTCCAATCCTACCACCGTAAAGTCAGAGGATATAAAATGCATGAACTATTTATCCAGTCTCATCACTGCCCTGATGAGCAAAAGAAACCTGTGAATATTAGGGGGAAAAAAATCCTCTTGCCTTAATAGCATCTATCATGTTATATGGGGTTTTATTGAGGTGCCCCTCAGGCTAAGTCAGCCTGCCTTCATGAGCAAAACTCCTCACCAGATAAGCCCTTTTCCCTGCTTCATTTTCCCTTTCTTTCAGGCAATAGTACAGAGCTCAACAAAATGAGATTGGGAAGTTGATCCTGTTACAGCTAAATTTGGGGCAATTGCTTTTCTAGGAGTCCTTTTAAAATAATCATAATATTCTGGAGAAACAGGGTGCTCCTGGTAGCTGTTCTTGTCCACAGTATTTTCAGGCACAGATGTCAGTTATTCCCGTGTATCTGTGTCTTTTTCCAAAATTTGCATCCCAGTTGTGTTGCAGGTGATGGGTTTTGTGCCTGGGAATAACATGACGTGCAGACGTTAATGCTCAGAAAGTGTGCATGCAGGGCTTTAATGTGTTAAAGTATGTTTTGAAAACTGGCCCCAAATATCATCGGAGTGATTAATCTGTCTGCTCTTCTCAGTTTCTTTAGTAAATGCTCTGTGACACACTCAATTAAATCCTGTAATAAAATATCCTCCATTGGGATGTCTGACATGCTTGAAGTTAACCCCGTGTTGGAACGTTTCCTTACCTGACAGACCTGTTACAAATTCATGGTGCTCACTGTCTTTCTGTGAAAGGTGCAGGAGCTCAGTACTTCTCGTTATGTGACTCCTGGCATTTTGAGACATAAAAAAGAACACCCCCAAAATGAAAATAAACCACCCAAAAGCAAAACACCCCCACACCAACATCACTAGGCCATCTACTTTATTCCTCAGTTGAGTGTGGGATTGTTTCTGCCAGAATATTCCCTGGTGCTGTGTCCAGATCAGTTTAAAATGCTTTAAGTGGTGATGTGTTCACTGCTTCCATGGGGCCATCATCACTCAGGCTGATAGATCAGTCTAATAGTGCCTAATGCCTGTCAGCATAAGCTATGTTCTCAGTTCCTCAGCCTTATCTCTGGTGGAAAAAAAAAATGTACTTATCCTTTTGCCTTGCTAGTGGTTGACAGAAAGTTAATTAGAGCCAGAAAAAATCTTTTTCCCCAGAAAGTTCACCAGAAATGGTTTTGACTGAGGAGTCCAACAAGTACTTTCAGTACTCTCCACATAGGCAAAAGTGCTGAAGCTTCTGATACACTTATTTTTGAAGGAAAGCTTCCCTTTCAATATAAAAATGTGCATGAAATGACATGTAGCATCTCCTGTCCCCCAGGAAAGCAGCAGTCTGCAGAATTAGTCCTTACATTGCAGCATGGCTAAGGTTCAAGTTATTTCATCTGCCTCTTCCATTTGCTGAATTGCATTTTTAAGCTGTAGCGTCAACTCTAACCAGCTTGGTTGAAAGCATGGTGCTGGCACTGCACGTGCGAATCTGCTAGGAGAGTAAGAGGGAGCCAGGCCACCCTCACTCCTCCTTAAGTCCTCCCAGGACTGGTGGCTCAGGCCAACTCTGGCGTCTCATCCTCATTTCCCTGGTGCTAGACACGGTTGCCACTTCTCCTTGACTCACCCCTCATACTCACAAGTCTTGCTGTTGCAAGGGACAGGGTAGAAGATGCCTTTCTAGCCCTCAGTGAAGGTGCAGCTGAGTTAATGACTGTATTATCCCCCAAACTCCTCAAAACAATGCTAGTATGTCTTCGACCAGCCTCTCGTTAGCTGGACATAGATGGAACCGGATGGCATAGAAGATGGATCCATTTTCATCTTTATCAAACATTTAGAAATTTTCAAAGACTTGGCAGGTCACCTTGCAAGGCAGGTGATGGAGGTGGAAAGTGGTGGTCTGGTGATTGTATAGTTCTCTTGGAAACCAAGGAGATCTGAGCGTGATTTGTTCTGCCACAGAAGCCTGTGTAACCTCGACCAAGTCACTTCATACCTTGAGTTATACCTCACTTTGAATGAATTACAACAAGGTTATTTTCTTCTCATCCTTTTTAAAAGGTCTTAAATTGTTATGTCCTAAATAGGGTTACTTTTTCTTACTAGGTACTTTGAGAGTACGTAACAGAGAGCAGCCTCCTCTTCAAGCACTGCAGCAACCATCATGCAACAGCAGATTCACACTCACTTTTGGGGCCCATGTCCACACGTCTGGAAATTGTTCTGTTGGACTGAAACAGCATAATGCAATAGGTGAAACATAGACAGAAATTCCATGAATTACGAGCAATCCTTCTGTAGACGGTACTGTAAGAAGTCCTCATCCTCAGGAGCTACTACCCCAAGATACATGCAGAGGTGAGGTATGCTGTCACATCACCTAACAAGTGCTGTCTCTCACCTAACAACATCCAGATGCTTCCAGCATTTGCACCAATGGGAAATGAGCTGTATCCCCTCTGCTTTCCACTGAGGAAGCCCAAGCCACCTGTATGAACAGGATGCTTTTATGCAAGAGCAGAGAAGGGCTTGTAAAAGAAAAAACACTGTGACAGAGGCATCAAACTGACAGCTGAAGACCTTCTCCTTGAAGGAGGAGGGTGGTGAGAGAGGTTGAATGAAATGTCCGTGCTTGACGCCACCTGAGGAAATGCCACTGATATCTGCTCTGGTTTTGGAGGCAGGGATCATTACCTTGCAGCATCACTGTCAGTCCACCACAGTCTGCCACTGCTGAGACTTAATAAGACAGTTTTGCTTTTTTCAATTTTTTTTTCCTTCTGTGATTTTAAGACTGTTTTTTAGCTCATAGTCACTCTCCCAGAATAAGGGATATTAAAGTAATTATAACATAAAGCTCTGGGCAAAATATCTAGGTTAGCTCCCGATAATAGGCTTGTTCCCTGATAGGTGGTGTTCAGAGCAGTGTTTCAGTAGATTTTGTGAATTTCAAAAAGGATTCTGGCCAAGTTAAGTACCATGGCTTGTTTTCTGTGCTGGCAGAGACACCCCAGAACGCAGACTGGTGTGTGGGTGAATAAACCACATTCAACTGATGGTTTTCACTGGTGGCCCAAAGAGAGTAAGGTAACCAACCCCAACATTTAGAAGCCCAGAATGAAAAAGAGAGAGAAAGAAAAAGCCTTTTTCAAAGTTGGCATCAAAACTGCCTAATTACAGGCAGCAGGCACAGGGTATGAAAGAGCAGGACCAAAAATCAGGTTATCTCCTGGAGCAAAGGTGAAAGTAGATGTTTTAGAATGATGAAGTGTTGGACTGGCTCAGTCAGTGAATTGCCACCAGTAGGATCAGGAACATCTAAAATCAAACAGAGGGAAGACAAGACATGCACTGAGGCTGGAGCTGTGGCTTTAAGAGAAGAGTAGAGCCATGAGAGGAAACATAAGTGAGAGATGAGCTCAAAGGAGAAGAGGAGCAACCTAGAAAAACAAGAGATGGCCACTTTCAAAGACCTTGAGGAAGTCCTGTCACCTGTTTGACTGCATGTTTTCTGCAGACATTGGCAAAAATGTCCTGCTGTTCCTTATGTCAGAACTGGCAGTCATGCCGCACAGTGAATAGAGAAACAGCAATTAAGAGATCGTCTGTTTTTTTCTCTCTCAAAAACTCAGGTTCCTGTGAACTGAGAAACTCATGTTTTTGTCCATAGTTTTAAGATGATCTTTCAGAAATGAGGATAAAATTTAGAAAAATGTTGCCTACAAGTCACCTTCCCTGAAGATTTTTCACATGGCGTTTGCTGGATGTAAAATGCTTGCTCTGGGTTTGATTTAGAGATCAGATTTAATATCACAGTGCTGATGTCTTTCCTGAATGTCAGCTTTTATTAAGGTAGATTTTATTATTTACATATATTCTTATATACATTTTTTTATTATTATTTACAACGGGAAATTACAGGTATGCGTCAGGGAGGTGTTAATTTGTGAGAAGGCTGTTTTCATGCCTCTGTTCTTCCATCAGCATTTGCCGGTGTTGGAGGGCCAGTGCTATCCTTCTGTTATTCTGCCATTCAGCAAAATTATCCCTCAGGCTGGTAATCATTTTTGCCTTGAGCAGCCCAGCCTCTGCTTAAGCACCAGACCATGGAGAAAGGTGAACTCCCCAAAAGCTAAAAAAAAAAAAAATCATTCAGGGATAACTATCATCTCACAGGAATTTGCTGGATTCAGGAGCAAAGAATTACAGTGTAGACTTTGTGAAAGAAAAAGAAAAGCAGAAAAAAGGTTACTGGGGTTTATCTGGGAAGGACTCCTCATACAATGTTTTATTATGCAATGGTACAGCTGGAAGATGAAACACATTTGAGGAGAAAAGGTCTGTAGGGATGCAGGCAACATCTGGGGGTTATGCCAGGGAGAGGACATGTGGCATGATGTAGGAAACAGTCAGGTACAGACACCCAGCACTGTCCTGGGACCGGTTCATGCCACACTGCCTGGCATGCTTCGCGCTGGAAATACGTGACTGTGGTGTACCATAACACAACTCTTAAATTATTTTACATACTCTGGACTTAAAATAAAAACTCACCAAATGTGCTAATAGATCCTAAGACCAAAGAGGTCCAACAAGGACTACAGGAGACCTGAAGTAAAGCATCACCTAGTGTGGAGTAACCAGTGTGCCCTGTAAAAAGGTAGTCCTGTGCAATGAGGACACAAGCACGCTCTGCTGGCAGCCTTGAGGGCCATCAAGCAGCCCTGGTGGGACTGAAGTTAAACTGTAGGTGAGGACCCGGCCAAAGCCAACACTATTCTGCAGATATCTGTAAATGACCACCCCTAGTGCTATCCCGTTTTGGCATGTGTATATTTGTCTCTTGGTCACCATGCACATAGACAGAGCTTGCTGAAAAAGTTTTTGATCAAGCATTTTTTCTCACATAAGAAAGCACTTTTGTTGAAATACTGCAATTTTGAGCTGTAAAAGCAGATCAAAACCCATTTCTATTTATTTTCCAAAAGGCTGTTTCATATTGCTAAACGATTTTAATCATTCTAATCTTGCCTCAAGATTATGTTTAACATAATTTCTTTTTCTGGATTAGCTCTAATATTCTACTTCAAAAACTAAAAATGTTTGATGGTTGAATCAGTTTTGATGGGCAATTTACACTATGCGGTAAATTCTGAAATTTTCTTTGACAAATGAAAACTCTTTTCTGAGAGGCTGAAATTTCCCAGAGGACAGAAATTCCATTTCCCAGGCACCTCTGGAGGAAAACTCATGTGAAAATGACAACTTTCCCTGCACTGTAATAAAATATTGTCTCAATTGGGTGCTATTTATGACCAAGCCTACAAACTATGGTACTTTTGGGAAGCATAAATAGCATCAAACAAAAGAAGTCTCTTTTTTCCTTAAAAGTAGATAACTTACTTTCAACTGATTTTTTGTTAGCATTTCTTTTAAAAAAAAAAAAAAATTCTCTTTTCTGCTGTGAATTCAATTATAATTTTCCTGGGTTTGGTTTAACTGTGTGAGCTGATACAAGTGAATAACACAAAAATGGCCACGCTTAAGTCAGATCAAAGGTTCATCTAGTCTGGCATCTTTTCTCTGACATGGCCCAGTAGTAGCTGCTTCAGAAGACAGGATCAGGACAGAAGATCTCAAGCTATTTACCCTTCTAGCAATCAGATAAACTAAGAGAAAGTGGAAAGAAAGAGCAGCAAGAAATTCGGTATCTCCTTCCTTTCCCCAGGTTCCAATTGCTTTAGTTCACTTTCTTCCCCCTTTCAGGGTGAAATGGTTAGTGGAGAACATTTCGTACCTTTATTGGTACAATCCCACCAATTAAAGCTCCAATTCAGAAAGTGCCTAAGCACCAACCGAAGTCCCAGTTGCACGCTCAAAGTGGAGCTCCTGCTCAGAGAAGGTTTCCATAATTGATGCGCATAACAGAGGGAGTGTTCATTACAAGGTCTGAACTACATACAAAGTCAAGAAGGGGTAATAGTAAGAAAATAAATGCAGAGACGATGTTTGTAGAAGAGCAAATGAGGAATAAACTGCCCATGAATAAATTTAGGTTGGCAATTAGAAGAACGTTCCTAATCATTAACACACTCATGTTCCAGAAACAGATTTTTGGTAGGAACAATGGGGCAAAAAGAAGCCAAAATGGGACTTCATGGAGCTGGATAAATGTCTGCAAGGAGTCAGGTGATACAGGCTTGCAATAACAGAACTAGATCCTGTTACCCTGAGGGTCTCAAGAAATAGCCAGAAACTTCACAGAAACACAAGAAGCACCTCTTGAAGCAAATCGGGGTGGTACAATATGGTGCCTCCATATTGAATGCACATCAACTGAACTAAATTTCAGTGTGGCTGTAAGCAGTAACAATCCATGTAAGGCAGTTTGCAACAGCTGAGGATCCGACTCTATAACTTAGAGTTTACAGGCCCAGTAACAACTACACTGAAGGAGAAAAATATGCAACATATTTCCTTGAAGCTTTATTGATCTGCAGCCTTGTCTTGATTCAGTAGTCAGTACAAATGGCACCTCACTGACAGGCAAAAAAGAAACTAAAGGTGGTTTGGTACAGAAAAGAAATTAACTTCTTCAGCTCTATGTGTGAAACCTTTGAGTCCCATAATTCATCTGCCCAGGCTGGTTGCCTCTGAAGTCAATGTTGGTTTTTTTTTACCAATGACTTCTTTTCCCAACCATGGGACAGTAAGGAAGAAGTAACTGTCATCTGCTTTCATTTTTCTGAAGCCTTAATGATTTGAACATGGATTTCCAAAGCACAAAGACTAAACACTGGGGTTGGAGGTATGCTTAATGACCTGTCCAAAATCAACTCACCTCTGTTTTCTCATGCAGGGGAAATAATGTAAAGATGGTTGCCTTATTTCCATTATATAGTAGAGTTTGCATAGGTACACAAGAATGGGTATCTTGAGTAAAACCAAAGTTCAGTTCAGCTCATTCTTTTGTCTCTGAAAGCATCAGAAGAGCAGAAGCTCATATGCTGTTTCCTCTGGGGGAACAGTCATTAGTGTCTCATGGACTTTCTGGATCGAGTGTGATTGCTGTTATGTATTTACTACTGCAAAACTGATTTTTTTTTCATACATATATCTTGTCTCCTCTTAAACTCGTATATCTTTTGGGATTACATCCTATATCAAGCTATTCCTTGGATGAACGATGCTCTTACGTAAAGAGGGCAGTGCATAGTTAAGGTAACACAGGACCCAAATCCCAGCCTCAGTCTTTGCCCTGAGCTTCTCAGCATGAATCTCCCAACAGTATTTTTTTTCCAGCCATTCACCATTAGAGAGTCTAGAAAGATTAACTTTTATTATCTTTGAAGTCTTAAGTGTGAAATTCATATTTCTGGAGTCCAGATGTCTTAATGGCACTGTGTTCCATACTGTATATTTTCACAAACCATGTAGCCCTACGTCTGGTGATAGGAAGTACAGAGAGACTTCAGGAGCGTGTGATCACACTGTGATCAAAGTGACTCGAGACCCATTATAAAATGTACCACGGAGGGTCATGCCCCAAGTCACTTAATGAGCCTGAGGGAAAATCCTGCTGCAGGCCAGCACTTTGTCCTCGTTGCTGCAGCCTCTTTCTCTCCCATGAAAAATTCTTTTGCTCAGGATTAGGCACAAATCCCAGGATTGGGTGGAATAAAGCTATCAGGATCACAAAATGAACACAACCTATGCTTAAAATCAAAACCATAGCAGGTTTCCCCAGAATGGGATTATTTTACAGGCAAACACAGTACCACATAAAACCTTGAATTCCCTGTAGCCTCCCTAGTTTAGCTTCTGTATAATTCCTCTGCTGATTAGTAGAGTTAATAAAAAATAAAAATGTCTCCCTTTAAAGCTGGAAGAGACTCACGTACCTGCATATAGCTTTCTCCAGGATATAGATTTAATTACCTTGAGAAAAAGCTGGAAGAAAGATGAAACCCAGGCACCTGTTACAGCTGGGAAGATGGTAAGGAGGGCCAGCATGCAATAATTAAATCTTTGTCACTCACAAAGGAGTCTGCAGCCTGCAGTGTTTTCCTGGTGAATATCACCATGTTTATTTTTAAACCTACTCCCTGCCAGCGTGTCCCAAAGTCATTTCATATACACAGCTGGCTGGGAAGAGGCGGGCTGGAGCTTGAAAAAGCAAGATCTAAAAGGAGAAAGAAAGGGGCTAGCTAAAAAGTTAGCAGAAAAAGGGCTGGGATGGAAGCCATCCAAGCTAAGCAATAGGTGACCTACATTTTCATACCTGCCTGAAAAAGCCAGATTTTCCAGATCTTGGTGTCCCTCTTTCCTTAAAGAGATGTATTTTTTCGCTCTCTGCTTTTCAGTTCTTCTGGAAATTCTGCTGCTTTAGATGAGGTGACAAAATATGGATTTAGGGACTGACTCCTCCCACAGGAGGAGTAACACGTCCACAGCTGAGTGAATTTTCATAGAATCACAGAGTCATCGAATGGTTTAGATTGGAAGAGACCTAAACAATCATTGAGTTCCAACCCCCCTGCCATGGGCAGGGACACCTCCCACTAGACCAGGTCGCTCAAAACCCCATCCAGCCTGGCCTTGAACACTTCCAGGTTTTTGCAAATGGTGGAAAAACTAGGCAGAGACCTTTTTCCATATGTATGAAAAATTGCAGTAATCACCCCATACGGCTCCATCACGCTCAGCACCACCTTCCCCAACGTACCAATGTGAACCTGATCAGCCCACGGGCTTTGGGTCTGTTGGTGACCCTGGACTGCAACTGGTCCCGCAGTCTCTCCTTGTTCTGGGTACTGGGCTTCTTTTATATAGAAAGCCAAGCTGTGGAAAAGTTAATTATTCTCTTTATGTGTATAAGGACAAGTGAATACACATCACATTATTCATTCATTTGTGCACACATGTCCATCTACCCTCAGAAGATGCATGAAGTTATGTCTGAGTGTATGTACATTGTAGTGTAAAATTATTGTGTTTAAAAACTCTGCTGGAGAAGTCAGAGTCAACCAGTTGCGTTAAACAGCCCAGTGCCTTAAGGAAAAGGGAGAGCTTTCTCCCTCCTGCCAGTACTTAGGTGTTCTCATGGAACCAAGCTGCACCAAGGAGGGATGTGAGCTGCATACAACTTTGAGGCCCTACTTTACATGACAGGTTACCTCACCGACCTCCAGAAATCCCTTACAACCCAAGCTATTTGATTCTCTGGCTATTTTTTCATCAATGAAATGTGTATTTATGACAAGGTGGAACTTCATGAGACTGCATGTGCTGGAGGAACTGCTGAATGACTCTGGCATCCCTTGGAGAACAGCCACATTTGTGGCCTGAACATCTGAACCTCAGCCACCTAATTAGCCCCAAATTTGTTTTCTTCTGACACCTCCCCTCTCTTTTCGCTTTGAGCACATCTCTCCTTCCTTCAGTGATGCCCTCTACAGAGAGTGAGAGGAAGGTCCTAAGGCTGTGTTTAGATTCAAGCTGCAAATGGCACCATGAACGTCTGATGAACCTCTACAGTGAGCTCCCTTTCCCCACTCTAGCTTGGTCTGGTCTTTTAGCTCACCCTCCCTCCACAATATGCATATGTTTTGTTTTTTGGTGGGGTTTGGATTTTGTTTATGTATTTCCCTAACACAGTGGTAAAATAGACTATTTAAAAACATGCTTAAAAAAGGACGGGCAACCTACACACTGGAGGGGTTAACTGCAATCCTGAGTATATATGCCAAGAGCTGAATATGTTTTTAAGTATAGCTATGTTCTTTCATTCTTTACCTTTCTGTGTGTGTGTGTGTGTGTGTGTATGTGTGTTCTGCAGGGATTAGTCATGGATTCGCAAAATGGATTTTCTCAGAAAAAATATTCTTTCTGCATCTTATTCTTTTGATACAACTTCAACATCTTTTTCAGTATAAACTTTCCTCCTCCTCCTCCTCTCTGTACATTTGTGTGTGCGTGCTTGTGGGTGGGTATAAATATGTACATATATTGAGGTTGGCTGGAAGTAGGAAAATCCATTTTCTTTAACAGTCATATCTCTGAGGAGCAGACTCACAGAAAAGCTTTTAAATACTAAATTAAAAGACTTGAAGAACTTGGCTTTTCTGGTCAGCTTCTCCTTAATTCTTTTCTCTCTCCCTCTTGCTCTCTCTCTCATTCTTACCCCTGTGCTTGAGTTTTCTGTTTAATTAGGGGGAAAGAAAATAGTGACATCAAGTCAAGGACATAATCTCTTTCCAAGCTGGCAAAACTGGAATTCAATCCTCCTGGCGTAGTCCCATCCAGAAAAAGAAAAATTCCCTCTTAAGGTATGAAGGTAAGATTTAGGTCCTGATGTAGCACCTGTTGAAGACTGCGAAAACCTTTCTATTTATATATGTTGCTTTGGATTCTGAATCCCTTTGCCTGTGAGTACATAAGTGCCCTATTGAAACCCTCTGGAAGCTGAGGATTGACAGAGCCCGAGGTGTTCTGCTGAGATGTCTTGGCATCAGAGGGCACAAGCTTTGTTGCTGTATCAGTAAACCATTTCCTTTAAGTTGACTCACGAAAATGCTCCATGATTCAGCCATCTGGAGAGGGCAGGACCGCACTTCTGTGTAGTTTTCCATCTTCAGGGTGGAAGACAGCTTTCACCATTAACTCATACTGTGCTACATCAAGCTCTTTTTTCATTTTAACACCCTGTGTTTTGATTCACATTCAAATTTTCTCCATTCTGGATACAACTCACCCCACCCAACATCAGCAATGAGTCCAGCATCTTACATAAATTATCTATAGTAACTTCAAGGACTGGACAGCATATTGATATTCTTAGACACCCATTTTAAGAAGGGATGGTTTACCTACGGGAGTCTTGCTCTTCATGGATGGCAAAGTGGATCTTGAAACCTACTTTAAATTAGACGTAGATCTTTTAATTGTCTAAAATTAGACAAGATGCTCCCACTCCATGAGAGAATAAATTATGCAGATGAGGAAGATAACCTCCACCTTAAAATCCATGGAAACAATCTGAAAAGACACCGGGAGATCTCTCATCATGCTCAATGTGAAGAGGACTCAAATTTTGTCATAGGAATCAATGATAGTATCATGACGCACTTTGTGTTTATAGGAAAACATTTTCCTTTGAAGTCTGCTATGGCCATTTTGCATTTCTGAATCATTCATTATAGGGTTCTATCAGAAAGAAAATTAGGGGTATAATTTGTCAACTCTACTTACCACTTTCTTGCTACAAACTGCAGCAAACATAAGGTGCCCATATACAGCAAATGACAAATGACTGCAGTTGCTGTTCTGTGAACTATAGCACAATATTCTGTATACTTCCTGTAGAAGTCAACTGTATATAGCATAGCCAGGGCTTCACCCAGGTGCATACTGTGAGGAGGCATCATGTGTGGTGCCTATTGGACTCAGGTGCGCAGTGTGGAAGTCTGAATGACAGCGAGTCTATAGAAAACACATACTTGCACTAAAATGCAGCTATTTCCTCTCTGCAATGTGGCAGCTGAGATCACGGAGCAATCGTTTCCAGGCAGAGGAGTGTGGAACAATGTCTCCAAATGAAATTATAGCTTGAGGAAAGGATTTCTTTGAGGCAGGATGGAGTGTAATTACCCAAGTTGGACTTTTGCCAGGACACTGAAGTTTAAAACACTTTGGGCTCTTGTGGAAAGTGCCACAGGATCTTTTAATGACTGCAAAGGAATGGGCTTTGGAATTCTTTTGGATTTTTTTTTTCTTGGAGTATCTCATCCAAAAGACAGAATAATAAAATGAGAAAGAAAAAAACTATCAAAGAAAAAGCTAATCTTTGCAAAGTGATGGAATATGTAAATCCCACTTTGAAATGGTAATTTATTAACTTCTTTTTAAGATAAAAATGCAATTAGCTGATTCTTTCATTTCCCCCCATCCCAAAAAATGCACATATATTGTTATCACGTCTTTTGCTCCTCTGTCAAATCTGTATCATTTAATTTTGTTGCAGCGAAACTTGTGGGTTTTACAAAAGGGACTAGAAGTGGGAGGTATCTGCTTTGTTTCACTCCTTACTGTAAATAAAAGAAAATATTACTAAATTCAGAAATGATTGCTGTCAAAAATCTGCACTTTGTTGAATTTTATAAAGGCTGTGAGCTATTTTTATATTAGATGCAGTGTCAATAAAGAGTAATCAGAGAGTGAAAGGGACTTTTTATCATTCCCAGTTTATTCACAGAAATACTCTCTTGAGCTCTGAAGGCAAAAAAAGGAAAATATTATGTGTTATAGAAGAGCAAGCATGCCTTATTTTCCATTTGATCATTTTTTGGTAAGGGAATGAATGTAGCTGCATCCATATCTGTGCAATTCTATACATAGCACACTGATTATTCCTAGGTAGTCAAACCAGCATAACTTCTCTGAATCCGTTTTTATCACCTTGTTTTTTACATTCATCAAGATTATGTAAAGCTGGGTTTATCTGTCTGGTCATCTGTATTTGGGTAAATAACTGTAAATGTTAAATAAAATGCATAAATAAATAAATGTTAAATAAATAATTGTTAAATGAATCAATTATTGCAACAGTGGCAGACTTTATTTGACAACAGTAAAATCTGGAAATTCCTGTGTCTACTAATTTACTAATTTGGAAGATCATGGAGGGTGCAGTAGTTGTCAGGTCAGACTGTTCTGTACCCATGGGAACTTGAATTCCCATCTGGCTCCAAAGAGAGACCTGTCCTCACAATGCTGCTCTCATAGCCCTTTCTGGCAGCGCTGCTTCACATTGTTTAGGGTATTTAAATAGGTACCGGGTCTGAAAGAAAAAGAGTGAGAGGGAGTCACTTTTAAAGAATTAATACTTTTCTCTGACAGTGAAGCGGCAGCTAGGATTCACCTCCCCTGCTTTTAGATGTCTGTAAAGTTAATATCTCCGTCTGGATTATGTTGTCCAGGCTCCCATTATAATCAACAGAAATCTAGTCCATAGACTTGAGGGACTGCAAGTCATCTCATTCTAAAGTAGACTTGCATTTAGAGCAAAGAGACACATCTCCTCCATTCTCCATGTGTCATTTTGTGCTCCTACTCCTCAGTGATGCTTTTAATCCTGAAACACAATGCAAAGAGATATTTATATGTTTTTATATGAACAATTAAAACTGGAGATGTGTCTCTGGGCTTGGGTGCTGAGCTGGTACTGAAATCAGTAGAGAGGGCAGTCTAAAGAGACTGCTTCTCACCGAGTTCTGAGGGGAGATTCCAAATTTGGCAAGAAGTAGATCACAAGCCCATTGAGATCAGAGTTCAGTGTATGCTTGGCTACACTACCAGATGCTGCCTTTTGGAACAACAGGATTGGCTGGTTAACAGCAGTCTCCTACCAAGAGCTCATAAGGATCTGCTGGCTTTCATCCATGAGTCCTGGCAGCACCCAGTTACCACCAGTCAGTTGACTTCTTTGAGCACTCAGGAGGAGAAAACAACTCACAGAGGTATAAGGTAAAGACTTCTTCCCCCTGCTCTGGACGTTTCGTGTCATTTCATGAACCAAAGAAAGCCCTGGATGGATGGTGTAAGATGCACACCACCTCTCCACAAGCACCATTTATGCATTTATAAGGATAATTAATTTAATTCTGATCTATATTTTCTCCTTAACCTGAGTGATGTTTACATAGCTCTTTTTTTTTTTTTTTTTTTTTTTTTTTATTTCCAGAGAGACTCTTCCCTGCTGTCTCTGGTATCAGCCTCAGAAAGAAACCACACACTAGGTTCAAGCCTACAGAGCCCCTATTTCCTCAGTTTTCCTCCATAAATGCTCAGTGGAAAACTTACACCTTCCATTTCATCCTGCTGCTGGAAAGCCATGATCCTTCTAATCTAACACATGATAATTGCTGTTTCACAGGCAGGATTTTAAACTTGCAGCATGTTCTAAACATCCTATCTTCTTTCGGTGTTGTGACTAAGGCAGCAGAAGAGAGACCGGGAGACGGTGTGTGTCATGATGAGCCTCTGAATTAGGCGTCAACCCGCTCCATTTCTAAGGGTGCTGTTGATATTTTATTCATTGCCTCACAGAGGAGATGGAAGTCTACTTCTGGAGCAAGGATACAAATCATTGATTATCCCACCAGCTCTGGGGGTGATGAAAGCTCAGGGTTTGTGCTCCCCACCCTCATGCATAGCATTGCTGGTAACCATGGTGTCCGAAAGCGTGCGAAGGGAGCCTGGCTTCTTGCATAATGCTTGCAGCACAGCAGCACCACCAGACTTACCAATTAAAGATTTGTCTTGGCGAGCAGGGATTAAATACTTTTCATTAGCAAATTTAGAGATTCTAAAGCCCTATTATAGAGATTTGCCACCCGCATTGTGAGCAAAACAGCTGTACAATGGGCGATTATAAAGCAAGAAGATGAAGTGACGTTTTGGCTTGGAACTTTATTGTCTCTATACTCTCAACCCTACAATCCCATGGAAACAATTATGTTTAATAAGAAGTATTGTTATTTCCTTCTGAGCGGGTGGGCTACTTGCTCCATCTCCCCATAAAGGTTAAAAATAACAATGCGTGACTCTTTGGGCTTTGTTAAGATAACTTCACATTTCCATCACCTTCAAAAAAAAAAAAATCACATACAATATTCATAATATTGTGCTATATAAAGATACGCGAGAGAGCAGAATTATTATTATATATTTTCATTATTTAACAATTATCACTGTGAGAGTTTCTAGAATAAAAGTTTGTGGAAAAAATTGAAATGAAATAAACAGTAACCTTCTTTCAAAGTCTGACTCTGTAGAGTTTTAATTCCAATCAGCTATAACAAAACTGATGACAGAAAGAGCTTTCAGCATGTGAATAGCATAGCAACATACTGTGTGTACTTCCAAATCCATTTGCTTTGAGATGCTTTGATCACTTAATATTCTACAGGGAAAAAAAGAGTGTTTTATGAGCAACACCCAGTATATGAAAGATGGATGAAAGAAAATAATCCCCCTCACTCCTCAGAAATTCTCCATTTGCCCATCAATGTTTACCTTCATCAGGTGCTCGTGAAGCCCAGAGTTTTGCAAGATTCACAGGCAGGCACCAGCCCTTGTGCACATCAACTCAGCTTCTTTTTGCAACTACTGTAACATCTATTTTCAAACAAATGTTGAGTGTTACAGGTCACCTGCTACCAGGGTGTCCAGAACCCAGGTCCTCATACAATGAGGCTATAAGAGGACTATTGCTACACTAGGAAATAAAACAGTATCAGGAAATGTTGCTGGCTTGCTGCAGTTTGCTGATAAACACTTTTTACAATGATCTCTGGTGTAGTTTTAGCCTAGGCACTGTCCTTACAATTTCTGGATGCCAGCTGATAGCTGGCACAGCCCCAAAACCATTCCCAATCGGCAGTCCGGATGCAGCACCTTCCCTTTACAGACTAAAAGAGCTTAATTGTATAAACACAGGTCATGGCTGGCCTCAATGCTGGAAAATGCTCTCAGGCTGCCTTAATTTACCTGCAGAGATGTTGCCTCACCAGAGAAAATGTAGTTACTAGTTTAGATGCATGCAGGACACAGCTTTAGCTACAGCCCTTAGCACTAGGGTATGCAAAGTCATTACAGCTGGAACTGGCACAAAGCAGAGACAAAAAACACTCCCCCCGTGACCAGGGGGGGCTGTAAAGTGCCTGCTTCATGGCAAAAGTCAGTCTGCAGCGATGGATGTTAGAAAGTGCTCTTCCTTCAGGGGCTGTTCTTCTGCAGCTGCTGGTGGGTAAAAGCCAAGTGCGTGGGTGTATGTATTTACAGCACCGAGATTTACTGCTGGGACAGCAAGCAGTGCAACGCAGAGCTCAACATTAAAATAGGCAACGACAGAGCCTTTTTCAGCCCCTGTTGCCTCCAGGGATGAGATGGCCAGGAACATGGTGCAGAAACCAGTTGGAGCCTGCACTTTCCCTCATAGCCCTTAGAAACCCAAGAGAAACGAGCTTCTCAGTCAGGCTTATTGACTTGGACTCAGCAACGGTGACGTGGAGGGAACCCAGAAAAGAGCTGACTTTTGTTTGACCAGCCCACAGTGAAGTCCAAACAAACACTCAGTTCCCAAGAAGTGGAATCCTAAATTAACCCAAAGCAGGATTTTTAGAGAAAAGCTTATGTTTTTCATTTTAGACGTGACACAGAAGGTTCAACAGGTAGGGAAAGTGCTCATCAGTTCATTGTACTACCCAAAAGACCAGGTTTTAAAGAGCACTTTGGTTCTTAATCTCCTTTGTTTTCCACTTCTATAGTGATATACCTGGCCAGAAGACTCATAATGTTCTTTATTATAAACAAAGAGAATACAACTAATCATTAAAAAGATTTTAATAATAATTAAAAATCAGTCTAGATTTGTATAGTATACCAAAGAAATATGTCACAGTCATATGTCACAGTTTTTATGTTTCGTTAAAACATATAGAACTATGTAGGGAAATCAGGACTTTTTCTCCCTGGTGTCTGCCGATATAGGGAGTAGTCTCCAGCCGGCTGTAGCAGGATCCTAAGGTGACTTGTGGATGTTGATGCCCGTGCTGTAGACACCACCTGTAGTCATGTGAGAAATAGGCAAGGTCCCAAAAGTCTGCTTAGATGGCCAGAGATAGCTGAGATGGATTTTACAGAGGCTGAAATACCACTTAATTCAGCACCAGCTTAACTTTGCATAATGTGAGAATATAAGACATCAGGATGGCCATATGGGGTGCAGTATTCAGCCCATCCCTGGTGGTGGCTGGTAATAGATACTTGGGGAAAAACATGTAGAAAGCAAGATATGTTTTGAGTATAATATTCCTTCCCTGGTATAAAGCCTCCCAGCTCTTGCATGCAAATGGCTTGGAGATTTGTTGAGACAGTGTTTTCCTTCAGACCATGGTGTTTAATGGAGTCTAAAGGGCTTGCCCTTTGCCATGCTTGCTCTTTTGTGTCCAGACATGGATGTAAACTGATTATTGTCATCCCAAAGATTTACACTAACTTATGTTGTGTCTCCATTCAGGGGGTTCAAACACTGAATACTGGCACAGCAACAAGTGGGTTCAAGGAGAAGTTCATTTGAATGAGGGAAGCTGGGGTGGATTTGAGGCAATATGAGGGTTGGTGGCTAAGAAGGATGAGTGGGATTTTGAATTTTGTCTCTCCTCTGTCTTTCCTTTTCCCCAAAACCTTTCTTCCACATTTGACATCTCTTCCACTGCCGCTGGACCCTTCTTTCTCATCAGCTGCACAGTTATTTATAAAAAACAAAAATAAGTCCATTTGTTGAGTCATTTTATATGGACAGTGTGATTTGCTGGTCTTTCATTGAGCTGGCTTCTGAAATCAGGAATGTATGGCCTTAAGAGCCAGTGTTATTGACTGTGCATATGGAATTGGAGACAGATGTATGTTACAAGCACAGGAGCGCTTGTTCTTGCTGTCAGCTTAAGTTTGGTGTCTACAAGTAAAATGTGCCTAATGCCGTCATTGTATTTGCTTCTTACTTTGTGCAGCAGCGTTAAAGGAAACAGTCAATACTTCAGCAAACAGTGGAGAAGGTTTGCAGTACGTGTAATGGATCCCATTGCAAGAACAAATGGGTTACATCCTTCACTTTGAGAGTTTAAATAGCAGATTACCCTATGCACTTGGGTGTATTTCAGTTCAAAATTATTATTTGAATTTTGCTAACACTGAAAGCATGGTCAGGGACTTGGCTGCTATTGTGTTGGGTGCTATACAGATAAAGAAGGAGAATAAACTGGAAAGATTATTTCCAAATGCATTTTTGCTATTGGAAATCATGTTCTCAGTTATTTTCATCCAATTAGAGGACACAAGCAATGCCATGTAAACTGCGATGCTAATCAAAATAAATCTCTGATTTTATCCCAGCGGGTCACATGACTATAAGAGATGTCACGATCAGCAAAACTCTACAGATAGTTACACCACTGCAGCATGCGGAGCATGAAAAGGCTCTGAATTATTTATAACAACTGGGTCAGCTTCTCAGTGGGAGAAAACAGGCAGAGCTAATTAACTGATATACCCCAACTGAATGTTCCACTCCATATTTGAGGAATAACTCCAAATAACAGAAATTCAAGTAAATCATAAGCTGTTTTGCTTGCTACAGACTGCTAGCTCAGTTTTGCTGTCGAGCTTGCAGGAAGAGTGCATGGCAGGCTATAAAGAACAAGTTGTGTGGGTGGTTTGTAACCAATATGTACACATGAAATTCTGCACTGGAGGAAAAGGGGATGCATTACATTTCCCTTCTTTTACCCCACTACGGAATAAACCTCAAGTGCTGAAATAACGGCTGTATTTTATAACAAGTACATCGCTAGGGTCATTAGCTTTCCCATTCGGCTTCATCAGATGGCTACACAGCAGGATACATTCCAAATTTATTTCATAGCTTGTCAATAAGCAGCTGCCTTTTAATAGCTCTTAACTTCATTGACTTGAAAAACAAAATGCCTTACACTCACATTAAACCAAGTGGTCCATCACAAGGATCTCAGCTTTTTTCTGGCACACAGGGCAGAGCAGAAAGTACCCTCTGGCTCCAGCTTTTGCCGTCAGTTTTCTGAACCCTCCTCACCACAGAACAGAGACATGGAGACCCGCTGGACTGGGAATTATTATACCGAGGAGAAGCGCAGTGAGTCCTGCAGGGAGTGAGGTAGGGAGGAATGGGAGTGCTGAACTTCAATGTGTCCCCTCTTTAAGTGGGGACAAGAGGGTAAAGGGCTGAGCTTGCCAGCAGTGATTTTATTTAGCACTACTGTTTCAGCAGTCAGCAGGTCTTAGAGCCCCTTCTGCTGGGCCACCTCCTGCATATTCTGGAAATGGTTAAGGGTGATCGAGACTAAGTATTTCAAGGGAGCATAGGAAATTATCCACCGTTTCCCACCCCATCCATGGACAGGAGAAGCCATTCTAATTGTGTGGACCTGCAGGTAGCGCTGGGCTGGGTGGTTGGATTCTCACAAGCACCTTGTCATCTGGAAACTCATGACCAAGGGTCAATACTTACGAGATCAAAACACAAAAACTTGGCAGTTTGTTATAAAAGGGCCAAATGGTTGCACATCAATGACACTACAAGGTAACTGTGTAAGGTGCACTGCTCGCAGGCACTTTTGAGTATTGAATTGTTTCCCTTTATTGTACCTCCAGTCTCTGAACTCTTTGAAGACATGGGTTTCTACCGTTATGCAATAAAAAGCCTCGAGATTGAATTTTTCTCCTCATTTTACCTACAGAAGAATTGGAGAGATTTGACAACCTCTGTGACTGTTACCTAAGGACTATTTGAATATCAACCAGGAGATTTGAGAGTGAATTCAATTTTCCTTCTGTCAAAAGAATTTTCATTGCTTTTATCAAAAAAGACCTATAAACACTAAAATTGGATGTAGGAACATTTTATTTTTAAAATAAAATTTCTAAGCCAGACATCCAAGAAGGATGAAAAAATGGCTTTTTTTTGGGTTTTGTTTAAAATACTACTTGCTAGGTAAGAGTGAGGGTGTCAGGAAATACTACGGCTGTTGGGAGCCAGGGTGATGACTCTGGTTGCTGTTGTGCTTGGCAAGAAGAGGGCTTGAAATTGCATTGGGAGGGCTGAAATGCTGCCCATTGTTGTACTCTACGGTGCCCAGACCAACAGCGTGTCAGTGACTGTTCTTACAGTTTAAAAATATAAGCTGATTTTCAGTGCCATGCCCAGCGTTACATCTGCTGGTTTGGGAATAACCTAAAAGCATCTTTCAAAAAGGTACCTTCTGCTAAAAGGGTAAATTTTATTGTGCCCCCCTTTCACACTCCAGTCAGACTGGGCACAAGTCAGTGCCTGGGCAGAAACCATGTAGTTGTGCTAACTGGTGAATCTATCAACTTAAAAACATATTGTCTCTGTTGGACTTTATTGCTGTGATATCAGAGCTGGTGTGCAGCTGGCTGCTACAAAGTACAGGCAGAAGAGCTTGGGTTTGTCCATGAATAGTCAGGCTCCTCTGAGGCAGCTGTGTGGATTTCTTTTGGGTTGAGTTTTGCTTGCACGTGCCCAGTTGAAGAGGAAATTTGCATTACAGCGTCTGTAACATGCTAAGTGCCTTGATGATGCGTCATAAACACAGAGGGACAGGAAAAAAAAGTGAGAGTGATAAAAAGATGAAAAAGAAATATTAGCTTCATCTAAACCATTCTCCTGCTAGTGTTTGAGTAGTTTCCAAATTATTTTCTCGAGTCCCAGCTTAAATGACTCCAGTAATTGGCCTCCTACCATTTCCACGTGTCTTCTAAAATACAGAATGGAATGGAATGGAGTGGAATAGGATAGGATAGGATAGGATAGGATAGGATAGGATAGGATAGGATAGAATAGTTCCAGTTAAGAGGGACCTATACTGATGTTTTAGGCAAACTGCCTGACTATGTTAGGTCTGACCAAAAGTTAAAGGACATTATGAAGGGCATTGTCCAAATGCCTCTTAAACACTGACAGGTATGGGGTATAATATAATTTTTTTAATTGTGATTTTGTGTTATATATATAAATTTATATGTGTAATTTTTATTATAGATATGATTTTAAGTATTGTGATTTGTGTCTGTTGTTTGTTACAGGCACTCTTACCCCAGCTAAAGTACATTCACTGAAACCATCATGTCAAGGGGGCAAAGCGCCATTGATGTACCCTGTAGCAGTTATTTCTCCATAGATTAAGTCACTGTAGAACAAGACTGTGGGTGAATCAGCAGCAAAGCACCATTTGGCTGAGGTTGTCCCTGAGGTCTAACCCCTTTACTAGCACAGGTGTGATGGGCCAGGCATCCTCCGTTCCACTAATGCAGTTACCCCCATCTGCGAACTACGTACAAAGACACAACTCCTTCAAAAGCCACTTGCAGTCAGTTGAAAGGCAATACATGAGGACAAAACTATTATTTTTTAAATGCAGGTCACATCCCCAGCTTCTTCCCACTGTATCCAAGGAATCGGTTACTTTTTTGCCCCACAGCTGCAACCCCAAAGACACTATTTCATGGCCCAGTGGCAGGGGACTGGGTAAGACCTTGGCAGATACAGAAGTGAAGAAATAAACAACATGAGAGTGTAGCTCTGGGCACATATGAAAGAAGAGGAGAAGGATTACCAAGACCAATGGTATATGATTATTCCTTTTGTTGCCTCTAAATCATCACCTAAGATTATAGAGCATCCATTTTTTCTTCCAAGCTGTCCCTCATCCCAATTTCGTTCTACTTATTCTTTCTTATTATACTGTGAATTTTTATCACCCCTTTAAACCAACACTCAATAGTCTTTATCTGAAAGTATAAACTTACTCTTATGTATGGATTTATTTGTTGCTGTATTTTATACCTTCCAAAACATCAGCAAATAAAACTCAATTAAGCTTCAAAACAAACTCTGCTGTCTCCCTCCCATGCCTTCCCCCTTGCTCAGTTTTTTCTTTCCACTCTTTGCGACCCACCCAGAGGCAATTCTTCTTCTCATCTGATGTAACCCGGGTTAATTTAACTTCTATTTCTGGCAGGCTCTGACAAAACAGAAAGCATACCGAGTAAGTAGGCATATACCGAAGTGCAAACATTGCAATTCATAACTGTAGGTTACACCAAGTCCTCCTGCTTTGGGAGAGTGAAACCCAAGCAGTTACCAGATGCCAAGGGTGAAATGGGGCTTGAATCTCTCTTTGCTTGAAGGCCATTCTTGACTGTTTCAGCTGAACTGTTTGGAGACAACTTAGAAACACACTCATTAAATTTCCATGTAGAAGTGGTTGCTGACCATCATTTTCTCCTCTGCTGTAAATTGTGACACAGGCAACACAGGGAGGCATCATTGAGCTGTGAAGTGGAGTTCTTACAAGGCCCTGCCAAAGGGAAAAGGATCGTGTCAATATTTATTAGACTTTCCAGCAGCTTGTTAAGTCAGTAGGAGAGCTGAATCCCAAACAAACTCCAATTAGATTTAGTTTCAAATTGAAGGCCTCTTCCTGAACTATCCAAGGGGGAAATTCCACAGGCACTTTCTTAGGGAACTTTTTAACCCTTTATTATCTATTATTATTCCATTGGTCAAGGCTTTGATGGTAGTCGTACGGGGAGCTTTTCTGTCCAGAGATTTGTTGCACAGACACGGATGAAATATTTGTTTAAAAACTCCTAAATCTGCTGGATCTTGGCATAAGATAATGTTCACATTGGAAATCTGTGCTACCAAAGAGGATGGTCAGTTGTTGCATAGATGGTGACAGGTGTCTTGGTTCCAAAGGTCCCTGCAGCAGCGTCTTCAGCTGGATTGAATGAGACTTGAAGTAACCAAAATTCCTCTGTTTGTGGGCAACTTAAATTCAATCCAGAGAAGCCCAATAAGATTTTCTTTTCTGATCTTGTAAGGGGCAAAACAGCTGTCCTGAAGCTGTATTGTTGCTGCATGAAGCTTGCATGATGAAGCAGAGTAGATCTCAAAGGAAGAAACTAATATGAGACATCTGCTTTCTGGAGCAGTTTTGGAGCTTTGATGGCAAATGTAAGACATATTGAGCTCCTCTTCTCAGCTTGCAACTGAGGTGAGACAGGGATCAGAATCCAAATGCATTTTCTTTGGACACCACTGTGAATTAATTGCAAAGAAAATAGTCAGGGAAAAGAGAAAAGAGAGAGCAAAGAAGCAAGACCCTGCTCCTTGAAGTTACTCCCAAGGAGAAATTTCAGGATGAAAAGCTGCCACTTTGCTAAAGCAGGTGGAAGAAGTAACACTCTTCCTTTGTGTATCAGCAAGACAACTTGAGCATCCCCTGTGGAAAATAATAATAATAAAAAAATTCAGATCTGCAGTCGTTTCTTCTATTCCTGTCTGTCTTGACACTGATTTCTTATTATGTGCACTTCAATAGTAAAAAATATTCCGATGAGAATTTCATGCCCCACTGCCTAAAAAATCATATTTTCATCAAAACTACCTAGATTTCATTCTAAAACCTATTCTGTTCCCTTGAAGGGTTAGTCCTAAGTCCTTTTGAAAGTAAAATTTAGCCGTTTCAGCCACATGGACCTTGCACCGCAGACTGAAGCCATAAGGAATAGCCCTCATGTTTACATAATGGGCTTCAGACTCTTACACTAGGTACAAACCAGGGCTCTATACAAAAACTTCTCTTTCTTGGCCTTTCATTTACATTATTATATCAAAACCACTACTATAGTAAAGAGTAAAACCTGTGTTTCTTTTGGAATGTCCCCATTTTTTGATTTAGGACAGTTTTACTTTACTCCAGGAGCAAGTATTTAAAACCAGATTGAAATCCATTTATTTGAAGTGTGTTTGTGGAGATTGGTTTATTCTGTTCCCTTTCTGGGAACACAAATAGAGAATATAAACCACCTGGGAAGAAGATTTCTATTGACAGCTTCATTTCGTAGTCCTCTTGCAAAAAAACCCCAACCATTTCTTTTATAAATCAAGGTATGTTTTTCATGAATTGTCCAGTTCATGTGTTCAAAATTTTAGGTGTGTAAATAAACAAATCAGGAGTCTTCATCTCCTCATGCCCTTCATATTTTTCTTTTCCACCTCTGCCCTTTTCTTGCCTACAAATGTGATTACTGAAAGAGCCTTACTAAAGTGCATAATTTTCTTAAATTTCTTAAGTTTATTTCTTAAGAGGAAATTTCCACATAATGTAATGTTCAGAGTGAAGAAGTTACTGTACTTCCCTCCCCTTTGGACAGTGATTTGTGACGAGGGACAAATAGGGAAAAGTAATATGATATAAGTCTTTGTGGAAGGCAAAAAAGACCTGTGATCCTGGCACCCATCTAGTAAATCTGAATTCAATTTAACAGTTCTAGCTATTGCCTGTGGGAAGCATCAAGTTGAATTTTAGCTGCCTGATGGAATTAAAACCCAGGTTGCTTGCTCTCTATGGTTCTTTTAGCCTAAGTTAAGACTTTTTTCTTCCTGATAACGTTCATGACCTACCAAAATTCATCTCTGGCATAGCAAAACAGAACAGAGCAAATAACAGTCTTTCCAGCTCTTCTCCAGGGCCAAGTCATTTTTCCTACAATCATCTTCTACTTTTTGGTACATTTATTTCTTCTCCAGGATTTTTGTCCCATCCTTCAGTGCTGACTTCCTTGAAATATTGCAGAGGCCGGTAACCTCTCTCTCATCCTCAGTCTTCATCCCCTTCATCCCCAAGGACTTGCTACAGCTGGACATGGACTGACTCCAACCCTCAGAGCACCGACAAAGCGTGACACAAGTCATTTGAAAGCTGGCTAAGGTCTAGGACTAGATGAGTCAATATATTATCACAAGATGGACTCAAGGCACCAGGACAGAGCCCTGATATAAAACAGCAGACCAGTTAATAAGAAATGCAGTTGAGTTGCAAAATTCCTGAAGGTCCTGAAGGTCCAGTGAAACTGTACAGAGAAATTTAGCTCCCTACTTTATGAAGTTCCAAATTTGCAAAAATAAACATTGAAGTCCATTCACAATTATCTAATTTTTTTTTCCCCAGTTGATGCTAAGGTGTTTAATCAGAGTATACTGCTGCTTATTACCTTGAATGCTGTAAAGATTATCACTCTCATTTACAAGGTGAAAGGAACAGAAGGCCACCTGGAAAGAAAAAGACTGAAGGGACTTGGAGTAGATTATTATTATTATTTACTATTTACTCAGCACCATATATGAAATGAAGTTTTTTAGTAAGTAGGAGAGAAATTAATATCTCCCTGCTCTGAGCTATTTTGGCTCAAGCTGATAAAATGCAAAACTGCACCCACCGATTTTTTTTTTTGTTGTTTTGGCTATTGTGTGATAAGGTACCATGTGCCAGAGCATCCTCTGGTATCTGATTCAGCAAGACGGTAATAGTCTACTAGTGTGGTTGGCCAGTGGGATTTCTTTTTCAGTTTGCATGATGGGGCTGACAGCTCTGGGCCAGGGACTTGCTGTGCACATGTAGTGAAAAACTGTGATAGCTCCCCAGAGTCCTCTGGATCTGGGAGCAGAGGAAGACACCAAGGCAACCATCAGAAGGGAGACTAATAATAACAGTAGCAATGTTTCCTCAGTGTGGTGTTTCAGGATCTCCACTGACATGTGCAGGTGAGGTCTGCAATGTCAAGACTGAGTCCAATGGATTATTTTTTTGGACATACTTTACTCTGTGTTAGAAGATAAAATTTTTAACTTATGCATATGCATATGTAGATGTGGATGCATATGTATGCTGCATATGCACATGCATTACCTATGCACATAAACAATTATTGCATGAGTTCCTACCTGGGCATCATTTGGACAGGATTGTGTAATGGAGAGGATCAAGCCTTGGCCCTGCCTTGTCATGCTCAGGGCAGCTGGATTGTCCCATGAGCCACCATGTAATGGCAAACTGGTGATGTTTGTGGGAGAGCACCAGGACCTTACAGAAAGGCACCTGAGGCGTTCCCAAAGACCAGAAATTCATCCACAAATCGAGATACCAGCAATGCTTCATCCAGCTTGGTGACACAAAGCTAGTCTCAGCCACAGCAGTGGTGAAATTCAAGTCTCTGATTTGTGCCTGCTACTATTTCAGGCCCTCATTTTGGGGGAATAGTTCTTCTTCTGTGCTTGCAAAGCTGTTTTCTTATCCTTCAAAATTCTCCATTGTTCTGCAGCCCAGGAAACTTGACATCAGGTTGCTTGTCAGCACGTTACAAGTCTTTCATCTCCAGATAAACAATAGCTTCTGCCTGGTCTCCATCTTTACCTGTTTGTTGTTTATTAACTACTCAGTCTATTAGATTTCCAGGACCGTAACTTTCTTTTTATTTGATGTTTGTACGGCATCCTGCACAAAGACTTTGTCCCAAGATCAGGATTCTGAGTTAGTGCAGATAATTTCTCTTGTTTATTTTACCTGCAATATAAAGGATAAAAAAAGGATTTGCCTTAAGGCATTTATTGATATTGAAGTTTTCTTATGATACAGTTTTTCACTGTTTCTCCACAGCAATGTATTGGTAAACTCCAAATGTTCCAGATAAATGAATTAGTATTACAGTAGAGTTGCAGTTTCCAGTTCTGCTCTTGCCATCAGGTAGAGGAGCTGTGGATATTTCCTGATGTGTTAATTTTGCTGTTGGAGATAACAGAATGTCCTGATTTCAGCTGGGATGGAGTTAATTTTCTTCCCAGTAGCTCCTGTGTTTTGGATATAGTATGTGAATAATGATAACATGTATTGTTTCAGTTGCTGTTAAGTAATGCTTATATGCAGCCAAGGAATTTTCAGCTTCTCATACTGACCTGCCAACAAGAAAGCGGGGGCCACCCAAGAAGCTGGAAGAGGATACCACCGGGACAGCTGACCCTGACTGATCAAAGAGATATTCCATACCATGTGACATCATGCTCAGCATATAAAGTTGGGTGAAGAAGAAGGAAGGGGGGGACTTTTGGAGTTACGGCCTTTGTCTTCCCATGTAACCGTTACGCGTGATGGAGCCCTGCTTTCCTGGAGATGGCTGAACACCTGCCTGACCATGGGAAGTGGTGATTGAATTTCTTATTTTGTTTTGCTTCTGTGCACAGCCTTTTCTTTACCTATTAAACTGTCTTTATCTCAACCCACGAGTTTTCTTACTTTTACTTTTCTGCTTCTCTTCCCCGTCCCACCGGGGGGAGTGAGCGAGAGGCTGTGTGGTGCTTAGTTGCTGGCTGGAGTTCAACCCCAGCACTGGGAAATAACCCTCTTTCCTCCTTCAGCAAGTGTCAGTGAAATAATTCTCTAATTTCATCAGTTTAGGTTTATGAAAAAAAAAATAAATAATTGGGGTTTGTGGCATCAAATAATAAAATGTGGGGTAAAGCGCTAAATATTTTTTCAAAGCACGCTATGTTCTTTCAGGCACTTGAAGGCACACACTTTCTCTTTTCCTGTGCATTTAGACATGAGACTTTTTTCCCCCATGCATCTCCTGTGATATACCCCAAAAAAAGTGTCCCCTTACCAGCCCTCCACTCTCTTTCACGAGAAGAAGGCTTCTCCAAATAGCGCTGTGGTACCTCTGGGGAGTTACAGCTCAGTGAAGAGCTCCTCCAGTCCCCTTCCACCATGGTCAGACAACTTCTTCTGTGAGGCATCAGCCTTGCTCAACTTTCTACCCAAACCTCATTTTTCATAAGGCTTATCTATTTTAAAAGCTTTCTGCTCAGCTATCCAGTGTGGATTTCTGAGTCGGCCTAAAATTCTGTCTTGGGATATCCCCTGCCGTCAAACTCTAAGTCTGGAGAGGGAGAGAGCATGAGAGAAGGATTTGGCCCCAGAAACTTAGGCAGATCTTCAATCAGTCTCCTTTTTTCTTTCCTTTCATTCTGCTGCTTTTGCTGAGCAGAAGATTGTCTGAGCAGACAAGCACAAAGTCCACTCTGCTCATCACAGAAAGATTCACATTGCCACAACCAACCTTCTAATGTAGGGGTCCAGACCCCATGTAAATGAGGCTCTGTCAGCGAAATCATTAGATTTCTTAAAGAATTTCTAACAATAGGGATATTCAATTGTTTCTTTCTACTTCATGTCTTTCTTGGTTTTTTTCTCAAAAAAAGTGGAAGAATCTTAAAGATGAAAGCCATGTGCAGTTGTGAAATCCTAGGCAATTTTGTGAGAAACACAATAAGATCACAAAAAGGGTTATTCAGAGGATGAGGTTTCAATTTTGTTTTACTTTTGAGATACAGAGCATCAGAGCAAACTGTTTGTCTCTATTTCCTTTCCTTTACCAGGGGTTTCTTGTAGGTGAAGTGATTGCTTAGCTCTTTGATTAGACTTAAGGTATCGGCCTGCTTCTGATTGATCTGCAAGGGAAAAAAAACATGCAGCTTTTCAGCCCTTTGCATCAGACTTAAATTCAGAGTCAGCAGTAAAAGAGAGTGTTGAGAAAGCTGGGAAAAGATGCTGCACACCTAATTACAACATTAACCAGTGAAATATTAGCAAATTTATTGGGCTTTTTCTATTTAAAAAAAATTAAAGGAAGTTCATTATGCCCTGTAATCCTGCTTAAATATTCATCATGTTGTTAATGAACCACATTCATTTTTAAAATGTTCAACCTGAGACGCTGTCTAACATGATTTGATAATAATATAATTTCTGTATAACCGTAAAAGGGACAAGAACAGTAAAAATAATTGTATCTCTAAACATCCTAGCCAGTTTTCTCCTGACTAATGAGCAGCTGTTTTTCATTAGCAGCATCGTTTTATCTCTAGCCTATCAACCTGCACAGCTGGGCATATTAGAAATAGCTCAGTGCACTGTGGAACGTATGTTTCCTAAATTGCAGAAACAAATGAGAATGAAGTATTGGAGCTTTTTAAAAAAATGGTTCAGGGCTGATTTCTCTCACGCTATTATCCACCATGGTGTAATATCTGGAGGCTTGATGTGGGAATAGGATAATACTGCTTTGCCTGCTGTAGAAATACAGAAAAGAGTTCCTACCCTGCGGAGTAGGAGCTCTGCACTATGAAAAGCAGAAACCGAGTCACAGGGAGCTGAAACCCTTTGCTCAAGGTTGTGCAGCAAGTAAGGAGCAGCAGCTAAAGCAGAAATTGTTGCATCTGCCTTTCCCAGGCCTCTAACCTCTCCACCACTCCGTATTCACCAGCAATTCAGTTAAAGGAAAACTAATGGGCGAGTTTGGATTTTGAAGGGTGTAAAACAAAACATCTTGCAGCCTTCCAGGGAGTTACAAGTGAAGTCCAATAGATTCTAACAAAGTAAGATTTTTGATAGTTCTCATAGTCTAATTTGGTTCCTGTCTTGCAAAAATATAGAAACAAAGCCTAAGGCCAACTTGAGTTGACAAAAGATAATTCTGAAAAAAAGAATTTTCAAGACCCTACATCACTCTTACTTATTTTATTTATATTTTATTTATTTCTCCTTTGCCTTCTTCAGGAACTGTAAGAGTGCAGGCTATTCCAAAGGCAGCCATGAGGGATATTATTCCCATTGGCAGATTGATCTGAAAAAACAGGGTGACAGGTCTCTTTGTCTTGCTGGCCTCCCTCAGTCCAAATCAGCTCAAAAAACTCAATTTCTGTTTTAACAATTGGCTACGGAATAAAAATTACCAGGTGAAATAGGCTCTGGAAAACATGAATAATAATAATAATAATAATAATAATAATACACCTCTTCAAACAAACCCTGTCTGGTGTTTCTGCAGTGGATATTACAATGCCAGGAAAGGAACTGGCAAGAACACAGGTTTTCATGGAGCACTTGCCTTCTAATTTTGCAGAAGTGCAAGCAGGAAAGATTCAGTAGTGGATTGCATTGTATGTACTTTATTGGCAAAGATCATAGAAACCCTGTTTGTTGGTTAAAACGTTATGAAATCCTATCATTTAGATGGTCTGAGTAGTTTGCTGTAGTTGATTTTGTTAGTAACAGAGTTAAGCTGTAATAACACTAAAGCCATGGTAATATGATGCTAAGTGCTGATGTATGTTTGATTTCTGTAACCAATAGGAACTATACCCGGGTGTATTAACCAGTGGCTAAGCGATGCTTAGAAAATGGATATGTTAAATAAACCAAATAAGGTAGAAAGAGAATGGTCTCTGGTGTTTTCCTCAGATGTTGTCTCTGGATATCATGATGTCCTGCTTTTACCAGGCTGTTAGGAGAAACAAATTGTAAAACTGTTTTAAATTTTAACTATAAAGTATACTTATTCCTTTTTGAGGTATAAACTGATGATTTTCTGTAATGAGTGCTGTGTGACTGGCAGCAGTATGTGTTGCAATGGTAACTTGCTTTCGCTGGGGTCTTTTTCATGTTGGCTGAATCTGACATGAACCCCCCATATTGTCCATTATGATAAAGAAAAAAAAAATGTTTAGTTCCCTTAAAAGGTAACAATTCTGCCTCAGCCTTAGTGTAGGACAGTACCCATGAGGAACACTTCTATCTGTCTTCACCTACACGTGCCTCAGTTTCCTTGTTTGTAAATTAGCAAACTTATCAAACTCCAATCCCAGGAAGCGTCCCAACATGCCCCAATATGTGTTTTCAGGTGCTCACAATGAGAGCACACTGTTGGCTCACAGTCAACCTGACGTGCACTGTAACCACCAGGTACTTCTCTGCAGGGTTGCTACTCCAGCAGCTGATTCCCAGCCTGCTCTGGTGCATGGCTGGAATAGAGTTAATTTTCTTTATAGTAGCTTGTATGGGATTATGTTTTGGATTTGTGATGATTGATAACACAGGATGTTTTAGTTATTGATGTGCTATTCTTACACAGCATCAAGGCCTTTTCTGCTCCTCCCTGCCAGTGAGTAGGATGGGGCTGCACAAGAAGGAGACACAGCTGGGACAGGTGACCCCAACTGACCAAAGGGATATTCCATACCATATGACATCATGCTCACCAATAAAGCTGGGGCAAAGGAGGAGGAAGGCGGGGATGTTCAATGTTATCATAATGTCCCCGTCATCATGAATGAAGTCTCCTGCTTTCCAGGAGATGGCTGAACATCTGTTTGCCTATGGGAAGTACTGAATGAACTCCTTATTTTGCTTTGCTTGCAAGCACAGCTTTTGTTTTAGCTATTAAACTGTCCTTATCACAATCCACAAGTTTTCACACTCTTCCAATTCTCTCCCCCATCCCACCAGAGGGGAGGGAGTGAGTGGCTGTGTGGGGCTCAGCTGTCTACTGTGGTTAAACCACACTGTGGTTGTCACACCCAGGTGTGGAGCTGTGTATTTCTCTTTTCTGGACCTCAAGAAGTTTCTGCTGGCCCAATTCTCAACATTTTCAGTGACTGAAACCCTATTTGGTGAGTCAGTCATTCCCCCTAATTTAATAGCATATATAAAGTTGGTGAGGGTGCATCCGGTGCTTTCATCTTGGTCGGTGATAAAGACTCTGAACGATATTTCCATCGTGGGATACGATGATTGTTACTAGGTAAGACCTTGTGTGGAGTCAGAGGTAGGTAGGGAGGATGCCTTCCCTGTCCCTCCTGCAGAATAAGGTCCCTTCACTTTTAATTACAGTGACAAAGCAAGGCATTATTCTGTAATATTTTGTTCCAGAATAAACATGCTATTCAACCTCCCTATTAAAAAAAAAAAACAAACACGTAAATTCTCACTAACCCCTTTTGCTGGCTGCTTGTTTATTACGGCTCAGTGTGTGAAATTATGGTCTCATTATTTACTTAATCATTACTTGGTATCCCTATCTTTAAAGACAAATACACTTAAAGAAGACCTTGAAATAGGTCTTGGTGCTTTCACTCAAAAGTATAATGTACTTGTCTCCCTGTATACTCCTTGCTCTAGGAAAGCAATCAAAATCTTATTATACTGAGTTAACTACCAGCTGCCAGCTTTGTTGACCTTGTTTGTTTGGAAATTAAAAGGCAGACCATGGAAGAGCTGAACTGAGTAACCTGGTAGCCTGGAGAGACAGATGGAATAGAGGTGTTGTGCTTATTTACAGAGCATCAGGCAGATTACACCCCATTTAGGCACCAATTTTGGATGGGAGAAGCATTTGAAATCAGGAGAGAAATGCAGGAATTTTATATTTGCACGTGCTTTGAAAGAAGAGCAGTTTTGTTTTCCTTTTTTTCCAAAGGATCTATGAAGCTTTGAAAGAAGAGCAGTTTTGTTTTCCTTTTTTTCCAAAGGATCTATGAAGCTGGGTTTATGCTGGGCTTTATTAGCACCCACTAGCACATATATATATATAGATCTATATATACAATCTGCTGCTAGATGGCAATAGTTAAAGCAACGACCACACTTACATTATCAGGAGTGCCACAAAGTATTGAACACAAATCTGTTAAATACTGGCACCCAGAGAGATGCAACACTGTGTTTTGAGAATGGGCAACTGATGATGTAAAAAGAAGAAAAGATTTAAGGAGGTAATTAATCACAGCAAAGCAGAATAGTAAAGAGCTCCAATAAATTAACCATGAAGTAAGAAATTACCTTCTGCATTGCGTGGGAAAGAAAGAGGAGGAAGTTACATTGATTTATAGAAGAGAATCCACAGCTTCTCTCGAATGGAAATCCAAATGCTGTGGTGGACCAGGTTTTAGTTTTAGGTAGAAATGTAGCCATTCTGCCCAGTATTAGTTAACACTTTTTTCACCTTGTCTCATGTGATTTCCCTTTGAATATGGCACATGCACCTATATGAAGATAGTCATCATCTCTTAGGCTTGCGCTGACTCCAGATACTGCTGCGTTCACAGCTTCAGCATTCGCTCCCCCTGATAAAACAGGGTCCTGATCCTTCTCTCATTGTTCAAGTCAATCAGGGTTATTTCCATGGAATTGGTATGAGGAAAAGAGCATTAATGATCTTTCTGGTGTAGGCCCGGAGTACTGCACTGAGACCTCCCTGGTCCACCCCTGTCCCAGGAGCTGGCTGCAATCACTGGTCCCTTCAGGGGATTAATTTGACTGAAGTGGCAGAGATTAAAGCAGTGAGGTGAACCAAATCACATAATTTCACTCTTTCTCCTTCCTGTTCTGAATCTTACATTTCATTTGCTCTAGAGCAACAGGATTCCTTTATGGAGCAGACCTATACAGGTCGTAACTCCACCCTGCACTGCTGTAAATTCCTTCCTGCCCATCGGTTCTTTCCTCTCTCCGGTCACATTCATCCTATTAAATGTGAAATCCAACACATGAGCTGGAATCTGATTCCCTTTTTGGTCAGAGAGGTCTAATTGTTACAGATGAGACGCAATGCATCCTGTTTTAAAGTTAACTGCACCTTGGAAGGTTATATTTTTCTCTCCATTGCTTTATCAAATGAGCATGGGATGACTAGGTTGAGTGTAAATATCTGTATTATATACATGTGAGGTTACGTTACAGTTTAACTTGTAACGTCAGCTTTTCCCATCCAAGGCATCCTCTCCTTGTATCTGCTTCTCTCCAGATTACTTGGGTCAGTGGAAGCTGGGAGCATTTCCCATCCCTGAAGAGTTATCACTTGGCAAGGTGAAGAGGTTGGTGAACGCATTCCAAGATGACAGGCACCATTTGGAGAAAGCAAAACTGTCCTGTGGAGGAGAGGAAGATGGCTCATACCTAAAGATAGAGGGAGGGAAATGAAGCAATGCACCACAGAATAGAATCTTTCTGGAATAGCAGTTTCTCCTAAAAATCTCTGAATAATATTTTTCCAATTGAAACTCAGAATACTGGATAAATCCTCTTTATAACTCCCACGCTAATTTTTTCTTTTAGATGAGTAAAAACTTCAATACAGGAAAAACTCAATGATTAACAATTACAAATGTACCAAATATGCAGTATTTTGATGCAAACAATTTTGCAGGTGTTATATTAAACAGTGTTTTAATCTGATCCCCGTGGAAAAAAAATCCCTCTAGAAATATGGCAAATCTTTCATTTTATAGAAATTTGTGAATTCTGGTGAATTACATGGTTGCAAAAACTGCATTCAGATGCTAATACAGCTTGGGTTAAAGCTATGGAATTGCCTCCTGCTTTACAAGTTTAGATGGAGGCTGATTTTCTTGTGACCTTTCAGAGCTCCTTACAACAGCTGAGTACAAGACTCCAAACCTCATCACTGGTAGGGTTTGTCCAGTGATATGTAGCCAGAGGTGGTGTCTGCTCAGTCTTGGCTGGAAGCATTGGTCATATACATATATGAGGGCTGAAATTGCCAATTTATCTACTCATTATTAGAGATGATTCTGTCTTTTTTGCTTTCACCATGTATATATTTACAGCTATATCTATATCTATCAGATGAATGGTTGCCTTAAGCAGCAGTATGAATGCTCCATAAAAGATCTTTCTAAATGGATTATATTAAAAAGCAGACTTATTTATGATCACTTTTTATGCCATGTTGCCTGCATGGCTTGCTTAGCTTCCCAGAAATCCAATTTTCTTGGGGGAAAGATTACATTTTAAAAATATTTTCAAAAGATGTTCGGAATTGGAACAAGATTTTCCTTTAATAGTTTTAGGGAAATTTCTCTCGGAGGGTGCGTAACAAAGCCCATTCATTAACAGACCATTTGCTGTCACAGGAGTGCATCAATGGGGCGGTGTGTTATATACCTGCAGAGAGTCTGAGAACTAGGTCCGCTCCAAATGTCAGTCTCTGACGTTAGAAGAAAACTGTCAAGAAATGATCAGAGAATAACCGTGCAGTTTTCAGGGAGCCTGACACAGGAAGTCCCAGGTGTGAACTGCCGCTTGCAGTAATGCAAATGCCAGCATTTTCCATCAGCTTTTACTAGTGCATGAGGTGTTGTTCACTAAGG
Organism: Numenius arquata; assembly: GCF_964106895.1. Lineage (NCBI taxonomy): Eukaryota > Metazoa > Chordata > Aves > Charadriiformes > Scolopacidae > Numenius > Numenius arquata. The sequence goes on from NC_133578.1 coordinate 74,103,488, forward strand.
GAGCGTGCAAAGTTAGCTGGGAGGTGGCAGAACGGGACAGAAATAGAACAAGGGGATCAGACTCGCAATCAGCATTTTTAATGGTGTGTTAAGTTCTCACACCCCTGCTAATCTCAGGAACCCGCTGTGCCAGGCAATGGCAGGGAGATCCCTCTTAGCGGAAACCCCTTCCACCATGGGCTAAAGGAGTTCACGTTGGCTCACAGTTACCTTTGGAGAGTATCTGCTAAACAATGACAGTTTGCTGGTGGATTTAATATCAGCTTTTCCCACCCAAGGCACTCTCTCCTGATATCTGCTGCTTTCCAGATTACTTGGCTCAGTGGCAGCTGGGGGCATTTCCCATCCTTGAAGAGTTATCAGTTGGAAAGGTGAAGAAGTTGGTGAATGTATTCTATTTTATTTTTTCTATTTTCCCTTCCCTTCCTTGTCAGGGATTCAAAGCTGAGACTGGCAGAGGAGTGTGAAGCAGGCAAAGGAAGGCTAAGTGCCGTGATGTAACCTCTTGAAAGGCTTGGAAATGCTATCCATAAGAAATAGCATTTTTCAATCACCTCTAATTTGCTCCCTTTGGGTTTTGGTTTCTAATCACTTGTCAGTAAAAATGATCAAAATTCAGGAGGCGAAATGGATCTGATTGCAGCATCAACTGTGAAGCTGGATTGCGAGATCATCATGAAAGCCTGGGTGGAGACTGACCTGCCACTATCATGAAGGCTCTGACTGCAGACTGCAGAAATCACTTGGAGGGAGATCATATTTTTGAAGAGTTAGTTGGAGAGGTCACCACTGAAACCTCTCTTCGTCAGTCCTGCTTTGCACTTGTCTATATGATTCCCCACCACAGTGGAACAGAATGTAAAATCAGTGATATCCAGCCAGTGACATTCTAAGTGAGACCACAGCAGCCAAAATCAGCCAACCACTAAATAAAGACGTTCAAGCACCTCCTCAGACATGCAAATAGAGGGAAGAAATGCATGCTAAATCAGACAAAAATTTGTTTTGGTTGAATCATGTTGGAGAAGAGAAGGCTCCGGAGAGACCTTATAGCCCCTTCCAGTACCTAAGGGGGGCTACAGGACAGACGGGGAGGGACTCTTGATCAGGCAGTGTAGTGATAGGACTAGGGGAAATGGTTTTAAACTGAAAGAGGGGAGATTTAGATTAGCTATTAGGAAGAAATTCTTTGCTGTGAGGTTGGTGAGACACTGGCCCAGGTTGCCCAGAGAAGCTGTGGATGCCCCATCCCTGGAGGGGTTCAAGGCCAGGCTGGATGGGGCTTTGAGCAACCTGGTCTAGTGGGAGGTGTCCCTGCCCAGGGCAGGGGCTTGGAACTCGACGATCATTAAGGTCCCTTCCAGCTCTAACCATTCTATGATTCTATGATTCTATGAATGTGAAAGTAATTTGGCACTAAAATGTAACTAAAGATGACTTTCAGGCTTTTTCTTTTCATTAAAAAAAAAAAATAATCAGCTGGAGTTTATTTGTTTGTTTCAGGGGTTTGGGGTTTTTTTTGTTTGGATTTTTTTGGGGTGGTTTTTTTGATTGGAAGTGTCTGACAAACACTGGTCTTGCTAGCTCCTGAAGCCAGTCACTTGGAGGAAGATCCAGGCTTTTGAAAGAGCAGTTCTTATCCCCATTTCACAAACCAATGCACAGACTCTGCAGTCATCCAGATTGCGTGGGAAGGTGAAGCACTAACTGAACCAGTGGAGGAACTGCTCTTCCTGGTGCAGATGTGCACATATTGTCTACCTTATATATGCTCATAAAGGCTTGCACATGCTTTTTAACTAAAAGCTCAGATGGGTGGAACTTGTCTGCTTTTAGCAGTATTTTAGCAGGCTTAAAAAAAAATATAATTCAGTTTTACTGTTGCAACTGAAGTGACAGATGGTAAAAGAGCAGGAGGGTTAGCAGGAAGAATATTGTAGGAGTCTGTGCAGATATAAATACTTAGCTAATAAATAATGTGGAGGTAATAATGCTTGTGAATATAAAAAAAAATATCTAGAAGCAAGCTTGTTAATATCTCTCTTCTTTTTAATAATGATGCAGAGCACTTTTTGTAAGTGTATTTGATGGAGGAATCACTATGTGTTGCCATGGTGTTAGGATTTCTTTTTCAGGGCAGAACCATACATTTAAAAAAGAAACCTTTACCTTGTTGCTATGCAAACACTACATTGTGTTATTACATCCCCAGAAAGTAGCACAACAATATTGCAAGAAAATCAATATCCTGATAAGATAAACGCTCCTTTTCTTTGGCCTTTCACTCAAATGCAATGCTGCAGTAATATTTAAATCTGATGAATCCTCTGGAGGACAGGCTGAAAAATTTTCAGTGTCCATCCCATTTATGGCAAAAATTACCCGCTAATATCCTACCCACAGCTCAAACCCAAACTCCAACCCTGTGATAGAAAGGGTTGGTCCCAAGCAGCAAACATTAGTTCATGCTTGATGGGATTTTGCTCCAAGTGGTTGGGAAGCATCTCTTGCTAAAAAAAAGACCAAAGGTCCTTCTTAAGTGCTGTGTTTACACTGGGCTGTGCAACAGCTGACGATTGTTTCGGTATCCAGAAGCTCACAAGGCAGTGATGTGGTTGCTACCATATCCATCATCTTGGGCTTCCCCTGCCATCCATACTGAAATATGTGCAGTGCCACTGTGCAGCTGATTCTGGACAAATCCTTATGGCTGAAAGATAAAATTAATGATATCAGCTTATACAGCTTTTCCACTAGCTTATATATGAGAGATTTACAATACTAGATGTGTGACTGACGCTTGGGAGGCTCGTGGCTTGTTAAAGTTCCTGCGGTGGAGGATCACTGGCTCATAGGGTCTGTTTAAGCAAATGAAGCTGAACCCCATCCTCATTTAGACTCAGTTTGATTATTGTATCTTTAAGCCTACTTAGATGAGAAAAACATTTAGCCTGTGGGTTGGTTCAAATTCTTAATTATCAGAATTTAGAACAGCAGTCGATGTACAGCATCCATATTGAGAAATCGATTTAGCAGAGATACAGAAAAGCAGTTTCAAACATAATCATAGGATGGTTCTTCCAGCAACATTTCAGAATGGAAATTCAATGGAAGCTGGAGCTTTTCCACCTTTTCCCCTTTATAACGTAAAGGGCTATGTCATACTCCATTTGTGACACTACAGAATTATATTCTGTCATAATGTATGTGCCAGGGCAGCATGTCAAAAAATGTGTCACCAATTAGACCAGACACTAATTACATTTTTCCTCTTGCTTTGCACAGGGACAATAACTGGGCCATGAAAAGAAACATCCCACCCTGTTTTAGGAGTTAGTGAAAGCAATGAATGAGATTGGTTCCATAGCCAATCTCCTTCGATTTACTTCATTAACCAATGAACTAATTAGATCCTTCCTCCTAAAAACACTTTCTGAGAGTCTTATTTTGGCAGTTACAAAGTCTATCATGAATTTTTCAAAGCCTCTTTAACCCATTTAATAATGGATTAACATTGAAATGGTTGAAAAGAATATCAGTGCTGAAATAGTAAATATTGAGAAAAAACTCATCGTCCCTCAGACTTTGAAGTTTATGTTTCATCCAACTCTTTTTATTTTTTTCCTGCAGGGCAAGTGTTTTCACTGTGAGGTGTTTATTTCTTTTCACATTTCTCTGAAGTGTCTTTTCAGACACGTCATCAGAATTGTTGGGCTGCTTATCTGAGTTTAAGTGGCAGCTGTTTTCCTGGAAAAAAAAAATAATGAAAAGATTGCAAAAGTTAGAAATTGAACTTAAGCTTCTAAACCTCTAAGTGTTTAGTTCAACTCTCTTTTCAGACAGGCTGTATCTTGCCAGTCCTGAAATGACCTACTGATGAACATGCTCCTTCCAGGGATGGCATCCAAGGACCATCCTTTCTGGCAAGTTAATGTTAGGAAATTGTTCTTGGAAGTCATTGCTTTTAGGATCTCAGCAATTTTGAAGGCAAGACAAGTGCACCAATTTCTTTCAGCTGAAAGCTAGGGCAAGACACAGCCCTGGTATGTCTGGATAAGCTTGTTCAGCCCTGAAGCCAAAACACACATTCTGGGAGCTTTGCTTTTACAGAAATTCAGAAAGGACCTCAAAATGTGACTAGCCCCTTCACATCCCTTGTGAAGACCGAGGTGTCGCGACGGAGGGAAGACAGGGCCACTCAATATGAGTGATCAGCAAGCTTCGTTTATTGATTCACACGGTTGCCTTTTATGTCCTAACATAATTAGCTCATACATATTACAAAAGTTAAGCTCATGATTGGTTAGTTCTTAGAAAGATCAACTCCGCCCTTGGTTCCTTCTTTACAGTTACTTTCATCCTCTTTTCCCATGCCTGAGCAGCTGCAACCTCTCTGTTATCATACAACAATTATAGTCAAGGACGAGGTGTCTTTACCAGCCCAGTAGTTACGGGGGCTGAATCCGATGTTTCTCAAGCTTTTGCTCGGCCAGCTGGATCATGTCTACGTAACCCTTCTCAGCTAGCCATTCTCCCACACCGAGGGACTGTGAATTCACTGTAGGCTATACAGAGGCATTTAACCCAAGAAGCCAGTCTTGCTTTTCTCCATTATGATATTTACAGTGATAATATCACCATGGATATGTCCTTAGACATATCCCATCTATATAATTAGCAAACATGTTTCCAAAGACACCTCCTTCTAATCCAATCCTGACATGATCATTAGGCAAAGAGGCATTTAGTCATGTTGCTGTCTGTTCAGTGAGACAGCTGTAAGATGATACAGTAAGATGATAGAATATATAACAACCCAAATAAAGACATAGGGCAACGTCTCTTAGTGGAGGTGATGAACACACAGGAAGGTCTAACGACACCCAGCCCTCTCTTTCTCAACTTTATTGATCCAGGTAGTATCTGATTCTTTGGTGAATATACAACATATAACATTCTTTTTTTTTTTTTTTTTCTGTAGGCATTTCGGAGTTACTTTTACTTTTACTTTCTACGTTTGAACTGAATTAACTGTCTGGAGATAATGAACACCAGAACATGACTGGCTTGGTGTATGCTGTGCATTGCTGTCCAAGGAAGAAAAATAACATTTGCATGCATTTTTATAGCCATCCCATATTAATCTCTCTGATAATTTCTGCACACCATTTCTGTAATTTACTACAAGAGCCATTCTATTGCTTTGCTTCTCATCCTACAAGCAGTCTGTCTTGAGCAAATTTCCTTTCACAAAGACTGCAAGACGCATAAAGTCTTGGATACCTTCCCAAACTTAAATCATCTATTCAAAAAGACTGTGAAATAAAATTTCTTTCTTTCTGTATTTTTAATAAACGATTTAGATCTTGCATCTGAGCTGCCTATAAATTCAAGAATGAATGTCATGGTCTCGATTCCCAAAACTTACTGGAAGATGAACAATTATCACTGCTTTCTACATTCATTTCCTCTCCAGGACAAGCTCTTTTGGCTGCTGTTTCTCTTGTGGAATTCTCTCTATTTCTTCTATATCATTGATCTCATATTGACTTAATGAAATAGTAGGATGTCAATAAGAGAAGAAAAACAAATTCTCTGAACCCCAGTGCTACATCTATTTAACCCTGTGTCATTGAAAACAAACCTCTCTGAACATGGCCCAGCAACATTTCTATGTAAAGAAGAAACACCACAATACATAGGAAATCTCTAAGCACCATGCACATACAGAATATAGGGTCAGCAATTTCCTTCTCCTAAGTGCTTGGGTGACTGCATCAAGAGCTTTTCCCATTGAATTCTAAAAACTGAAAGTGACTTCTGAAGAGTGCCTGACCTGTCTGAACCTCAGTTCTGCTGCTCTCCAAAAAGGCTAGTAACATTTCCTTTCCTCATCAGAGTAAAATCTGAAGGTTTTGATACAACTTTACAGGATTTATTTGCTCCTAAGCCAAGTGGATAAACTTTGAATCTATGTTAAACCACTAAAGAATGTCCAGAAACCTGGCAGCATGGTAAGAAAAACATCACAGAGAAACTCCAATGGAAATGATACAGTAAGAACTTGGTTTCAAGGTGCTAATTATAGTACTGCAATATCCAGCCTGAAGTTAAGTTGGTGGTTATTAAGAAACATCCAGTGGAGTGTTTAAGCTGCCTTAGAGAAATGTTTTGAATCACAGAATCATGAAGTACCAGGCCGGGAGGGACTTTACGCATCATCCGGTCCACCTTCTTGACAAATGCATGGTAAAAATTGATGCCCTGAGTTTCTTTTTAAAAACAATACATGTAATTGTGAGACAATCAGATAAATCACAATAAGAAAATTACCTTTGAATTTCTCTTAGGGTTTCCCTAAAGGCCAATTTGGTCATATTATACTATACAGATTTCTTTTCTGGAACATCAGCACTTCTAATGATTGTAGCTCAGCAAAAGCCAAGGGGAGGTTACACAGCATTTTCTCTAAGGTGGTTAGAAGCGTCATCCAGCAACTACAGGCTTCAAACTGCTCTCAACTACGCTGTGCCCAGGAGGAAAAACTTGCTGCTTCCTGAAGGAAAAAAACACTCTTGTTACCATACACAATGTGTCATAAATGATGCACCGTCCATGCAAACCCAGCCATGATTCGACTCTGCTGATGAATGCCACGATAATAAAATGATCTGACTGTGTCTCAGCATGCTCATACTGATGTTAGTGAATCCCCGACCATTTAAATTGATTCCACTAGTGAAGCTTTATTTTTTTTTTCTTATATAATCACTCTGCTTACAAAATTGAAGCCTGTTTAGCAGAGTAAATCAAAAACGCTGCACAAAAATTAACAGGCTTATGTTTTCTGCCAGAAGACCGGCGCAAGACCCTTCTGATATTCTTGTGTTGCGTATTTCAGCCCTGTGGGTAGCAAGTACCCATCAATGGTAATCAAGCTGTTGTAAGGAGTTCCTCATCCACTAACGGGTGGCATGAATTTTTACACTACTTGAATCTGAGAGCTAAAAGCTAAGATCTTATTAATGCAGCCGTATTTTTAAAAGTGCTCAGAACCTGAGGAATGAGATTCATCCCTCACCCCCAAGCAAAAGGACCCTGGCATCGCTGAAGCCCTGTTTTGCTCTCTGTTATGTTAAAAGGAGAATTTTTTTCCCTGGAATTTGAATTGGTTTATGCTTTGGAGAATAGAATTTAGTACGATGGCTCTATTTACATGACCCTGTGACCATCAGAATGGTAGGAGAGGTACAACGACCCATAGTGCTGCAGGAGAATCGTAATATCACAGTATCAGAGATAAAAATAACTTCCTGTAGTCTGTACCATCAAATATAGTGAACTTTAATGCCTTGCTGCTTAGACATACAAAACTTTCCTTATGCTAACTGTTAAGAGATCACATCAAAGCTGCTTTTAGCGTTGTCACATGTGTTACCATCTGGCATCGAGACAAGTGCCAATACATGACTTGCATATTTGCTGGATTGGGGGACAGACACGTTTGACTGTGAGTTGAGCCAAGTTTTGGGTTTTTTTTGTGATGTGTACAAATATTTCTTCTCCCTGCAGCTCGGAGAACACAAGTTTTCACAGAGCTTGTTAACTCTGTTCTCATTCCCTGCAGTCTGCCCCTGCTCTGAGCTGTAAAAAGTCTTCATGTTTGGCAGGTCAGTAAAAAGCAAAGCATCATCCTGTTTATTTTATAGCTAACTTCATTAGCAAGAAACAGCAAGGACTGAAATACAGGGCTGTAAAAACCCATCTTAGGTTTGTAATGTAATGTAATTCAAGTAATTAGTCCACTTAAATCTTTTAATGCAGTCTCTTGGTTTCCAAAGTGCTGAAATCCTATTTAATGGCTGTTCCACAGTTTTTCATTGGGTTGGCATCCTGGCTTTTGTCATGAAAGAACAGGACATATCTTAGTATCTCTGTTTGTGATGCCAGAATTTGAGCTGGTACATGTTGACATGACACCCACAGAGCCCGTTGAAATATGTCACTTTTCACCAGCTGAACCTCGCCGCGCTTGTCATTAACAAGTCTAAAGGAACTCAGCTATTCTACTAGTACACACTGTCTTCATTTTTGTCTAACAGTATCAAAAAATGGACTAAAGAAACAGGCTCATAACTTTATGCTGAATTGCCTTGCACCTGTGTTATGCAAGTTCCTCTGGATGTCCTTAACAGATCTGAAACTTTGATCATTAGCCTTAGTGTTCTCATGCGTGTGCTGGGATTTCTGGATTCCTTCTAATCTAATCTGTCTTCCTGGCAATTCCCAGTCAGAGCTGACCTATGATTTCTGATCAACTTATAACCACAGGCAAATGGCTAAGGACTTCAGTCCGTGCTGAAAAATGTGGTGACACAGAAGAAAAAGCAGGTATACGCCAGTTTCTGGTGTGGCCATGCATGCGAACAGTATTTAGGGACAATTTTAATAAACTACAAAACCAATTAAGAAATCAATCCACAATCTGAAATTTTGGATCATTTCACTCTGATTAGCTAAATTAGATATTTCCCAAAAATTCCATATGCAATCCCATTTAGGCAGATTAAGGATTTGAAGACTTGTTTATGTGTCAAGGCCTTTAGGATTTAGCCTCAGGCTAGAAATCTCATGAGAACATTTTCATGATTCATGTGTTTTATGGCCAGGAACAACAATCATCTGATTTGAGTTCCAGTGTAAAACACATTTTAGAAATGTTCTCTTACATTTCTGGAACAGAAAATATTATTTTCCCTTTAGAATATCAATTAGCCCATGTATTCTACACATGCTGAGGATAACTTTCATATCCTTTTGTTTTCTCCTAAGTTTGTTCGAGAGAGTTGATAATGAATAAAAGAATATGTCTGGACATAATATTGGTTCTTTGAAAAATTCTTTCCCTACATAATATTTCAAGAAAGCTGAATTTCTTACACTGTTTACTCAGAATGGCAAGAAAAAAAATTCCATTTTGTGGGGGAAGGAAAAAAAACAAAGCAAAGGCACTTCAAAACATTTTATTTTTAATCAGATTGAATTTCGTGGCAATTGTATGCAAAGCTTGATAAGAAGTGTTAATGTACCCTAGACAACTTTCAAAGACAGAAAACTACATATCTTCTAATCAGATAAACATTTGATGTATCTGAAAAACATTTAAAAGTGTTTAAAGCATCCATCATAGCCTTCGGAAAATTATGTTTAACTTTTAGACAATAGTTTGTAAACAGTCTGCATGGGATTCATGTCACCTAACTTCATCTACCAGGAAGATAGGGCTAAACTGAACTCTCCCTACAGAGAAGAATGCTATTGTTGCTGTCATGATGGTTCGAAGATATAAGCAAGACAGAGTTAGTAAGGAGAGGTAATATTTTTATTATGGCATTTTATGCAGTTGGAAAAACTTGAACACATCTTTCAGTTGCTCACACTTCTCTTCAGATCTGAAACCAAAGATGGAGAAAGAAATGCACTTCTAGTGGATGATTCATCCCTGCCTAAGATAGATAAAATGACTCACGCTCTGTAGGTGCCTATTCATCTCTATTGACCATAGAAGGATTCTGGTTGACAAGCTAACAGTAAACACCTAACTTTAAGATAGAAAAAAATAGATAGATGACATGGAGTTGTAAGGGTTTCTCACATGAACTTTCTTCTTTCCAGTTTTTCCATTAATTCAGGTGCGTGTTCTGAGTGTAATAGTTACAATTCATTTCTTTAGATACTGACAATCCATACATTCCCCTCTGAACTTCAGTCAGAGACATCTTGGTGTCTGGAGTGACTAAATTACCTGTCCTCAGAGAACAATAGCAGCCTTTTTATTCTCTAAACAATTCAGAACTCTCCTGGGAAACAAATCTAGGAAGCCTCAGAGATTAAAACATCTCATGTTAATACCTAGTTGACTTTAGTTGATGGTAAAATGACAATGTAGCTATTGATACAGAATTATATAGTAAAAACATTCAGCATATGCTGAATATGTTCTTTTGATCTCTCTGAGGTTCTCAGTATATTATCCCATATTTTCCAGATGACATAATGATACAAATACCTTTTCTTTTTCGTCTCCAGCTGTACCAGCTACAAAAGCCAGTACTTGCTGGAGACTAATCCTGAACCATTTTTGGCAGAGAAGGATGAGTGCTCATACAGGGTGAATAAATGCATCACACCCTAACTGAAGACTTTTCTGGTATGTGACATTGGAATTATGGTCACTGTAGACCAAGTGATAAGGGCAGAAGTATTGTCAGAAACACTATCAGTTATTCATTTAGCTGGGCTAGAGGCAGAGATTGATTCTTTTTCTCCCTCTGTAGTGGTGTTAGGCCTTCTGCAAAGAAGAAAAGCAAGAGGAAGGGTAAGAGGATGCACCAGCAAGGCCAAGTAAGAACAACACAACTTTTAAAAGGGACCAGAAACATTAGAAGTTTCCCAGAAGCATCCTCAATATATGGTTCAGGAACAAACCAGATGTGTTTTTTAGAGGCAGACAAGGCTGAACGGACTCAGTAGAGATTAGGTATTGAAATCCAGCCCTTGAAGCATGGACATTTCTGTTTTGTTTCAGCTGGGATGTTTTTTATTCCAATACTTATGACCACTTTCCCCTCTAGTTGGTTCAATTCCCAGTTGCCGACGGGGAACTGACAACAACATTCTCCAAAGTTACAGCAGTTCTCTCAGAAAATGCTTGGTAACTTCTTTACTCTATTTCAGGTGCCTTCTGGGTATCTTTCCCTGCTCCGGACATGCACAATAGGGACAAAGAGAGAAGCCTAGGGAGACTGAGTAGCTTTGTATGGGACTGAAGACAGGATTACATATTGCATAGATGCTGCTGGAGGGGAGACAAGCCGAGGCAGAGCAGTCAGTTTCTTTTTTCCCCTCATCTCTCATGAAAGTCAAATGTCTCCACTCTTCCAAGCATGCTCGCTGGTGTGCCTTCACTCCAACTGATTAGGTTCATACACCCTGACTAATGTACCTGCTGAGAGAAGCCAAATGCTGCAGAGCATTATGTGGTGCACTGGAGAGCCAGGCCTGGCATGCGCTGCCCAGAGTGGGCCCATTTGTAATTTGCTTAATTTTGTGAACGTTGTGGATAACTGCCAGGTAGATGCTAGGGGTGTCTGTATATTAGAGGCTGGAAGGGGTAACGATGAGAAATCTGTGAACAATTAGTTAACTTTGGTCTTGACTCCTTTATAATTAGATAATTTGCTATTAATGGCAAGGTACCCTGACTGTTGTTTTTCTTTTTTTTTTTCCTTTTTTTTCCCACCCTTTCCAGCTAGCTGTGTTTTGCTGCTTCTGCAAATTTCCCTGAAATTCAGAACATGTGTTTTGCCAAGTGTTGCAGGGGCAAGTAAATCTATAGGGAAGGTATGCAAATTGTGAGATGCAGAGCACAGCTGTGAGCAGAATGGCTTTGTGGTTACAGCTCTGGCCGTGGGCTCAGCAGGGTATTAATCCTAACCTTGCTTCCTATCTGCTTTGTGATTATTGGCACATGAATTAATCACTTCAGGCTTTCTTCTGTACTCAAAGCAGTAGATCCTAAAATATATATTTTTCTAGCTTTCTTTACTGTCTTCACCTTATTTTCATCCTCTTCTTTTCTTCACTAGATACTTGTCTTTTCCTCCTTCTGGTACCTGGAATGTAAGCTCTGCCCTCCTACTACCACCCAAATCATAGTGTAAACTTTTCTACACTCCCTAGAGGCTCTCAGTACTTCATCTTTCTCCCAGGCACACTATGAACTCCCATAAAGGCCATGAGAGCTGCTGTGGCCTTCTTGTGCCGACTCTCTTGGGACCCATTCTTTAAAATAGAGGCTAATTGTTTTGTCCCACTCATGACCCTCTTTTCCATAGGTCGTAACCTTCTCAGGTAGGGACATCTCTTTCTTTACTACGTATAATGGCAAAGGCTTTGCATAGATTAAATTATTTTATGTACGTGAATATCCCTCTCAAAATATCTCATCTCAAGCTTCATTTAGATAAAATTAGAGTTTTGAAGGTTTATCCTGTGCTGAAGAAACTTACCCTTCTCTTAGTACACTCATTTAAGACTATCAAAAAACACTTTCTCTGTGAAGACTATGAGAATACAAGGTAAGTAATGCCAAAAAACAAAAGGATAAATGAGAAAAAAAATATAAAGAAAAAGCCTTTGGGGCTTCTTGCCCTCCAAATTGGCTTTTAGATTTGAACGAATGCATGAAAAATTGGTATCTGCAATCAAGTTACCAATGACCAGTCTTAGATTTTCTCTGGTATCATTTTAGAAAGTTTCTACAATTGGCCATTTTAACTCATACGTGGACAGAAAGTTCAGATGTAGTCATAAGGAATTACAGACTCCTGACTTATGTATGTGCTTCTTACAGTTCATTAAAGCTGAGGGTAAAGCCTTTATCTGCAGAGAAGTCCGATTACTGGAATTCATTGATCTGTCCTTCATCCCTTCATCAAGATGAAGGCACAGCTCAAATGTGTTTTGGGCCCCAGTGAAATGCCAACCCCACTCATGTCTTTGATCCTGAACACCAAAGCCCTCCAGAGAATTAGCCCTTTCCAGCTGAGGACTTGTTTCCCTGCAGCCCATATGGTTTCCAAAGACTTAAGAGACACATAATTTCTGCAGTAGGGAATGCATTGTGAACAGGGTTCTCAGGGGCATTTCAACTTCATGAAATTTCTTGCTATGAAACTTTTCGCTAGTCAACAAATCTCACCAGTACCTAATCGAAAGATCACTAACATGATACAAAATAGTTACCCATGGATGAACATGATAGCAATGCAAAATAAATGTAGTAATAATGGTTGCCAGCAGGTTGAGGGAGGTGGTTCTGCCCCTCTACTCTGCTCTGGTGAGGTCCCACCTGCAGTACTGCACCCAGCTCTGTAGCCCTCAGCACAGGAAGGACATGGACCTCTTGGAGCGAGTCCAGAAGAGGCCACAAAGATGATCCGAGGGCTGGAGGACCTCTGCTATGAGGACAGGCTGAGAGTTGGGGTTGTTCATCCTGGAGAAGAGAAGACTCCAGGGAGACCTTATTGTAGCCTTCCAGTACTCAAAGGGGGGGCCTACAGGAAAGATGGGGACAGACTTTTTGCAGGGCCTGATAGGGCCTGATAGGACAAGAAGTAATGGTTTGAAATAAAAAGAGAGAAGATTCAGATTAGAAATACAGAAGAAATGTTCTATAATGAGAGTGGCGAAACACTGGCACAGGTTTCCCAGGGAGGTGGTAGATGGCCCATCCCTGGGAATATTCAAGGTCAGGTTGGACGGGACTCTGAGCAACCTGATCTAGTTGAAGATGTCCCTGTTCATTGCAGGGGGGTTGGACTAGATAGCCTTGAAAGGTCCCTTCAAACCCAAACTATCCTATGATTCCATGATTTTGTGATCCCACCCCAATATTTTATGAAATGTTCAGCACCAGCTTGAAAAACACAGAGATAAGGCAATATCTGCAAAATACATAGTTAAATACTTTGGCTAAAGGAATGTTCCACTTGTGGGTACATGCCTGCTTCCAGGGAATTATTTTTTCTGACCTAGACAGATCATTCCTTGATACACGGACTTTCTGCCACACAGCTCTGCAAATAATATATAATCCTTGAAATCAGTAGGTGTGCAGAGCTGATTAAAAGCCAAAGATTCAAGAGAGGCCTGAACCGGGAAATACTGACACTGACTTAGAGACACACATTGCTGCAAATTTCTCAATGTCCCAGGGTTCAATTCTGATAGGGCTTCGGTGATTCCAATGTCATGATTTGAGTCTACTGCACATCATCAAGAAGGTGTTCTGTTCCTCAGATTCGGCCCTCGGGCAGACAAGCAAGCAGAAAAAAATTATTTTATTGAGAGACATCTGTTTTGAGATATTAACTAGTAAATAATGCATAAGTTGGGATGATGTTTTGGCACCACAGCGCTGCATAGCTGAATAAAACAAATAAGAGAACCATGAAGTAAAACTGAATCTTACACTTGGTCCGTTTCGTGCCAGCTAAATCTAAGTAGGTTTGGAGACTATAAGCAAAGGGGAAACAGCCTTTTGTTTTTTTGTTTGTTTGTTTGTTCTCCCAAAGCTAGCATTTCTCTAAATCATCACATGGTCATTCCCACAAAGCAATGTGAGGTTCCTGTCCTTCTGACAAGGAGGGAGGCATATCATGGTACGGCTAATGGGAAGCAACCCTCCAGTCATCCACCTTTCTCTCCCTTTCTGCAATGCAGCTCAGTCATTTCTAAGTGGCTTCAGATGCCAGCAGGAATTCCAAGAAAACCTCCTCTGGTTTTGGATTATGTTGAAACACTGTGCTGCAGCTTGTGGCAGTTCAGGCTCACCAGTAGCTCAGCTATCCATCCACTGGGATGGAGGAAAAGGTGGGCACACAGCTGGAAGTAATAACACCCTCACCTTCCTCCAGTAAAGATGCAAGTCAACGTTTCTTTTATTACATTTGTTTTGTGCAGGAATAAACTCTCACTGTCTTTGTAAGAATTGACTTTTCATCTCCATCTGTGTTGAAGTCACCAATTGGCCCAAATGGACATAGAGTTTAATTATGAAACAGTTTTTTTCCAGCCAGAACTGAAAACTTTGCCATGTTTTCTAATGAATTTGGAACTGGATCAAAATCTGTGGGAATTGTGTTACAGGCTTGGGTAGAATCCAGATTTGGTTTGTTTTGTGCATTTGAAAGCCAGTTTGTGAAGTTGCTCAAGTAAGCACTTCCCAATATTTGGGTTTCATCAGAAAGGTTTCGTCTGTCTCTCTGAAGAACATGCTGTGAACATCATACAGCCAGGGATTGCCTCTGTGTATGGCGTTGTGCTTTCTTCAATTATAAACCCACCCACCGGTTCCTTCTCTCCTCACTGTCATTGAGTCTGTTCAATTAAAGCCCAGCTTGTTTATCTGTATTGCAGTGGCACCCACAGACCCACCCGGAGTCAGTGCTATTGACCTACCCAGAACCGTGTTTCTTATTACCAGTTTCTGTCTTGTGACTGCTCTTTTGGATGCCACAGCAATACAAATGGTAACATAATAGGAGCGGATGAGCTTTTCCTCCTGGCAAAATGAGAACTTGACCAGAGAGCAAAGGGAGGTCACCAAAGTAAGACCAGAGACTGTGTGTGCATTTCTGAAAACAAATGAAAAATGTTGACTTCCCCAGGGTACGACAAAGGCATAAAGAAGGCAGGGCGTGATTCAAGTGCCACCACCCGTGGTAGAGGAGGCCACAACGTATGTTCTGCGGGTGCAGAACATTAAGGGGTAGAAACATAGAAACATTAACACGTTCTCTAAAGGAACCTTTTATGTCAAAAGTTCATATTGATCCAGCAGGATTTTTGAGCATTGATGGTGCTGGTCCAAAAAAGCTAGAAAACTGTCTTTTAAACCATTGCTCAGTGCTGCTTGTCACCTCAGAAACATTTTCTAAATCTTGTCTGAATGGATTTCATTGGGATATCCGTAAACTAATATAGCTTGTAAAGAGAGAAATGAAGCTATTCAAATCCCAGGTATTTCTAAAATAGACATCCCTCTCACGCCCCCCAGGACAGAGTATTGAGTGAAACTGGCCTTTTCAGACAGATTTAAAGTCACAGTGGAAATAAAGAACGTCCTAAAGTCTAACTCCAGTGCATACACTGTAGTACTTGTCCTTTCTTTGCAAATAGTTGCCTTTCACTACATTGTATCAATATTTATAAAATCTGATGGGCCTTAAAACATGCAAAAAGGGATTAAATGAATTTAGTGGAGATCTGAGAAGTATTTTGCATTTTGTACAGATTTAATATGTCCCTCTGTGTTTAGTATCTTTCACCCATTACCAATTCATGAAGTGTCTACCAGAATTAGTAAATCTCTTTCATTTACTTACTTAGAAGAAAATGTTTAATAGAAGCCACATGAATTTTGCAAATTGCTCTCGTTCTGATGCTGATTAATAGGAAACCATGTAAAATGTATAAATAATTTCTAGTCTTAAATTAGTGTTCTCTCCTACTTAAATCTGGGGGATAGATGGAGGCTCAGGATATTTTCTTATACCTATTTTAGTCATACTTATTTCTTAGTTTAGCTTCATATTAAATGTGATATCGAAGCAACATTAAAGAATATCAAAGCGATATTAAAGAATCGAGAACCACGACAGAAGTGTCATTGCAATTATCTCCAAAGGACAAAATCGTGCAAGTCTGTACAAGCATTTGGTCAATCCCAAATTGTCTGGATTAAACAAAAGCCTGAGAAATGCTTTCGCTACACAGTTTTAGGCTAAATGGCTAAAATCAGAGGAGGTGGAAAACAATCTAGTAAATGTAGTGTTAATTGGAGCACCTCCTAACTCTTAGGGAAAGTTGACCAGCTGGTAGTTTTCTGCCATGAGTTACAATTTAAATTAAGGTACTTAAATACTGTTCCTTTACAATTTTGTTAGTCTTTAAAATTAACTGAAATATTTTTACATTTTTAGGAGCAGCTGCTTTTTGCTTTGGTGGTGCTTTTGAGGGCACTTGAGTCATTTATTGCAATCATATTGATGCTGGGGGCAACAGTTACTGAAGCTTAGTTGAGAGGCAGGAAATCTCACTAGCAAGTATCTGATTCAAACCCGGCCCCTAAACCTGCACATCAACTCTTTAACTGAAACAAAACTGGGAACCGCAGGAGGGAAGTACTCATGGCATAAAAGCTGAGACTGTAATTGGCACCGAATCATCCTGTTCTTGGTAGTCTCAGCAAATAGGTGAAATCCTAATTTTAGCTGTGGAAATTGTACTGAATTTTTCATCCAGAACAGGATCAAGCACTTTGGTAGGGCATAAAAGGGAGGTTTAATTGCTGCTGCATAAGAGGAATTAATGTGAGACTTCTTCCTCCAGGATTTCCAATCACAATTTTCTTCCAAGATGGCAGAAGGGGAAAATTATTTGGGATCAACTGCAAGACCTGGTAGAGCCTGTTTTACTTAAGGTATCTGGTAATTTCTACCTCTTTGAGTAAACGTGCAAACAAGGTGTGCTGATTTCCTTTCTGGTGAGCTGCCAGGTACTATCACACATGGTCAGTCAGCTGATTTCTAAGGAGAGAATGAGAGAGGATAGGGGAAAACAAAGATCTTTGCAGTTGCTGTAATCCGTATCGACCTGGAAGGACTGCAGGCAATAGTACGATAACACATGGCTGCAGTCTGTAAAAGTTCCCCTCTAAGCAGACAACAACTGTTAACTAGTTATTTAAACTTAGTCAGTGATCACAGAGGAAGGGATTGGTAGTTCCAGAGGGTGATTCATCCCAATCTAAGATAGATGTCTAACATAAGTGGGATGAATCACCCAGCAGACATGTTATGTCTCTCCAGTGCTACAAAGAGACCGAAATAACTAGATAGTTTAGACATCTAACTCAGGCTGCTGAAGTTACTTGAAACAAATCTGCATCCTAACATGTATTTAGGAGCTCAGGACTAACAGTTTCTTCACCTGACTGAATGAGAAGGTTTGATAGAAGAACTGTAGGTTTGCCCAGTCTTAGCTTTGCTAACAGGCAGATACACGCTGCTTCAGGTTTTCATTTTGAAGATAAAAGATAGGTAAGGGAAAAAGAGGTACCTTAATACATTAAACCTCACATTCAGCAGCCAATGCTTACTGACCCACAAAAAGGTGTGCAAAACTTGCACAAGCACATGCAATTTCCAAAAACAAGTTTCTGCAGTTGAAGAGCTGAGCTACAAATTCCAGTGAACACCAGTGGAACACAAAGTGAGACTGCCCGTATCCTTCCACTCTGTTCAGGCAACATCAACAAGTGCACGGGCACCTTTTCTCTTCTTTGCCCTGACACAGCTTTTTTATAGGATGACTTCCATACATTTACCTAGAAACTGTTAGAGAATACAGTTAACTTGGCAAAGAAAAAAAAAAAAAAAAAAAAGATTTCATCTAATTTGACCTTAGAAGTTTGGACATCAGGAAAACTTGTTCAACACTCTAAGGACTATTTGTGAAATCTGAGGTTTGAGATCTAATCTATTTTTCTGTCACTTCCAGTTACCAACATTTCTTTTTTTTCTGTCCTAATTTCAAATTAAAAAATGAGCCTCATCCCTGTAAAGATTTTCCTGCCAACTAATGAAACAAGCCATTGGAAAGTTATCTTGCTGTTGGTCATAAAATTCCCCTTTATTTATTTTCCTTCTTCATTATTCTCTACAGCGTAAAGGATTATCCTGAGCCCTCAATTAATTCAAGAGTGTTAGTTCCTCTTCTGTTCTTGTATTATTCTCATGCACTCCCTCATTAGTGATTTATGTTCACAAGGTACCTGAGCTTGCACTGATTTTGATAGTCACTATCTAGATGAAGTGATTGGTGTGTCTCATCATGTTATCAGTCATTCAAATAGACGACAGCCCAACTCCTCAGGTATTCTATCTGAGTGTGAAAATAATTAGTGCAAATAAAGTTATATGGGATGAATTTCACCCTCAGGTTGTATCCTTTCTTTTAAAGTTAGTAGCAATATATTTTCATTTAACTATGTAAAATATATTTTAGTGGACACTTTCCATTAATGGCAATATTATATCTATCTTTTACTACTTTAATTCTTGATATCTTAAGACTGTTCCAGTGACCATGAAGACGTTCCTCAGATGGCAGCATTTCCTGATTTGTCTCTAAAATCTCTCCACTTTAGCAGTCAGGATCACTGAATTTATACAGCAATACTGAATCTCTACAGGCATAAATGGTCTTTTCTGCACTGCTGTTCTAATTGCACTGGTTATATTTGCTGCTGAATGGCTTCATATTAGAAAACTATGCAATCTGCTGGCTATGATATCACTGGCCATAAGGTACTCACCTGACCTTTGAGTTAGTCCTCTTGCCCACTCCAACATCCCACTTTACACTCAATGCATTGTGCTTGATCTCACAAGGTCCAAAATTTGGAATTTGAGGGCAAGCAACAAACAGAGATTAATCATGAGCTCCAGATGATATAATAAACTACTGAGGAAAATGTTGAAGGCTTTATTTCTGCGTACCTCTGTGGTTTATCTTGCCTAGACTTAGGATTTCTTTTTCGTTTCCTTTCCAGTCGTAGAGATAGACTTGGATATCCTTGGGTAGGACAAGGGGTAACGGGTTTAAACTGAAATAGGGGAGATTTAGATTAGAGATTAGGAAGTAATTCTTTATTTTGATGGTGGTGAGGCACTGGAGCAGGCTGCCCAGAGAAGCTGTGGCTGCCCCATCCCTGAAAGTGTTCAAGGCCAGGCTGGATGGGGCTTGGAGCAACCAGGTCTAGGGGGAGGTGTCCCTGCCCATGGCAGGGGGGTTGGAACTGAATGATCTTGAAGGTCCCTTCCAACCTAAACCATTCTATGATTCTATGAATTTCCACAGACAACTGAAGCTATCCAAGATATGAATTACCCTGAAGTGTAGATTCACCTCTTTTGAATTTAGAGCATAGAACACTATCCCTGCATACTAGGTGATTTAGTTAAGTACTGAAAGTTAAATGGGATTAACCTACAGCTGGATAATTTTCTGTGTGCTCATAGTTTTCCAAGCACAGGTTGTTGGATAGATACCTACATTATATAAAATCTGAGTATGCAATCTCTGACTTTTAGGTCTTCTTTGACTTTAAAAACATTTTGATCAGTTTTGACACCCAAAGAACCAGTGTGTGATTCATTGTGTAACTTGGTTGTGCAGCATCAATGAACTGCATCAGTTCTCTGTGTATCAGCTCCATGGATTGCACAAGTTCTACTTGTCCTATGTCTAGCATTTAAGAATAACAATTCCTACAAAAATCTACATTTCTAGTTTATGATTTTAACTTCATGCCACCTTGTCAACTGGTAGTCTGATAGTTACCAATTTACACTCCCTGTGAACTTATAAAAATGACACCAACCAAACAAAAAATCTCAACAGCCACTGATATTCCAATGACTTCAGATTCGTTTGAAAGCTCACCATCAGTTCTAGACCTTGCAAATGTTGGCGCAGACATAATGCAGCCCCCTCTTCTCCAAGCTCTTCAAAGAAAGACGGAAGCTCAAAGCTTTCCTTTATGGTCCTCCTTCTGTTTTTTTTTCCTCTACAATCTTCATTGTGAAGATGTCATTTTGTGATGTATTGAATGCCGCTATCATACCCTGTGATTCTTCTAGCTCTCCTTCTAGCCCCATCTCTCCAAGAAAACTGTACCTACCTATAAACTGGCATTCTGTTTATAAAAATAATTCAAGTAGATTAAATTGGTGACTTCTAGATCAACATCGGTATCATTTAGTAATACTTTTAGCTCTTTTTACTCTATTTTTTGTCCTCATCCATTAGCATATCTGCTAATACTTTGCTACTTACCTCATTCTGAGAGCAAAGGAAAAAGGATAAGTTTATTTTGTACATTGATGTTTGAAGTACAAGTCATTTTATCCTAGCTGAAAAAACCCTTCCTTTCTTCCTGTTCTCTCTTTAGTTTAAAGCCTGTTGAATCTATTACCCTTTACAATTTTGCATAAAAGAGTTTGGTATGGCTGCAGCTTAAATAGAAACCATTTAATCAAGACTCTATTTGGAAACTAACTGGAACTTGCTATTCTTTAATTTATTTGCAGGCATTTTGCTCTTGCTAAGTGTTTTTGGTTTAGTGTTCAGGCACTAAATCATTTACAAAGGTGCTCAGTAAGGCCTGGGGGAATAAAGTGAGGCAATTTGGATGTTATTTTTTAATACTCTTCAGTCGTGTGGAGGAGGGGGTCTAATCTGGGGTATTTAGGAGATTTACCCACTCCTGACAGTGTCACTGCTTGACACCGTGGTCTTCGTTAAATTATTTGAGCCAACATCTTCTAATTTGCATAACTAAATAAAGGCATCTAAAAAGGGGTTTGTTTTTCAGGGGTTCAAAAGCTGCCGCTCTTAGTTAAAAAGGTAAAAGGTAAAAAGTAAAAAGTTATCCTAAAAAAATTGTGCAACTTGCAGTAAAAGAGATCAATGGTGCAATTCATGCGTCCCTGTGTATGCCTACAGTGTATAAAGGTTGTGCAATATCATCAGAAATTCTTTCATAAAGCCCTAAAACCTATGAGATATGCTACACTTTGTTTATAAACATGTCCAATGTTGACAATATTTCTGTCCTTAAAATTCAGTCTGGAATTCATCCAAACATTTTCAGATTTGAAAACTAATGTAAAGCTGTTTTCCCAGTTATTTTTTTCTTCTCAGAAGTAATTGAATTTATGATTCTTGAAGGTGGTCTTGTAGACCAAAGAGGAGGGTGGTTTCCCGTGAATGTCTTACCCAGCAGAACCAGAAAGATAATTCTGTTGTGATTTCCATACCCGAGGCATTTAAGATAGAATAAACAAGCTACTCTCAGAAGGTATCTGTGCTAAACTTAAAATGTGTTGTATATTCAGCTGGAAAATTTAAAAGTAACCCAAACTGTTTCCTTCCTTGTCTTCCTGGTGTGTACAACTCACTCTGCTTGTTTTCCCAGACAACGATTCCATTATGTCACAGTTTTTACAGCTCTGAGCCCTAGTAAATCATCATCTGCAGCAGCAGAAATAGGCTGCATTTCTATATGAAGTGTGAAATACACTTTAGGTACAGAAACTCACCAGATAGAGATGATTTAGATTTAGATTTAGATTTAGATTTAGATTTAGATTTAGATTTAGATAGGGAAACTCATCCTGGTAGGTAGATGAATGGAGCACTGAGGTTCTTAGTCTTGTAACAAGAATGTCTTAGTACTGTAATTTGTATTCTGGCCTCTAAAATAGTTTAAGGATTGGTTGGGTGAACTGTTAGGCTCATTTGAGTGAAAAACAGAGGAAGAGAAACTATAGGAGGTGTCTGAAAGTTTCAGGAAATAGCATGAATAGAGGCCTCTAGGGTGCTAGACCAGTGTATTTACTGTACAGCCATAAACCCACTCATTAATAAGTCATTAAGCAAATTAGAAAGTGGGTAACCACTCCTCACAGCCTGTTGTTTATTTGCAGGTCAATGTAGGCTAATAGAGCTTTTTGTTCTTCACAAACACTTCTCATGACATTAACAGATTCCAGTAAAAATCTAGTTCATTTATTACCATTTCAGGCTCACTGGAAGAGATAAATAGGACATTAAACATGTACAGAAGTTTAAATTGGCAAAATCCCATCTGTTCTCATCTTTCCTCTAGAAATGCAGGAGCCTACAATCCATCAGTCTTGTGGCATCAGCCAAGCAATTAAGGCTGCTGACACAGTCCTTTCAGAGTGACATGTTTGTGCTGAATGCAAAGTGAATTTCTGTATGCGGTGCACGCTGTAGGGAAGGGGGGCAAAATGACACAGGCTGTTTTCAGCCCTTTTTCACCTCAATAGTGCATTGAAATGGCAGTTGTGAAGCTAGGATGATAGCTTGGCTTGCCCTGAAATCCAAAATTACCCAGTTTTAAAGCTGAATCTAACTCCATTGCAATAATAATTACTTTTCTATGGAGACATAATTGTGGGGTAAAGTAGTTAATATTCCTGACAATACAAACTGCATACCAAAATTGTCATATGACTGAAAACCACATAACAGGTATCACATATGAAGGAGAATTCAGGGCAGAAACAGCTACAGAAATGGTTTTAAGATGGGCTATGACAGTGATTTACTGTAAACCCAGCAGTTCTCCGTGGAATTACGCAAGATTTGAGCATGCGGCTAAATCTCAAGAAAATCAACCATGTCCACAGTAGCAGATTCTTGTTGGTTTAGTTTTTCTGAGAGTTGGGAACTGGTTTTAACAATCAGGACCTTGCCAGCACATGAGACAGCCTCGGGAGCTAAACTTGAATAGCTCAAGTGCTAATATATTTAATTTCAGTCAGGGCACAAGTAGTATTGCATAGAATCATGATTACTCAATTTGGGAACCTCTATTTAGCTTTCCATACAAATTTTGCCACAGTCAATTAAATAATCTTTTCCTAAGAAAAGAATTATGCAATAATACTAATGCATCTCTGTTAAGAAATAAATATCAAGAAGATTCGATTTACACAGATCCAATTTGATCTAGATATTTTAGTTCCTCCACGCTTTTCAAGGAGGACTTGAAATCTAGAGGGTCATCTCTGTCAGAGATTTGCCTCTAGTCCTCAGATGATGAATTTTCAAACATATTCAATCATAAGACTTTAGATAGAAAAGTACAGAATTTAAATTTATACTCCATCCAAGGGAGATGAAGGAACGGGGGTTAAGAAGTAGGTATTAGGACAAAAGAAGAGGAATTAGCCTGATGTAGGGACAGACTTAGAGGCAGAAGAGGACTGATGAAGGGAAAGATTCTGGGAGAGTAAGATGGGCTTGAAGTAACATGCCATCAGTGAAGATAGGGTGTAAGTATTCCATGGGCTTCAGGGAAAGATGATTTTGCTGGGGAATGAAGTACCTAAAGATTGCTGATGATTCCTGCAGCATTTGGAATGGCTACAAAACTCTTATCATATTCACTTATTTTGTTTATTGATTGTTTTTTAATGAAAATAAATTTTATTGTAGCCCTGTTCTAAAGGAATGTCAAGGACAACAGTCAAGAACTCAGTAGTTATGAATTACCTGAAATAGTATTACTTCTATAGTAAGAATTTGTTTCTCTTCTGAATCTGTATTATTTCTTCAGTAACACAGTCATGATCCTGGTTCAGTCCCTCATTGCTTTCCAGTACAAAAGGAATGTGAGGAACAGAGGGACCTCTGACTTTTTCTAGATCTTTTATCCTTACTCACATGCATGAATGATAATCCTGCTGTTAGGATCTTTTCTGCTCCAGATGACCGAACTACTTTACATTCCAGCAAAGGGAAAACAATTCATATTTATAATCCATTCCCAATTTGAATTGCATTTAACTGAACAATGGTTACAATAATGACAAAATAGGAAAGTGAAGAGTAAATCAGGCTACTTAAGGCAGAAAAACTTTGACCCCCTGTAGAGAGGAGGGAATGAATGGAAGAGAATGGTAGGCATTTTATTAAAAACATTTAAGAATACTACTAATTTTGGCAACTTGACCCCATAGCTAATACCAAAAATAGCCCTCATCCTTATTAGGCAACCCATTTAACTTACATGTTTCAAATGTTTTTTCTTCTTTGATAGCTTGAAGTGAAATTGCTATCACTGTGGGAAGTGGGAGATAAGAATACTTCACTCGTGCCCTGATGATGGTAATGGTATTACCAGATGTGGTAATGCCTCTGGTCAATAAGAAGATGCAATCTATCTGAAGAGTTATTGAAATCTGTCTACATCTGAACAAGTCACCTTAAACTACATTTATTGCTAGTGAAGAGCTGGAAATTAAATCAGCTGGGTAAGCCCTGGAATTTAGCAATATCTATAATGCTTTAAGATACCTGAGAAATCAGACAGATAGGACACCAGACCTTTAGGAGACCCAAGCTCTTCTGCACTGCCAAATGAACTCCAAAAGTGATACACTAGGGCAGCTCCAATAGCACTGGATGCTTTTGTTTAGCTACCTTAATTGAGTCTGTAGTCAATAGAATCCATAGATTATAGTGTGTAATTCAAGTTTTCATAATGTAGGTACCTACACACTAAATCAAAGGAATTGTACCCTAAACTCCTGCCATTCTGTTGACTCAATGTCCTCCAGCTACAGCAGCATCTCAGATAACTTGGTTTAGCGTAGACACCTACACTGTAGGCATCTGAATTCTGTGTGGATGAATCCTGCTTAGACTGAATTCAGACAGCTTGAATATGTCCTTCTGAATAATGGTCAAATAGAATGCTCAGCTCCAACACCATCATCCTGGCTCTGACTTGGGACTCCTTTGTTTTTGATATTGCTGCTTATCCTTGGTGGATATTCTATGATTGATACGGAAAAGTGTAACCGTTGCTGTGATTAACATGTCCAATTCTAGGGACTTGGCTCAACGGTATTAGTTTTTCTGCCAGCCCCAAGCAAATATTATAAAAGACGTGCTGGAAATGATGCCATACCCCACGAAATACTGAGCTTCTGTTTCATACAAAACACATCTGTATTGAAAATATTGGTCTTCTTAGATAGACACTATATTTCTTTCCTCTACCTTGCTACAAGCAGGCTCAGAGAGATAATGACCCTGGCCTTAGAAGGCCACATTATTCACCTTGAACAATAACAAGTAATGCCGTTTCAGTGTGCTAACTGTACTGCTTTCGAGGCCTAAATTACCTAGCAAACATAAATGGATGAGCAAATGGTCTTCACTGTGAATTGATTCTCCCTCCTGGAGCTTTGCATGTTTGTGTGTATCTGCATCTTCCTCCTTCCTGCTGGGTACTGAAAAAATACCTTTTTCCTCCTCATAATAGCACAGTTCACCAATGAACTGAAAGATGGATACCTAAGATAAGATGAATGAAACACTAAAGGGAAAAGCCTTCTAATTATTTTGCGGAAGAAGAGAGAAATGATTGAGTGTCAGAGTCCCTCTTCTATTCCCCTGAGAGGACATATAAACCATGCATACTCCCTTCCATCATTTGAATGCATTTTTCAAGTCATTTTGTAAGCATTCCCACATGCTTACAAAACCAGGAGCAAACACTAACATGGAGTTATGTTAAATACTGTTGACGAGCAAGACTGGAAGGGGATGCAAATGATAGGAGTTCCAGATCTTGCATGCACTCTCCATTCCTATGGGAGAACTTACAGTCAAGCATGGAGACTGTTCTTTGGAAGAGCTGAAGTCAGAGAAAGTCACAAAAACACAGAATAGTAGGGGTTGGAAGACACCTTTGGAGATCATCTAGTCCAACCCACCTGCCAAAGCAGGTTCACCTACAGCAGGTTGGACAGGAACGCATCCTGGGTTTTAAAGATCTCCAGAGAAGGAGACTGCACAACCTCTCTAGGCAGCCTGTTCCAGGGCTCTGGCACCCTCAACCTAAAGAAGTTATTGCTAATGCTGAGATGGAATTTCCTGTGTTACAGTTTGTGCCCGTTGCCCCTTTGTCCTGTCACTGGGCACCGCTGAAAAGAGTCTGTGGTCATCCTCTTGACACCCGCCCTTTAGATATTGCTCAGCATTGATGAGATCCCCTCTCAATCTTCTCTTCTGGTGCTGGAGGACTGGTATTCATGCACAGAGGACACTATCAGAGCACTGACAGCTCAGAGAACTGACATGCTCATTTAGCACAGGTTGGATGGCACATAGTATAAGTGGGACCCATCTCAGAAGCAGGCTTGACTCCTTGCTTATCAAGCATGACTTGTTCCTCTGGTCAGGTTCTGGTATACTCTTTCTTCTTGCAAATACCTTATCAATTTGCAAATCATAGGTATCCTACTGGTATATGTCCCTCCTTTCCTTACAATACTTACTACAGACTGAGATTTTAATGCAAGTTTAATTTTTTGACCACTTCCTACAAGGAGTAAAATCTTTTTAAGACACAATTTGGTTTCACTAGAGGAAATGTTAAACTCTGAACATCCCTTTTCAGCTTTTCCATTCATAACCGGGACGTGGCAATGTAGTCATAGCATCACAAAACCATCATAGAGCAATTGCAGTTGAAAGGGATCTCTGGAGGTTTCCAACCTAACCTCCTGCTCAAAGCAGGTCTCTCTTGAACTCTGCATCAGGTTGTTTGTCCAATGTGGTTTCAAAATCGTCAAGGATGTCTCAGCTGTCACTGTGCTTTGGCTTTCCTTAATCCACCCCAGTCTTAGGAGTTGTTAGTATGTTCCTCCCTAGTAGTGTAGCCCCTCTTCCACCTCACACCCACTTCGTTTCTGTGTTTTGTGTTCTGCCAAGAGTTACTTGCCCAGCTCTCTGCTATGCCACTCTGTTTTCTCTCACATTGTTTTGGGCAGCTTCTGCATTTTTAAGATGTTTTCCTAAGAGATCAATCAGCTCACCTGCACTCTTTTGTCCTTCAGGGAAGCCTCCCAGAACATAATGCAGACAGGTCTTCAGTCTCCCTGCTCAGGGAGAACATGAGAGCTTTCCTCTTGCTCTGTCCCATGCTCACTGCCCACCCCAATTTCCTGCTTATTCAGGGCTATTCTTGATGGGTATTTATGCATATTCCTGCCTCTTTAATAAGGTGTACTTCCGTGTTAAACTTCCTCTTCCGTACTACTTTGACTTGGATGAAAAGACGGGCTGGGTATTAGCCAAAACAATGCCATAGAAGAATCTCACATCCTGAAGCAGATGAGGGAGGTGTGATCCTGTCCCGCCAGTAGTTTTAATCAGAGAAGACCACACAAAGGACCCCTTTTGCTTTGATTCTACATTACAATGTTTCTACTTACAGTGGGGTGATAGACACAGTATTTTCTCATCTGTTTTTCACTTCCAAATAAGTATCTTTTAAACAAGTAGGAAGGTAAGTGGCTGACATTCCTCAGAAGAGGACTTTGCAGTACTTATTTTCTCCCTCACATATCTGTTTGTAGCATTCAGACAGTGTCACCCAAAAAAATAAAGTCCGGAAGTGTCCTCACAACTTTGGAAGTCATTGCTCTTTGTATGGGGAGGCATTCGCTGCTCTCCACAGCTGGAGAAGGGAACCCCAGAGCATCCAAGCAACACCATCAAGGACACCCAATGCTCTCTGTGGTTACTGCAGTATATTCACCTCCCATCTCATTGCCTTAGTCACAAGAGCTTTGGATACTTTAGTAGGAGATTTTATAGCTGCGTCTCTACCATCTTGAAAGACTCGTTTCCAAAACAGTCATCAATTCTGTGAGTTTGGCCTTGCATCCCTGCTTCCAATGTGCATTTATGTCCAACATGTACTGTTAGGTTTAAAACAGCAGAGTCAGCTATTCACTTTTCTTCTTCTTAAGTGGAAATATGTAAAAAAGTATCTTCCATGATAGCACTTATTTTTGGCAGCTGGCCAGGAAGCTCTGAGACTGCAAGGCAAGGTCTGCATACCGTGAAAGCAGAACTATGTGTGCCAGCACTGTCAATCCTCTTAAAATACTCATAATTCCCAGCAATTATGCCCAACTTCTCACCCAGTTGACTCTGGGCAATTATCTCCTGCAGCATTAGTTAAATGCCCAGCCTACTCAGAGGTTGGTTTCACTCTTATATCTCAATAGACTTTTCATCATATTTATTGCAATTGTCTCCTTTAGATTTTCTCTAAAAATAATGAGGGCAAAATTGAAAATACAGTGAGAGCCCTGGTTATCGGAACATCCTTTTTATCTAAGAGCTCTGGGATCTATGACTACAAAATCTGACATGTGGTGAAACCTCAGTGCATTTATTTATAACTACGCGTACTCATACAAATCCCCTGGCTCCAATCATGTCCAGACAAACAGCCTGAGGCTGCATTATTTTATTTTTAAAGACACAGCTTGCTGTTCAAACACAGCCAGCAAAACAAGTCTTTGCTGCTTAATTTTCCTCCTTAAACTGCTGGCAACATGTTAGTAGGGGTCATATTTTGATTACATTGACTATTAATTTAGATTAACAGGGGCAGAAGGAAAGGAGGGGGCTGGAGAGCAGTCTGGGTGCACATTGAAAAGACTTAGGTGAAATGTTTTTGCTCTCTTACTTTCTGTAAAGAAATAAAGGAGCCCAACCCATGTTGCATTAACCCTCTAGTGTTGCTGATTGAGCCTTCTGCTCCTTCCATGGAACGAGAAACACCTTTTGCCTGGCTGATCCTGAGCTGAAGTCAGCTAAGTTAATGAAAAGGTATTGCTAATTTCAAAGGACTTTGGGTGAAGAGAATGTGTTTTCCCGTCCCACTGGCTGTATTTATATCCCTTGAAAGAATAATCTTGGAGGAAGTTTTAAATACCCTTAATGTGCCACATTTCTTGTCGCATCCTGCTAACAAGGCAACTGCTCAGGTGTCATGTTGACAATTTGCAGCCTAACACACTCCAGGGAGATGCTCCATTGGTGCCTGTGATTTCAGGTTTGCTTTCTACAAGGGAGAAGACTTTCTCAAGGACTGCATGTACCATGTGGTAGAAACAGAGCCACTAGAACCATGAATTTATGAAGGCTCACAAAGAAGAGTCAAATGTCAGCCATGATACATTCCATGGTCATTATGGCAAGTCCTGCTTCTGCTGCTTCGTGTTCTCTAGAAGGATGCCAGTTCACATCTGTCTAACACCAAGAACAGATCAAAAACCATGCCTTTTTCTCCAGAATTTCAATATGGCAAGGTTTGATTTCTTAAAAAATGAAAAGAATGTATATTTTCCCCCATGCGATGAGATAAAAAAATGCTGTTTAGTATCATCAGCTATGTCTCATTAGTGTAAAAATGTTATTGTACAGTACACTTTATTCAATATGTTCTGCACAATAGAAAGGACTACATACAATGGTAATGTTAAGATATTCATTTAAAGGGAAATTAAAGGGAGTGCTTTTGCTTTATTGAAAAGAAAACATTTTGACTTTGTCAAAACTAAAAGATGAAGTGATGATGGTTCATTTTACCATTTTCGTGTTAAAAATGCCACTGAAACAGGGCACATTACTTTGAAATGTTCAGATAAAGTTGCACTTTCTGCTGAAAAATTGTCTTGTCAATTTTATTCGTGGCTTATATTCCTGCTTATTTTCATTTTTTAGACCTATGTGTGCAAAGTTCCCAAGCCATCCTTTCCATATAAAACTACCCAACTTTTAGGTATGGATGTCAGTTGGGAAGAAGAATAGGTTTTAGTGCTGTTCCTCATACAGTAACACAGCTTTAATTGTATGATGTGAGAAAGAATTTGCACAGCATTCTTTCCCATTAAATTTTAATCCATGCCAGCTATATCAACTCAGGTTCCTAATTTATACAGTTCAGACATGGAGCAGGAGCTCAGATTCAAAATAATCTGTAAGTAACATTGCTGTTTATACCCACGTCAGCCATATTTGGAATATGGGGCAATTTCAGACAAATTTAACTGGGAGACAGAAGTCAGAAACGTTATATTCTTAAATACTTTGTGAAAATAGACAGCCTAATGAAGAGAGAAATGTGTTAATGCCCCTGCTTAGAGATAAATTGGTCCATAAACTGAACTCTTAGCAGACATCAACGGATCCCTTCAGGATCTCAAAGTCCAGAAGAAACCTTTGGCACTTGGTTGGTTTATGAACCATTTACCAAAAAGCACAAGACAAAACATTTCCCCAGCTACTTCCATTTATACAGCAGACAGACTGGCTAATCCTCAATTAGGAATGTCATATTTGCATTTTCCATAGTTGTATAAAAGTATAATTGAAATTGAGTTATAAAGTTAAATAAGAATGTATGCTTAAAATTGCCTGCAGGATTTAGATATTGCAGACAACTTGTACGAGTTGAATAGGGAAGGGTAAGCAAGCCTCATGGGTGTCAAATAATCTCCAGGACATTTTCAATATTTACAGCTCTTCTAGACTCGCCAGGATGCCAGTTCATCTAATGAAATCTTGCTACAAGCAGCCCCGCTCTATGCGCATGTTAAGCCTGATGTATCCTCACCACGATGACTTAAGGGTCCATAAGCAGATCGATGTTACTTTGTCTGTCCAGGCAAATGGGGCGAACCATGCTGACTAAAAATCACACTGATAACAACTTGAAGGGTAGAGAAGGATATTGCATATTGAGACCATTTATATGCCAGAATAAGACTATGACATTGCAGGAATAACAAAGAATCACAGAATCACAGAATCACGGAATCACAGAATGATATGGGGTTGGAAGGGACCTCTGGAGATCATCTAGTCCAAACTCCCTGCCAAAGCAGGTCTACTAAGAGCAGGTTGCACAGGAACATGTCCAGGCGGGTTTTGAATGTCTCCAGAGATGGAGACTCCACCACCTCTCTGGGCAGCCTGTTCCAGTGCTCTGCCACCGTCAAAGTGAAGTTCCTCCTCATCTTTAGATGGAACTTCTTATGTTCATGTTTGTGCCCATTTCCTCTTGTCCTGTCACTGGGCACCACTGAAAAAAGACTGGAATGGTTTGGGTACGTTTAGATTGGGTAGGTAGGAATAGACCTTTAAAGATCATCTAGCCTAAGCCCATGCAACAGAGATATATGACATAGGAAAATGAAGGTTGATGGGCAAAAGACTGCTGAAGGTGAGCAATATTTGACTATTGGAGCCAATGTATTTTGTCCTCAAAAGGTACGTTACAGAGCTTAACAGATCTTTTCTAGGTTTCCTGAAATATTCTGAGAATGATGAGGAATGACACGAAGGCACAAGAGTGGGTGAGACAGCATGACATAAAAGACTAATTTTAAACACATTTCGTGCACAACAGCTGTACACATCCTCACAGGAAATCCCATTGCAGAATTTGCAATGGCAAAAATCAACAGTTTTTTCTGCAGTTTAACACAGTTCCTTTTCTTTTCTGTGCAAGTTTCTACCTAACTTTGGGATAAAATCCTAAGTGATCAGGCAGTAGACTTGAAATAAATTGAAGAATTTTACACAGTTTTACATAAAATGAATAATTTACATAGTTTTACACAAAATGCATGTTTCAGTCATGGAATTCATCATCAGAGGCTCTTATGGAAGGCAGATGTATATATAGACTCAAAAAGGGTTAGAGTAAATTCACAGAGAAGAGGTATATCCGTAGTTGTGAAGTATGATGTTTCAGATGCAATCAACTTCTTAGACAGGTCTAAATCTCTGACATGCATAGGGTAATATTAATCTATACTTGCCTTGTTTCTGATAATATTTCTATCAACATTGCTACATTCTTCTTTCAGAGATTGAATATTGGGCAAAAGAGACTGCTGACTGATCTGGTTGAGCAGTTCTCACACAGTTTTATTTGCAAATGCAATCCTTGGAATTAAGAGAAAGAAACAATTTTATGAACAGAGGCAGCATGACAGCACTACAACTAATTGTGAAATGTTTTCCACTAAAAAAAGCTGAAAATTAAGAGCTCTGTTGTTTGCTTTCTAGCAACTAAGTGTTCACGTTTCAGTTGGAAGCTAATTAAAGCCAAAAAAAAATCAATCAAATGAGCTGGTGAAACAGTTGTTTTTCAAAAACCACATACTGTCCCAAAATAAATAGTTTTTTTCTTGCATAAAATAAGAAAACCCAAAACAAACCAAAGGAACTGCCATATACTTTTTTTCATGTGAATACCTGAATGAAGTAATAACAAATTTACACTTCACACCCTTCTCTAAATGAATATTGAGAAAATGTGCAAAAATGAAATAATCACTATTTCCAGACAACAGGGAGGTGATTAAAGACAACCAACATGTCTTCACAAAGGACAAATCGTGCCTGAGTGATCTGGTGTCCTTCTACAGTGGAATGACTGCTTGGTGGATAACGGAAGAGTAATCAATTTCACCTGCCTTGACTTCTGTAAGGCCTTTGACACAGTCCCTCACAACATTAAACAGGAAAGATATGGGTTTGATGGATGGACTATTTGATGGGTAAGGAATCGGCTGGATGGCTCCATCCAGCTGGAACACATGACCTATGAGGAACTGGTCTTGTAGCCTGGAAAAGATAAGGCTACAGGGAGACCTTATTGCAGGCTTTCAATATAGACAGGGAACTTATAAGAAGGTAGCCACTTTGTACCAGGACCTGTAGTGGTAGGAAAAATGGTTACAAATTCAAACTAAAAGAGGGTAGATTTTGATTAGATATAAGGCAGAAGTTTTTTATGATGAGGGTGCTGAG
Source organism: Numenius arquata (assembly GCF_964106895.1). Taxonomy (NCBI): domain Eukaryota; kingdom Metazoa; phylum Chordata; class Aves; order Charadriiformes; family Scolopacidae; genus Numenius; species Numenius arquata. The sequence goes on from NC_133578.1 coordinate 74,136,344, forward strand.
ACACTGGCAGAGGTTGCTCAGAGGAGTTGTCCCATCCCTGGTGGTGTTCAGGGCCAGGTTGCATGTGGTGTTCAGGGCCAGGTTGCATGGGGCTTTGAGCCACCTGGTCTAGTGGAAGGTGTCCCTGTCCATGGCAGGGCAGGTTGGAACTAGATGATCCTTGAAGGTCCCTTCCAATCCAAACCATTCTATGATTCTATGATTCCAACACATATATGGAAGGCTTTTCTTGTGAGGGAGGTGACTTTATGTGTTGAATTAGAGTCTTTGTATATGAAATGATATCTATGATTGGTGGTTTGTAGCCATATATCAATAATTGTTGATTAATTCTCATAAGAGATGACAGAGACATCAGTTAAATGTCTGAAAGCAAAAGGTATTCAAACATATGATTAAGTCCTCTATATTTCTTAATTCCTAGTTAATACTTATATAACTCAAACTAATTGAAAACCCGGCCTTCACTTGACCCTTGTATTTTAAAAAGTAGTGAAGAAGTGAAAGGAGCACGAATAAGAAAAGCTGTAATGCTTCTGAAAATTAATAAATCATGGAGTTTATTCTTTAAAAAAAAATAATCTACTGTTTTGCACAGAGAGATGTGTGTAATTTCAGTGATTAAACAAACCATTTTCTACTTTTGGTAGTCAGAGGAGAGACTAATGATGGTCTCCCCAGAGTCTTCTCTTCTCCAGGCTGAACAGCCCCAACTCTCTCAGCCGGTCCTTACAGCAGAGGTGCTCCAGCCCTCAGATCATCTTCATGGCCTCCTCTGGACTCGCTCCAACATGTCTGTGTTCTTGTGTTGAGGACTCCAGAGTTTCCCAGAACTTTTTTCTACTGAATCTGCAAAAGAGCCACTGATTATCTCAGCTACTTTTTGGGGTTTTATGCATTTACTTTAAGTAGTATTATAGAATTTATCCAGTAAAAAGGAATTTATGTTATTTGGGGTGCAGGGAAGAGAGTATATGTTTTAATTGCAAACACCAGCAACCTTAGAACAAAAGAAAGGTTGTGAGATATTTCTTTTCTAGGTGTCGGGAAGAAAACAATTGTTAAGATAGAATACATTTTTAACAGCTTCTTACATTTCTAAAGTCTATTAAACTTTTCAAAAGCCAGCAGTCCATCTAAAGAAGGCATCTTTGTAGCTATTCAGACTCAAATTCCAAAGCCTCCATTTCAATATGTAGCAAATCTCATGGTTTGGGACCTTTTACTTAATGCTGTATGAGCAAAAAAGTACAAGTATGGCTGTGCTGGACTCTTGCTGAGATGGAGTTTTACAGCAAATGTGAGATGGGTAAGATTAAGAGATACAAAGCGTCGAGTGGCAAAGGGGCTTCTAGGCTAAAATGACTCTGGATGAAGTTGCATTAACTGAGAGGTCTCAGAGGCTGTACCAGCCAGAAACACCTAACCCCCCATCTTGGTAACCAATATCCTCAGTCTTTGCATGCTTTACACAGTCATGATCAAGGTAATTCTGCAACGCGGCCAGCAGTAAACAATTTTTTATTCTCTTATCTTATGCTGCTCTCTCTTTCTGGTCCTCACCCTATCATCCTTTCTGTGCTGATATTATTCAGCTTTAATCCGTCCTTCATGATTTCACATGCCTCAGCATCCCAGTTCCTTAAAAGATATTTTTCAAAGAGAGGCAATTTTCACATCTCAAAGCTTGCCAAAACTTGAAGCTGGACCTCTGTGTACAATGCCAGCTTCACTCCAGGATGAATTAATGTTATTTATATACATGGAAAACCATGGGAAACATGCATAAACATATGCCTAGAGCAGTGGAGTTGTTGAAGACTGTTTTCTACTTGATTTGGGCCCTAGATTCTTGATTACCTAATACGGCATAAAGGGTAAAAGTCTTTTTTCAATGTTTGAGATATTTATAAAGCCCCTTCCCTGTATGGATTCTCTAATTAAGGATGATCAGATATTGCATCTTTTGCTGAATAGGAGCATTGATGGGATCTCTGTTTTCTCTTGTCACCTTTTCCCATGATTTTTGAAGGACCTATCTTCGTGATTCTGGTCCTTCTGTCAAATACGTCTGGCCACAGTTGATGATTGTGGAAGAAAAGCAGTCAGGAAGACTGAAACAGAAAAATTAAGAGTGATTTTCTAGCCTTATTGTTGGAATTTCCTGACTTGTGGAGATCCAGCTTTGAAAAATTGTTTCTTCATGGAGTAGACACGGGAGGTGGTGCATAAGATCCAGCAAGGAGAAGACATGGAAGAAGGCAGATAATAGAGTCGGATTCCTTAGGTGATAAATTCATATGGTTCCATTAAAATCAGTGTTCCGGGAGCAGCTAGCTGTGAAACCTTAATATAACCACTAACTCCCACATGCCTAAGCATCTGACAAAGCTAGGGAACAATCTTTCTTTAAGATTTGGATGCATTCCCACCACACTTTAGGAAATAAAGTAACATGTCTAAGTTGGTTGTGATCTCTGTCTACTGTCAAGGAAGGCGTCTCCAGAGGATAACTCAGATGAGCTGGGCTAAAACACCTGCTGGAAGTGCTTGTATTTCTTCGCTGAGTATTTGGGAAATCTAGCTAACTAATTTAGGCTAAGCATACCAAAATTAGTTGTCCAGAGTTAGGTGAGATAACTGCCTTTTAAAGTAGTCTATGTTTTATAACGAACCACCTTATATTGTGCACAGAAATGCATATCCTTCAGGGCAAGAAATTCAAACCAGGTGCTAAGAACAACAATTTATCAGCCTGTTATCTGTGACTTAGAAAGAGTGCACATTACTATTTGTGTCTGAGTTCCCCTGAAGAAAAATTTTATAAGCAATTTATTTTGTGCAGGGAGAAGTAGTGTCCTGACATAGCTTGAGGGGTTGACAAGGACTGTAATATATAAATAATACAATCTATAAAGATGAAATATTTAAAGGGATTAAAAATGCAGTAAAGGTCCAGAAATAGCCATTTTTTTGGAATGAGAAGGGATTTTTATATTCACTTTTTTATATATACAGATCAAATGTGAAGCCTGATTCACCACTCAATTACTGCGGTTTTAGTCTCCTATTGAGCGAACTCCTTAAGCATGTGGCAAACTTCAAAAACCTGCCATTGATTGAAATAAATTCTTGTGCTTCTTCACTGAACATGACCTTGCAATAAGGTAGGTCTAAAAGGCACTTCAAGAGGTCTTGTAGTTCAGCATTGTGCAGCCTGTGAACTGTAGCTTCTGAATTTTCTTAATTGGAAGGTGATGTGAAAAACAAATAGATGCCATTTAAACATTAGTGCACACAATCCTGTATGCAAGGAAAGAAGCAAGCAGAATGAAGGCAAGGGGTTTAAAAGTAATGAATGAACTTTTTGTTATAAACGCATCTTTATTTAATTGGATTAATAGACCACTTTGGCAACAGAGCATAAACAAAACTCTTTTTCACTCCCCCCAAAAGATAATTCTTCAATAGCATTGCTGAACTGGTCCATCTCTTGAAATGGTATCATCCACAGATAAACAATACGTAGATGCCCAACTTGTCAAAATCTTATAGGCAATCTTCCCCGGTACTTAACTGTCCTCACCAACTGAATAATTATATTTAGGTCTAAATAAATTTTTGACATCATGTCTTTTCTCTTGATGCTCCCCATTTTTAGCAAAACCAGTTCCAGCTCTTTCAATGTTTCCTTAAAGGCCATGTTGTAGACCTCTGATGACTGCTAGTGCTGTCTTCTGGACCCTCTCCAGTTGATTTACATTTTTATTGCAATTCAGTGCCCAGAAATGAATGCAGATGTTCAACTGACAGCGGAATGGAAGGACTAGCTCTGATGTCCTCCCTTCCTTGTGACAGCATGACACTCTGATTTTCATTAAGCTCTTGATCCACTCTAATCCCCAATTCCTTCACTGACAAACTGCTGCCCAGAGTGTCACTTGTTTACTTATATCCCTTAAGTTACAAAACAATGGAAAAGATTCGCTCTGTCTGTCAACATCATCTCTAGAGTAGCTAGAATCCAGTAGCTAGTCCAGTTTAACATGCTTGTTGGTCTCAGTGGTCATACTGGAAAGACTTAATGATCTCAAAGGGTAATACTATTCCTTCCTAAGACAGGTATCTTAAATGGGATGGTTGATTCACTTTCTTGAGGAGTCAATATTTATTAATTGTAAGGGATCCAGGTGACCCTTGGATTGGATTTTGGGCCCCTTACCACAAAAAAGACATTGAGGTGCTGGAGTGGGTCCAGACAAGGGGAACGAAGCTGGTGAGGGGTCTGGAGAACAAGTCTGATGAGGAGAGGCTGAGGGAGCTGGGATTGTTTAGCCTGGAGAAAAGAAGGCTGAGGGGAGACCTTATCGCTCTTTACAACGACTTGAAAGGAGGGTGTAGAGAGGTGGAGATTGGTCTCTTCTCCCAAGTCACAGGTGATAGGACAAGAGGAAATGGCCTCAAGTTGCGCCAGGGGAGGTTCAGGTTGGATATTAGGAAAATTTTTTACACTGAAAGGGTTATTAAGCATTGGAATGGGCTGCCCAGGGAGGTGGTTGAGGCACCATCCCTGGAGGTATTTAAAAGACAGGTTGATATAGTGCTTAGAGATATGGTTTAGTGATGTGGGTGCGTTTTTTTTGTTGTGGTGTTTTTTTTTGTTTGTTTTTGTTTTTGGTTTTTTTTTGTTTGTTTGTTTTGTTTTGTTTTTCCCAAAGTTAGGTTGATGGTTGGACTAGATGATCTTAAAGGTCCCTTCCAACCTAGACAATTCTATGATTCTATGATTCTATCACCAAATTGGACTAGAGACTTGATGCTTTGGTGGTTCAGATAAGGTCAGATTAAGCCCATGCTCAGCTGTACTGTTTTGTTCTTGTCCTTACTGAATCACTGTCTTTCTCACACCAGTTCACTAAAGTGATTTTGAATGTTGGTCCCCAAAGTATTTCTAATCTGACATTGTCCGTGATCTTAGTAAGTATGCTCTGTTTTTAACTCACCAACAGAAAAAATACACAATGTAAACTGACAGACCCAGCAGAGGACTACAGCACACACCTTTTCATTTTGACAAGGGACCACTGGTAGCTCTTTCCACTCAGCAGCAGCTTCATAAGGGGTTCTGAAGGGAAGCAGACATTTCTTTGAGCTGATGACACAAGAGACAAAGGTTCACTGCCTAGGATCTATCCTAGGATGGCCTTTGCTCTCCTCTCTGTCTCATTGCAGCTGACTGTTGTTGCAGAGGGGAGGGTGGGTATCATAAACATAATGCCCTGGATTTGAGCACTCCGTAAACAATGATATTCCTTTAATGGGGAACATAATAGCCTCGGCACTGTCAAACATATGTATTTTAAACCAGCCATTTAAAATAAATCTCATTTTAGTAGTACTGGGGTCTTCCATAATACTTAATCACGGGCTTCCATGGCAGCTCCAACATCAGAAGGGCTGCAGAACTGGGCCCATAGACAGCAGTCAGAGGTTGCTGTTGTTCTATTATTCATTTTTACATCGTCAGTAAATTATACCAAAGAGATGAATGCTCCATTTTATGAGGCAATAGCAGCCTGGACTTCAGCAGAGAACAAGTCACTTTGTCTGGATTTCAAGCAATATATCAATGCCCAGTTGTTTGGCTATTATTTATAATATTTTATGGATATTGCCAGATAATTCAAAACTGTGATTAATGCAGCCCACTTCAGAACCTCTCCATTGTGTCAAAGCAAATTAACAAGAATCTGTTTGAGTAGGGAAAGTTTTCGTATGAGTTGCCCATTCCTCATTTCTTCTTCCTAAGGTAGTAGAATGATACTAAATTTCCAAGTTTCCTTGCACGTTTCTTCTTCTAAGAGTGCATGGTCCAACAGCCCTGAAAAAGATGGGAATTCTGATGAAGGGACTGGTCAGGCATTTACTGGGACATGTGGCTTAAGGACCTAATTTTATTTGACTTTGCTGTAAGCTGTTTTTGCTCTAAAGGTGCAAGTCTTTGAGTCTGCACCTTTTCTTCAGATTTCCTCAAATCTCTTGCAAGTGGCATAATTCCAGTTACTCTCTTCTAGTTGAACTTTCTGTTATGGAGAGAAATGCAAAATTTGCCCCAAAGTCCAAACACACACACGCACAGGGTGATAATAAGCTTGCAGAAAACATGGTCAATCAGTTTTTCTCCAAATGGCAGCAATACCTGGGAGAGAAAGACCACGGGCAGTGGAAGAACACCACCAAATTTACTACTTGAAGCTTCTGGCAGATCTAGGATAAATTTTAGCAAGTTGGTACCTGATACTTCTTCTGTCAAAATGTTCAGAGATTTCTTCTTGGATATATTTTATATTAAGATACCCCTTTGATCACTGAATTAAACATCCATTTCAGTTCCCAGTTCACCTCGGAATGTCTTAGATGCTCATATATCCACAGATTTTTTTATCTGCAGTATATATTGTTTTAGACACACTTTTCAAAGCCAGCATTTTTAGTGAGTAGTTCTGGAGGAGAACACATCAGGATTAAGACTTTTGCATTGACTGACAATGCAATAATTATAATCAATCAGTAATTCCCTTCCCTCTGTTCTTCCATTCATTCTGATTCATAAATCAAATTAGGGAACTGTTTGAATTAGAAATGAATTTTTTTCATGTAAACACAATATTCCCTTAATTTACTGTTTCTATGTTCCCTTCATGATACTGGAAAAGTGGAAAGGAACTCAAATGGGGAAATGAGGATGGATTTGAGTGCATCTTACTGCACAGGTCTTCCTCATTATGTTCAATGCAAGTGTCAGTTCAAATGTACAACTTGAACAACTTGAAAAGTTTCCTATTATTTTTGTTCCTGTTTTGGTCGAGAACTAAACAACGCAATCTCGATGCACTATTCTGCAGTAGGTAGTATGATTCCTCCTTGGCCACTGCAGCAGAGTCTTTGACAGCTGGATAACAAGCAATCATTCTCCTCTTGTGGTTTGGAACACCCTGGAGAATAAACTGTTAGGATACAGGATGCCCAGACAAGTCTGGTTTCTGAAGCATTGCAGTCACTTCATCGCTTAAGGTGGACAAACAAACAAGACCATCCTGCTTCAAGTCCATGAAGCAGTTTATCCAGAACCTTTGCCACAATTAATTGGAACTAGATCAGGCATCTGTCTCGCATGATACATCCTCAATGCAGTGTCTGAAATATTATAGCAGGCGGTTAAAAAAGCGTAGAGGTTTTTTTTTGAGTTATATATATGTGTACATATTTTATATACTATATAATATTATATATATGTTTCTATTATATTAAAGTATATGTGCACATTTTATATAATTTTAATAGTATGAATCTATGTTATATAATTATATCTCATGTATTGTATTATAGCTACACATTTTTTTACATGTTTGCAAATATATTTTATATATATATTCTTCTAAAGAATCAGAATCACAGAATCATGGAATCATCTAGGTTGGAAGGGACCTTCAAGATCATTGAGTCCAATCATCACAGTATACGTTTATTAGTTTCTTGCTTATTAGATTCTGAACAATTTTCCTTGGAGCAGTCTATGATTTTGTTTATTTAGGCATATACAAAAATAAATAATATTAATACTGATCTTAAATTCCACCATGCATTTTTCCTCTAAATAGGCTAAATACAGTCATCAGTGCAGTGAAGCCGATGGCACTGAATTCTGCAAACACATTCTAAGCCTTTAGCAAGGGTAATTACAGTTAGTTGTTCCACATTTGCTGGCTAATAGCTTAATTGAGTGCTTGGAATGTGTGATACTTACAGAAAGAATTCATCATTCTTGTCATTGACTTTTCCGGCTGACTCCTTCTGTCATTTTGTGTGTTCTCTTGGGCATAGAAGTGAAAGTTACTTTTTTTTTTTTGCTTACAGAAATCTATGCCACATTTAGGCAACAATTACAAATTCTGTTTCTCCTGCTACTGTGTACGTGTCAGTAGCATTGCATCGTTCAGAGAATTACAGATATGAAATAAGATCACTAAAAGCCTAGAAGAATACTGCTGTGAGAAGGGCTGATAATCTGACATTTGCTCTTTCTAATTTCATATTCAACAGGATTTCTTTTGAGTAAGTTTGAGCTGTAGTAGCAAGAGTTTGCCTTCCTCTGAACAATTAAGCTAGATGCATATAACCAGATAACTGCCCTGAAAGAGACAAATTCTCTGCACAGATACTTCCATTGACTGGCAAGAAAATTTAGACATTCAAATGATTACTTTTCTCAAAGTTACATCTTTGTTTTGTTTTGTTTTGTTTTCCTTTTTTTCATTTTCATTTTTGGATGCATCAAAAGAAGTATGGCCAGCGGGGAGGGGTGGGGATTCTGCCCCTCTACTATGCTCTCGTGAGACCCCACCTGGAGCACTGCATCCAGCTCTGGGGCCTCCAACATAAAAAGGACAAAAGATCTTGGACTTGTTGGAGCAAGTCCAGAGGAGGGCATGAAGATGCTCAGAGGGCTGGAGCCCCTCTGCTGTGAGGACAGGCTGAGAAAGTTGGGGTTGTTCAGCCTGGAGAAAAGAAGGCTCTGGGGAGAACTTATAGCAGCCTTCCAGTACCTAAAGAAGCTACAGGAAAGATGGGGAAGACCTCCTTATCAGGCAGTGTAGTGATAGGACAAGGGGTAATGGTTTTTAACTGAAAAAGGGAAGATTTAGATTAGATATTAGGAAGAAATTATTTAGTGTGATGGTGGTGAGACACTGGCCTAGGTTGCCCAGAGATGCTCTGGATACCCCATCCCTGGAGGTGTTCAAGGCCAGGTTGGATAGGGCTTTGAGCAACCTGGTCTAGTGGGAGGTGTCCCTGCCCATGGCAAGGGGCTTGGAACTCGATGATCTCTAAGGTCCCTCCCGTCTCTAACCATTCTATAATTCTATAATACAAGTCTCAAGTATCCTGACCTAATATTAGCCAACCATTCTTTGCTTTTTTTGTGGGAAGAGATGACCTCGTGAGGTCTTCTCTAATCTGAGTTAATACATATGTCTAAGACTTTTGCTACTACAGGAATAAAGCAGATAAGATATTGTTGGAATAGTTTACTTTGGAGTCATAGGATTTTGATTTTTCAACAGGTTACTTCCATGAAACTAAATTTGTAAATGTCCATAATCCTTGTGGTACACGAAATCCACATTGAATAGGTTTAATAAACAAAGCCGGTACTCTTTTATTCTTTCTGAGTATTATTCCTGGAATAAATAAACAGATGTCATTTAGCTTTAAAGGATTTAGGATATGGTTTAATCATGGCCTTTGAGTATACCTGTCTTTGTGAGAGAAAATACTTAATGTTAGAGCACACTTTAATCTAATAAAATGCAGCAAAAGCCAGGGCACTGAATGGACACCAACAAAAAGAAAATTGAAGCAATACAAGGTAAATGGAAGTAAATGCATGCTGCTAGTTTTCAATAGTATTGGTAAATATAATTTCTGAAGACTGTGGATTTTAGTATCATTCTGTGTCCTTAAATACAGATTATATGTCTGTTTAAAAATATACCTTCCACTTTAAACTCATATTGGTAGCTTGTAATCAGCAGCCATAGGATAAGGCTCTATGTTGTATGATATACCCAAGTGTGACTATTTATGATAATGGTCTCTGTTAGCCTCAACAAAGTGCTCTCTCTTTGAGACTTGTTCAAATGCATGGCATCCATTTATCTACCTGAAAAAAGTTTATGCAAAAAGAAGAAAACTTAGTTTTTTAAGCTATTTCTCCCACAACTTCCCTCTTTTTATAGCTTTTCTTCTGCTCCAAGTTTTTATTATTCGCATGCCATACCGTATTTCACACCATAACATGTTTATTAGCAGCAACGTGTGATGTCCTAGGCTGCACAAGAATCCATAATTTACTGACTCCCTTTTCCTCCAGTGAGCATTAAAATGTTGTTCCAATTGATCTCACAATGCTCCTTGGTGGCCTTCGGGCTACCCTGATGAGCTGGTCGTCCTGTTGGTGCCTGAGGTTTGGGCTAAGGCACTGAACTGGTCTAAAACTCATAACTCTGTGTGCTCATCTGATACTTCTAATTTATGTATGCTCTGCACAGATTGTGTCTACGCTTCAGAAGACCTACAACTTTCATCCTGAGTGCTGTCCTTGAACTAACAGTCCGGCTGCCTATTTATATAAATTCTTGCGCAGCCCCTGCATTCAAAATTACCTATGGACTCTGAGGATGCTTTCAACCTTCTCGTTTTGCAAATTATTTTCCCTAGGGCTGCTTGATAGAAACAGATTGTAGTAACTTCAGAAAGGCTGGCATGTCTTGGATAATTTAGGGAGTGCTTCTCAACTGGTGAGGCTTGCCTTAGTGGTGAGTAAGAGGGAAATGCTGATACATCTTAGAGCATCATTCCACCCCCTTGGAAGGTGTGTCAGTGCATCAAGCAAGCCCAGAAAACAGTCCAGGTGACCGGGCAGTGATTGTCTACTTTGAGCAGAGCTGAACTTCCCCCTGGACTCTATTTCCTATAACATCATTTATTACAACGGGACCTTAAACTCACAGTACACAAGTATACTCTTAAATTTAGGTGCCTTAATCTCCACCTGAATCCTAAGAAGAGACCAGCTTCATTGAACACATGGATATCTAGTGCAACTAGAAATGCCATACTGTATCCAAGGCATCTGCACAGAGCAAGCAGATATGACCAGGATCTTTGGTCATTCACACTCATGTGGACAACAAGATGGGAAGCTAGGCAGGGCAGCACAGGACATCATTGTAGTCTACAGGGTGAGACTGTGATTCTTCTGACCAAATCGTAGAACCATAGAATCATAGAATGGTTAGAGTGGGAAGGGACCTTAAAGATCATCCAATTCCACCCCCCCTTCCATGGGCAGGGACACCTCCCACTAGACCAGGTTGCTCAAAGCCCCATCCAGCCTGGGCTTGAACACTTCCAGGGATGGGGCAACCACAACTTCTCTGGGCAACCCATTCCAGTGTCTCACCACTAGATGCCAAATGTAGGCATCTCCTGTGAGATACGATACATTGCTTCTACACTTCAATGACTTTATGACTATCTCTCCTCAACTATAAAAAGGAACAGAGAGTAACTTGTTTAAAAGGTGATGCCCACACAGAAAACACCCACATTAAACCCTACCTTCAAGTTCTTTTTACAGTTGGTGAGGAGAACCAGACACCTTGCCTGAGACTGGAATGAGCTGCCATCTGGGAATGTTCATCTCTGTCTGCATTGACTGAAGATAGACCCTAGAAACTTTCATAGACTGCACATATAACTCTAAATGGACAGAACTTAAGACTTCAGCAGCAAAAAATATATTTTTAGCATCAGCTCTTCCTTTTCTAGTCTGTTAGAAGGGTCCATGTCTTTAAGCTAGATCAAATCATAGTAGAAACTGTAACACGATTCATCAGACAAGTGACTTTTAACATCCTAGACATAAAGGTAGTTTAAGAAGACATTTAGTCTTTTTCTTTCCTAAATAAATGTTCTTAAAACTTAGTTGTGTTTCCTTGCATCGCTTAAATTGAGAACATTATTAAGCATCCAGAGATGTTAGATCATAAAATCGTTAAACACGGTTTTGATTAAAGGGATATCACTTGAGACAGTTTGGTTTTTTTTTCCCTAACAACTCAAAAAACACTCCAAAATTTTGGCAAATTACGAATGTTGTTATTACATATTTTTAAGTCTTGGGTTATTTTAGAGGTCTTTGTATACACCTGAACTATTTTGTCCAAAGAGATAGAAAATCTGTAGAAAAGTGGCAATAATAATTTAGGAATATGTTGAATGGTTTAAACGGGGCACATCTGATATGTTACACTAACAAGTATTTATCCTTAAGAACAGGGTTGTGAAGCAGTAATCAAAACCAAAATAAAACAAAACAAAATGACAACATCTGTCTTGAAGGAAATTCCTACCTCTCCTTTCTTCTTGTGTTTTATGCTGCCTTTATCACTAAACTGAATGCCTTCCCTGGTAAAGGAATAGTAATATTATTCTTGTTAGGTTCATGGTAATATTTAGTCTAAATTTGATTTTGTTTCGTATTCCCCAAAGCTGAAAAACACGTTAGAATATAGATTTGTCAAAGCTGACAAAGAGTCTCTGGAAGTTTCAGAATCACTATCACATTATGCAAAGCGGGAGAACCATACCTTGCTAAATTTACTGCACTCAGACCTATGTGAAACTTAGGAATCGTTGTCCAGGATTAGATTAATCTGGCTGTTCAAATATCTTGCCTCAAATTTTGGTGCAAACCAAGTGAATGATAGAAGATTTTCCTGCACATCTGTGTGTGTTCAATACACTAGCTACAATTCAACTTCACCCTCTCTATCTCTGACCAAAAAAAAAGTGTTTGCATTCCTTTAGCATGTAATGCTATAAAATAAAATAAGGGTACCAAGGGTATCCCAGATACTTCTTGAGTTTTGATAAATAGATTATATTGACAGAATCTCATAAAATGAAATTCACAATTCGGTTGTGCATTGGATAAAAAATGTACTTGATCAGTTCAAAATTTTCCAGCTTTCAGTTTCCTGGAATTTTTTCAGTTAACATGTGCTAAAGTAAGAAAAATGAACTACCATTGTCTGCCTTCTGTATAACATTCACAAGCATATTCTGTCACTCTGTCCTCTCTTATTTGTCATCTTTCTGAGTAAAATCAGGTATAGAACATGCTTTTCAGTCTTCTCCCACCTGAATTCAGATCTGTCCTTGCATTTCTCTGACCATTGACTTCTGTATTGTAATAAGTGTCTCTGATGTGGAGATACTGACTGTTCTGCTCTCTTTTACTTCAACGGCTGGGAATTATGTCTATTCCCCTCACTTGAATGGAAAGGAGAGAAATATCCAGAGAAGTCCTACCTCCTCCTTGATGGTCTCTGTATCAAGATCTCTTTGTATCTCTTTATTATCCAAACACCCTCCTCGTTTTGACAAGTACTTTTATTTATTTTATTAACATCGGCGCTGGTGCCAGGGGCTAACACCAGGGACGCTGGTGCCATCAGTGCTGTGTATTATCAGTTAAACAGTTATTTTTTGGGTTGTAGTCATCTGCATTCATCCAGTTAAAGAACACCAATGACAAAACAAAGGGCAAAAAGACGGCATAATCACAACCCATCTTAGCCAACCCAATTCAGAGAAACTAAACTTGTCATCTAGAAGCTGGAGATGTAAAGTTGTACCATAAGATTCTTGTAGAGTATTGACATTTACTGTGCATTGACAGGAGGGAAAAGTTGAATTATTTGTCAAATCTAAATTTGAGGAACATTTTTCTGTGGAGAACATGATAGAGATCACAGATTAGTTTCCTTGCAATTTCACAGAGATCTGAGCACACGTCCTTTCGGTAACAGGTAGATTTAATCCATATATTCTATTTTCTGCAACCTCCTTTGCAGGCACCGGATGACTCCTGTTACACAGCAACTTCTACTCCTTTCTGGTTTTGGTTTGGTAGGAGAAAAAAAGAAAACTCGCCCAGCTCAACTTTCTCAAGATGAAGGGCACTGAATTATCCCCAATCTAAATGAGCAGAGGGGGATAAATTACCTTATTTCTTGCAATCTTTACATTTTATAGCCTCTAAAATCTAAAGAGAGGAGCTGCTGTTGATGTTGTGAGCTACTGCTTGATTTGTGGTCACAGATGTCCAAACCTTGTGTTTATGAAATAAGAGAGTGTAAAAAACTGTGAAGTTTCTGTTTTTTCTCTAGCTAGCGGAGCTCCTCCATTGGTTAAGAAACAATATTCTCAGCTCATCAGGCACAGAGACCAAACATTAGCTTATAGCTTCTTAATTCCCTCATTGCTAAATAGAAGATTTATAAGTATTAATTTATTCCTTTTATATCTGTGCTGTTCCCATTATACAGGGAGAAAAGGGAACAATGTGTCTGATCCGAAGCAAATCTGTAAGAGGTATGGAACCCATTTGCATCTTGTCACATAATATATTCTCAGAAAGAGGAAGAGTCATACGTCCGCACATATTGCACTAGCTCTTTTCTGCAACTTCACTATTTTACTCTCCTCTTAAGCAAATTATTTGAGGTACAGCCAAGGCACACACAAGACATAGCTACATTTTAAGGAGGTGTGAAATAATTCACATTTGGGTAACTTTCACAACTGAATAGCAAAAAAAATCTGCATTGCTTTTGAAGTGACTATGATTGATATTCTGCATTGTAGTACCGTGCCAGCCAATATCTACAACAAAAAATCCCCAGAGGGAAAAAGACAGTGTGAGTAGAGTGGAGCATTAAGTTCTTCTAAGACTGTCATAGAATCATAGAATTGTCTAGGTTGGAAGGGACCTTTAAGATCATCTTTCAACATGCACGTCTACTTTGACTGTGTAGCACAGATTCACCTTTCCAAATCATTGTCCTTCTAAACTTACATTTCAGACTACATTTTTCAGCAGTAGCCACTTGATATCCTTCATTTAACATGCTTTTCCATTCTTGATTCAAATTTATCAGAGGCAGAGGTTTCTTCTGTGTGACAGGATACTGAGTCCATGCATCAACATATTTCAGGGATACTGAGTTTAAGATCAGTAATTGCCCCACTGTAAGCCTCTTAGTTTTTTACCTCATCAACTGATATAAATCACTGGGCCTTTTGTAGATTTTCCTAAATGTCTGCATAGTCAAATGTCCTCCTTTATTTCCTCCAAGAAAATCATTATTTCCTCTCTTCAGTGTGATTTGCTTTAGTACTTCATAAAAAAATTAAATCTAGGTTTTAACAAGATCGTTATTAAAACAATGCAATAATGCTAATGCACTAAGTTTGTGTAATGTTGATCCTGAGTGAGCTGTACCTTTTTGGGTTTTTTTCTCAGTTCAGATTAAAGTGTTTTTATGCACTTTAGAAATTCAAAATGTTAACCAGCTATGTATATTCAAAATATAGCAACATCTGTATATCTGTACACCTCATTGATTTCCAGCAGTTGTCCCAGAATAACTTCTTAATTATTTTTCTAGTAATTAACTTGAAATCTAATTATAAGATCTAATCTGTAAAAGTTCCGGAGCTGGTATGCTATTATTTGCCAAAAAAAAAAAAAAAAAAAGAAAGAAATCAGGCTAGCTGGCTAACTTCTAATAACCGATGAACTTGTTAGTGATTTCTCACTTGTAAAAAACCAAAAAATACCACCACCAACAACAAAAAAGCCCTGATATTTTTTGTAACGTTCTCTAAACATTTATTGGAGAGTATAGTTCTTACTCCACATTGAAAGAAAGACACCTGAAAACAAATTGCTGAGGGCTGAATAGGAGGACAGTTCTCAGAAGGGAAAAGTGTTAGACTATTATACTTTTATATCCAAGGAATTTCCATCGCTTAGAGTGTTTCAGACTATGTGGGAAGTCCTTTGGGAATACACTTCTCATCTCTGCTCCAGTAATGGAGCATATCATCTCTGTGTCTACTCACCACTGTGAGAGCTGAGTAGTTGACAAAACTAGGGAGAGCTGCTCTTCAGAAGAAGTGGAGATGTACACTTTGCTGTGCAGTTGCTGAGATTTGTGGCAGTTTTCTGAGAGGCTGCTGTAGACTCACGGACCAGCTTGCCAAGGAAGTTGCTATTCAAGCGATAAAATCTTGCTGCCCACCACATGAGGACAGACACACACCTGGGCACATCATTATCAAATTTAAACTTCATCTTCAACCAAACACCAAACCATCCTTGGGGCCTCTAAGGACAGGTCCACATGGTGAGGTGCAGAGCTTTGAGGATGGGTTTGACAGTCTTGTGCTGTGCGTCCCCACGCTTACTGCCTTGCTGTCCTTATGGCTGTTTTTCAGACTCCCTGTACTGCAGGATAAAAGCATCTGCACTGTGGGTGCATCAAAAAGCATCAACCCTCAGAATGTTTTTCTTAACCGCATGCAAGAAAGTTGGACCTGAGTTAAAAGATCAAGTTCACCTTCTACAGCCAGTTCTGGAAGCTGGGCTGAAGTAGTTGCTGGATGCAGACTTACAATGTGGGAGAGGCAGAAAAAATTAGGCTTAAAAGAGCTCTTAGATTTGCCTTCCCTTGATACTGTAAGAATCCTGCAATGCTGAAACAAAATAGTGACATACATGTCTGAATTCCCACATCTATGAAACTAGGCGTTTCACTGAAAAGTGAATACATATTTGCTATCTCTGCAGTTTGGGGTTGTTTTTTGTGGATTTTTGTGGTTTATTTTTATTTTTTATTCTTTTTCCTGATGCTATGCAACCAGGAACTGCTTTGACAAAGATGAGGGTTTGAAGTCTATTAGCAGAAGCTTCTGTCTTAACATTTAAACTAGCCCACTCATTGGGACTAGAATATTACTGTGTAGTCTCCAAGTTCTGGCAGAAGACAAAACCAGCACATTGAGTGTATAGTTAAATGGCAAAACATGTTCTATAATACTTTTCATAGGAAAGTTTTGTGGTAGTGGTTTTTTTTTTTAAAAAAAAAAGGCAGCTGCTGATGCTGTCTCCTTTGAACAAAAAATATAAAAAGAAGGGGAAAGAACGCTGTCAAATGACTTTTTGAACCCAAACTGAATATGGCTATTTTAGAGAACTACAAAAGTATTTCTTTTTCTAGTGCCCTCTCGTGACAACCTTTAGTGGGTAAGTAATACATCATCAGAGGTCTGTGCTTTCAGCGGCACATCTATTACAGCAGATTGCTTTGAAGGAGCAGTGTAGAAGAGGGAGTTACAGTCATCAATTACAACTGCTAGAAATATGTCAACAGGTTCACGTCTGAGATTCCTCTCTAGCCTTGGAAAGCAGGAGTTGAAGAGCTCTACCAGCTGCAAGTTGCAGTGCCTTTTATATAGCAGGAAAACTTAGAATTTGCCCAAACTTTCTTGCTTAAGGCCAGCATTAATTATGCAATGAAATGCATTTATTACTTTTCATATACCTAAACATAAATTTAATGTTGTTTTTTAATGATATCATGAAAATTGAGAGTCTTGCTTTCCCTACAAACCTGGATGCATAATTCTTCACTTCCCTAAGGCTCCATGAAATTAGTATTGTTATTTATGCTGTGGAGCCTCAAGCAAGACAACATTTTACAAGATATGCCACATAACCCGGGAAGACATGGACGTCTCTGGGGAGATGTGAGTATGGGAAGGGGAGTTTGATCCAAAGCCAATTGAAGGCAGTGGAATGACAACCTTCCGCTCTCATTTCAGACCCTTTTGTGCCTTCCAGGCCAAGGACTGAATGTCTGTGACAGTGGCAACAAGACGACATTCAAGTCCTTGATGAGACAAAAATATTTTCATAGAATCATAGAATCATAGAATGGCTAGAGTTGGAAAGGACCTTAAAGATCATCTAGTTCCAACCCCCCTGCCATGGGCAGGGACACCTCTCACTAGAGCAGGTTGCTTAAAGCCCCATCCAGCCTGGCCTTGAACACTTCCAGGGATGGGGCATCCACAACTTCCCTGGGCAACCTGTTCCAGTGCCTCACCACCCTCACTGTAAAGAATTTCTTCCTGATATCTAATCTAAATCTCTTCTCTTCCAATTTAAAACCATTGCCCCTTGTCCTGTCACCACTCTTCCTGACAAAGAGTCCCTCTTCAGCTCTTCTGTAGGCTCCCTTCAGGTATTGATAGGCTGTTATAAGGTCTCCCCGGAGCCTTCTCTTCTCCAGGCTGAACAACCCCAGCTCTCTCAGTCTGTCTTCATAGGAGAGGTGCTCCATCCCTCTGATCATCCTCGTGGCCCTTCGCTGGACCCGTTCCAACAGGTCCATGTCCTTTCTGTGTTGAGGACTCCAAAGCTGGACACAGTACTCCAGGAGGGGTCTCACGAGCGCAGAGTAGAGGGGCAGAATCACCTCGCGAGACCTGCTGGCCACACTTCTCCTGATGCAGCCCAGGACACGGTTGGCTCTCTGGGCTGCCAGTGCACACTGCCTGCTCATGTTGAGCTTCTCATCCATAAGCACTCCCAAGTCCTTCTCCTCGGGGCTGCTCTCCAGCCATTCTCCACCCAACTTGTATTTGTGCCTGGGGTTGCCACGTCCCAGGTGCAGGACCCTGCACTTGGCTTGGTTGAACTTCATGCAATTTGCACGAGCCCACCTCTCCAGCCTGTCTAGGTCCCTCTGGATGGCATCCCTTCCCTCCAGCGTGTCAACTGCACCACCGAGCTTGGTGTCATCAGCAAACTTGCTGAGGGTGCACTCTATCCCACTGTCCATGTCACCGACAAAGATGTTAAACAGTACTGGTCCCAGTACCGACCCCTGCGGAACACCACTCGTTACTGGCCGCCACCTGGACATTGAGCCATTGATTGTAACCCTTTGGATGCGGCCATCCAGCCAGTTCCCTATCCACCGAGTGGTCCATCCATCGAATCCATGAGTTTCCAATTTTGAGACCAGGATGTCGTGCGGGACAGTGTCAAATGCTTTGCATAAGTCCAGGTAAATGACGTCAGTCGCTCTGCCCTTGTCTACCAAGTCTGTGGCAGTATTGTAAAAGGCCACCAAATTTGTCAGGCACGATTTGCCCTTGGTGAAGCCATGTTGGCTGTTTCCAATCACTTCTTTATTCTCCATGTGCCTTAGCAAGGATTTCAGGAGGATCTGCTCCATGATCTTGCCAGGCACAGAGGTGAGACTGACCGGCCTGTAGTTTCCCGGGTCTTCTTTGTTTCCTTTTTTGAATATTGGAGTTATGTTCCCTTTTTTCCAGTCAGTGGGAACTTCACCAGACTGCCACGATTTCTCAAATATGATGGAGAGGGGCTTAGCAACTTCGTCCGCCAGTTCTCTCAGGACCCGTGGATGGATTTCATCAGGTCCCATGGACTTATGCACCTTCAGGTTCTTTAAGAGGTCTCGAACCTCGTCTTCTTGTACTGTGGGTGCTTCTTCATTCCCAGAGCCCCTGTTCTTGCCCTCCGTGACTTGGGCAGTGTGGTTAGGGCCCTTGCCAGTGAAGACTGAGGCAAAGAAGTCATTCAGTAGCTCAGCCTTATCCACATCCTGGGTGACCAGGTCTCCCGTTTCCTTCCGGAGGGGACCCACAGCTTCCCTCGTCTTATTTTTATCCCTGATATATCTATAGAAGTTCTTCTTGTTATTTTTCACATCCCTGGCTAGATTTAGTTCTGCCTGGGCTTTCGCTTGCCTGATCAGGTTTCTGGTGACTCGGACAGCTTCTCTGTATTCTTCCCAGTCTACCTTTCCCTGCTTCCACCCTCTATAGGCCTCCTTTTTGGTCCTGAGTTTGTCCAGCAGTTCCTTGTTCATCCACGCCGGCCTACTGGCTATTTTGCCCGATTTCTTCTTTTTTGGGATGCACCTCTCCTGAGCTTGGAGGAGGCAATCCTTAAATACCACCCAGCTTTTTTGGGCCCCTCTCCCTTCCAGTTCTTTTTCCCACGCTACCTTACCAATCAGATCTCTCAGGAGATCAAAGTCTGCTCTTTTGAAGTCCAGGGTAGCCAGCTTGCTGCGCACCCTCCTTGCTGCCTTATGAATCTTGAATTCTATCATCTCATGGTCACTGCAGCCGAGGCTACCCTTGAACTTGACATTCCCGACCAGCCCCTCCTTGTTGGTGAGGACAAGGTCCAGCACTGCTCCTTTCCTCGTTGGTTCCTCTATTATTTGCAGAAGAAAGTTGTCGTCGACACATTCTAAGAACTTCCTGGATTTCCTGTGCTCTGCTGTGTTGTCCTTCCAACAGATGTCGGGGTGGTTGAAGTCCCCCATGAGGACCAGAGCGTGTGAGCGCGATGCTGCCCCTATCTGTTTGTAGAGGGCCACATCCTCGCTGTCACTTTGATCTGGTGGCCTGTAGCAGACTCCTACTGTAACATCACCTGCCCCCGTGCTCCCTTTAATCCTGACCCATAAGCTCTCTGTCTTGTCTTCACCCATCCCCAGGTGAAGCTCCATACATTCCAGCTGGTCCTTGACATAGAGGGCAACACCCCCTCCCCTTCTGCCCAGCCTGTCCTTCCTGAAGAGCTTGTAACCTTCCATTCGAACACTCCAGTCGTAAGAGCCATCCCACCACGTCTCGGTGATGCCAATAATGTCGTAGCCCTGGAGGCGTGCGCACATCTCTAACTCCTCTTGTTTGTTCCCCATGCTGCGTGCATTTGTGTAAAGGCACTTCAGATGGGTGCCTAAAGGGGCCGACTTATTAGCTGAGATGGCAGGTTGAAGGCTCTCTTTGAGTTTTTTTCTGCTCAACCTACGCTTAACCCCCTCCCCCTTCGATCCTAGTTTAAAGCCCTTTCAACAAGCCCCGCCAACTCACTTGCCAGTATCTTTCTCCCCTTCTGAGACAGGTGTACTCCATCTGTTGCTATCCGACTCGGTGCCATATAAAATTCCCTGAGTTCAGAATACCCAAAATTTCGGTGATGGCACCAGTTTCTGAGCCACTTGTTTATCGCAGTTGCCTTTTTATTTCTTTCAGGATTTCCTCCTGCAACTAAGGGAAGTTCAATTTTCTGAACTTGGATTTTCCTCAGGCTCCTCTAATTGCAATGAAGCTCCAGCTCTTTGTCAATAGAATAAAGATGCGGATCTCTTTGTAATGGATGCAATCTCAATGATGCTAGAGTGATTATTTCTCAA
Organism: Numenius arquata; assembly: GCF_964106895.1. NCBI lineage: Eukaryota > Metazoa > Chordata > Aves > Charadriiformes > Scolopacidae > Numenius > Numenius arquata. The sequence continues at coordinate 74,157,064 of NC_133578.1, forward strand.
AACCACTTATGGTGGGTTAACCTTGGTGGGTTGCACGACCCCTACTGAGCCGCTCTATCATTCCTCCTGCTCAACAGTGGAGTTGAACAGTGACAAACAAAGACAACTGCTATAACGCCTTACCCTCACCCCCTTTTCTTCCCATTCCCAGCTTCCCCCCTCAATCCCGACCCCTCTCCCCACCCCGGGGGGCGCAGGGCTGGGGCTGGGGGTTGGGGTCCCTCCATGGCAGCCCCTCTGGGCCACTCCTCCATCCTCACCCCTCTCCCTGCTCCAGCGCGGGCCCTGCCCCGGGCTGCAGTCCTTCAGGGACACCCTGCTCCCGCCTGGGCTCTCCAGGGCCGCAGCTCCTGCAGGAAATATCCCCCCTCCCCGGGCTGCAGGGTGGGTCTCTGCTCCAGCGGGGTCTCTCCAGGGCTGCAGGGGATCCCTGCTCCGGGCCTGCAGCACCTCCTGCCCTCCTCCTCCTGCGCCCTCGGGCTCCCTCTGCTGCTGCTCCCTCCTTGCCTTCCTCCTCCTCTGCCTGGGCCGCCTTCCGCCCTTTCCCAAACCTCTTTCCCCCGTTCCCGGTGCCCCCAGCTTGGCTGAGGGGCTCGGCTGTGTCCTGCGGTGGGGCCCTTGGAGCCGGCTGTGTCCGGCTGTGTCCGGCTGTGTCCGGCACGGGGCAGCCCCGGCCGCTCCACACACAGGCCGCCCGAACACCTGGGCATGGACCCCCAGGACATTATTCTGGATCTTCAGACATGAGTAAAAGCTACTAATTTCCTAGGCCAGGTAAAAGTCAAGGTAGCAGCGCAGCATCCCTGGAGTTTGGCAGTGGCTGTGGGAGGGGATCATACTCTCTTTTCAGGTCCTTCACTGGCTTCTCTTGTGAAGCTGTGAGGCAGGGTATCCAATCACAGAGATGGTGCTGAAAATGATTTAATTTATTTTATTCTAGTCTCAGGTAGGAGGTATTTTCCCAACTAGCCTGTTTGCTGCAGGTAAAAGGCATTTTGGCTGAGCTGAAGCATGGTTAACGAGGAGCCATCAGACTCATTTCCTTGCAAAGTTTAATTTTTTTCTGTTTTCTACTTGAGCTGAGAACTCCACCTTTCATGGGCGCAGCACTGGAATTAGGTACAGGACACGCTGAAATCCCATGGTAAATCACCTAGTTTTTGCACATTCGGCATTCTTGTGCCTCTTAAAGCATTACAGCTCTGCCTTTCAGGTCTGAACCCCTGAGTGACCAAAGACAATGTAAGATGAAAATCCTTAGCATATACAGAATTGGAATCTGCTGATGGATGAAAGAGCCACTCAGAAGATCTTTATAACAAGGCGCATGATGAGTAAGGAGATTTTGCAGCCAGGCAAGGCTCAAAAAGCCTTGCATGTTCTTCCATCATAAATATGAGCCTTTCTCCCAACCTGAGCACCGCTGAGACCAATCACTGTCTGAAATAAAAGCCATGTTCTCCAATTGTTTTAAATGGTACCAACTCAGAGTCAGGAATTTCCTCTTTTGTTTAACCAGCAGGACTTTCTAAAATGAGCTTTTAAGCTTAGCGGGAATGCATTTACAGAAATACTTTCATTTTATTCTGAATAGCCACGGCATCTGTGCATCAAATGCTATTCTCTTCTCGGTGCATGGTAAAGCAGTTTTCAAAGTCCTTGACTTATTGAAAAGATCACTGCTTCCCGTATGCACTGGAATGCTGATTGAGATGACCTTACATATCTGCAGCCCATCAGCCTTTTCTCCTTTCTCCTGGAAGGAGACTTGTTTATGAAATTATGTTTTCAATAGCAGTAGCAGCCAGAATTCTGATTAGGCTAGCGGTTTGCCCCTTGGAAAAGGAACAAGAATGACACAGGAGCCAAAGTTTTAATTGTCTTGGCAGTTTTCCCCATTCATAAAGGTTCAGGAGAAAGAAAGATTCAGGACAGGGTCATATGCAGGTATGCCATGCATATGTAGAGCTGTTGTGTATTCTTGTGTTTACCAGACTCTGTTGCAATATACAATTATTTTTTTTTCACATGCACTTGGAGTATCAAAAGAGAAAGCATCTCTGTGAGTCAATCACAGACTAACACCTCCCTTTCCAATGTGTAGCTCATGAAGGCATCCATTGTCATTCTCCAATGCATTTCAGAAAAGCTGGAATGAAAACCCAACTTGTACATCATACTGTGCAACTATGTCCTATTTCAGGATGCTGTGCCTATCAGGGCACCTATGCCAAAAGAGTTATAAAAAAATGAGGGGGAGACAGAGAAAAAAAAGTGATCATTATCCTCTGCTCTTCTGAAAGAAAATGAGAACACTTATTCCTGCTGAAAGAAGAGAAAATATCAGAGCAGATTTGGGCATCCTGAGCTCATGTGTCTTCTGATCTCATTGCTAACTAGCAGCCTTACTGCATCTCCAGTCCAGTGGATTCACTTTGGGACAAAGAGAAGACAGTTTCTTCTGTGAAAAATGGATGGCAATCCTGCCTGGCGATGACCCATCCACACTACATCAATGAGAAGCTGAAATGGGTTGAGGAGACTTTGAGTCTCTACATTTTTCTGCCCCTCTGCTCCACTCTGGTGAGACCTTACCTGTCGTACTGCATCCAGCTCTGGGGCCCCCAACATAAGAAGAACGTGGACCTGTTGGAGTGAGTCCAGAGGAGGTCACGAAGATGATCAGTGGGCAGAAGCACCTCTCCCGTGAAGAAAGGCTGAGACAGTTGGGGTTGTTCATCCTGGAGAAGAGAAGGCTCCGTGGAGACTTTATAGCCCCTTCCAGTCCCTAAATGGGACACAGGAAAGACTGGGAAAGACTCGTCATCGGGGATTGTAATGATAGGATGAGAGGTAATGGTTTTAAACTGGAAGTGGGTAGATTTAGATCAGATATTAGGAAGAAATTATTTAATCTGAGGGTGGTGAGACACTGGCCCAGGTTGCCCAGAGAAGCTGTGGCTGCCCCATCCCTGGAAGTGTTCAAGACCAGGCTGGATGGGGCTTTGAGCAACCTGGTCTAGTGGGAGGTGTCTCTGGCCATGGCAGGGGGGTTGGAACTGGATGATCTTTAAGGTCGCTTCCATCTAACCATCCTATGATTGTATGTTTCTCCATAGGGCTGTCTTCTGTGCCTGGGCACTGGGAACACAAGAGAAGGTGGATCAAGGTATGGAATGGGCATATGTGAACTGACAATTTTGGCCTCATCCAAGAGATGAAGGCAGAAATCTCACGTTGTATTCATCAGGTATCTCCCTTGAAATCATTATGAATCAGTGAATTACTGCTGCAGCTGCTGTTGTTAATAAAACATCAACAACCCAGTGTCATTAGATAAGGTCTGGAAACAGCAGTGTGTTATACCCTTACATGAAAATGCCAGTTATTTACAATATATTTAAGATTCCAACATGGGGTCTAATGCAATTAGTCAAAATCGTTTTGAAAATAGCTAAGAATCCCTAGGATGTCTCAACAGGCTAAAAGAAATCTAACTAGAGTTAAAAAGTCGTTATTAATGACCCTGCTGTGATGGAATAAAACAGAAGCTGCTGCTCCTCGCTAAGCAAATGAAACCAAAGAGACATTACTTATCCCTATTAATTCCATGGTCTTAATTCCTGATGGAAATTTTCTGATTTCCTTTCCCATAAATACATTTTCCTCCAGTAATTTGACTTATGTCTTGCACAAAGTGCCAGCTTGCTTCAAATAGCTCTGTGCTGGCTAGAGGTTTCTCTGTAATTTAGTCAGAGCTGTTATATATTCCACTTGGGATGTTTTTTTCTGTCTTTCAGAAAACAAGGGTTTGCTTTTCGCTTTATAAATTTTACATTTTAAATATTTATTTTGGGGACCTAATTAGAAAAATCAAGAGTTAGACACATTTGAGAGAAGCTTAATGGATCAGTTTATAGGAAACACATGCTTAAGGACATGCAACACATTACAACACGTACTACATTTGAGTTTCTCAGTATCTTTCTAAGGTTTCTGTATTTAGCAAAAGTTGTGGGTATTTTTTTTCCTTTTTTTCTTTCCCAAGTCTCTGCCTCAAGCTGGGATGTTTTGTCTGTTTGTTTTTGCCTGGTTGTTTTTTAGATTTTCACTTGGAAATTTCTCTACCTGTGCTGGGAGTCTAATTATGCTTTCTGATATTCTCTGAATCAGATGACAATTTCTTCCGCAAGATCCCTACTTTCTTCAAGGGGGAATAGATTGATCAAATTTGGGGATAAAGCAGGGACATATTACTAAAGGGTCTGTTGTCTGTGGGATCCTCGTAGTATTATTTACAGAATGTGGTATTAAAATGAGGTGGTGGAAAGAGGAAAATGTACAGGAGGAGAGGGGCTGGCCTCCATGTGTGGCAAACTGGAAGCTATTCTGAACAATGGGATTGTTTTCCTGCTTCTGCCAATCAGCAGGTCACTTCAGTTGCATAGTTGCTGCCAACTACATTTTCACTTTCTGAATGGAGAGGGTAAGACATTCAAGGACAGACTTGGTTTTGATTGAACTCTCCCAGCTACAACAGAAACCCGTTGGAATTTGCCTTTGAGTATACAAGATTGCTAAACACTCTGGAAAACCAATGTGTCAGCCTCTCGGGTCAAGTACAACAAAACAGTGTTTTGTATTTATAAGTATGACATTAATAATACCCTCCACAATGACCTCCCACCCCATGCCCATAGGCGATGTGGGAAGGTTAAGTCAGGAAGAGCTCTGAGAAGCTGCTGAGTGCATTGTAGACACGGCCTTGGAGAAATGAATGAGGTTGTAATCAATGCAGGGTCTAGTCAGTCAGAAGGAAATATTATTTGTGTGTTGGATTAAATGAATAAACAGTAAAGCTGAATATCTACCCATTCATTGATTTATAACTGGGTCGAGCTAAAGCTGCCACTGAAACTATTTGCAAAGTCCTGTAATGTGGCAACCCAAAAGGGGGTGGCCAACAGCATCTGCCATGTGAAGGCAGGGGATGTGAAGGAGAAACATGCTGTGGTGCTCCTGAGAGCATCAGATCCAGGCTTGAGAGATATCTTGGAGAGTTTCCCAGGCAGGACAAGCCCATTATCAGTTATGTTGCAGTAGCACTGAAAGGCCAAAACTGTGCTTAGCACTCCACACACTGCATAAGGAAGAGCATTGCCCTGAAAATATCACTTATCTATTTAAGAGGTGGAAAGAAAGATTCACTCATGGCTGTAAGCGCATATACACGTAACCTGTAGGATAGGATAGACTTAAATCTAGATTCCAAGTCTTGGCTAAAAAGCTTAGCCTTAAAAAATGCAATTCTTTCATTATGTCTTCTCCCCTGAGCTTGAGGTCAGATCATTTCACTATAGAGACACCAAGGGGAGAGGAAATTCAGATACACCAGATTCTCTCTCTTTTACCCAAGCTTCTGTTCATACAGCATCACCAAGTGTACAATGCACCTGTTTAACCCTACAATGCTCTTTTTTTCCCCTTGACCAATTTCCTTCCCTTTGCCAAAAATTGCAGAGCACAGATGAGACACCCTGTCTTGTTGTGTCCCTGCATCTCTTTGGATCTCTGCTTTTTCTTCTCTTTGCTGGAATTTTAGGGGAGGCCTTGAGGGGTTTTTTGTTTGTTTGTTTGTTTTCTTTGTTCAGTTTTTTTTTTTTTTAAGTTCATAATTTCTCATTCCTGTCAATCAGTTCCACATGAAATTACTCCCCCAAATGTTTTGCCATCCTTTCAGATAAATTTCATAACAGCTTTTCTCTGGGTTCCTACTCAGCTGTCAGGTGCACCCTTTCCTTTAATAACCAAACAAATAAAAAAAAAAAATAAATAAAAAGAATTTCCAAAGAAACGAGCGAACCATTTGGCAAATTCCAATCATTGCTGAATGGCTCATAGGCTCATTTTTTTTACATGTGGGGAACCAAAATGATTCTGTGATTCTGTGATTCTAAGTTCAAGCTGGCTTGTCCTTTTAATGATCTTGTCTGATGCAGCTAATAATGATTGGTTATCTACCACTGTTATTATAATGTCAGCAGTGACCATCTCTCTCTCTCAGGGCTGTCTTGCCTCTGCCAGGACCAGACCACCCTCCATTCTCTCAGTCAACATTAGGCTTCATCACCCTAGAAGATCTGAAATGCTTTTGTGGACAGCTCAACATCTTCTCTGTCCAGCTGCTTCTTCCCAAACTCCTCACACTCCTGAGCTCGTGTATTGCAGCTGAAGATTGTTGAGGTTTGACATTTATTAAATGCATTTCTTTTCTGATTGATATCTCAGGAAGTTCAATTCTTCTTAGTACTTCTGGAACAGGTAGAGTCTCACCCTACCTAGTAATGAGATTTCTTATCTATGCAAGCAGCACTTTGGTGCTACATTTCTATTCAGCCCCAATGTGTGTCTCTTCCACAAGCTGCCCCAAGCGCTTCACTACAGGTGGCCAATGTTGGTTTTGAAAATTTTGTGGAGCCCTAATGCATCTCCTCTTTCAGAAGCCATTTGGTTTCCTTGCTGTTCCTGGATGGAAAGCTGAATGTTATTACCTACATTCAATCCTACCTGAGTGGAATTAGGAAATATTCCTTGTTTCTATAGGTTGTAATGTGCAGACATTTCTGAGTTAGGGGTCCTAAATCATAGCAGCCAAATACCCCTGTCCTTGCTCGTACTGAGGATCACTTCAGATGCAAATCCCATTGAACTCCGTTACACAGGTCTATTTAAAGTCACTTGAGTCTCCTTCAACTGGAAACCCTTCTTAATCTGAAAGGAGCCTTTGCTTTGCCCTGGGTGCTCCAATGCCGCAGAGAAGTTAAGAGATGACCCATATAGGGTTTTTGACTCGCCCATTTGGGAGAACTTCAGAGCAAGAAGTCTCAGCTCTCCATATAGTCTTACTTGCCAGAGCAACCCTTCAGGGTACATGACCAGTCAAACATTCAGTTACAGGAACATTTGAGTCTGCCAGCACAGAAGGGGAAATAAAAAAAACTCCCAAATATCCCCCAATTCCACATCCCATATTCCACCTTGCCCTTTTCTTTCTTTGGCTCTGCACTGGATGACTTATCCTAAAACACCCACTCCAAAACCCTGTTCGTTGTTCTGCTTTTTTGACCAGAAAACAATGTCCACATCATCCAATCAGGCTCAGGATGAAGCTTCTCCTCATTTCAGTCTGCCAGGAAACACCCTTAGGCACATAGATTCATGTGCGTTGCAATTTTTTTTCAGTAAGCACCTTCTCTGGAGTGTTATATGTCTTCCAGCAGAATGAACTATGTTTCCTGAGGGTCTGTACATCTTCCAACAGAGTCAACTGCCTTTCAGGGGGGCTTTCTGTCTTCTAGCAGGGTGTGTGGAACAGGTTTGGTGCCACGATTACAGTGCTGGGAGTGGTGAGGACAATGCTGAAAAGGAAGAGAGGATGTGGTGACAAGCCACATCACTGTGTTTTCTTATTAAACACCAACCATTTCTTCCTCTTCCCAATGTTTGTGTTCATGAAGTCTGTAGGAAGCCATGAAAACTTTTAAAATATAGTCAGCTCACTGCTTTCTGAGAAGTTGCAACTTCTCTTTTTCATTTCATGATGTCTGTATAGAGAAGCCTGGTTTGGGAGCTCCTGTCTCACACAGAGTAATGAACTGATCTTGTAACTTAGCTGCCACCTGGAAGTTGGCTCTGACTCCCATTGAGCCCTGCATCCAAAGGTCACGGTAGATAGACTAACTCCCTCTGCACTCTTTTTGTCATTTCCCGTGAGGAACTCCTCCTCGTGTAGGAGTTACAAGATAGATACATGCTGATTCTATCTTCAGTTACAACAAGCACCTCCCAGTTTCACTCATTCTCCACATATAAACATCAGGAATGTTTAGATGACCTTGTTCCCTGATTTATTTTTTTTTTTCCCTTAGCTTGCTCTTTTTTATTCCCATGCAGACAGTTCAACAGCTTTGGAGCCTATCATCCCAGAACCTGTACCTGGTGAAGAATCAGTGTTTAAAAGCTTGATGCCATGGATCAATTTTTAGAATCATAGAATGGTTTAGGTTGGAAGGGACCTGAAAGATCATCAAGTTCCAACCCCCGAGCCCTGGGCAGAGACACCTCCCACTAGACCAGGTTGCTCAAGGCCTCATCCAGCGTGGTCTTGAACACTTCCAGGGAAGTATTCATGAAATATCTCCCTTTAATCTCCCCATTTCTGTAGCAAAAACCTCCACTCCCAAACCATTAACCTGGTGATCAGGAAGGGAATATTCAAGGACAAACAAACATGCACAAACAAGCTGTTCCTGAAATGGCACTCCAATTTATCATCCCAGGTCACTGACTGGGAGCCTGTATTGACTATGTATATTCCGACAAGGTAACAATGCTACAGAAATAATGCAAGTGCAGTTACATGGACTCATGTATTATGTTTTTCTAACTGTATTTCTGTTTGTGTGAAAACATTTGTGGTGTATATTGGCTTTTTGCCACTTTCTACTCCTGTAAAATTATCTCATGGGCTGTGTGCAAGCAGACATTTCAAGAGAGTCTCTAAAAGAACAGACTAGAAGAAGGTAGAAAGAGCAGGCAAATGGTTTTAGAAATAACTGTGTGTAATTCCATTTGCATTAAAACAAGGAGAGCTTCAGAGTAGAGCAACAAGATGATAAAATCACAGGAACAAGTTGGATCTGAGCAATGATTGAGCAGACTAGGAGTCTTCAACCTGGAAAAGAGGTAACTGAGAGGAAAGATGGTGTAAGTCTGCAGACATATGAATGGCACACAAAGATTGTGTAAAGGATGTGAGTTCAGACTGAAGATTGCTCTGTCTCTTTGAGTTCAGAGGAAGAGTCCTTTGGAGCACTTATTACCCTCAGTTTGCCCAATCCAGATTTATTATATTGGCAGAATTAAAAAGAGGTAATAATACCTGTGAGACATGTTTTATTAAGTACTGACTACTTCTTAGTGATTTCATAACTAGATGGAGGAGTCATTTACTGAAATATAGATATTTAGAGTGTAGGTGTCTACATCTGAACTATGTCCCCCCCAAAGTTTTCTTTCTAGTGAATGGAGATTGAGTCAATCATCGACTTAGTGAAGCCTAAGACATGACTCACCTCATCCTAAAATAGATATATAAAATAGATCAGACTGACTACACCCTAAACAAGCCTGTTTTGTTCCTTGTGCTGTAGGAGAGAGGCCAAGCTTGAGGTATAGAAATCTACACTGTAATTGAAAGCAGTGTCTGATAGTCCTGGAGAATGATTTCTGTGGCTTTCACTGGCTGCTTGACTTCAGCTGTCCTAGCAATTAGGCACATAGAATACGATTTCTGAAGACAACAAAATCTGAAATGCCTCCACTTTGAGATGGCCACCACCAAGTCGAGATGAGGGATAGTGAGTGCTGCTGTGTCTTGGCTAGAGCAGACTGTGATCAGTCATATTATCCTGGCTGAGCCTGGTTAAAAGGTTGTATCCCTTCTTCCACGCCACTTTCTTCCATCTTTCTTTACATCCTGCTCCTCTGCTAGAAGTGATTGCACCTTCAATGTGTAACTTGCCACGGTGCCACTCTCTGACCAGTTCTGCCAAAAAGGCCCAGCTGAGAAAACCCAGCAATTAAAAATTACAGGTGCTGTTCACTGGAGCAAAGCTGATAACCACTTACCCAACTTCATCTGTAGCATGGTAGCACCTCTGATCTATGACTAACTTGACTGTATTTTGTGTCTTTTAAATGTATGGGTGAGCATAGCTGAAAAACTTAGTCGAAAGCAGTATCAACACCAGAAGGAAGTGACCATCTGCTCTCTTTAGAGAGAAATCTGTCTTAGCAAATATCATAGAAACTGCGTGCTGGACAACCTAAAAACCACAGAAACCAAATTTTTTTGAGTACATATCCTAGCAGGTAAGAAGTGTACTGTATTACTCAGATGATAAATGAATGTTTCAAAAACCTGACGTATATATAATTGCACATACAAACAAAACAATCAGCTGCACATTAGTTCGGTGTGATGTTGTAGACAGTCAAAATCAAAAAGCTACAGCACTATATGCTCATGGATTTTCTCATGAAAAATGAGACCTTTATAACTTTGCTCTTCCAAATACTCCAGACACTTGTCCATGAATTGCAGATGCCATCCAGTGCAAGACTGTTTAAATTGATTTGACTGTGTAATTTGATTTTTGCTCCTCCAAATCAAATACCAACTTCATAGCCTGGACCATACTTACTAGGATGGGAAAGATGAAGTTAGGGACCAAATGATCATAAGAAAATAGTTCTATAAGTTGCACTGAGGAATAATTTCTGAACTCCTCCTCTTGGACCTGCAGCCCACTCCACAACAGGAATTTTAGACAGCAGCTAAATCATAGTTTATCCCTACCTCCAAACACCCATTCTATCAAAACCTACTCATTCCCCATTTAAAATCAATGTCTGTTGCATGCAGATGTCATAATGTGTAGTTTGCCCTGCCATCCTGAGTGACTTGCAGCTCAAGAGCCAAAGTTCAAATGTTGCAGACGAAAAAAAAACATTAATCAAAGTAATAGGAAAGAAATGTGAGTCTTATTTTCTAATTAACATAAAGAGTCAGCAGCAGGATCCACAAAAGCTTGAATATGACTGTAAGAACTTAGGAAAAACCCAGTGTTAAGATTCCAGCCCTATAAATAACAGAGAGCTTCTCTAAACCCCTCTTTTTTTCCAGGGAGACCTTATTTTGACCTTTCAATATATAACAAGGTCTTTCTTATAAGAAAGACAGGCAGAGACATTTTACCAGAGTCTGTATTGATAGAACAAGAGACAACGGTTTTTAACTGACACTGGATAGGTTTAGACTGGTATAAAGAAGAAATTTTTTGTGGTGAGGGTGGTGAGACACTGGAAAAGGTTGCCCAGAGAAGCTGTGGCTGCTCCATCGTTGTAAGTGTTCAAGGTCAGGTTGGACAGGGCTTTCAGCAATGTGATCTACTAGGAGATGTACCTGCCCATGGCAGGGGGTTGGACTTGACAATCTTGGAAGGTCTTTTCCAATTCTAACCATTCCATGATTCTGTGATTCTCCCAAAGACACAGCAAGTTTGCTAAACAGAGGATATCTAAGATACTCAGTAATAACTGTGAAGTGTCAGCAGGGTTGGTGCGTCTAATATCAGGACAGCTTAGCTTTACACCAGGGCCCAGTTCTGAGAAATATTTTCTGGGTTTTTCAAAATAGGCTTGTGTTGACTTAGTTCCTGACCAGGTCAGGACCTTAAGGAACAGGAACAAGCAAAATCTTAACCTTTTTGTTCTAGAGAGGGGATGATCTTTTTTTAGTGAATTTACCTGCTAATAATTTCTTATCTTTTCTTGTTATGTGTTAGGCTATGACCAGAGAAAAAGAATAGATGGTAAGTATTCATTTAATGGACATCACTGTTTCTTAATTTCAATGACTGAAATACCTACCACATCTGAAAGCTCCCCCACCCCATATTAGAAAATTTTGAGGACGCAAATATTGCAGCATTAGGAATCAATGGTGTATTGCACTGACTGTTCCCTGTAAGGGATTCTAATGATGGATCCCCAACAGCTTCTTCATTTAATTCATCCTGTTCTGAGGAGGAGGAATCATATACTCTGAGGCACTTTTAAAAATAAACTTCCAATATGCTGAAGCCTTAGTGCCTTTCCAAACTTCAAAATTAGTAAAATTGCATGCAAAATAATGGCACTCATATCTACTTTAAAAGCCTTTTCTCACCGAAAATTAGTCAATAATTGTAGAGCATCAGATAAAATCACTACCTGTTCTTACTGACACAACCTCAAAACAAAGCCTTCAAACTTGCCAATTTGTGTTAATGAATCAGAAGCAGAATCACTGGGCCAGATTTGTAGCTTGTGGAGGTTTCAGTCATGCTTAGCTGATTTACACCTACTGAAGTTCTCTTCTTCATGCCACAGATGGATTACAAACTTTTCTGAACACGTCTGGTCTCTCTTCATTACTATTAGCACCTTCCCACGCTACAAAGTGGGTGTCTGAACCCCAAAGTGGATCTCTGTGCTTTATTGCCCTTATTAGATGGTAGTAGATGACTGTGGCATTTGCATGTTCCTGACCGTCTCCAGAGAATATAAAAGGAACAGCATCTCTGGTCTTCTGGGATCTTCATTCTCAGCAAGTGATATGCCAGTGTGTCATAGTAATTGAAATGGTGCTTTTTTTTTCCTGCTTCTTTAGTTTTCTTCCCACTGAAAGAAGAAAGTTTAGTTTCCTTTCTCCACTGCAGGGACTTTCCCCACCCAGAGACAAGAATTTAATCTCTTATCACAAGACATGATCTGGACTGTGTGGGGTTTCAGCATATATTTTCATATATTTTCAACTGGGTTTGGACTCTGCAAAGATTCCTAGAAGAAGGTGATAACCGTTGATGAGAATAGTTTAAGACCATATGTTGCTATAAAATGGAAGAATTAGACACAACCCGGCATCCAACTGTGCGGCATGGTGTGCAGACTTAGAATAAAAACTGAGGTATAGCCCAATCTTATATACAATTGCCATATGAAGGACAAATTAACAACACAACCAACATGGTTACAAAGAGTCTGATTTATGACTATGATCACCTTTATAAATATCTCAAAGAGTCAAGCTGTAACTGCTAATTAGCATCCCCCAGGAAATACAGCCATTTAACTGTTGATTGTTAACTCTAACGTTAACTCTAACTGGCCTAATGGTCACTGCGTGGGGAGCCATTCTCCTGAGGAAAGGGGATATATTGGAAAATTCAGACTTGTGATACCCGTCTTTATTGGAACACTGTGTCCAAAAGCTGTTGCGTTCACTGAGAGCTTCATCTTCCTGGAGGAGGGTGGTACCATTTTTGGCCTGGAACCTGTGGGGTGCCTTGCTGAAGAAAACACTAGGTGAAGTCTGGTTTCTGCTGTGTGAAAGGCATGAAAGGGACTTTTCAGAAGTTAAGATACCATTTTAGTGTCGTTCCTCCAGATTTCACCTCTGTCCTAGCGCAGCTGCATCAGGCTATTCTGGTTGTGCAATGTATTTTTCACTAAACAGGTGTCTGACCAAGTACCCTGAGAAATAATTATGAATCACTCTGTAGATCTTAATGGACTTTGGGCCACTCTATTTTAACAGTGAATAAATGTGTATACAAATTGTTATTATTAACATTTAAAACAAATCTGGCATCTTTTAATAAGTATTAAAAATTGCTAAATTGTTTGTGTGGTCCTTCTGCTGTCTTTCTTCTGTTTCATTTAGAATCTATGATTCAATCAGGCATCAATCAGGCATGTTCTTGTTCTTGTTCTGCTCTTATAAACTCTATGTTCTTCCTCTGTTGCTCTTGCCCCCATTTAACAAGCCTGGAAATAGTTAGGTTGCCTAGAAAATTCGGTATCGTTTCACACATTACTCTCTGTAGAGCTGAATCTCTTTTTTTTTGTTTGTTTTTGCTGTGGCTGTATCATTAATAGTAAAATATTTTGTATTTCTCCCTGTCCATATACAGTATAGATACGCACACCAGCCCTCTGCAGAGTTATAAAAAGCCTCCACTTGCCCCTTGTGACCTTGTCACCACAAATTGCTTTTAGATTCTGTGCCATTTGAACAAACACAGCCATTTACTTTCATGTTCCTGCAAATGTTAATGGAAAAAAAATAAAAGGAAAAAAAAAAAGGTGTTACATTACGCAGTATATGGTATGTTAGGGATCATTCTCACTTTGACACACACTTTTCCTCGCCTCCCTTTGAGGTTGAAGTTCAGGGAATTCATGCTATTGCCATGCAACGGTTTCTGTTCAACCACACTTGCTTGGAAATATCTGTTCTACTTGGACCCAGAGGATGAGCTGAGCCAGACTTCTCAGAGCCAGACTTCTCAGAGACGTACTATGAAAGGGCTGGAGGTAACAGACACAAGTGGTAACAGGAGAAATTTCTGGTTGATATAAAGGAAAAATTATCTACAAAGTACATATAGTCAAATATTAGAACAGGGTCCCAGAGGGCTGTGATGCCACTTTCCTTGGAGATTTTCAAAACTGAGCTGATGAGGCCCTGAGTGTTCTCATGTATGAACTTAACCACAGAGGACTCGTCCAGTGACATCCAGAAGTCAGTGCAACTGAATTTATTTTGTAAGTCTGCATATTAGGAGAAATTAACACCTTTACTGAAAAGCACTGGCTATTGGGCAAAGTGAACTTCTTGATCAGTCAGAGGTAGTAAACTCATAAATACTTGAAGCTGAAATGACCATTCAAGGAAATATTACTGTCCCTATTGCATTTCACGGACAACTTTAGTCAGTGAATAGAGTTGCTCTGGTTTCACAGGGGTTTTGATGAGCATTAAGGTATGGACTGATAAACCAGTGTCACTTCATACAACACTCTGGATTATTCTTGGTTCCCTGCCTGTTCTTTGAATTTCCTTCGACATGTGATATACTCACAGGCTGGTCTCTTGTAGCTATAGGTTTTATTAGACTCTCCTTTTACTCATCTACTGTAACTATATTTCAAAATTCATCAAAATCATATTCCAAAACTCGTTTTTTCTTTTCTTCTGGGTAAAATTCTATGGGAACAATATTGGTTTAAGCAATATTGTTCCCATCGAAGATAAGAGCTCATTCTGAAATTGGACTTTGATAGCCCATGATGTCTAGTTCTGACAGGCACATAATGCTTAAGTTAGGGACAGAGAAAAATTGGCATTTTGGGTTTTACATGCAAATGTGTAAAGACATGAAGCTGTCATATATCCACACTTTCAGATGCAATTGCCAGATACCTTATGTATTTGCTTATAATGATGAAATACACAGTCCATTTGAAAATTAGAAATTACCAGTGCTAGAAATTTTTATGGGTTTTTCAATATTAAAAAAGCTTAGATGAAAGTGAGGAAAGAAAAGTTTAGGATTGCAAAAGAAAGGTAATTTCCATTCTCTTACTGTTACCAGATCTGGACAGAGTACAAAACAGGCCAGCTATGGGGAAAGTGGACATGCACATGTATTTCTGGCAGCAGAGTCATGTGTCAATGGTGTGGCTTCCTTTCACAGCTCTGCTCTACATTGACTTGGATTTCTTTTTCATTTTTGCTCTATTTTTAAGATGTCTTCATTGGTTGAAAAGGTGTATTGTAGAAGACCTTGAACTGGCAGGATGTTTCAGCTCCATGACTGACTTTAGTTAATGCATCAATTAGTCTGCTAGAGAGAAACGATTTAATAGCAGAAATGCTTCTCTGTGCTCATGCAGCCACATTGGTGTCTATGCATACTTTCCTTTTCTGCATGGACATTGCAGGCTGGAGATGGCTTGAGGTTCAACGCTGGCCTCTGCTCTCTAGTGGAGACAAAGCATTAGTTCCTCATCTAGAAAAAAACATGGTGATGTTTCTGTTACTCCCTTTGCCTATGTTTCTGGTTAGATCAATTTATTCTTATGTGTGCTTACAGAGATCCACATCAGGGACCGAGTCTTTCCTTTTTCCTATCACAACTTAAAATATTCATGGTCTCCTCCTATGATTATACATTCTTGACTTAGGCTAAATCCCCAGTCTTTTGAGTTTCTGGCCCTTTAGCACTCAGGAGTTGGTTGCCTAAAAGGATGAAGTTCAACCCAGATTTTTTGGCCGAGAGGTACAGCTGCAGGCGCCCGACTGTTGCAATGCCAAGGTGGATGCACTCAAGAGCATCTTCTGGCTCACATCAATAGTCTGTCTACCCCCATATTCTCTGTGACAGGGGAAATAGTAGTTAATATATAGGAAAAAACACATATGTCTGGCTACTTTTTGGCATTCATTCCCCTTGTGTTCTCTGAGCATGCTGTATTAGGGATGCTAGAGGGTCTGTCTCTGCCTAATCTTTTTAGTATCTGTTTATGGACCTTCTGTCCATCAGTTTGTTTAATTTCATTTTGAACTTCTGATCCTGTCTGCCTCTATTCCATGGTGACAAACTACAGAGTTTCATTATCCATTGTACAAAAAAATACTTTGTTTTACCTAGTTTACCTAGTTTTATTGAGTGTTCCCAACTCCAGCATTGTGGGATTTGTTACATCCATCTTATCTTTTTTTCACCTGTTCCTTTCTTCCCATCTTCTATCCATTGCTCTCCCTTCTTTCTCCCTAGGCTTACCAGTAGCTCTAAGTCTATTTTTTATTGTAGGACAGAAATATATTTTATTACAACTTGAGCTTATTAAATAGGTCAGAGAACATAACTGATCATAAAAATTCTAACCCTCCCCCAACCTCCAAAAAGTACACAGTTAATTTGCCTCTTATACAAAAGTACTTAACACCTGAGAATTGTTCTATCTTAAATTCTGATACTGAAGAGAAAGACTAATCTGGGAGCCCTTGATACTTGCTTAATTCACGTTATTTAACTAAAACCTGTTAACCTTTATTAGCATTAACCTTTGACTTTATTAACATAATTAATTGAAATATGAATGCATGGATAAGTCTCTATGGAATAATATTTTGAAAAAAAATAATTTGAAAGGGAGATATTTAACCTCCTCTAATACACCAAGGAAATGTCTAGGTTATGTTGCCCCTACGTGATCTCTGAATTGCCTGGGAGTGAGGAAGTAATTAATGGCTGGTTGTGATGGCAAAGGAAAGAATAGCCACTCTGGACCAGATGCCACACATCAAACTTCTTCTCTCCTGTGGATATTTTCATAAAACAAAGTAAAGTGCAGATTCTCTGGCCTCTCCAGTTTGAGCTATGCTTGTGTATGAAGGAAAGCAGCAACAAAATCAGTAAATACTTATTAAGACAACTGCTTGGATCAAAAAATTGACTCTGAAAGTTGTTAAAATGATTGAAAGAACTGGAAAAGTTCGCTAGAGAAGCATATCTTTAGAGATGCCCTGTGCTTACAGTCACTTTCTAAAAATCAGCAGCTAACTATACCTGGGGATTAGATTGAGTGCATTCTCAGTCTTCCCCAGAATTCCTGGTATTACTCTAGTGTTAGGATAGTTTGTGTTCCTTGGCGACCCTAGCAGCATGTCAGGTGTAGAGGCTTGAGCAGAGAGGAACAGACACTTCAGACTGTCATACCCATGTGGAAAGGGGATTACTCTTTAATCCTGTCTCAGATGTGCATATGAGAAGTGTTCAAAACTGTTGAGTCTGAGAGAAAGTGTTTAGAGAGAGTTCCCCAGTTATTTAAGACTGGAAGATCTGGTATGACACTGCTACAGCTCCTTTTTAGCCTCCACCTTTGACTTTTCTTCTAGTGGAAAATGAAGAATACTGTGTGTGGGAGAAGGGGAACTGAAAAGTTCCCTGGAGTTTACCATCCATCCTTGAAGTGAGTGGCCTCCTCACTCCTCCAGGAGGATAAAGAGGTGGTATAAACTCACATTACAAAGATTCTGTCTGTAGTTACTCTTTAGATGCCTGCCTTTTTAAGCCCTACAGAGGGTTTATGGAGTAATATTACAAATATTTTTCTTTTCTGTCTGCCTGTAATATCAGTTCCCCTTACAGCCTTGAAAACTGTACACAATTCCAGGAAAGAAAAATGTTGACCAATAACTTTTAGAAAACACTAAAAAGTACGTATTCTCATTCTGCTCACTGCATCTCTAAACAATCTTAAAACGAACCATGTAGCTACAGAAATGAGGGGCACTGGATCTGCTTTTCTGTAATTCCTTTCAAATTTTTTTCATCAGCATTTGTCCTGTTTCTTTCTTTTCTTTTCAATCTCATTCTTACCTTTTATTTATTTATTTATTAACCTTGAAATTGCATTTATTAGCCTTGTAAGCAACTTCAGGATAATGTGTGTCCAGAACTTGTTATGTAGAATACAGTGACATTTCTATATGCTCTTGATGTACACAGAGTTCCATTACATACAGTACCCAACATTACATATAATTTTAAATCCAAGGCCCAACCCAAACCTTTTTGCCATTTATGATCTCTTCAGAAATCAATGTGAAGTTGAATTGAAAATGACAAGAGACACAAAACTTTTTTCAAAGTGGTTTCTTTTTTATTCTTTCAGCCATGGGAAAATAAGTATTTAAATAGGTTACATCTCCAGTTGAAAGTTCTGATTTAAGCAGCGGGCTTTTTGCCTGTATGTGATGGCTACTTTCATGTATTTTCCTTAACTCTTTTCTTTCACTGTCCAAGCCCTTAGGCTAGTTCTTGGCAGGAACACAAACCCCAGATGCATCTTCCTTAAAGGTGTTCACAAATAATCCGTGATTCAAAACCAGGGCTTGTACCAGGGTAAGGGAAAGCCAAGCTGAACAAAATTCAGGAGCATCAGACAGATCTGCACAGGGAAAATGAGGATATTAGGTAAATCAGGAAAGTGAGAAATGTTCAACTTGGAGCTCTCAGTGATAGGAAAGTGAGCCTGGCTATTAAGACATCAGACAGGTCCTCAGGGGAGAATTTTCTTTCACCCATTCAAGGAACATATGAATGACTTCAGAGAAGTGTCTTTATCTGTTGCGTGACTCATTTCCTGAATGTAAAGCTGAGGGGTTTTTTTGTTCGGTTTTGGTTTGTTTTTTTGGTTGTTTTTTTTTTTTTTTTTTATTTCACCTGGCTATGTTTGTTTGAGTGTCTTTAATTACTAAATGTTTGGTAGCATGCAGGACAACTGCACCCCATTTTCTCTGGGTTCTTCTGTGTTGCCACAACACTGCTACTGTTGGCAAAGGGGTAGCTTTTAAGCTGATTGAAAACTGCATAACCCCAGAAAATCCAGAGTGAAAGACCTAAGAGGGGGATTGTAGCCTTAACCTCCTCTTAGGAAAAAATTACAGCCATGCAATGGTAAAATAAGCTTTTTCTCCTTTCTGCAGAAACTGCAAGTGTTTGGATGTATCATCATGTGATTAGGTACACACTGGACATGCTCTGGTATTCAGAGACAGCATATCCTGCAGGAGCAGAAGAATGCGAATTAGGTGGGGGAGTAGAGACAGAGCCTTGTGTCTAACCAGCCGCTTGGGGCCCCATTCGTTGGGGTTGCAGAGGATGATAGGAAGGGAAAGATCAGTTTAACTCTACATCTATGTCCCTGCCTTACAAACAGGTTTTTAGAGAGGGAGAGGAGAATGGAGGTGCTGTCTTCTTCCCCTACAGTAAGCAAGTTTTCTGTAGATGAGAACAGAGAGGATGTAGGACCTCTGTCAGCTCTTCTACCCAATCAGAACTGTGAGGAAAAAATTTCACTTCTAAAGTTATTGATTAAATTGCTAAAATTTCCCACTGGCTTAGTTTTCTTTTAATATCTTTCAGCTTCCAATGCTGTTCCTAATTCCTGAGCTTCAAGGAATATGTATTGTACTATCAAATGTAATGTTGAAATGTCTGGAACATGGGATTTTCCATACCAGATCAGGCCATGAAGTCACACTAGTCCATAACCTGCCCAATGGCTTGGCCATTATCTCATAGTCCAGAGGAGGCAGAAACCAGGCAGACAATCTAAATGCTGAATTCCCTTCTTGCCTGAAAATAGCACGGAATTGCCTCTGGGCTCCAAAAGTTGAAAATATCCAGTGAAATTTTGCTTGCCATTGCTTTTGAATTTTTATTATAACCAGTCTTCTTGGGTAAAAGTTTTACACTTCAGAGTGCAAAATTAAAAGATTATACTGAGTGATAAATATATATATTTCAGATAACTCTCATATTGATGTTTCAGTTACCTCCTGTTTCTTTGAATAGCTTATATGTTGGCCTCTGGGCTCTAAACATTTTAAATTGCCATAAATAGATAATAATGTTTAGTAAGATAGAAATGTGTGCATGTGTATAGGTGTGTAGATTCTCATCACAAAAAGCCATGTTTCATTTCCCAGTTTTAAAGCCAGTGAGGAGCATCCTAGATGAAATTTATTTCTTTGCAAAAAAATAAAACAAGAGCCTTTACTCTTCCAGCCATGGTCTTTGAAGGATGTAAGCATGTGGGGCTTGAACAAAAAGATAAGCATGCATTTAAGTGCTTTGTCAAGTAGGTTGAGATACTGATTTGACTGATTTGGCTTAACAAGAAAAATAATGAGCTCATATGAGATTAAGACAGTATAGTGTTTATGAGTTGCTAGGTATTTGCCATAATCTTTTTCTCTCTTTTAAAAGATTTGATCAGCAAATCAAGAAAAAAAAACAACACACCCCTTTGCCTGTGGTAACCAGTCACACAGCATGGAGAGCAAGTACTGGGAGTAGACGGTGTGACCTAGGTAGAAGTTCAATTACAAATATGATCCAGGAAACATTCTTATCTATGTAAACCCTCAGTGTACAAGTTGTTCATGTATAATTTTGTTTGACTCAGATGCAACAGAGTTATGAGGATTTAAACAGTCAGCAGTTGTCAGCTTAGCTGCCGTAACTGACCACATGCACATTCTTAGCAACCAGCAAATATGAAATAAAACACATTAGTTTGAATCTCAGTGAGAGAGAATAAAGATGCAGTGAGTCATTACACTTTTTACATGGAACAAGGAGTGTGCTTAATCAATTATCCAGTCTCAATTAATATTCAGAAACTTGTTAAGCTCTGGTTACTTACTTGAAAAACTATTCTAGTTCAAATCCAAGTGCTCCAACTTTAAAAAAAAAAAAAAAAAAGTGTGGATATAAGAAGCCTTTTTTTACAAGGAGGACAGTAAAGCATAAGAACAACTTGCTCAAAGAGGTTGTGCAGCCTCCGTTGGAGGTTTTCAAGTTGCAACTGCTTAAAGCCCTGAGCAACAATCTCATATCTGACCATGGTTTGAGTAGGATCTTGGACTGGAGATCCTCTATGACCCCTTTCAGCCATTATTCGCTTGGTCTTATGATGATCCCATGAAACTGATGAACGAAGATCACCACCATAATCTCACTCTGACTTTGGGAAATATATAGGCAATAAATCTAATACTATAGAAAATTCTTTGACACTTCATTTAAAGTGGGCGAGTGAGAGAAGTAGCTTGTGATCTTCTTCCAATGAGGCACTAAAATGGGTTGAGGTGCTCTCTAGGGGCTTGAAAAGATATTTTGTCACTCTGTTTAGTGCCTAAAAAAGTAGGGTACATTTTCAGGTAGGTAATATAATAGAATGATAATATTATAGGATGTAGGGCACTTCTCTGAAACAAAGCCCGGAACTGGCATTGTCTGATTTCAAGTCTCAGCTCCAATGCATAGAATGAACAGAGCTTTCTTGAAGAAGAGATCACTGGTACCTCACAACTCTGAAAAAAATACGTTTCCATGGTCATATGCTGTGATGAATCTGAACCATTTGATCTCAAATTCTTAGAATCATCCAGTGTAAATCAGATGCCTGATACAGAACACCTTTGTGCCAGGATAGAATTAAGCCCACTTTCCTTGTAGGAAAAATTTCAATAGATAGTGTAAATTATTCCACTAAACTCCCTGTAGCCTTGGTGGAGGGGCAAGGGCACACTCAAGCTTAGGTGACTATGCTGTTTGAGATGGATCACCATCTGGGAATGCAGCCCTGCAGAAGGGGATCTGGGAGTTTTGGTTGACGATAAGCTCAATATGAGTCAACAATGTGCCCTGGTAGCCAAGAGGACCAACCATACCCTGGGGTGTATTAAGCACAGCATAGCTAACTGGGCAGAAGAGGTAATTGCCCCACTATCCAGCACCGGTGCAATCTCAGCTTGAGTACTGAGTGCAATTTGGGGCTCCACAATATAAGAAGAATATCAAAATATTAGAATGTGTGCAAAGAAAGACAATGAAGGTCTGGAGGGCATGAATTATGAGGACCAGCTGATGATACTAGGTTTGCTCAGCTCAGAAGAGGCTGAAGGGTGACTTCATTGCTGTCTACAGCTTCCTCATGAAGGGAAACACAGAGGGAAGCGCTGATCTCTTTGCTCCAATGTCCAGTGATAGGACACAAGGGAATGGCTTAAGGCTGCATCAGGGGAAGTTCAGATTTGATATTTGGAAAAATTACTTCACTGGGAGGGGGGTCAAGCAGTGGAACAAGCTCCCCAGTGAAGTGATCATGGTCCCAGGCCTCTTGGTGTTCAAGAAATGTTTGGACAGTGCTCTTAGATATGTGGTTTAACTTTGAGGATGTTCTATGTGGTGTCAGGAGTTGGGCTCGGTGATCCTTGTTGGTCCCTTCCAACTCAGGATATTCTATGATTCTATGATTCTGATATTCTATAGTTTCAACTTAAAAATGTGAATATTTCATCTTTAATTTCAAGAAGCACTGCCTTATCTCTTCTTACTGGCACACAATAAAAAGCAATGAAGGGATTTCCCTTCATTCCATCTTTTTTTTGTTGACTTCTATGTGTTCCCTTTGCAGTTGCTCTTCTCGCTGCTATCCAGCCTCTCTGCACATGAAAACCTCTCAGGGCTCTAATCTTTTATAGTTAGCTCTCCTCTATTTATGATAGATCTTATGCTGAGATTGGATGTATAAGCTGAATTTTTTGTTCCAGATGAGAATATAGCACTGATTCAAAAAATGGTATTATGAAATTTTTGTTTTATTTCATCTTCTGTTTGCTTACAGAGGTTATTTTTTTGTTGTTGGGTTTAATATCTGTGATGCACTGAGAAAGGTACTAATGGAAATGGTATAAATCTGCAAAGTTGCTCTGAAGTCAGTAGAGGTAAATCAATTTGCATGAATCGAAACTCTTGTCCTTTAATATCCTTTTCATATGTAATTATGAGGTTTTCTGCATGCACATTATGTTGCTATATTTTTAATGTCTTTTGGAAAACAAAATTGGCTATATGTGTTTCTATTAAAATGCAATATTCAGCTTCTGTCAATACCAGTCTTTGAAAAGCTTATTACTATTTGAAGCTACTGTCTTTCTTCTCTCTTTCTTTTTAATTGACCCAATTTAAAAAAGAGAATTTTAAAATGGAAGTTTTTAACTCTCTTATTTGACAAGAAAATTGTAACGCACAGGATATTTATTCTGTCAAATATCGCTGTCAGCTAAAGCTGCAACTGAGAAGAAGTGGCTAGGTCTATTTTGGAAATTTCTTCCCTGATGTATCTGACCTTTGTTGCGATTTTGTTTAAATCACATGAAATAATTCTTGACTGTTTAGAGCACCAATAGCCAGAGGTTGGCATTAATGATACATGATGGTGCAGCACTGTAAAGCATCTTGCTGCACAAATGTGAGAGAATTGCTGATTTGCCTGTATTTTGTCAGGTTCTGCTCCAAATCCTCCCCCAAATCAGTTGGAGATTGCTCCATGCCTCATCTCCACTTCTGAAAGAGGCTTACACAATTCTTCTTTCCTTAAAAAATGTCCTGATTTTGAATTAACAATTAAAAAGTCAGCACCTCTTATGCTCAAAAGCTGAATGATGGTGTCCACTGTTCTGTTTTCTCTATACCCATGTTGGCTTTACAATTAAATCCTGCCCCAATTCTTCTTGTCAAATGCACGTTGACACTCTTGGCTAACTCTGATCGACTGTCAGCTTCCATGAGAAGCTCTCCAATAGCCTCCCCTCTTTCCCTCTCTCATTTATTGCTTCCCCACCCCTTTCAGGATAACGTCTAAGTAATAGGGAACAATGTTATGGCACCGTAATCAACTGGCATTAAGTACCCTTAGTCTTATGCTTTAAAATAAAATATGTGTATACAAGCTGAACACTGGGAACAGCTTTAACTGGTCCAGAATGATCAAGTTCCATTGCTGATGATTTTCTCTGAGACAATTTAATTCTTTCTTATGAGTGTTACAATATGGTACACTGAAGATCTCTATTTTGATCCACAACTCCTTAAAGCTTTTTATTCCTACTGTTACTTCTCCCAGTGACCAGGAGAAGTAACATTCTTTCCTCCACACTTTGTTTCTCCAGTTAGTGTCAAGCACAATGTTGGGATTTGATCAGCTTTCATTTTTCCAAGTCCACCAAGTGCCGTGCACTCAACATGAGATTTGCTCCCCCGTACAATTCTTACAGACAGACTCTGGCCTTTCTCCTGCTCCATGATCCTGTGGATAGTGTTACAGAGTAACTGGGGTCATGTTGAATTAATAGGGTCTCACTTTCCAAGGAGAATCTCTTTCACCTGGTTAGGTGGTATGAAAGTCCATGAACACCCTGTCTTCCCAAGATCTCCAAAAGCAAGAGAGCCCATTCCTGGAGAGTGGTTGTTTGAGAAAGTCCAGCAGTTCCTCAAAAATCAGTAATAATGGATTGATTCGTTTACATTCTCCCACCTGCACCAAAAATGCCAGTATCTAGGTAGGAGATGGGATATATTATTATGTGGTGCTCATGGGACTCCTTTAGTATGAAAATTGCAATAGAAATACATTATTATCTATCTCAAAATACACTGAAATAATCAGTCCCACACTCATCACCATGGTATCTGAACACCTCTGGGATGATATAATAATGTAATTGATCTAAAAAAGGTAGTGTAATTATACCTCTGCTGCAATATTTCACACATAGAGACTATTTATAATGATTACTCTTTTACTTAATTTTTGAAAGGATCTATTTTCTTCAATGAGAGACAGTGAGATAATTTATAGACAGGAAAGCACTTTGATTGGGAAAAATATTAGACTTTAAATAAGAAGTTTGGTGTTTGCATTTGAGAAATTGATTGGCTTTTTGCACCTCAGGGCTCCTCAGCAAGAAAAGATAACAAGGCTTCCTTTTACTCTGGTAAGTTTTTTCTGGTTGGATGCTCAAGACTCAGAGAAATGCTCTTCTGAGGACTCTTCTGACCCAAATTTAGCATCTAAAATGTAAGCTTCTAGTCCAAGATAGTCATCCTGGCTCCTTCTGGAGTCAACAGGGACAAACTGAAACCATCAGAAAGAATGACCTATCTCATACCAAGAAGGGTGTCTGATGGATGGATGGATGGATGGATGGATGGATGGGACAACTGACCGTGATTACAATTCCTTCATAATAGATGGAACTTAAATAACCTCTTTAGACTGGTTCCTGAATAAGTGCAAGCATTTTCCTAGCTTTGTGAAGTTGGACTTCAGTGCAGTGTAGTGCATTAATTAGGGCATGGATTTTCTCTTCTGCACTGCATTTTCTCTTACTGTATGTGAAGCCCCAAAAATATACAAATTCCACAAGGCTTGAAGGCACAGTTTTACATAATGTATTTCTTTATATCTATATATGCACACATGCATATTTATATATACATATATAAATATGCATGTTATAGTCACTAATTATAACAATATAGTGATACTACAACATACATACTACTCTGGCATTGCAGCGCTGAAAGGAGCAAAACCAAAACGCTTGCATCTTAAGCAGCAGAAACAAAAGAGCTTATGAATTCCTTAATACATAAATATGTTTCTGTTTCTGCTGCTTGCCTGAGAAATGTTTTCCAAAATGAGGGGAAAAATCTTCAGCACAAGCTCAAAAACTTGTTTGGGAAAGTATTTAATAATTATTTTATGCATATATTTTAGTCTTGTTGCCTTCAGGTGGACTGAGAAACATGCAAAAGTTAAGTAAATGTCATCATGGTAAAATAATGCATCTATCTAAATCGGGAAAAGTGAAATGAGGACTATAATTGATCGGACTCCTCTCAAAGGTCAAATGTTGCCAGCATTGGTATTTGAGGTTTTTTGGTTGTTTCTTCAATTGACTTTCCTCCTTGTAACATGACTTAAAAATTTCTTTGCAACATTTTAACTCACAAATTTAATTATAGTTCAAACACCTGCAAGCAGTTATTAAAATTTCCCTTTAACCAGATTCTCTTATATTTTACGATCTTCACACACACACACAAAACCCTAATTAAATTTTGTTTGTTTTTATGCCCAATTTGCAATTTCTGATTTTCACTTTCTTCATTAATTAGATAAGGAAAAAGCCATAGGGTTTTAATTACTCAAGATATGTGTGAACATATCTTAATTTTCAATTAAAGGTGAGATAGGATGTTTGCAGAGAAATTAAGTGACATAGTAATTTTTCTTTTATTACCCTGACAGAAAACATATATATTATGAGATGTTACCAGGAGGCCTGTTTGCACTTCTTAGGAATCTCTTGGGTATGTCTTAAATTGAAAGGAATTCAATTATAGGAGGAAGAAATAAAGGCCTAAATCTTCAACAAGACCTGTGAATGATTGCAGCATTTCTGACTTCCTTTAGCAGGATCATTCCCAGTTAGACATAGTTTAATTTCACTAGTGGATTTTACTGGGGTAATCTGGCATTTGGTATACATATCCTGCAGTGAAGAAAATACTGACTTCAGTGAGTTCAAAGTCCAGTTTAACACATACTGGTAGTCTGTCTTCCTAATTTTATGGGCAAAATATGTATATGAATACGTATGAATTGCTCATAAAAGATCTTTCTAAAGGGAAGGAAAAGTCAATGGGATGATAAATGCCAATGAGTAGAGAATAAATATACTGGGAAAGACCACAGGCAAAGTCCATAATAACTCACTACTCATGCTCAATACTAACAAATTGAATGAGCTGGGTGGGTATCTAACACAGCTTTGTGCAGATCCTGAGTCACCAGGACATCAGCTGTACAGTCGCATTTCTCACTCTTGGGTTCTGAAGAGCTGGTAAGTACCGCAGTATGGCAGTCTGGTAAGTCATACAGCGACTTCTCCAAATTATTTGTTTTTCAGGAATGACAGTGCCTCTGCCTTGTCTTCTTGTCCTTCTCTTACACTGCATACCACAAAAGCCCTTCAAACCTGTCATTTGTTCTCTGCTCTGAATAACATAGGAATGGATGTCTACACCAAAGCTGTCACAATCATTTAGAGATAAATAAACTACAGCATAAAGGAAACAATCTGTCTATGCTACGGATTAATTTAACCTGGTTTTAGGGAATTGCAGATATACCCATGACATTAAATATGTTTCCTTCCTTATAAATTATGTAAAGAAGATAATCCCAACTTTAATGAAGCCATTTCTCCAAAATGAAGTCATCTCAAACCATCAACACTGAGCATGTCGCATCGGTCCCACAGACAGATTTCCCTGTTTTGTTGGTTTTTTTTATTGTTGTTGGGCCAGAGATCTTTTGAGGCTATGAAATCTACCCTGGATTTAGGTTTGAGAACTCACAATTGTAAAGGAAAATCATATATACTGTCATTTCAGCATATCGCAGCATTGGGCTCGTAATCTGCTTAAAAATTAAATAGGCTAAAGCAGATGCAATAGACATAGTTATGAAGCCTGTCACAGCTTTGAGTAATCAAATGGCATTTTCTGTGTGAAGTAACCATGTACTTAGGACTATGGATATTACCCCAATCCTTCTGAAATGGAGTTTAACCTTAGAATTGATCTTGATTCTCCTTTTTAACCAAAGAAAGACAGTACAATTACACAGGCAGTGCTCAAAAATCTTCTAATATTTGGAGCAGTTATGACATACCAAATTTATGGCCAGTAACATGGTTCTTAGCCTTCTGTTGTCACTGTAGCTTAAAAGGATTTAGGACTTAAAAAGTCTTAGGGAGAACACCGGCCTGGACACAAAGACTGTTAACAGTGTTTGGGCACACCAAGTGGGTGAACTGCACCATTGATACTGTTAAACTATCTGAATGGTCCTTGGCAACCTTTGGATCTCATCTACCTTAGAGTCTCCTAAATAACAAGAAGACAGAGCTCAAGAATTAGCCCAGTCCATGACTAATGAGTAGTTTGGACGTGGCCACCCCGTTGAAGGCTTGGAGAGCTTAATAGTGGGCATATAGTAAGAAGATTTGAGTGGATATCAGGGCTGGAGGACAGATCTTAGTAAGTCCTTGGTTGAGATGCAACTTAGGGGATGACATTTTTATCTGCCTTGGACACTTGCCTTAGATGGGGATCCTTTCCCTCGGGGGCTGCTTGACGCTGTGAACTGGTAATAGAGGGAATCTAACTGGTTTGCTCAGACTTGCTACTTATCTTCAAGGTTAAGGATAAAGGAGGCAAGTAATATCTCATTTCCCCTGGTTAAAGAAAAGGAATAGTATCTGGCAGACTTTGCAAATGTCTGGGTTAAAACTGTTGTAAAAGGAGGCTTTTCTATGAGTGTCACTGGCGCTGGTTTTAATGGTTTGGTTTTTTAAAGCCCAACGTCCTGGTAGAAAAAATTAAGGCCTTTCCAGATCTAGTTCATTAGCACTGTAGTTACCAGTCCTAAAGACTGATTTTTCAATGGGGAGAGTATTTTGTCCAAATTTCCTTCAGTGGTTCTGAAATCTATATGCAGTCACCTAAAATACGTGGCCTGATTTTCAAAGGGTAGGCATTCACTGCTGCTGTTCAGATGTAATGCTGAATCCTCTCCACCATGGGAAATGAGAGCATTTGTTTGGAAGGATTTACATTGGCTGTTAAGTATCAATGAAGCCAGGACTTCTGAAAGACATTAATGATTTTGTGTTCCTCCATCTGTAAGGTGGGGAATTCAGACAAAGAGATGACAAAGGATTTTGGTTTCCAAAAGGTACCATGCAATAGCCCTAAGAAAATAAGGTCTTTTTAAGGTGTTCATAGTTAGACATGCAAAATGAAAGGTCACATTTGAAAATCACCAAAGATACCCACAGGCAATTATCGCATACAGAATTCTCCTTTTTTAATTAGCAGAGAATGAATCATTCCGTAGAGGGTGAGTTAAAAAAAGAAAGAAAGAAGCAGGGTGGGAGCAAGGGGGGAAATCAAACTAGATTTCAGTAACAGACAAATACTAGTTCAGGTCCAGGAAATATAAGTGTTCGAAATCAGACCCAAAGAGAATGACAACAAAATGGAATTTAGTTTTCTATAATGCTTTTCAAGCTTAAGGTAATCAGAAGCCCTTTTTTTTTTTTTTTTTTTTTTTTTTAGCAAAGTAAATACATGAACTGCATATTTAACTATCATTGAATGTTGTAAAAAATATTTATGGATTTATTTGCTGGTTAACAACATGGCCTATAGCAATTAATATTTTTTATTTACAGAACTCAGTGCTGATAATGGACAACTAATAGGCATGCTTAATTGGCTTTTAACTACTGGTATCTTGTTATAGTATTTTCCTCTTTGCCCAATGGCAGCAACATTCCTGAGGATTTCAATCTGAGTTTAATACATTGCTGATTTTTAATTACATTTTTATTGCTTATGCAAATGTATGCTCATTTGTGTGGCAAGCCAGGGGTCAGTAACAAGGACGGTTGTGGTGTGTTTCTCTATTCAGTGCCTGCACCCAGCAGTGTCGTAGCTTCTTCCTGCTCATTTTTCCTCAAAGTGGAAGAATTTGCTCTTTCTCCAACTCCTTGCAGAAAGTAGCCAAATACCAGAAGACTTCATGTCAGGAATGCAGACATCCTGACTGGTGGATGGTGATGCAAGCTTTGATTGAATTATCACAGTAAAAATTGTTCTTTTTGCAGGCAGCAGCCTGCAGGGCTGGCGTCACCTTGATTTACCAGCTTGTGTTTATGAACTGACCTGGCTATCGCTGGCAGATGAAAAAATGTTGGCCCGGCAGAGGTGGAAACTGGCATTGAGATCTGTCCTCTGATCTGAAGGAGCTGACACTATTAGCTTATGGTCTATTTCTCTCTCCTCCTTCACCGCTTCCTTGCAAATAAAAATGTTACCAGCGAGGACAAAACCAAAACAAACAACTGTACAGAGTACCAGTTTGGCCATAATTGCAAAAGCAATCCCCTTTTTTAAGTCAGTAGCCACTGGAGGCTGAGATATGTCTCCAGAGACTTTTGAAACAAATCAAAGGCTTGGACATAGAGCCAGAAGGGAGAGAGAATGAAAGTTCAACATGAAGCAGGAAAGATATTTGGGAAGCCGAATCAGGAACTCCATGGCCAAGAGAAGATTCAGGTGGAATAGACATCGTGTCCCAACAGACTCATACTCCCTGAAGTATGGATTCTGCTCCTGAGAACTGGATAGTCAAAAAGTCCTCAGAGGTCCATCAACGGTGGCTTTATTGGTCCTAAGTAATTGAAGGAAAAGATGACTTGTTCTTACGTCAGTAGATGGCACTGTTTCTATGAACTACTGACATACACACCCAAAAAAGCAGCTGCATCTCCATATATTAGACACAGGGAGAAAACAAAACAAAACAAAAAACAAACAAACAAACAAAAAACACCCAACCAAACCACACCCCCAAACAAAAAAAATCAATTGTAAAATAACCTTTTTAAAGTTATGAAATTAGTACCTCAAAGCTTGAAAATCCCTGAACTAGTCTAAGGTTGCTCGTTATACTTATCCTATCCTTACAGTCCGTATGCAGTATGATACAGTCTTCACTCATATGCTCACGTTTTCCATTTCCAAAGGACCGCTGCCTCAGTTAATGCACTGATTAGAGTTGGTTTGAGGCTAAGACAACTGTATGGGATAAAGAAGAATATCCTTTATCTGAGCTCCATTGGTCTTAGGTACTGAGGAACAGACGGAGGCACTGCATTTCTGTCTGAGAAAGGAATCTGTGGAAGTTTACTGAGTTGCACATGAAGAATGAACTTGTTGAATCCAGGTTGAGCTGGATTGTAGTGTGTTCATGCAGTGGCTATTCAGCGGGTTATCTAGTCACACTGATGAACATCTGGAAATGTTCAAATAACCAAATCTAAACTCCTGAAATTCCCACTGGATGAAATTTCTACACTGGACAAAAATGAAGATGTATTCAAGGACAATGTCTTGATTGCATGTGTACCCCTAACAGCATCAGCTGACAAGATCCATCTCGTTAAAATGACTATGGTATGGCTGATAAGGTTACCTTATTTATAGTAATTTAATGTGTTTTTAAAATATGTTTTCCTAGTTTGTTTTTTAAGAAAATTCAAAAATGCAATCAATCAAACCCATGAAACACCTGTCATGCACTTCCCTGATCCATCATCTCTTGACTTTGGGCATAACGTACTAGCCTCTGTCACATGTACTAGAAGATGGATGGAGCTAATTGCCAGCCGTGGGGAAGCAGCACACGAGCGAGGTGAGATACTTTCACAGATCTGTCCAGAAAAGAAAACACAGCACTGGAGTATCTGGGGTCCCTTCTCATCTCTGAAGGCAAACAAGTCTCAATGGTTGAAAATTCTCCCATGAGTTTTGTTTGCTTCTGCCCTCACCTAAATTTTGACTCCTAGACTTTCTGCTCCTCAGTTTCAGCATTGCTTTGACAGGCTTCTTAGCTGAATCCTTGTCTTCTTTCTTAACTAGTCTTGAACCCTGCCTCCCGGCCCAGCTCCTTGTCTTTCTCATGTTCTCCTGCTCAATCCAATCCCTCATTTCCCTATCAATGCTTAATCTGTTCCTCTGCTCATTCTGTTTGATTCCTTTCCATTCAGTTTTCTCAGTTTCTCAGTTTTTCATTCCCCTACTTCTTTAGCATCCCTCATCCTTTTATTTAGCTCAGTCCCCTCTGTTTTACCAGACTCTGTCTCACTCTGATACTGTAGCTCTTGATGAACCTGTTATTTGCAGCTCAACCTTTCCAAAACTGGACCCACTTCCAGTCTGCCCCAGCCTCGTCTATCCACCCAGCTAACCATCCCCTTCACCATCAACCCTATTCTGATATTCTCCAGTCCTCTTCTTTGTATATCAACAAATTCTCTAATCTACTGTTGACTCTCTTCCCAGTCTATCTCCTTTTTTCTTTTACACTTATATCACTGATTTTCCTCCTTTCTGTGTTTTTTTTCCTATTGTTTCATAGGAATGTGGAAGAATGGATGTCAAGAGAACATGAGAAGCATGGTCACTGGTGTCCTCCACACCAGCCACTCTGCAGTAGGTGGGAATGTGAAAGGAAACCTTGAAGTGTCACATTCAGATAAATCCAGTCACTCTGCAGTGACCCTGGATGAACAACCAAATCAAAACCAGGACAGGATAGAGTATGTAAAGACTGTAGAGTTAAACTGACTGAGAAAAGGTTCTTCAGAGCATTTTCAAATAATGGTTTTTTGGTTTTTTTTCTGTTCACACAGGCAAAATAGCATTGTGTGGTGGTACTCTACTGTTTCAGAAAAATAGAGGCTTTTCTTGACATGAACAATTGCCTCAGAAATACATGAACAGTTATTTTAAAAAATTCTCTAGAAATATGGAAGGTAGATATGTTGTAAGAGAAATGTTTGCCAAAGGAGAAAGTTAGACAAAGTAACCAGCAACCTAAAATACAACTTTAAAATACAACAAGAAAGGCTGCCTTGTTATAGGTAGAACTGTAATTTCCTATGGGAAATGGTAATTTCCCATACATCAACAATCTTCACACTTCCTTATGAGAATTTTATGTGGAAAGGAAAGTAGCAAAATCAGGGATGCTGCGAGGACAGATAGAAGGATGTTCTCCTCCTGCCCTTCCCAGTAACAGTTCTGATTCTGCCTCCTGTAAGGAGCAGAGTTACTTCAAACTCAACATTTCAACCTCTAAGGTGTCTCATTGGAAACGACTCTTTGCTTTAACCTGCACAGTGAAAAGAAACGGGAAAGAAATGAATCACCTCACCTGCTGGTTTCCAACTCTGTGACATTCAGTGCTTCTCAGGGACAGCATTTTTCTAAAGAATATATCTATCATTGGCATCTACTTTCTATTTTTTCGGCCTGCTTTTAGGTGCTGGCAGCCCCCCCCCCCGGAGGTGTATCTCTGTAGAGCCACTAATACTGCTCTGGAGTGATCCAAACTGTTCTTTGCATTTTGGCTGCTGAGAGATCACCTTTGTAATGTATGTGCGAAATCTGTCACACCACTCTGCTGTTGGCCTTTGTCTGACTGATTTAATGAAATCGTTGTAAGGAAAAAAGAAGAAAGAAAAGACAAGAAAAAAAATACTTAGTTGATAACTTTGAACATGAATTCCTTTATTTGTCAACAAAACAGGAGCAGAACCATAGTGACTCCACACAGGTTTGTATTATCTGTTCTAAGAGAGGACGCCTTCAGGCTCTGGGAACCCTCGGGACACCCTGATTCCCAACTGGATGACGTGATCAGAAGCCACCACAGAAAACCCCAGACCGCAACTATCATCCTGATGACACATCCTAGAAACAGAGCAGTTTTGACTGTAGCAGAGATTGACCATGATCTGGGGAAATGATTTTCAGAGAATCACAGAATGATATGGGGTTGGAAGGGACCTCCGGAGATAATCTAGTTCAATCCTCCTGCCAAAGCAGGTCCGCCTAGAGCAGGTTGCACAGGAACGTGTCCAGGTGGGTTTTGAATGTCTCCGGAGATGGAGGCTCCACCACCTCTGGGGCAGCCTGTTCCAGGGCTCTGCCACCTTTTCACCTGTTTTCACATGAGGGTCCAGCTCTGGCATTTGTTTCCTCCACTAAACTCCAGAGAAGTTGTTGCTGACCCTTAGATAAACACTATGTGATTAATCTCTGGTCCAAGAGGCTACTAAAAACCAGTGGTGATCTTTATTTACCTGAGGCCAAATCCTGCTCACGAAAAAAACCTTGAATCTTTGTATTTTGTATGTGTTGCACTGAAAAATTGGGAAAATGAACTTGCATAGCATCTTACTTCAAACACTGCTTGAAAGTATTCTGGGATTTAAATAAGTAGTAGTGTAATACAAAAAAACCCACCACTGGGATCATTGTAGTTGAATATTCCAGTGGCATTTATATATTTTTAATGACAGGCTGGAAGAAGGAATTGCTGTTTACTTTCCTCTTTGTGCAGCACTTTGGAATCTATGGATTTACAGAGCTATTGCAGAGCTGAGTGTTACTATTATCACTGTGGATTGAAACCAGGGAAGATATTGTGGAACAGATCTTTTTTTAATGATGTTGTACTCAATTACTACCTATTCTAGTCTTTCTCCTTGCTGTGTTTCTATTTCTGTATGTTTGTTAAAAGAAGGTGGGGGTCTGGGGAAAGGGAGAGGCATTTTCCCTGGTAAATCAATTAACTTCTCCAATCCAGCAAACTGTGAAAAAATACAATAACTCTCTTTAAATGTTCCATTAGGGCCCAGTAACAGCTCATTAGATTATACAAGGTATGTGTAATTGCCCAGAAAAGATGCACTACCTTCCTGCAATGCTTAATTTAATCTCCACTCTTTACATACAACTATAACCACCCACTAAACAAGATTCATGGCCTCATGCCCAATGGTATGTGTGTATGCATGTGTTTTTTAAACATAAGAATGTGTTTAAAAGTCAAAACTGGCATGTCTTTATTTCCAGTTGCTTGCTATAATCGTACAAAACAAGGCTGTGGAGGACAGGCACTGCCATGCAGAACATTTTCAAGTTGTTGAAAATCCCTCACTATATTTTGTCTTTGAAAATGAGATACTTGTTATATGCATAATTCTACTGTTAGATTTCAATCTATAGAGGTCTTTTCTTTTTTTCTCTTAGCTGCCATGGTAGAAGATGCAGAGACTAAGTTTTTCCACCAAGTATTTCCTTGTCTTTTCCCCTTTCTGTGTGCTTCCCTTTAATATTAAACATTAAATACTAAATACCCTTCCCCTTCTCTCCAGCACAGAAATGAGAACCCCATGACCAGCTCTGCCTCTGTTCACCTCTGCAGCCTTCATAGCTGAGTGTCTGAGCACCCTGGAGTCCTCAGAACTGGGGTAGTTCACACTTACATGATTGATACACTTACACCACTTCTGAAACCCTGATTTCATCTGAAAGGGATCATTGTGACAAATTCCTGGTTTTCCCATACAGAGAACTCTTTCTTCCTCTTCAGGTGAATCAGGATATCAGGCAATATTTTCTTTTTTTTTTTTTTTTTTTTATTTTATTTTCATTTTCCTGCAAATATTTCTGACAGACACAGTATGGCAAAAAAAGAGGTGAAATACCAAAGACTAGCACTTCCACTGGTACCTCAAGAACAGGCAAAACATGAGATTAAAGGAAAAATTTCCTGGAAACCTGTTGCTTCTGGAGTTCCAAACTTGCTGTGGGGATCTAGAACATCCAAACACTGCAGATGTATATGGGAGGGATTACCTGGCCTGGAGTTCAACCTGGGCTCTTAACATAAACACTCATTATTAAAACTTTCTGTATTTTTGAAGAAGAATTGATATCTAAAATATGTAGTCCATCAACACAACACAGTGCTTTTGTGGAGAGGTAGGGATCTTTGGTATGCTGACCCAATATCACAAAACCTACTTAGTCTGTTGTTAGACGACAGTCCTGTTCTTAGAAATCTCAAAAGAAAGCCTGTTTTCCCAGGATCAATCAGACAAGAAAAGGAAAAATATCTAAAGCTTAGGAGCTTCCTGCAAGAGCCAGACATTGAACTAATTATTTTTTTTAAAGTAATCATGTTTTACTAAAAAATAAACTTTATCTCCATATTTCTTTTGTATTTCCTAATAACTTGAAAAAAAATTATTTTTTTCATAAAATATCATTAGCAAAATTTTGAATGGCCAGAGCTCTAAACCAAAGCAACAAGGTGGTAGGGATACAACTTGGTGTTTCCAGTCCCAGTTCTCTGAGAAGTGTCTCCTCTGCTGTTCTGTTCCATTCCATGTTTTCCCCTCACTGATACAAGACCATTTTTCTTTTTCTGCCAGACTGCACAGAACATCAATCCTTATTTGTAGCTCTCATGATTTCTAGACTATTGGTTTATAACAAACAAATGGAGGTTTCAAGTTCTCCCTGATGGAGAGTCTGTTGGACAGTCATTGATTTTGCTGGGATTAAGAATGTTAAAATGGCACTGGGGGAGAAAATACAGTACTTTCTAAAGTGACATGGTAGGCATGTATCAGCCATACAAATGGAGAAGGGAAATTAAAACAGGCCAGAGAGTATTGTTTTACTCTCCCCCAAAACAATTCTACAGAAGCTTAAAGCCTTCCTACAATTTATCATGTAGTCTTGGAGGTACCGTGAAGTGTTTCTTCTAGTTGGCTGAGATTTGCTGAAACAAAGCCGGGCACCTAGACAGTAGAACACACTCCATTTGTATTAAGGCAAAATGGAGTCCCCTCGTACCTGGAGTAAAAATGAACCCTTTCCCAGGCCCTGGCTGTGAACATGGTCGGATACCTCTGACATTTTAATTTACAGACTATATTGAGAGGTAAGACATAAGAAGAAGGCTGACTTCTAGACCCTTATTTTTCCATCTAGACACCTCAAAAATTTCTTATAGTTCAGCGAGTACAGATGTTTTGAATTCCCCAGTCCAGCTGAAAATACAGGAAAAAATGGAACTATATTGAAATAGACCAGGCAAATGAAAAGGCTTTGCTGTTAAATAGTCCCACAAAATGAGTTTTCTGGTTTCACAAAACCTTTTTGTTTGAATCCAATAGAAGCATCTGGGTTTAGCATTGTTTTAGAATTGATAAGTCTTTAAGTAAATTTTGGAAGGAAAAACCATTTCAGAAGTAAATTACTGAAGAACTTCATTATGAGAGTTCTTTCCTTCCTGCCTTCCTGTCATCTTCCCTTCCTTCTCCTCCCCCTCCTCCCCTTTCTTTTGTTCTTCCTCTTAATTTCTTTTTCACTTTCTCTCTCTTTCCTTTGCTCTTTCTCTAAATTACTGCCAATTTGTAAGATTATGTCCAAGTCAGTAAGCAACAAAAAAAAATGCTCTATGATATTATGTGGAAGATAATGTACAAACTCACATACAAAAACAACAACAAAAATCGAGTTGGTAAAATTCACACAGGAAAAAGCAGGGAGGCTCAGTTTTTCCCAGTTGTAGATTTATGCAGATTTATTCAAGACTAGGCTGGATGGGGCTTTGAGCAACCTGGTCTAGTGGGAAGTGTCCCTGCCCAGGGCAGTGGGGTTGGAACTCGATGATCTTTAAGGTCCCTTCCAACCCAAACCATTCTATGATTCTATGGTTTTCTGCTTTTTTTTTCAACCTTTTTGCATAACACGGTAACAACACCGAGACCAGTGACCTGGGGTCTAATTTTCGAAACCGGTCTTTACATGTCTGTTGAGCTAAACTCCTGAAGGCTGCATGAGAAGAGATAGATGTTAGACGCTTCTACATGGAAAATGCTTCTGTAATTCTTTACAACACTCTTTGGGAGTCATTTGTGCCTAAGAAGTCATCACAGTGCCTCCCCAATAGGCTATCAGAGAATTTCCACAAGTAGCCTTGTAGTGGTTTGCTTGATGACCAGTGCTCTCCTGGGATGAAGCATCCATGAATACCTGTGCTGCAAAATGCAGTGTTATATAGAGACCTTACCCACTAGAGTTTGCAAATTCAGGTAATATAAGCAGTGAGATATGGGAGAAGGGTTTGGTTTTTTTTCTCAGATGTGATGGCTTTACAGGGATTATTAACAGAAATGTAATGTCCATAAAGCACGTGGATCTGAGTTTGCACAGTTCTGTCCCTTGCATTCTTGGCCCTGGAGATAGTGAAGAAGAAACAACTCTGATTTCTTTGAACAGTGGAGATATAAGTTGATTCAGGAAAGCACGCCTCTTCCACTCCTCATTTAAGCACACTCTTTAAAGCCACTGGAATCAGGCAAATGCCTAATTGATTGTTTCTTAAATGAGTGCTGTGACAAATAAGAGGATTGGTTTTGTTTTCTTATTATTGAGTTATGAATTAATATAATAATGTAAGTCTGTTTACTAGGATAAACTGTATAAATCCCACATAACCTCTTCAAAAGGCCAAGGCTACTCTGCCAAGGCCACATGATAGTGGTTACCGAAATTACTCTTAAGTTAACTCATAATCCTGGACAAATATAAATCTAGTATTCTGCAATGGTTGTTAGTGGTGTTGCTTCACTCCAGCCCAAGTCTCATCAGAAGTAATCAAGCACAGCAATGGAGAGATTGTTCTCTGTAAGGCAAGTGACAAGCAATCTCTGAACCAAACTTATATTTCCATGCTTGGTATAAAAACACAATGATGAAAAAAATAATAATATCAGGGGCATAGTGGTGGCAAATTGAACAACATTAGGAATTAAATGGTGATGAGAAATGGGAACTGACACCATTGAAATGAAACTTTGAATATGGGTTTAGTCACTGCAAGAAGTGTTTGGACCTAAATCACTTCTTTCGTCTTATCTGACATCCCCCTCCCTCTGAAAATATTTGCGAGTGGTTTTTCCAACTCTATAGGAACATAAAAATGCAAAGGTATGTGTGTGCAGGAGAAAGTTTAACTTCTGTGTCTAAAATCATCTATAACACCTCAGCATCTTTAATATTCACCAAGCTGTGAATAAGCGATATCTTTTTTTTTTTTTAAATTTTTTTTCTTCACAGAAAGAAAAGCCCCAAATCTGCTGGTGACTTGGAACATTATGTGACCTAGGATGAATGGACAGATGAACAAAGTATCCTATGGGAGCAGTTTTAACAATTACTAAAACTTGTAACAATTTTTTCATAATAAGCCCTATCATCTATTACTAATAAAACTAATACAAGCACTTATGGTAATAATAACCCAAATTTAATAACAAGGCAGCAATAGTAGTTTGCTCTGTGTATGTGCTCAAACCACTTTACATACATTATAAAGTCATGGATCATTTGAGAGTGCCTCAGGGAAAATAATGTGGTAAATGTCGTATAAGTATTATCTCGAAGTGTTGAGCCCATTCGCTATGAGTTGATGCCACATTCAGCTCATATTCCAGCTTAACTGGTAAAAAATAAAAGAGCAAGGAATTTTAAGTGGGACTTGCATTACTTTGGGTGTGCATTTGCAGTTCGCGCATATAATCAAGGAGCAGAAATGCCACAAGCGACCCTTATCTCATCAGAAATTCAGACATCACGGTGTTGAATGTGAAACCCTTGAAGTATTACTCCCCAATGAGCAAAGTACCACATTACAAATCTTACTAAAGCACATTGTTCCAAATGCAGAATACCTTTGAGACAATTAAATCACCATTTCTGATGAGACAAAAGAAAAAAAAAAAAAACAGAACACCAAAATCTAAGCATCAAATAAACCATTTGGTTTGTTTGGTGTAGGTAACCTGTTGCACAGGTGGGGGAGCTCAGGTACAACAGAGAGGACAGGAATATTTCCAGGGCTGTTCTTAGGTGACAACCCTAAAGGGAGATCTGCTGAGGACTCCCTGAGAAATAAAAATTTCTCCTTTTAACATTGGTGGTGAGCAAGGAGTTAACTCTCTAAGTAATTTCAAGAATGCAGCCCAGGTCTCTCAGCCCTGTGCTCAGTACATCAATCACAAGAACTAGATACTTAAGTCAGTCCAATTATTTCCATTGATGTCCTTGAGCTTGATTAAGATCTGAATTATGACTTTATGTATTGTGTGCTCAGTGGGAGAGCATTTAAACAATCAAGACTGGGCTGGGAGAGCAAAGAGATGTTGTCATAAGAGCGGAGACCAATTTGCAGGGCCTGGGGAGTGGTCCTACCACCAGGCTACAACATGGAGTCTACAGTACACTGAGGGCTGAGTAACCACAGAATCACAGTAATGTGCAAATTCCTCCAAAGAGACAGGGATTTAAAGGGAAGAAAACACAACATTTCCCACCTTGGCTGTTAACTGCCCTCCTGGAGTGGGTGGGATGGGTTTTAAGTCCATGAAGTAACAAGACAGCTCAGACAGGAGCCTGGGGGAGCGCTCTGGAACAAAGCTGACCTAGAAGCAGGGATTTTGCCTTTTGAGTGTGTTTTAAAAATAAAGTAGTCATCAATAAATTTAGCGAGGGACCTGGTCCTTACTGTGTCTTGGCTGTGCTCTGCGAAATTTCTGAGGTGTGCAAGTCGTAGGACTTCGGATCTGACCCTTTCCCTTCCAACTCATCTCCATGAGCAATCTTTCCCTCTCCCTCCTAAACTGAGAAGGGCAACACTATTCCACTTTCTATTCCCTTTCATTTTGTTTTCATATTTCCACCTTGAGGATGGACATACTGAAATAAACCTCACCCAAGACATTGATCCACTGCCTCATCCAATGTCAACTGTTGTATCTTTAGAGACTGTCTTTATAATGACCTCAAAGGCCATCAGACACAGAAGACCAGCTTGTCCTGTAATGTAGATAAGACTACGGAGAACTCAGCCAGTGAAGGCAGTGAGACTTTGTGATGATGTTGACATGGAGAGAGCCAAACCCCTGCCAGTTGTGGTTCAATGAACATTTTTTCCCTCAGAAACAGCTGCCAACAAGAGGTACAAAATACCCATTTAGGACATTGTGACTATTTTTTTACTACTAAAATATGAGGACAAAACAGCACACAATTTGGAGTAAAGAACAACCCTAGGCACTGGTTGTTGCCACCACAAGACACCTGAGTCTAATAACCTGACGGTCAAACCACCACTGTGAGCTCAACATCAGTGAACCTTGTGTTTAGGAAGAACCAAAATAAGGTTATTAGTAGGGCACCCTGTTCAGCTTGTTTCCTTTCTAGGCAAACTATTTGAACAAGGAGTTACCTCTGGAGTAAGGTGCTGAGTGTTTGGGCTTGCTCTTTCCACAGTTTAGACCAAGTCCTCATTTTAGTTTCTTCTTGCATGTAGATGATAAGTCTAAACTTGTGAATGGAGCCATGACTTGTTGACTGTTTTCACACAGTCATAATATTCTAATTTAACTAAACCTTGCATTCTCTGAGCGACTGCAAAGATGGTCTTTTTCCAGTCTACCCTAGTCTTACTCTCATGTCCCAGCAAAGTTGAATGTATTTTTTGTGTTGTATTAACCTGAAGAGGATGCCCTGAAGTTAGCTTAGGGTGCCAACAAACTTCCTCCCTATCTGGGGTGGAATTCAGGTACCTAAACAGAAATCTCTAGAGGCAATTTAAAAACCCTCTGTTATTTGAGGTATCTGTTAGAAGATATAGTATGGAAACTGGAGGAGACCTGTGCAGGAGACCTGTGCTGCACTGAGTTAGCAAATGGATGTCAGGCAGGACACATTGATACATTTCAAATGGCACCAGAAACCAATGTTGAGGCACTCAAGCTTCTTCCCTGGAGGAACAAAACCACAGAATATAAATTTCTGCCAAAGCGAAAATAGAAATTAAACTAGTATTTCCCATAAAACATGGGAATTATTTCGCTGGCACTGTATTGCTCAGTGTGATCCGTGAGAGTCACAGAGGACATATATTTAATGAATCCCACAACTTTGTTATTTAAGATACTCGTTTGAAAGGTGATTAAAGCAAGATGTTGGGGAAAGGCTTAATTCTCTGAAAGTCAACTGAAAGGGTCACCAGAGCTTCTTGCTCTGTTTTGCTTTCTCCACATGACCAAGTCTTCCCATCTTGCAATTAGTGTAGTTAAATATCAAATATTTGATTGCATTAAAGCTGTATTGACACATATACTGCCTTCAGGGCCTGGCACGCCACCTTGTTGTGATCCATGATCTCAGCTCTGCTCTCTAACTTTCTGTGGATTTGGGTGCAGGGTCATAAACTGCAGCTATGGTCGTGGCCTTTTCTTTCATCAAGTAGGTACAGTTCATCTGGACAGTCAAATACTTATCTATTGTGTTAAGAGGAGCTAGCAATGGAAACAAGACTATATAGGGTTGTCGGGGAGCAGTGTGGTCGGAGGAGGTTCTCCCATAAGATTTCTTTTTTTTTTCACTGTTGCAGAAACCTTTTGTGAGACAAAGCAAAAGCAGCCAGAATCAAAGAGCGGGAGCAGGATGAGCATTCTTGGAAATGCCACAACCACTTAGGATGACAAGGTCAGGCTATACGTGCTCCCTCTCTTCCGTTTGTGCTCTGATCTAATCAGCTGAATCCAAGCAAGGGGAAGGAAAACATCTCTGCCACAAACACTCAATCTGTAAACTCCTCCATTTTCTCTCAGCCAGGGAAGAATGCTATCTGAACTGATAGGGACTTTTCCAGCTGCCAGGATGCATGTTGTCATTGCTACACCTTAGTTTTCTTGGGCCTCATGTGGGTGCAGGGAGAGAAGAATGGAGCAGAATGAATGGAAATATGTTGCAGATAAGGAACACCCCATGGGAGCCTTCAGTGACTGATTTACAACTTTGTTTACCGAGGGTCAGAAGATTTTGAAGTTTCTGTTCAGGTCATGGTAAAAAGGATCTTGCTCCTGTTTTTACCCCTGGAAAGCAGAATTCTCAGCAGAGCCTCAGGTACAGCCATTAAACATGCACTAAATTAATATTGTTTCAATGCCTAGTTCATGGGAGTTTTTGTCCCAATGATGTGTAGTGGAATTGATATATTTTCCATTCCATATTCCAGCAGAAGTGGGACTATTTTCCTGGGCAGACCACAATGAACTCCTGGCTTGGTACTTGCTATCTTGGCTTAGTCATAACTGGAAAAAAAGAAATATATTCCAGGTTGAACATGTAATTTGCAACATTTAACAAGAGTCCATTTGTACATGGTCCATATGTAAATAGGAGATGAAGCCTCAGACATATTCCTCTTCCTTCAGGCAAGCGTTGATGGTGTTACCTCACAGCCTTTAATACCCGGCATGCAGTATCATTAGCATATTTTTTCATGTGTGTTTGGAGGGGGTAGAAACCACTGAATTTTTCATTAACAAGCTTCACAAGATTGAGGATACATCCATACTTTATTCCCACTCAGGTCTCGGTCCCTCACTATAGACACTGCCTGAATGTGAGTTCACTCCTGGGTTACCCTTTGTAGTAAACAAACTAGTTTCCCCCCAAAAGAGGAGCCTACACTGCTTGTGGGACCCTTTCCTATGGTAGTATGGTAAAGCGTGCAGCGGTTGTAACTCCCACTGACTTACACAATCCTCCAAAACTAATCAAACTAGCTGTTGGCATCCCAAATACCCAACAGATGCCTTCATGCCCTGATGTAGGGCATATACCATGTAGTCTTTGTGTCATGCTATAATAATGTCTCTCTGGAGGGTTATTTCAGGCACTTTAAATAGGAAGAACACACAAAATGACCATTTTTATATTAGGGCCAAAGACGTGCACTACTTGAGGCTCAGAGAAGACACTCATCTGCACATCCAGGACCTATTGTAACCTGGCATGGTATATAGTGATCCACAATTTACCAAGCTTCACTAGTGAGCTCACCTAAAGAGGATAAACTCAGAGAAATTGCTAAGGCATATGTTGGGGACGATCTATGTGGAAAAGTACTCTGGCGTGCTACGGGTACTGCTTGCCCTACAGTAAGGAAGGAGCAGATCTAGCCCACAGGAACTTCGTGATTACGATGACAGACACAGAAAAAGCCTCATGAACAACAGAGTTGAATGTCCAAGACCCAGAAACACTGGATATGAATGTTGGAGTACCATATAGTGAACAAGGGATCTCACCCATATTGTGTGTTGGTGTATCAC
The DNA here is from genome assembly GCF_964106895.1 of Numenius arquata. Classification (NCBI taxonomy): domain Eukaryota; kingdom Metazoa; phylum Chordata; class Aves; order Charadriiformes; family Scolopacidae; genus Numenius; species Numenius arquata. The sequence continues at coordinate 74,200,568 of NC_133578.1, forward strand.
TTAGCAGGAGAAGAGAAAAAATACATAGTTAACAGTCTTCATATTTTTTTTCTGTGCTGTTTGTCATACTTGTGCTAATTTTCTCCAAGACATAAATATTCAAGAATATGACATTGTCTTCATGATCATTCTTCTGGACAGTTGAACATCTTGAATAAATTCTCTTTTCTTGCCCTATAGAAGATATTAGGGAACATTATCTATAGTCTGACAGCTGCTGGTGGCAATGAGGTCCAAAGGTAAATGGAGAGCTGTTGGAAGAAAACTGATTAAAGTCTAATAGCAAATGTAGGAGATAACATATGTCTCAAAATAGTGCTTGTTGAAAGATAAGGTACCTTTCTGCTCATGAAGAATTCCTCTGTAGCTCTTAGATGATCAGATTCCATAATTTCCTGAGAAATACTAATCTATGGGGTTTTGTCTTCTTTGTCCTTACCTTAGAATTATGAGTTATTCTATTTAGGTTGAAAAGGACCTCTGGAGGTGAACTAGGCTAACACCTTCTCAAAATATGGGCAACTTTGAAGTTACACTGGGTTTATCCAGTCAGTCTCTTAAAAGTATCTCTAAGTCAGTCTGTGCCTTAAGAAGAAATATCTGCAGGTACTAACATCCCGATTATGGGCTCTTGTTGGCAGAGCTTTCCACTTAATGCAGGGAAGCCAGCCAGGTTATGTTGAGGAGGTCACCCAAGTTAGTCATGGAGAGCAAAGTTGGGAAATAGAAATAGAGAGCTTCTCTAAAGGAGTCTCTTCTTCACAACTAATTTATGAATACCTTGCCCTGTCAGAAACAAACTCCTTAATGAAAGGTGACAACATTGCACCTAAACCACTGGAGCAAGAGGTAGGGCAGATGGCAAGTTTGGAAGCAAGTGAGAAGCAACTGAGCAGCAGAAAAGTGGGCTTTACAGCCTGTTCCAAAGTATGAGAATCTGAGAAAGTTTGGTGCAGGAAAACATGGCTCAGCTACTGGGTGAGGTGAATAATATCAGAAACACCAAGATAATAGAATCATAGAATGGTTAGAGTTGGAAGGGACCCCACTCCCCCTGCCATAGACAGGAACACCTTCTACCAGACTAGGTTGCTCAAGATGATGATGAAAGAACTCTAGTACAAGCAGGAGTGGGATTCATCTCTTACTGCAGGAGTAAGATTCATCTGGTTTAATGAAGGTCGTGATAGCACAGACTTGAACAAATCACCTTGGGCTCCCTTTTTAGTCAATAAGAGTCTAGTCAATAGAGTAAATGGAGTTTAGGACACCATTTGTGTCACCTTATGACCACCAAATGACACTAAACTTGGTCAGTTGAAATGAAGCCTAAATAGCACAGATTCTACCACCAAAATCAGTACCAAGTTATAATGGACAGCTGGACACCTCAGAGACAGCTATACTGTGGGTAATTAAATGTTTTTGTTAGATGAATAATATTTCATTTAGACTATCAATGGATAGATATCAATAAATTTATTATCTGTGTAGAAGCTGTGCTCCCTTTCTGCACACGACAAAATTTCAAGGGCTAAGCACCACAACAAAGATCTGCTAGTCTGTTGCCAGTCCTTCTTCCTTATATTACCCCTTTTTGAACAACTGCTGAAAACTTTGGCCTTGTTCATTGCCCAGATTTCACTGAACCTTAAGATGCTTTTCAGATTCCTTCACTGGTTCCTTCAGATTCAGATTCAGATTTCAGATTCCTTCACTTCAACCTCCCAAGCTCTTTGCATTTCAGCCTACCACATTCTTCTCTCAGTTTAACTCATGTCCTCTTCCCACTGTCTATTTTTTCAGTTTTTAGAATGACTTATTTTCTATTTGATCCTATGGTACCATTTGTAGTTCTGAGCCCCTCTTCAGTCAAGAGTCCCATCTGTTAGATTTTCACTGTATTTACATTTACAGAATCACAGAATCTTCTTGTTGGAAGGGACCTTTGAGATCATCAAGTCCAACCACAAAAAAAAAAGAAAATGAAAACGAAAACAAAAACAAAAAACCAAACACCAAAACCAAAACAAAAACCGCACAAAACAAACACCCACAACCACTCACCACACCCACCCACAGACACAAACCAACAATCTTGGGCACTAGAGCATGCCCTGAAGTGCCATGTCTACACGTTTCTTAAATACCTCCAGGGATGGCGACTCCACCACCTCCTTGGGCAGGCTGTTCCAGTGCCTGACCACTCTCTCAGTAAAGTAATTCTTCCTAATATCTAATCTAAACCTCCCCTGTCACAACTTTACACCATTTCCTCTGGTCCTGTCATTATTCACTTGGGAGAAGAGGTCAACACCCACCTCTATATACCCTCCTTTCAGGGAGTTGTAGAGGGCAATGAGGTCCCCCCTCAGCCTCCTCTTCTCCAAACTAAACACGCCCAGTTCCCTCAGCCTCTCCTCATATGACTTGTTCTCTAGACCCCTAAATGGTACATGTAAATGTAGCATTTACATATAGTACCATTGACTGGGGCCATTAAATACGACATATGGATTTCTGTTAGCCATTCTAAGTCATCATAAATATATTAGTTTTATTCCTTATGGAATGAGGAATGCCTTGTGGCATTGTGGTCCAGATGTTTCATGGGATAAACCAGGGCCATATTTTGAGCTCTATGGTAGCCCTGTATAAACTGAAACCTCATTAGAAGACAGTGAGGTATCAGCAATATGGACTGATGTTAGCAGCATAAGGCAATGAAAAAATTATTTTGATTAACCTGACAGAGAAGAAAGGGTCTATTTTATATCTATGAGGGAGATGCTACCAGTAGAGATGAGACAGACTCAGAAGAGAAACTCTCCTAAGGTCACAGTTCATAGCAAATGAAAGAAAGAGACACAGTGTCAACTTATGAGTCACGTTTAGTGGAGCAGAGAGGAAAGGAATGGCATTTCCCATGCCATTTGTGTATTTTCAGCTGTCCTCCACCATACTTAAGTTTTCTGCCTGAATAAATCATTTTGGAAGTCCCAACAGCAGGAGAGTGATGAATGGGAAGGCAGAATTTGAGTGAAAATGAGCTAATCTCCACAACACATTAGAATAATAATTCTTTGTCAGGCCTAACATTCAATGAAAAATGACTCTGGCTAACACATTAGTCTAGAGAGGAGGTTTTGATAATACAGTAGTGTAAAGCTAAGACATTCATCTCTGAATCGAAGGAAAGCGAGAGGATTAGAGGATCACTTAGAATAATTCAGATGCGATGAAATACAGTTCATGGCAAGAGCTAACACAATAGCCCCAATCAAATATGATTTAGGCACAGTTAGAAGTAGTACTCTAATTACCGGCAATTGATTTAACTAAAGAGTTTCCTGCAACTCTGACAGACTGAAAAAAAGGATTTTAAAAAAAATTTTTTTACAATGATGACCATGCTTTTCCAAAGGTTTCTTGGTGCCAAGGAAGAGAACAAATAGTTCAACTGGGAACCTTTTAAGGAATAAATCAAAAACATGTTGCCATCAGTAAACAATCAGCCTCAGAAATGTGTTTCCTAGAAAGTGGTTCGGGATTGTATGTGAATGAGTGTGTCCTCAAATGCCAAATCAGTGAGTGTTACGAAGAAGAAGACAAATGGGGTACCCTGCCTGGTTTTAGCCACTTTGAAGTTCTTTTTTTTTTTTATTAAGGTAATGTGGCATCATGAAACCAGGTTAGGTGTTGTGACAACTTCCCAGAGGCTGAGTGATTTGAGTGGGGAGTCTGCCATTGCTGACACAAAGTGCCCTGAGTTGTAGGAATTCCCCCAGGAAATATAAAATATCTGCAGGAGACAGGCAAGAAGACTGGAGGCCTAATTGTCCCCTTGTGTATATAACTTAAACTAACATGTCTTCCTCAATTTATGGGAGCCAGGCTGATGTTATCACTGTGAAGAAAACAGTGAGCCTTTTAGAAAGATATCAGGTAGCAGAGAGATGTGAGACTTTCACCTCCATCCCATAGCACCTAAATACATGACGTATATATTGTGGATGCCTAAAGATAGATTATGCCCTTTGTTATCTTGAGTCTAGATGCAGGCAGACTTCAGAACACTGAGCAAGCTGTTGAAGTAACTTTTTTTTCAACCCTAGACCTGCCAGTAGCTGATGTAGATGATCTGAAAGTCCTTCAGGTAGAAGCAGCAATTTTGAATACTTGTAGTATTAATTGAAACAACTCAGTACTGAGCTTCTGAGATTAAGTGACCTGGGAGATTTGTGCATCTTTGATTGAAGGGAAGAAGTACATATGTACTTTAATGGATACTGAGTGTTCCATTCTAGCACTGCTGTGGATAGCAAAGCCTGGTGGTCTCTTCACAAAGGATAAGTCATCAGTGGGACTTGAAAGTAATGAAGTGGTTTAATGATGATGCAGTAAAGGAACAACGATGCATAGTGCTTGTTATCGTGAAACATTAGTGAAGAAGAGCAGAACAATTAGGAAACATGATGTCCTTCCTGTGAAGTGAGCTATGAGAGCACAACAGTACTTTTACAGAGGTATAAAAAGGTGAAAGGATAGGTTATGTGCACATCAAATCTTCATGCTAACAGGATGGTCTTCAGGATGTACCTCCTTGATCTTAGTTTTCACCATTATGGCAAGTTGTTTGAGTTTTGCTGATTTCATCCTCGGGAAAGGCACTCAGCATCACTCATCAACTTTTATTTCAGATTGACCAAGTTTTGTTTTGTCATTGGAAGTAATTACAGCCAATCAACATTCAAACAGTTGCTTTATCGAAGGTACCCTTCCAAATAGTTCACCTGCCAGAAGCCACATACAAATGGCAATCATTTCAAGGCTTATATTAACCTTAAATGTTTCCTTTCAAATAAGCAGGAAGGTAGCTAAAAGAGGTGGGCACCTCTACTTTGAGCACAAGATGAAGTAAAGATCAAGATAATTTCTAAATTGTTCTAATCTCATGCCTCAGTGCTTTAAAGGAGCCCTTTAGAGTCAATTTACTCTTTGACCATTGACTAAAATCTAATAACTTTGGCAGCAAATGAGGTGTGAAATGCTGTCAAAAGCACCTCAGTAATACCTTGTGTGGTATTAAATATTTTCATGTCTATGGTAAGAGTGTGTAGAAAAAGCCACAGATTATCAAGCTTTAGAAATCAACATGCTTTTGCAGTGAAAGATATTTGCAATGTCAACTATGCCTTAGATTTTGAGTCCAACTCAAGAAAAAAACCTACATCATGGCAAGCAGATTGATGGGCCATTATCAATATTTTATTTTTTGCCTTCCAGAATAATATATGCAGTCTGTAACGAAACAATAACAATGTTTTGTAAACATAGACTTCTGTTTACCCAAGGACTTCCAGAGAGAATTTAAGAGCTGATATTCATATCTCAGAGGTTTTTTTTGCTTTATTTTTCATCCCCCCAAAAATTTAAGTGTCGTTTTTTTTTTTTCAAAGGAGATACTAAGTAATGGACTGTAAGTAGCAAAATCCAAGAGTCAGCGGCCCTGTTTTGCTCTATAGCTCGAATTATCTCTCGGGGCTGCAGCAAGCGATGTATGTGTCAGCTTGCATGTAACATGGATAGAAGATTGAATTTTGTATTCAGGAGTCCTACATTCTTTATTCAGCTTTTCCCTCAAATTTAATGTGTGACTTAGCACATTGTCTGACATACTCAGTTTTCAAAATGTCTGGAACCTGAAGAATGACCCTGTCTGTCTGGCAATGTTGCTTTGTAGATGATTTGGGTGATATGTATAAATACAGATGGTTGCAGGCTTTCAACCAGGTAGTGTCTCAAAATTAACATTTCCATCAAAGTCCTTCAAGTTTAAAATTGCTTTTTTTTCAATAAAATGAAATTATATTTTTTATTTTCTTTTTTTTCTGAACGGAAATCTTTTTTATGAAGAACTAGAATAAAATAAGGTTGAAAATTTACTTCCTTTTCCTCTCCTCTCTTCATTTTATATTTCCTCTTCTTTTATACAGGTCATTAATACTTTATACCTCTTTCTGAATTACTATTAGATCTTTGAATGTAAGGCACAATGTAAGCATGAAGTACTAGCTCATGTATATTACAATTATAGTATCAGGCAGAACTCAATAAGCGGAGGGCATATCTGAATGCCTCATATTCTGTCAGAATAAGGAAAAAGTACATGATAAAAAAGCTTAGAGGTGACCCATAGGGAAAGTAATAATTTCTAACAAATCTGGCATTTGCTCCCAGTAGAAAAATAATGAAGTAAAGAGAAAGATGAAGAGAAATTAAAGAAAAAGTTATACCTTGTAAAATATTTAGAGAGACAAGTTCAATTTATACTGAAGAAGATAGGAGCTTTTAGCAGGACCAGCATTTTACTCTTAGTCTTTGGTGCCTCTTCAGATAACAACAGGAATTACGGAATGAACAGAAGCCATATTTCTGCCCCTTTGTCAGCAAAGTCAACACAAATTTTGCAGCTGAACTTGAGATATAGCTATGTTTTTTCTCCTCTTAAGTTCACCTCCATATCTGAATGAATATAAATGGTAGTTTTTGAAAAACACTGAAGAATGCATTTCTTTTTACATTGACCATGATCAAAAGTGTCTATTCTGAATTCCTACAGTATGCAGAAGATTGAATTCCCCTGTGGAGCTTGTGCATCTTAACTGTGTCCAAAGATGTCAAGGTGATGGACCAACTGGTGTCAAAAAAGCTTACGAAACTGGAAACAACTTTTTCTGTTGGATAAAAAGAAAAACTCTTACCAGAATTCTTTCAAGAATATACTCAGCATCATATACCTTGAGAGAGAAACTGGCATAACCCAGGACCAGGAAGTGGGAATACAGTTCCTGGCTCAATAGGAGCCAGCATCCACCAGGTGTAAGAGCATGCTAATCTATTTCTTGGATGCATCTTCCACCTGTGGAGGCAGGTGCAGGCATTGAAATGCTGCAAGCATTGCGGAATCGGCTGCATTTGCATGAAACTTTGTCACTGAATTTCACAGAATCACGGAATCATAGAACTGCTCAGGTTCGAAGGGATGTTGAAAGAACATCTGGTCCAAACTTTTGTGGCAAAGGAGAATTTAGCTCATCTAGCACTCTGTCTGATTGCATCTTGAAAACCTACAGTGATGTGGACTCTACCATGTCCCTGGGGAGGTTGTTCCAGTAACTGATTGTTCTCACTGTGAAAAATATCTTATATTGAGATGAAACTTCTCATGGTGCAACTTGTACCCGTTGCCCTTTGTCTTCTCCGTGTGGGTCCTTGGAGAACTGCTGCTGCTAGTGTTAGCTTCCCAAAGTTTGAACTCAGTTTCTGTGGCTAAAAATTCAAAGTTTGCCTGGACATCAGAAAGGTGGTTTATGCTCAAAAGAAAATTTTATTTTTGTGGACTGCCACCATGTACTGCCCAGTCTCACTGACACAGTGTGAAGATAGATCAGTCTGCCTTGAGGGACAGAAGTGGCATAATTGGATGAAATACCCTATTAAGCTTTACAGTTATAATTATTGTCATGGAGGAAGGTATATTGAGCTAAGCATGCTGTAGTGCTGATGTTGCTAATATTGCTCTCTCTGCCCATGGCAGCCCAGAAGAAGATGGCTGCAACACCACTGTGCGGACCAACTACTCATTTTGTGGTCTGTCTTTCAGTCCATGAAGCTGGCTTCTAGCATTCGTCCTGTTTTGTCATTCCTTCTCATATCACCTTGAAGTGTGGTTTCAGCATTTTTCCATCCCTATTATTTGTGCTTTTTGAGATTGATTCAGCCTATGCTTTGCTTTTGAGAAGCTGGCAAGTCTATTACATAGATCCATGGCTGCACTAGAGAGAGAAGACCTTTCAGGTCAGGCTGCTGGTTTCCTCTCACCTCCCTGTTGTTCCCCAGAGCAGGTCCTCTTCTATTTAAGTTTCCCAAGCACTAGCACTGCCACTTCTTCTCCAGTGAAGATGCTTTATAGTCTGTCAGATCTTACCAGCTGGGAACAATTCCCAAAATTTAGATGACATTTTGTCTGTTATAAATTCATTCAGTTGTTCCAGAGTCCTATTTCTAATGCATGGGGTTTTTTTTTCTAATATAGCAAAAGTAATTTCTGTCTATCTCTGCTATATTCCCCTTTCAGTTGAATCCTTTTGAATGATTAATCCATTACACATATTCAGGTCATGATCTTGCTAAACAGTTAAGCTATTACTTACATATGACAACATGAATAGTCGCCAGATCTGGGAATGTAGATAGAGTTTCTTTCAAGCCTATGTTAAAATATATTCTGAGGTACGGATTATTCATTTAATCTTTTCTCAAAAAGATAACCTCTGATGTTTTCTGATCACTTTTTCTTTCTTTTACTTTTCTCTGAAGTCCCTTTTTCTTTGGATATACTTTTTTGTAGGCAGAGATCCCTATCTCTACCCAAGAAACTGTTTCCTTTTTTTGCAATCTGTTCAAAATTTCATAAAGGGGTCCTTTCCTGTGTTAAGGAAAAAATAAAATGTAAAAACTAAAATGAAAATATCATGGGATCTCATAGTAATGATGGAAGTAAGATCTACTAACACTGTCTGACTGTTGAATGACTCTTATTTTTGTTCCTGCCCCGGGGACCTATAAACTCCCACCTGTGCTGTTCGCTTTTCCTTCTTAACCTTTTGAATTCCTTGATGGTGCATCTGTCCTGATGGAAACTGTGTGTTCACCTCCTGTATATTGATTGATCAACAAAATTGTACTGTTTGCTCTTCTAACTCTTCCTCACAAAGTGAAACAGAAAATAAACAAAAAAAAAGTCGCAGAAATTTGTGCACTATTCAATCAATGCCTTATCCTAACCTAATACACTGGATACCTGCCAGTGTTAATATATTTTTGAATAGAAGGTGATAGTGAGACACTTTATTAAGCATGAAATATGACTGCTTATCATGCTTCTCTCATGCATGAACATAGGCCTGGACATTCCTGCTTCTTTGAATAATTCAGACCTCTCTCAAATAGACATTTAGTCATCCAGCCATGCATTACACACTACCATTCACATTTGTCTTGTGACGGTTGGTCTCTTTCTGAAGGTCTCCTCAAGAAAACAATCATCCATTGCGGTGTTTTACTTTATTATGATCATATTCTTGCTCTCCCTGTGTGCACTTCTCTGAGATTGTTTCAAAAAGGCACGCTGAAGAAAAAACATGCTACAACCTATTGGGTGACTGATCCCATTTTTCTACCATTACTGTGCTTTTGTAAACCTGTCCACCTCGTTGCAGCACCTGGTGAGGAGCTGTGATGGACTTTAGCTCCTGGGAAATGTGATTGCTCTGTCTTATCTGTTTGTCTAGAAAGTGCTGCCTCTTCTCTTATGAGATTAACTCTTGAAATAGAGATATCTACTGTTACAAGTTGAGAGTTATTGACTCCAGAGTTATTGACACTGCTCCAGAGGAGCACTGGAAGGGTCAGCACAATGCTAGGAAAAGGGGTAGAAGCTGAGGTGCGTGCATTGACAATTTTAATTGTATTACTGCTGTTGTTGTGACCTTTTCTGTACATAAGTACTCTTTCCACATTATTAACTTTGCTTTTCTGCAGTAACTACATCTAGAGTAATGATGATTCTTGGATTAGACTGTTAAGATTTAAATTATACTAACAATAAATTCTTGGCTTTAGTTAATAAGTATGTAACGTGTTTCCTCTCTGCTCATGAAAAAATTTTGAACATAACAACGTTCAGCCTGTCTAAGCACTGCTGTTCCTTCAGACTTCCATATCATGTCATAGGATCAGGCTTTGAGCAAGAAGGATGGGGCTTGGAGCAACCTGGTCTAGTGGGAGGTGTCCCTGCCCATGGCAGGGGGCTGGAACTTGACAATCTTTAAGGTCTCATCCAACCTGACCTATTCTATGATTCTATGAACTTCTAGGTGACACATACAAATTGGTAGCTAGCTTTGATTTGGGCTACAAAACATCTTGCAGACAATGCCATAGACCTCTTACACCACTTGATAATTAGGAAAATATTTGTGTACAGTGTAGAGGAGAGGTTTGATGTAATTATAGGAGTCTGTGTTATTACATCAGTGTTTTAGTTTGAATCAGGAGAAAAGTTTTTGGAAGGATATCGAATAATGTCCATGTGTCGTACTTTAGTTTCTATTGCAGAGCTTGGCAGACCACAAACTGAATTCTGTTCAGAAGAAACTAGACTAAACAAAGTTTGGGGTTCACCCAAGCAATCAAGCTGTAAGCAGCAGACCACGTCACTGTGTTGGATTCAGCAAAAAAAACCTGAGATGTGTACAGTATGAATACAAGGTCTTTAAAAACAACTGTTCTTCAGCACAGGTCCACTGCTGCTGCTCTGAATTATTTCTTAAAGTAGAAACAGCCTGTATTTCTGATGAAAACTGGTAAGCAGGGAACCAGAAGTTCATGCTCTGAGTAGAGACAAGGAAGATTTCCCAATAAGCCAAGCTTCAAAGTGACATATGGGGCATCTTTCAACAGCACTTTGAGGTTGTGCTGATATGGGAGCATCAGTACTGAAGCATACTAGACCATACTGGAAGTGGTACATCTTTCAAAACTTCATCCATGCCAGGGGTTCATAGAAACCTCTCCCTTTTCCCAGAGAGCTGGATATTTTCGAAGTAACACAACATAGTCATCATGAAACTTAAGCTTCAAAAGCACGCAAAAAACCTCTAGGTTTCTAAGAATGTTTTAAGTGTTTCCAAAACAATATCTGCACTGCAGCACTTTGAAGTTGAGTAGCATATTCCCCATGCAAACTTTTTCATGAAAATATTCTAACAAACATTCTCTCTTTGACCTCAGTCTTATTTGATAGCATTTTTAAGCTGGAGTTATTTGGAAGGGGAAAATATCGCTGTTATGACTTCAGCGATCTAAATTACTGTTTTGCCATGGGGATAAAGAAAAGAGGAACTATTTCTAAAGAAGCAATGGGAATAGGATACAAACATTGTTACTTTGCCAGCAATACTCAATCACTTTCACCAAATGCTTCAGAAAAAAAGAAATTTCTTGAAATGAAAAAAAAAAGAGAAATGAAAAGAAAATGCCACAAAGCTTAATTTAATTTTCAACATTGTAAAGAAAAAAACAGAACAATGAACAGGCAAAGTTATGTTAATTCCATCAAATTCAGTGGTAACAATCAGGCCCCACAGATATGGTCCCCAGAAAGTATACATCTACCCTGAATATGCAGTGGGACAGAATGTCTTCATTTCCTGAGCTAGGGGCTGGCAGTGCTTATACATGTTGAATGCTAAACAGCCTTAAGACATGTAGTTATTTTTCATAATTTTACTTGCAAAATACCTTGAAACTTCCTTTATCAAACATGTTTTATAAACATGTCATAATCTCTCCACTCAGAAGAAACAGTTAAGTCATAAATGTTTATATTTGCTATATTCATTTTGTAATGTGAAATAATAATGCTAAATTTTTTCTTCCATCAGTAAAAAAATTTGCTTATAAATATTTTCAGGCTTTATATTCCAGCAGCTTTTGAGTACACGTGCCAAAGTGGCCAAGGAATCTATTTGATACAGTTGTGTTTGCATTAGATGTCAGTCAAATTCTCTTAATCTAGCTAAATTGTTGTATGAATAAGGAATGGGAGGTTAAATTGTTGATACAGTGGAGCAAAGCAGAAGACACTAAATATTTAATGCACTGGTGGGAGGACTTTTATAACATTTCCCTCTTTGAACAGACTAGCTGGCTCACCCCATGTGTAATCTGACATGCAATTATTTCTGGAAAATCTGTTGCAAAGTTCTGATTAGCTGAATGACTCTTGGGAAGAGCTATTGGGGAGGTCTCAAGCTAGAAGTGCCCACCTTCATTCTTCTATCTGGAAGAAACCCTTGTGCTCATGAAAGTGATGATCAAAGATGCTTCTAAAAAACTGGCTGTAGTCCAATTTACATGAAATGACATTTGGCCTTCAGATTTCGCCCGGTCACACTGACAGTACTGATGGATGGATTGGGAGAGCTCACTTCAGAGCTCAATATGAATTCAGTCCTTCTGAGACTCTGTACAGCCTGAGGAACGCTGAGCATGTTCAAGGCTAAAATACTTTGCATAACACAATATTGTTCAAGCCCTGTGGCAGCAAATATCCATGGACTTTAGAAGCAAAAGAATGAATTATGAGTCTGATCTGCTGTATAGACCCTGATGGATCTCTCTACACAAACATTTGATCTCTCTACAGAAAATGCACAAAAAATCCTGTTGGCTGATGTTTTAACATCTGGGATTTAAAGCAATGATATAGAATCTCTGGGGAATTGTAATACAACTGCCCCATGTTCTCATTCTCTCCTGTGTACTGACTGGCCCAGCCATACTGCACCTTGTGTAATATTTTAAAGTTTTTTCTGCAGTCTTGTGTGGGAATCCAATAGCTGCTCTGCACCCAGCAAGAGTTTTGTTGGCATCCTCTAAATAGCTCTCAGCAGGATGCTAATTTCCATGGCTGTCCAAGCATCTGTGTTGAGACCTTGTCAGTTTTACCAGGTTTGACCTCTTTTTTCTTTTACTAGTTGTTATTATTCAAGGATTATGTGCATTTTCAGACAGTTCACTTTCTTTTAGTACTATCATTTTTCCATAAATATACATTACTGCCCACTGCTGGAGACAGGAACCCTAGGCTATTAACCTAGGTTAATATTTCATCTAATCTAGTACTTATGCAGTTACAGTTCTGAAGTTTCACGAATCTGACATCTGCACCTCTCTTCAAAGATGATGAAGTCAGATTATTATGGCTCAGGTTCTCTATCTTCTCTGGAACTTTTCCTACAGCACTAAGTAACGAAAGGAGAATGTTTTGTTTTGTATAGGCTTTCTTTGGACTGATTTTTGTTCATTTATGTATGAGAGAGAGAGGACTAAAAGGTGCATGTTTTATTTGGAGCAGAATGTGATAAGTTTCCTGTGTGTTTGCTACCATCACCATACGACCCTGAAGAAACAAACCATGATTACTGAGTTCCCACAAAGCTGGATCTCTGGGTAAGAATATGAAAAATAGATCTTCATTGTGAAGAAGAGCCATACAAGTCCTGAGCATGGCAGTCTTTGATGATACCATGAAAAAAAGTCAGTATTGTCACCTAATTAGACCAAGAAAGTTTGAGTTATTACACTTGGGTGAATATCTCATGGGCTGGATGCCAATGAAGTTATTTGATAAGGTCTACCCTACTGTTTTAAGTATTGCTATAGGTATCCAGGATCAATGTAATTAAATAACTTGCAGATGATGAAAATTGTCTCAAGCCTGGCTTAGTATTTATGGACACCAATGTAGGATATGGATGATGATGTGTCAAATTCTATGGGAACATGCATTGAGTTGGAACTTGATGATCTTTAAGGTCCCTTCCAACCTGAACCATTCTATGATTCTATGGATGGTTAAGAGAGTCAAAGATTTCATCAGCCTCATAACCAGTGGCAAAAGGGTTTAAGGACCATATGTGGTAAGCCTGTGGGTGACAGTTCCATTGTATCATCATGCAGATACAAGACAGAGGAGGCATTTATATCACTTAAATTGACATTTGAGCTCAGCTAATGTTCTGAATGAGCCCTCTGGAGGAACGAATATTTTTCTGTTAGATATTCAGGGATATCAGCCTCCTATCCAACACACCTGAATTGGGCACACAAATCTAGACAGGCTACTCTATTATGAAAGCATCAGAATCAGTAACTCTAAGCCACACGCTTGTGTAAACACTCTTATTCTGAAGTCAGAGTCATCCTTTATTTTTCATTTCTCTTTAAACTCTTTCCTAAATGACACAAACCAATCTGAAAAAAGAAAGACACTTTCATGCCAGAATAAAAGCAGCCACCAGCATAATTATTCTGCTTTCCTGTGAAAACAAGGACTGAAAGGGAAAATGAAATGTCCAAAAGACAGAGGAAAATTATCAGCCATGGATTTGTGGGTATTAATGCTCTTTCTCATTGCAAGCAGGTGAAAGTGCTGCTCTAAACAATAGCACTGGGTAGGCCTCAGAATAATTTGTATTCAAATGTTTTTCTGTTCAAAGATTTCTTGCATAGAGGATTGTGCAAAATACATCTGTGCCTATTCTCCACTCAGTAAATAGGTTATGTAAAATTTCAGTGGTATTTCACTACGCATTCCATTTTGCTAACCAATAAGGTGAGTGCACATCCATAATATTTCCTTGGAACACGTCTGACTGTCAGTCACGTCTGACTCAGCCTGGAGAAGAGAAGGCTCCGGGGAGACCTTATAACAGCCTATCAATACCTGAAGGGAGCCTACAGAAGAGCTGAAGAGGGACTCTTTGTCAGGAAGAGTGGTGACAGAACAAGGGGCAATGGTTTTAAATTGGAAGAGAAGAGATTTAGATTAGATATAAGGAAGAAATTCTTTACAGTGAGGGTGGTGAGGCACTGGAACAGGTTGCCCAGAGAAGTTGTGGATGCCCCATCCCTGGAAGTGTTCAAGGCCAGGCTGGATGGGGCTTTGAGCAACCTGGTCTAGTGAGAGGTGTCCCTGCCCATGGCAGGGGGGTTGGAACTAGATGATCTTTAAGGTCCTTTCCAACTCTAGCCATTCTATGATTCTATGATTCTAATGTCATCCAAAATAAATTCTGCTTTGCCAAGAGCAGACAGTGGGGAAACATTCTCTTCCTCCGCTGCTGGCTAAACAGGGGGAAGAAAACCCCAGCTATTCGCAATGCTTCATCCAAACTAGGGCAGTAAGAGAACTTGACATTTCTTCCTGTCTACCTTTTACGCTGGAGGTTAGAACTGGAACAAATCTTTCTGCGCAAAACTTCACAATGCATTGATCCAACAGCTTGACATATAAAACTTGGATTAAAACAGAATTTCAGAAAGTTTAGAATGCTAATCTGCAGTTCTGAAACTGAAAACCGAATCCCACTTCCACTCCCCAGCTCCCTGTTCAAGACTCCGCTCCTGGAGAGCAATCAAAGTGATCTGAGGCGGACCTTGCTTTATTGTGTGACATTTTTGGTCTTCCCTTAATCACTTGACTGTGCACTCTTAATCACTTGACTATGCAATGAAATGCTTAATATTTTGACATTGAACATCTCACTATCATTCATCAATTCAGTACCATTGAGGAGATACAGGGTAGTTTTATTTTCTGGGTAACATTTCGGCCTCTCTACACAGATTTTTCTACACTGAGTACCCACTGGTCAGGTTTTCAAAACATACTTCGTGGTTACAACAACTAAAACCAAATTTGGTGTCAAAATAAAAGGTGATAAATTGGCAGGAGCAGGATTGGGTTGATCTGCTAAACTGGCTGGCTTGGGGAAGGGAAGAGTGGTTCAGAAAACCTTTAGACACTCACCACAGTGGGTACAGACTGACGTTCTCCATCCAGTCCAAGTCTGGGGCATCCCCGTGCTGGGAGTTGTAGGCATAGACCAACACACAAACACAAGTGCAAAGAAGAGTCTAGCATTTGGAGTTCAGTAAGTAAATGACCTCAGATTAAGTATCTTAGAGCATCTAGAAGGATACACCTTTGTTTTTCATCCCATGTTGAGCACTGCATGCAGGATGACAGGAAAGCCAACAGACAAGCATTCAACTGATACTTAAAAATATCTGGGAAAACGTTGTTTGGGATTCTGAGCTGTGGCTACTGGCCCTGCCACAGACAATTCATGGGACCTCGGGCAAGTCACAATGTACTCTACATGTCTCACTGCTGCAGCTTAAAATGGGAGTATTGAAACTTCATTTTCTCACTGTTTGTCCTCTTTACCTCCACAGAACAGCAAGATCTGTTATGACTCTGCTTTACAATGTCTAATAAGGAAATTAACGTCTTCATGGAGTTGCCTGTCTGTTGTGAACCCTAAATAATAAATATGCAATTCTGTTATATGAAAGAATTCAGTTTATCTTCCCTATTGTGTTGCTGTTTAAAAAGTCCTATAGCTATTTCAACTAGAAAAAACAAACATCAGTTTTTACCCAATACTGAGACAGGGATCTTTTCTGCATTCTGCAAAAAATAAAAGGATATGTGGCACCCTAGAGCCACCTGTATATTCTGAATTGTTTGAGATGTACATAGATACTCTGCAAAATACTTTTCTACCTGGTAGGTTAACTATATGCAAGAAGGGCATAAATGCTGAGGTTTAGATAAATCCACTGCATTTCTAGCTTAATGCAAGCATTCAGCTCGCTTTCATTCCCAGTGCCAGCAGCACTTTTGTATCTAATTGTTGATGTGTTTCTGCTACTGAACAACTGATGTCAAGTGACCCTTAAAATAAGAACATTGCAGATGGGGAAGGTTTCATTTTTTATTTATTTGTCCCGCCACCAAGACCGTCATAATGGGTGGGATATCACAATTACAGAACTGTGGATTCACCACCAGGATTTTCCAGCTGGAAGAGACGACAGCAAGGTACACGGAATTCTGCAATTCTAGACCTGGATTCTTCTCGATCCTCCCCATCACGGTACACATGACACCAGCTCGTGCTTCCCTTCACACTTCCTCCTCCCCACCTCTGTAATTTAAAGACTTAGATCTTTTAACTGAAAGTCAAACCCATTCACTACTCAGACCATCAATTAGCTTTTGTTCAGACCTGAGTCTAGATGGAGGTGTTTGGAAACACAGAGTTGCGTTAGGCTGTAATTCCGTCACACTCAAAACTGAGCACAGCAGGAAGACAGAGGAGTCACCCGCTGTAACTCTGGCTATATTGAGTTCACTGAAGAACTACCCATTTTATATGCCTTACGCAGGCTTAGCTTCCTCTGCACAGGCTTTAGAACAAATTCCCTAGAAATTTCCATGGTAACACTAGAAAAATACCACACTGAATTCAGTAACCACCTCTGCTTGACTTTGTTTTGAACAGCGGCAGCATCAGCCCAGTACTTTATGCTGGTGTTACCCACTCCTGGACATCTGTGGATCAGCACAGCTTGGGTAGGGGATGGAATACTTTCCACACTGCACTCAGGAGGAACTGGGCACTGCTCTTGGCTCTGCCACTGGTCTCTGGGATGATCCTCATTGGTACAGTAAAAACTATTTTATATTACATATGTAATTTTATATTACATTTAATTTATAAATTAATTTTGAACTGTATAATTATAAAATAATAAAATATTCTAATAGATTGTTTCATATTAGTACCTAAGCACAGATATTTAGAGCCATCTGAAGTACTCTAGGGTAGTGTCTTCCAATTCCAGATAGAGTTCCAGTTCCAAAAATATGTGCACTTCTTACAGGACTTTTGTCATATCTGCCAAACCCGTGTGAATGTTTCAGCTACCTTGGGGCATCTCAAATCACACCGGATGCATCCATTTAGGCAACTGAACTGAGCTCTGCGTCTCTGTTTTCCCTGCAAGCTCCAGCCTGATCAGCATAATGCTGAGAACTACAAAATGCTGCTGCGATGCACATAATAAGGAAAAGATCATACAAATTTCTTCAGAAAAAGAGAAAAAGCTGTGTGCATCCAGCTATCAAATCAGGCTCATCTCTATCCATCTAAGATTAATTATTCTCATCTGTTTACTTGTTAACATTGCATGCAGGATTATTTTCCTTTAAAATGGGAGGACATAACCACCTCACCTCATCCCTTCTACTCTTAATGAAAGCCTTCCCATCCCCTAAAACTCTGGAAAGCAAAATTAATGCCACAACATCTGGATTTTATAGGTAGGAGTGACAACATGCAGCACTCTTTCTAGCCAATTGCTCCCTGACAATGCAAAAAACCCCAGAATTTCTGCAGAAAGTAGGCAGTTAGTCTGAACATGAAGTAAAATGCACTCATGAAAGAGCAAGCTCACCTGGATGATTATCCCTTTCCCAAGAAAGGATGCAATCAGGCCAAAGAAAGCAGAATTTATTTCCAAAATTAAGTAGACAGAGGCAGAATGAAAGCTGACGGAATAAATGGAGCCCCAAACTCCTATTCTGGTGTCTGCTAACACAATTGAACACATGAATGTGTGTATTTGTGTCACTTTTTGTACATTTTAGAGAGAAAAGTCTGTCTTCCCACACATCTGAGATTTTCTGTGAGCAGTTCCACACAATTAGAGTAGTTTGGGTTTTTCCCCTCCAAAAAATCACATCCAACAAAATCAAATAAATTTTTGTGTAAATGGGTCCATGTCAACCAGGTTCTACCAGAAAAAGATCAGATCTTATCAGAGACTTAGGGAAGACTTACTTTTCAGAATGCCTTGGAGCTCCTGGGGCTCCCATGTATTGCACCAGAGAACTTTGTAATGAGAAATTGAAGACACACCAGCTTCAGACAGAGCTCTCAGGATTTATGGAGGATTTTTCTGGGTCCTGAGGACTCTCTGAGTTTGGACATTCCTTGACCTCAGAATTCTAGGAGATTTCCTGGTTCTCCTTCAAATTTGGGATACTATCGATCTCACTTAAGGAGACAAACCTTTTGTTCCATTATTTTTCATGGAAATACTGGGCAGGGTGAGAGAAGATTTATGTTGTTTAAATTTTACCTGCAAGTTAATGCAAGATAGTTTGGAGAATTTGTTCCAGTTAAGAAATCATATTATTTTGAAAACTAGGAGATGAAGCCTTCTTGGAAAATGAAATGTGTCTCATAAGGCTGACATTTCTCCTGAAAACCACCCACCGACTGGGAATTAGCTGAAGCGTGTTGGCAGCACAGATCCTAAATGCAGCTGTGGGAGTCATGCAGCACCACAGAGATGATGCAGGAGATGGGGTTTTCAACTACGGGTTCTCCTGTGATGTTCTACAGCTTTGGATGGAGAGGAAGTATTTGGGTATGAATGGGTGGGAACAGACTAGCAAATCCACCCACTCCCGTAAAGCAGACAACTTTTCTGTATGATTCACAGCATGTGTCTTACAGCACCTCAGATCTTTATATCTTCATTAAGCTATGTACAAGTTGTCCAACAGACCCATGTACAAGTTGTCCAACATACACAGTTACTCGCCGGCGTTTCACATTGTCCTCATAATTATATGACAGTTTTCCAATTCATTATTTCCTTATTGGGGGTTACATTCAAGAAATACCTAAAATTAGTGCCAAAACCAGGGTTTCATGTTGTGATAGAGCCTTTGTCTAATTTTATGGGTTTCTGTTGGTCATTATCACTGTGTTAATTTATTTTCTCTCTTCTGTCTCTGTGTTAGGTATTTGCTACTCCCTCAACCCTGCAGACTGTAGCAGTGGATGATGGACATGTATCCTATTTAGTCATGGAACACCTATGCTTATCTCCCATCAGATTAATGTTTTCAAGTCATATTGCAGCAAAGTAATAACCATCAGTAGCTTTTACACAATTTAAGTAATTTTTCTCCCTTGTCAAGACATCAAATTAACATTGTAAAGGAGAAACTTAATGCCCATGCAGTATTTAGATACAGAAACAGAAAAATGATGTCTAATCAGTCCTGGAGTGAGTGATTTCATTAATTCCTATTCTAACAGTCCCAGATAGTTGGTGCTGCCAATCATTTATTTTCCTTTCAGTTAACAAGGAAATTCATTGGCTTTATTTATTTATTTTTTTAACCCGTTTCAGGAACTTTTAACCCTTCTAATTACTTTTCTCAAAAAAAAAAAACAAAACCAAAAAAAGGTAAAATGATTCATTTTATTTTTGGTTGAATACCTCATCCACCATTTTAGGAATTTATTCCAGATGCATTGTTCACTAGTGAACGACAACCAATGCATGTTGCTAGCCACAACAAATTGGTGAGTCATCACTGCCTAATTATCTTCATACTAATATATAAATAGCGTTGATGGAAACTTACAGTTCTGTGGCACAAGTTGGTCAATGTAATTTGGGAAATTTTGGCTACTCACCGTTTCCTGGGAGGACATTCCTCCTGTATCTTAGGGAGGTTTTGGAAGATCAAATCTTAAGCACAAAACTAGTCTTCCTCATTCATAAACATCTAAAAAAATCTGCTGGATGCTCCAGAAATTATGTTATTTATACTGTCTCAAGAGAATAAATACCTTACGGAGCCAGTTGTATTTTTTATTTTTCTACATGTATTGGTTCTTTAGTTGTCCACTCCCTTCCTTGAGCCATTTCTTCATTTTCCCCATTCTTTCCAAGGTCATCCAAAGGTTTTCTCAACTAATATAAGAAATGAATTCACTTTGTTTTATTTGTCCCCTCAAAAATAGACAGAGCAAAACTGCTACTTCCAGAAATCAACTTGTCCCTTCCTTTATTCAGACTGAGAAGCAGACTTGCTAAACAAATAGCTCCAATTTATGTCTATCATTCACAGTGTAGGGTAGTTGTCAGTGCGGGAGAATATGATATAATACAGCTCTGTCTGCTCTGCTTCCTGAGCTCCAGGGGCCTTTTTGTGGTGCTATTGACCTTGGCAGAGCTGAGAAGTTTTGTTTAATGTTGCTGTTTTCTTCACTGAAGTTTACATATTTTAACTGGCTCGGAAGATGCGTGTGTGTTTCAGACAATAAATGACTTCAGGCATTCTGATTCTATCAGTCAGTGAGATATATCCTCCCCTGCTCTGAAGGCTACTACATTTTATAGTGAAATAGTTGAAGATATTATATGCTGGTTGTTCTATTTGGCAGATGTGTGTTGCTAGGAGAAATTGGAAATGCATATTATTTCAAATTTTTTTTTTTTTTTTGTAAAAAGGACTTCAATATTTTTTGATGCTTTTAAAGCCCTGCTTTGTACCAAGATAATATTATGTTTATTCAATACACAAGTAGATGACTAATGCTGAGAGTTAATATTCTGAAATTTATTTTATAGTAGAGGTTTGTGAAAATAAATACTTGACCATAAATACTTTCTTTTTTCAAGGATCAGGCAAAATAAAAAATACATACAAGAAACAAAGTGCTTATCAATGATCTTGTGTGGAAAAGCATCCCTATAATGACAAACTACTCAATGCCAGAAGAAACTTGATAAATAGTACAGCCATCTCCAAGAAAATTCCTGCAAAATTCAGCCAATAAATGCTATTTAGAATCAGGCTGTACCAATACAGTAACTTATGGTTACGTAAGTAACAGTTACTTAAGTAACTTTAAGTAACTTTAAGAATCTGAAAGTAAACAGAGATGAACATAAGTTAAAAATAAGCGATTACCTAAGTAAATAAATGAAAAGTAGCTGCAATGTCTGGTTATCATCCCTGAAAAGAAATTCCCTAGTCTGAGAAAAACATAAGGCAGTTATCCCCAGATCTTGGGTATGTTTCTACAAAATCTGTTGTGTTCTTAGGTGTCAGATCAGCACTCGACCAAGTACTGAACACAGAAGATCTGTAATGGCTTTGGGAAAGGAGTTTTTAGCTGGAACAGGAATGTGGCTGAATTAACCTTTCTGAATGAAGAAGGCCTCGTGTGGCTAATTTCCCTGGAGCTGTCTGGAAATTATAACCTCCCAAACTGTTTAGAAACCATGAAATGGACGAAGAAAACAATCTGGAAATGCAGAGAGGAAGAGAATATTTCTTCTTGTTTCTGCAAGATTTTTCCCAGAGAAGCATTTGGGTTCTCAGGTGTGAGCCATTAAGCGACCAAATAAACACAAGAGTTTAAAATATATTTTTTTTTCCAGTGCATGCATGATTTCAGGTTTGGCTTCAGGTTTGTGCCCTTCATTATAATGAGCTTATTCAAAATGGTCTGAAGCAAACGTTTTCACATTTCACGACATGGTCACAGCAGAATTGTCACCTTCTGCAAATTTTTTATCAGAATATTCGCCTTCAGCTATCATTATTTCTGAAGAGGAAAGGTGGCAAAGATATTGCAAGGAAAAACAACTGTTCTGACACTTCCTACCTCAGGTGCAATACTGGTCTTTTTGTAGCTGTGAATAGAGGTGAAGCAAGGTCGGTAGAAATAGGAAATACCTTTTATGATATCCTTGAAAAAAACCACAGGACCTTTTTAGCCCTTTTCTTCAGATCTCAGATAGAAGCAGCAGCCTTCAAGATAAAATCCAGCTTGACAACAGTAGTTCTGAATTTCACTTCTCTTTCATTTCCCAGAGTCTCCGAGGCTCTGCTGTATAATTGTACAACATACTTGGAGAGGGATATGGCACTCAGTAGTTTTTGAACTGTAAAAACTTTGGGGTGATGTAGTGGGTTGACCCTGGCTGGATGTCAGGTGCCCACCAAGCTGCTCAATCACTCCCCCTCCTCAGTTGGACAGGGGGAGAAACTACAGTGAGAGTCTCGTGGGTCAAGATAAGGATGGGGAGAGATCACTCAGCAATTAACATCATGAGCAAAACATGAAAAAACTCAAATTGGGGAAATTGATTTATTGCCAATCAAATCAGAGTAGGTCAATGAGAAAATAAAACTAAATCTTGAAACACCTTCCCCCCATCCCTCCCCCTTCCTGGGCTCAATTTCACTTCTGATTTCTCTACCTCCTCTCACCGAATGGTGCAGGCGGGTGGGGAATGGGGATTGTGGGGCCTCGGTCTTGGCCAGGGGCAGGTCCCTCTTGGAGACGGCTGGCGTTGGCTCTATCGGACACCGGGAAAGCTTCTAGCAGCTTCTCACTGAAGCTACCCCTGTAGCGCCCCTCCTACCAAAACCTGGCCACGCAAACCCAGTATATGTGAAGATATATTTCTCTTTTGAGAGGTAGGGCAAATGGCTTGATGTTTCAGTGCTTGGATCCTTCTTTTCTCCTAACTTTAAATTTCTCTGTTTACTACAATTCTGAAAATACATCTTTCTTGACTCCCTATTTCTAATGCGTTGATGTTTCCATCAGAGCTGAATCATCGCACAGACAAAGCAGAAAGAACAGGACTTTGGGGTACAAGTCTCCTGACTTATATGTCTGTTTTGGGATGAGATGAGTCACACTTGATGGTTCTTATTTTTCTCCATTTATTGTAGAGGGATATAGATGTCTAGATGGAAGAAAGATGACTACCATACTAGGATACTTAGAAGACTACCTGTCCTTTCACATTTGTATGTACTGTATTTGTTCAGTGATCACACTAGAGGACTCAGTGTGCTCACGCTTCTCTTTCAGGAGTTGGGAGAACAACAAATTTTTTTGTTTGTTTTGCAGATTTTACTTCTTACTGTAGAACAAATGATAAATATTATTTCATTGCCTACTTACATAAAGTGTCCTGAAGGCTTGCTAATGGCAGGTACAGACCACATTCAAAACATACCATAATGTATTCAGCTCCATCTGTGGTACCAGTAGTATTTGGACTTACTTTCTTAACTAATCTCAGCAACGTTGTGTGGGTCATCCCCTACTGGAACAAGAACTGTGATGTAGATGAAGGAGTTACCAAGATGCCATCCTCTCTGTCCTTCCCATATCATAAGTGTTTCTCCACGGCCAGTGCCTCACTTGTCCCTTGTGTGCCATAACATAATTCTGTGGCATTCAGAGATTAGATGGACTCCCATGAAGCACAGATTATTAAATTTGCAATTTAAAAGAAACTATTATGATGACAATTGTGGTTAAAAATCAGGCCAAGTTTCAGAGCCCTCCAGGATGGTCCAAAATAGGAACAGGATCACTGTTGGGTAATTGTATATTTTTTACCTTCACTCCCAAGCCTTTATTTAATTAAGATCTTGTGATAATGGTACTCTGCTTTGTATCAGACTATATGTGAGCACTGGAGGAAATGGTTTGCTATTAAGACAATGTTTGCTGCTTAAACAGTTGTTCCAGTCTCTCCTGGGGAAGGGGCAGAGGAGCAGATGATAACGTCTACTTGGTTGCATCTAGTCTACGTTTTGCTTGATGTCCACCCTCCCATCTTCTCCCCACCCTTTCTGGAAATAGCATCCTGCTAGGAAAAACACATAAAAATTTCATTCAGGAGTTCTTGTGCTAAAATCAGGAGCCTATAATTGGACTCCCGCCTATCTTTAGAACAAAAAGAAAGTAACATCACCAAGCCCCTCAACTCCAAATTTGTGAAGTCCAGGTGACAAAAAATATTCCCTCTTTCATCAGGATTCTGTTCCTTTGACTAACTTACTTTCACTGTTAACTTCCTAAACATAAAAAAATAAAAATCTATTTTCATCTAGAATTTTGCTGGCTCTGACTCCCTACAGCCCAGTTTTGTAAAATAGCTGTCTGCTCAGTTAAAGAGCCCTGTGGCAGCATTTCAGAGAATATCTTTCCTAGATTCAGGTTTTGCTATAAATCTTATAGAACGGCACACAGCAACGACATGCTTCATCCCAGATTTTTGCGGCCCACAATCTTGACGTTATGCTTTAATTGAACTGAAATTACATTTAGTCAGACCTTGAAATTTCTGATTTGCTCAGATGCCATTGTTTTCATACATGAAGCTCTTGACTTGTACATTTTTTTCCCCTCACCCTTTCCCCCTTGAATTATTTATCATTTAGAAAGCTGAGCTTTGCCACTTTTATTTCCATCCCCAGTTTTATTGCTATCTAAGTGATTTACAAATCAAGCCTTGCATCTAATGGCACTGTGTATTTCCATTTCCAGTGCTCTTCTTTACTGTTGGCTCTTGTTGGATGGGGCAAACCTCAGACGCAAATAACCGAAATTAATGTCAAATTGCATCATGTGCAGCTTGAATTTCAATTATGAGATCTGAGTTAAAATGCGTGTTTTCAGCAAACAGCAATAATGCTGTGAATTGCCCAACCCCAGAGCGCACATTACTAGAAAGTATTCTGCTCATGACAAAGATGCAAGATTTCAAAATCTTAAAGCAAATCTGCTTGGCATTTAGCTAAGGTCAATAAGCTATGAGAATGAGTAGTCATTCAGGCCTTCAACTTTTGTATCCTTTGCCCATGGTATGTCTGTGGCTTTTTAGAGCCTGAAACTCAACCGCTTTCTTCCTGGATATTATGAAGTGATCAAAGATGAATCTAGCCCCAAAGCCCTAATGCATCCTAAATCTTGCATCCAAGGCTTGTGGCTCAGCCCATCTCCAATTCTGTATTTACGGAAAGGCCCAGTAGAAGCTTGTGTATGTGAAGACACAACGGGAAGATGCATTTGTCTACTTGTTATTTGTGGTTCACCTGGTGATACAAAGAAGCCAAACTTTCTGTAGGCTTCTGTTGTAGCCAGTGGAAAGAATCAGGTGTTTTGAGGGCAGATTGTTTTAACCTTCATGCAGATGTCTAAATGGGTCAAAGAGATCACAGTCTCACATGTCTTTCCCTCTGCATTGTCTTCAAACGGTGTTGAGGCACAAGGTTGTATTTAAAGTCTCCAAAGTGCAGTGCCCTGTCACTGCTGAAATTTATGTGGCTTCAAAAGCTTCAGCCAACTGAATGACCTACATATCCCCTCCAAGCAGGGATATTGCAATGCAGCTACAAGTTTTGCCTCCTCAGCTTCCTGAAGAAAAAAACAGTCCATTTCTTTAGAGATTGGTTGAAACTTTACCTTGCACACTCATTGCTCTGCTAGCACTGCCCTCCAAAGAAAGAGAAAATAACTTTCTATTAGCATAAAAAAAATTACTTTTTCTGAATGCTACACACTCACATGAAACTAACAGAAAGTGTCCAGCTGTCACTTGAAAAAATCAGCTAGGTCACACTTAACTAGATGACACTTCACTTATTTGTGCAAACACTATCTACAACCTGATGTCCTGGTTAAAACGACAGTGACTTGGAGTACTGGAAAAGAGATTTCTTATAATCTGGTGAGCCTCTCTCTGTCACAATCGGCTCTAAACAAACACTGAATAGCTACCCAGCACATTAGTTAGTCACGTGAACTTTAAAAGTCTTATTACTTTAAAACACAGTGAGATTGTAAAGAGATTTTCAATGGGTACAGGGATGTGGATTTATATTAGACTCTGAGTGATTTAGTCCTTCCATTAGCTACATAAGAGAAAGAACACAGTTAGATTTCTATAATTATTCCTCTGAAAATTTATTTTAGGCACTGGAAAGAGATAGGAAGTCAGTTTTCACTGTGTCTGTTGGCTCCCAGCTTAGGATGTTGGTTTTTGGTTGGCCAGTCTGACACTCAGATCTGAATTGAGGCCACGAACTCCATTTGTATGCCCCATCAGATGCTTACACAACTTAATTGTTACTCGGGGCTGTAGAATCAGAAGGGACAAGCCAAGCCCAGTCTCTCCCTGTAGGCACCACGTCAGATAGACCTTCTCTTTCATGTGCTCTCATGCTTCTGTGAACCTTATGCGTTCCCAAATGCAAAATGTCTGCATTCCCACCTCCTTGCAGGGCACCGAAATTGCTATGAATGAATGTGGATAAGTTGCAACTGCTACTGTTAGGGCTATGTGTCAGGAAAGGGATTTTTTTCATTTATTGTATCTGCCTAAGAGTAATAAGCCTAGTCTAAGTTAGTGAGCCAGGCTCTCTCTGTAGCTGCCAGAATGTCAGATTCAGCACCAGAAGGTGCTTCATCCCATTCTAGGACAGAGCTGAGATGTCTCTAATAAATATACATGAAATTTAGACAACTGGCTCAGGTTAAGTATTCGGCTTTTAGATAGTAAAGTTAGGTGAAAGCAAATTCAGCCTCAATACGAGCCTGCAAAATTGCTGACAACCAGGATTAGGCATGTTAAAATCAAAACATGCAACTTTAGCAAAAAAAAGCTTTATTCTGGAAGTGTTGCTGAAAAAAAAAAAACCAAAAAACAACTTTAGCAAAACTACAAGGTATAGTCTTTACAGGGGAAGGTAGAGGGGGGAAAGCAATATGTAAGAGCTCTTTTCCATAGCCAAATAAAAACCAATGTCAAGAGCAAAACAAGTCATCTATTTTTTTGCATGGTTCCCTGGTTTATTGTGAGGCAAGAGCTTCTGAAAGTCAACAGAAAGGTCAACCAGCAGGATTGAAATTTTATTAAAAATATTTTAACTGGCTTTTATTACCAAATGTAAATGAAAACCAATTAGATAATCATATTAAATGTAGGCAAAGGAATGGCATTAACACTCCCAGAGTGTAATGATCATTACTAAGAAAGTGTATTGTCAAGCCTTTGTAGAGGGGGAAAATATCAATTATGTTTCACCTTTTAACTGCCTTTTAAAGCCTTGCAAAATTGATTTCATACAACATCAAAAATACAGTAATAAAACAGGGGCGAGAGTAAAGCAAAAAGTGGATAATAGAGAAAGGATGATGTACAGCACCTGTAAATGGTGGTCTGAAAGCAGCAGGCTACTTTTCTACTGGGGAAGATGGGGTATCTTGGTACTGCTCCATTGCCACCATGAATGCAGTGCCAAGTTATTGCAGTAGTACCTTGTATCCATGGGGTAAGTGGTACAATTCCTGCAGCGTAGTCCCCTGTGGAATATTTGGCCTTTGATCTTTATGACTTCTGTTCTCCAACAAAAAACAATGAACATCTTCAACTCATGATTACGTGAGGCCATTGTGACAGCATTCAGTATATCACGAGGTTGTGATACATGTGCAACAGCCAGCAATGTGTGCTCACAGCCCAGAAAGCCAACTGTATCCTGGGCTGCATCCCCAACAGCGTAGCCAGCAGGGCTTTGGGGGGGATTCTGCCCCTCTGCTCCACTCTGGAGAGACCCCACCTGCAGTGCTGCATCCAGCTCTGGAGTCCTCAACACAAGAAGGACAAGGACCTCTTGGAGTGTGTCTAGAGGAGGGCCACAAAAATGATCTGAGGGCTGGAGCCCCTCTCCTATGAGGACAGGCTGAAAGAGTTGGGATTGTTCAGCCTGGAGAAGATAAGGCTCTGAGAAGACCTGAAAGGCCCTTCCAGTACCTAAAGGGGGCTTACAGGATAGATGGGGAGGGACTGTTGATCAGGGAGTGTAGTGATAGGACTAGGGGAAATGGTTTTAAACTGAAAGAGGGGAGATTTAGATTAGATATTAGGAAGTAATTCTTTATTCTGATGGTGGTGAGGCACTGGAACAGGTTGTCCAGGGAAGCTGTGGGTGCCCCATCCCTGGAGGTGTTCAAGGCCAGTCTGGATGGGGCTTTGAGCAACCTGGTCTGGTGGGAGGTGTCCCTGCCCATGGCAGGGGGGATGGAACTGGGTGATCTTTAAGGTCCCTTCCAACCTGAACCATTCTGTGATTCTATGATTCTATAAAAACCTCCTGTAATAATTTTTAAACAATCTCCCAGTTCCTTCCTCCTCTGCATCCAATAATAAAGCCTAAACCCCTACAGGCAATAACCCCTCCAGTTTGCAGGGCATTCCTGAGAAGGTGTTTCTTTGGCTGACTCATCCACCAGGAGCAGATTCACTCATTAGATTACAAAAACTCATTGGCCTTCCTGGGTTTTTGTGTTCAGAGAGATTAGCCCTTAATCACGTAACCTGGCAAAGAGAACATGACGTTTCTTTCAGATCTTTTTCTGTGCTTTATTTTTTCTTTTCCCTTGCCCTTTGTGTTCTCCTCCATTCCCTGACTTGTCTACCAAACAATAACTAAATGTCAGCAGTTTCTGTAACAGGTAGAAAGTTTCCGTAGTGGTTAGCCCATACAGAGAACTTTCCCCCTGTGCCATGGGTCATTGTGACATCCAGTCTTGTCTCCAGCCCATGAAGTAATGCCATTAACCCACATACACAGCAAGATATTATGTCCTAGCTCACATTTCTCACAAGCAATATCAAAGATGATCCTTCAAAGGATCACAGACTCAGTCAAAATGTAATATTTGGGATGGAAAATTGTTTTCCTGGAGTGTTCTGTCAGGGAGTTGGACAACTTGTCCTTGTTTTATATTTGGAGTGAGTGTACCTCAGTGGTCCCACATTGAACATGTGCCTATTCACGTGTAAAACCATACACGTGTGCACCAATGCATTCACACAGATACATTAAGACTCCTTTATAACTATTCTGCATAACTGTCCGTATTTCACTACAGAAGTATTTATGAAACTATTTTTATGATACTAAGTTTTTTGGGCCAATTATTTAGACAGGTTTTTTCAAGTTTGCAGTCCTTATTTTTTTCTTTTCCTCCTCCTTAACTCTATGTATGTTTCATATTTGCATTATTATATTAACCCATAGTGGATTTTGCTCTCTACAGTGGAAATAAACTGCTTTGTAGGCTAGTTGTTTGGTCAATGTATTGGAAACTGGATGTTTAGCGAGATTCGGACGAAAATCTAGTTTAATGTCTTTGGAGCTTTGTGACTCAGAGAGAGCAAGAAATAAATGTTATGTTGAAATAACATGATCTGGTCTCAGGTTATTTTAAAACACAGAGTGATTTTTCTTGCACACTCTCAGCACCAAAGACCACTCTGCTGTGGCTAGGGAAAGTGAAAATACATTACGGCTATGGAGATATTTCCCACAACAGTAACTCGTTTAGCTGGGGACACATACTAATGATCCTGCCAAGTTGGAGAGAACTTTGTGAAATGCTAGAGGCCAGTTCGTATGGATCAGTGAGATTACCTTGGATGCTAAGCTCTGTCCTTACGAACTGCTAAGATATCAGCAAGGCAGCTTGACTAGTCAAGACCCCAATTGTACTTCCAACTTTTTCCTAAATTACAGGAAGGGTAAGGAAAATGTCAATCTCTACTTTGTTGTGATTTGGAGCCTGGTCTGGTCTCCAGACTAGGATAATCCGTTCCCCTCTATTAACGGAAATGAAAAATCCATTCCATCTCGACTAATATGTTCCATCACTATTAAAAGAAATAGAAACTGGTTAAACAGGAAGATTTTTATCTCTATCTGAAGTTGAGTTCTTAGACAAACTTGGGGCTGGAGGAAGCAAACTGCAACACAAAATCTATTCCCTTTCACACTCCTTTTTTCCTTATTCCCAGCATTTATTACTGTATGTAAATAACTATAACATCATACACTTAATGGCAGGGGAAAATACAGGGCATAGTACCAGTAGTGCTTTAAATCATAAAAGCCCTTTTTAAACAAATGGCTATCTTTTAACACAAAGTCATTCTTCAGGGTTATATGATACCTTGAAGAAAGGTCAAAGGCAAACTTTTTAAGCGCAACTTGAAAATAAGTCTAAAGACAGTGCCATCCTATTCCTTTCTTATTACCTATTACTTGCATTATAGGGGACATGAAAGACACAGGACATT
Source organism: Numenius arquata (assembly GCF_964106895.1). Classification (NCBI taxonomy): domain Eukaryota; kingdom Metazoa; phylum Chordata; class Aves; order Charadriiformes; family Scolopacidae; genus Numenius; species Numenius arquata. Next base: position 74,230,814 of record NC_133578.1, read on the forward strand.
TCTCCAAAAGAGTCTTATCATGTCAGATTCCCTTTCAAATCCTTTCATTTGTGTGGTTACTTAATTTAGTTAAGAAGACCTGTAAAATTGCTGCAAGGCACCAAACCTTTCCACATGAGAAGAGGCTCTGTCCCATCCTTTACATCCTATCCTTCGTTACCACTTGTCCTGTCCAGGACTCACCAAAATTCCCCATGTATTTCTCCTGAATGCTTACCCTAAATGGTAATAAATCAAATAAGTGCTTTTGTCTTCAGTGTACAGGAACTTCACTGCTGCTGTTAGAGTTTGCCTCTTATTTTTATAAGAACTTAACTTAGAAACATCAGATTCTTTTTTTCTCATACCATTAGATTCTTTACCATTCTTTACAAAACAGTTAGCATCCTCAGGGGCAATTAAAATACAAATGCCGACTATTTCCATGCATCCCCTTTTATTTTCCTGAAGACAGTAAAACACAGCTTCAGCCCAAAGGCTAAAGAGAATTCATTACTGTGCATGTTGTTATCTTCTAATGTCATCATAAATTAGTTGGAAGTCTTTCCTCCCAAACTAGAGATCAAAAAGATCCTTTGAGGTTAAAGTTTTGTTACAGCAAGAAGATGTCCTCAGAGCATCCTGCTTTCAGAGACTCCGCAGGCTTGGAAATACTCATACCCCAAAGGTCCCCATTTTGAGCCTTGCACATTTCCCTAGGCAGTGGTGAAAATTAGTAATATTGAAGATTTCCATTCTCACCTTCTTTCTAAGTATGGTCTAATTGATCAGAATTTGGAGAGCTCATCTTCTTCCTTCTATGCCAGTTAGTCATCTATTATAATGTTTTATAATCATTTAATAACTATAATAATAAAATGTTATAAAATATATTTTTATTACACATTGATTATGAATTGCAGTCACTTTCTTTTTCGGATCACTTGCATTGTGTCATTCATTCAGTGTTTTTTAAAATTTCTGTTACGTTAGGACACACAGACCCATCCAAGAAATGAAGTTTCACTGTGTTAGGTACTGTGGTCTAACACATAATAACAGAAAAGACAGAGGCTGGAAAAAAATAGGATGAGCATTTCCGAGGGCCATGGACCATGGAAGACTCACAGCTACTCTGATGCTATTTGAAGCTCGCTAAGGCGTCCCACCTGAACTCCAGCCACTGCTCCAGAAAGGAGTGGCTCTCTCGTGGGTCCACTGTCATGTTTACTAACTCTGTGGCAACGTCATGGACAGCCTGTGGTCTGGAATAGCACTAGAAACTTATGATTAGGAAGAGGAATTGAGACCCTGTGGTGGGATGCAATTCCACTTTAAGACATCTATAAGTAGATGTATATATGAAGTTACCTCCATCTACGTGAGGTGTCCAACCTCCCGTTGCAGCAGATGGAGGTCTAGTCAGTACAGTCAACCCAAAGACTGATTCCGCTGACAAACCAGTAGGTATTTCTTTAATGGTAAGTGCAATTTTCTTTAGTCTATATTCACTATTTTTACTAGTGGCTTAATTCCAATACATGAGTACCTAGCAACATGAGATGTCCTTTGGAATATTTTATCTGGCCTCCAGTCCTGCTCAAGCTGGACATTCATTCACAGCAGTTCTTTTTCCATATCTGCCCGACCCATGTTGAAGTCTCAGGTAGTCTGTAATGGTTTTAAACACATATGCGTGAACTATTGCATTGCACCTTAAATCACTGTGGACTTAGATACCACAGGCACACACAGACACACTGAATCTCATACAGAGTCTCTAGCAGAGAAAGGAACTTAATTCCTCTCTGCTGATCACTGTGCCCTAAGGATGAGACTTCCTTCTTGAACTCAGCAACATCTCTAGTAAGTTAGAGCTGAGGTCTGTCAGACACTTTTACTGTTGCTGACAGCAGTCAATAATAAGTAACCATAGAAACTGTGAGGAGAGCAGAAGTGTATGGTGATACTTCCTAGAACAGTCTCCCAATGCCCTAGAACTTAGGACATCAGCTGTTGATGATTCAGAACTGGTGGGTTTGTATTTAATGAGTTTATCAGAAGTGCTTTGATTCCATGCAAGTTTTTGGCATCAATGAATTTTTGTGGTGATTTCTGGAACACTTTTGTGGATTTCCTATATTATTTTTGTTTATTTATTTTTATTGTTTGTTTGTTTTGCCAAATCATTACTGTACTTATTTAAGTCTGTGTCTCAAATCTCACTTTGGAAATGGGCAAGTTTAAACCTATCATTTCAGTTGCACTGTCTAGTATATCTTTTGGGTGATTATGACACCCAAATAATATACTGAGTAATTTCTTAGGTGCTTAAACAAAGCTCATTGTAGTGACAAAATGTCTCTTTGCCAAAAATAACAATCTATCCACTGGGTGTGTGAAGGTCATAACAGGCACTTTCAAAGGACTGCTGATTTGTTGAGCTTCTGATTATTTTTTTTCTTTTAATGTGTAATGTAAAGCAATTTAGAGAGGCCTGGTTTTCAGAAAGAGTGTGAAATCCATCCATCTCTTCAATTTGGGTACCAGCATTATTATCTTGCTGGTGTCTCTGATGGGACTAGGATAACAAAAAGGCACTGAAAGAGTTTCTCATGTTTTCCATTGACTGAGGAAGTGCAGCATTCAGTCATTCTGAAGAGTGTTTCTGTTCCGATATAAGATCTTTTTGCCTAGAATTTCAGATAATATCTCCAACTGAAGATAATTTCTTATCCAAGAAAATGCCTTGAGGATTACAGTTTCACACCAGGAAATAATAATGAGAACAATGTACTGAAAAAACAAAGATGAGTTTTCTGCCACTATATCCATCATACAGAGAAGTAACTTCCTCCAGACTCTGATGTTTGGGAAGCAGTTACATTTTTTTAGTTACGTAAGGTTACGTTACATACTTTGCTTTTTTCTCTGCTTCCAGTTGGAAATCAGAAAGTGAGTAGCATGCCTTGAGCCTGGAAAAAAAATTATTCCTATGATGGTAAACCGTAAGGACATTTTTGGTCTTGTTGCTCTTGATGGTGGGTTTTTTTTCCTCTAAACTTGTGGGAAATGCAATATATCAGGACCAGCTTCTAGAACAGTAATTTCTTTCTTTCTTTTCCTTTTGCAGACTGAGATAGTGTAGGTGGCATGTACAATTAACTCCCAAGTGCTTCTAGAAATAATAATAATTGTTAGTGTTCCATGACATTGCACATCTTACCTCTCTGGCATGTCCAAAAAACAAGAGAGGAGAATACTTTTAATTCTATGTGTAAAAATCAGGCAGATCTCTTATGATTGTTATTCTGCTCTTCGCTACACTTGTGCTTAAATTAGGTGATTTTCTTATCATGAGTTTATTCCCAGTTTATGTTTTGAAGATGTCTTCTGGTTACTAAAGTGATTTAAGGAAAATGAATCTATCAATAGTTTCTGATAACTGAATCCCCAAAGAAATTATTTTCGTATTACTTTCAATATTTTCTTCTGAAAGAGAGGTGTTACTCAATTATTTTTGAACTCTGAATCTTTGTTGTTGCAATAAAGTGAGTTTCCATTCATTTTGTTTGTTTGGGTTGTTTTGTTTTGTTTTGTTTGTTTTAATTTTTATTGTTATATAAGATCTCATTGCAATCACTTACTTTAACATCATACATTTAAATGCTTTGGTCCCAAAATCCACCATCAAGAACCAGGAACATTACTTTCAAGGTGTCTGGCTTCTGATGATCTTTCTTCTAGTGCCCAAAGTTTAGATGTTTCCATGGTATTAGAAAGAAATTATGAGAAGCCTTTCCATCTATTTTTCCTACATCAGCCCTTTCATCCTGATACTGTATTTGATGAAACACCAATATCTTTTGGGGGAAATAAGGGATTCAATATGGTTCAGAAGCCTGATAAGAAAAACATGGAGCTTCTAACTTTTCCCAGAATGCTCTGCTCTATAGAGTATTTCAATCCAGCCATTGCTGAAAGTCTATAGCCATTGTAGCCATAGATGGAAAATAAATCAACAGAGTAAGTTGTCAATAAGGCAAAACTACTTGTAAAGTCATTAGGAATGTTTGGGGTTTTTTTCTGTTTAAATACAATTGTGTACTTGTGAACTACAAAAAAAAATATTTTTTTTCCTCAGTATTAAAGGAATCAACAGAAAGAAACAGGCATTTCTGGGATGTGATATATCTGACTAAAGTAGACATCTAAAATAGATCAGATGTGCCGTGTCTGTTTCTATCCACTGGCTCCATAAGAGGAACTGAAGTTGACTAGTTCAGATGTAGATTTCTGCACCACAGAATTTATTTCAACTCATTTCAGCAGCGTAATCCATCTTGAGAAGAAGACATCTGTATGTCTGTGAGTGTATTAGGGGTCTATGGTACCATATCACAGTAAAGTTGAATGTATAGGGTAAGGGAAATCTTTTATTAGAACATCAGATAGGAAAATGACAGTACTTTCTATATTTTCCCTATTTTAGGCTTGAAGGAGAAACAGCGAAATGCAGGCTAAGGATAAATTGCTGTGACAACTTAATTCTGTTAATCAATTAGACAATTCAAGAGAAAAAGGTGATTACTGAAAGCTGACAATGCACTGCCTGCAGAGGAAGACATAAAAGCAAACAAACAATCGTGCCTGCCAATTTAGCCCGGAGCAAGCACTCGCATTCTCTACTGACCCCAAATCTAAGTAGCAGTTGAACTTTGAGCACAGCAGCAAGTCACATCAACCAACTGTTTTCAGTTCTGCACAGGGTTTCACTGTCCAGCCTACTGTCTCTAGCCTGAAAGGTGTGAGGATGTGCTTCCAGCAGCCATTCATCAATTTTTCTACTCTACTGCAAGGATGCACAAAATGCTGCAGGTGTGCAATTTTTATTTTTTTATTTTATTTTATTCCATACCTACCCAAAATAGAGAGAACGAATAAGCTTTGTTCAGCATCCAACCTGCCAACCCACTAACCTGGAAGATCATTTTGAGGGGGAGAGCCGGCTTATAGAATAACACGTTTTGGCTGCTGTTTACCAGATAATACAAGCCATCACCGAAAGAGGAAATTCCGAGTGGCACTTTCCTGACAGCTAATCTCTGGCAAGCTGTCAGGTGCACACTGTGTGGAGTGCTTCCCCAGCGTCTGAGCAGACCCTCCCGACAGCTCAACGAGCCATTCAAAGCACATTGCTCTGCAAAAGCCTGACCTGCAGGGCAGTCTCCTATCGACTAGTCTGATGTGTACTAATTGTGTACCAAAAGTATTAAATTAGCAAGGCAATAGCCTTCCATTTGCTTTTTCCTCCTTCTCTCTCTCTGTTTTCTAATTTGCTTGAATCATGCACTCAAGAGGAATTTTTAGACTAGGAAGCTTGTTAGCTAAAATATACTTCTCCATTCACTTGATTTCATCTGCCAAAAGCCTCAAGCAAAAGTGCAAGTAAGGACAGATAGAAGGCTAGTAATTAGAGCATATAGTGATTTTTTTTTTTTTCTTAAAAATCATTTATGTGATAACAAATGTGGTTTTATTGCTACTTATCTTTAATTTTGGAAATTGGGAGGGCATGATTTCATGACTTGTGACCTCAGAAGATTCTTCTGTTTGGTGGGTGGCTCCTTGAGATGTTAATGAAATAATTTTGCTGTTGTTCTTCAGATTAAAACAACCTCCGTTAGTGAGACAAGAGTTCCTGTGGACTTAATGCAGTAGTAAGAGATTTGAAACCACTGTTCTTCAGAATAAATCAGATCTTCACTGAAGTCAACAGAGACACACTGGTCTTACATCATGGTATATACGCAGTGCAGTTTGCATCTGTATCATATATAAATTTATATATAAATGTGAAGTTCCCACTGAATTTTCTCATTTTGTTGTTTTTCTTAGTTTAAATACCAGATGAATATAGAGTCTTCCAAAGGTAAAGAAAATACAGTGAAATAAGGACATTAGATTTAAGGAAAACAAATTCATAGTCTTAAAATGAAAATTCAAGAAAGGCAGAGGAGGAAAAATTGAATTGCATGTGTGTGAATAGGCATTCTCACACCCATTGATTCAAAGTCTCTATACCTATGGGTAAAGAGTAATACTGAAATGCTTTTCTTTTTCCTTTAAGAAAAGTATAAGAAGGCAAATGACGTAAAGTCAGAAGGAAAAAAGAGGTAAAGTCATAAGGAAAGAATCATTCTACTGATATTCTAGATACTTTATCTATCTTGTATTTCACAGAATCACAGAATCACATGGGGTTGGAAAGGACCTCTGGAGATCATCTAGTCCAACCCTCCTGCCAAAGCAGGTCCACCTAGAGCAGGTTGCACAGGAACTTGTCCAAGTGGGTTTTGAATGTCTCCAGAGAAGGAGACTCCACCACCTCCCCGGGCAGCCTCTTCCAGGGCTCTGCCACCATCAAAGTAAAGAAGTTCCTCCTCATGTTTAGGTGGAACTTCTTATGTTCAAGTTTGTGTCCATTTCCTCTTATCCTGTCACTGGGCACCACCGAAAAAAGACTGGCCCCATTCTCTTGGCACCCACCCTTTAAGTATTTATATTTATGTATATTATATATATATATAATTTATATATTATAAACATATATATTATTTATATATAAATATATATTTTTTATATTATTTATATATATTTACTGAGACGCTTGAAGTAAGCAGAAACTGGAATACTTTAAGCACGAAGACTTCTACAGAAAACAGTTGTGAAACACAAACAGCTGCCTGAACTGGAAGAGTTTTGTTTCAAAAACTGGCATGTTGCTCCCTGTCTTCAATGAGGGGGTTTTCACCCACCCAACAATCTGACAAAAAGGCAGCGTAGCATTGTGAGAACAGCACAGGGAGGTTCTAGATGGTGTTCGTCAGAGTTTATTAATACAAATGTCAGAGGGACCAAGCAGGGGTAATGCTGTCTGAGCTGCTGCTCACAAACAGGGAAGAATTGGTGGCAAACATGGCCACAATAGTGAACCTGAGATGACTGAGTTGATGGCTCAATGGGAAGGCAAGCAGAAGAGCCAGGAGGGGTTTTAGGAAGAAGATTACAATTTGCTTAGGGAAATCCTAGGCAGAATTCCCTGAAAGACTTCAACAGGGGAAAAGGCAAAAGAGTTAGCTGATTTACAAAGACAACGGAGGAACAAATGTCCCACTACACGGCAAGTCTATGAATTTCAGTAGAAGAACCCGGAGGCTAAACAAGACACTTCTCAATGACCTTAAACACAAAGAGATAATATGGAAGTGAAAAAAAGGACAGGTGGTAAAGAAGAAATATCAGAGCAGATTTTAGGACTTTAAGTACAACACAAGAAGTCCAAAGGCTAGATGAAGTTTGGGAAGGAAATGAAGATGAAGGAACCAGGGAACTAGAAGCTGATCTGTCTCACCTCCATCACCGGAAATATGATAAAGCAAATACTCCTTGAATCCATGTCCAAGCACGTGAAGGAGAAAATGGTAATGAGGAGCACTGAAAAATGGGTTTACCAAGGACAGGTCATTCTTGAAGAACGTAATTTCCTTCTGCAAATGTTCGAGTAACTCTGTTAATGGTGGTTGTACATACTTTGATTTACTAAGGCTTCCAATGCCATTTCCCCCAGTATTCTCATTCGGAAATGGGGGCTAGAGAGGAAGACTGTAAGATAGGTTGCAAGTTGGCAGGACCAATGGGCGTGAGAGGAGATAACAGCCCAATCACTTCTGTCTTTACCCAGTGCTGGCAATATTCCCACTTCAAGTGGGCTGTTAGACTAGAGACGTTCGCAGGTGCACATCTAGGACTTTTCAAATCCTGCTGGTGTTAGTAACAGCACCAATTCAATAGCAAAAAGCAGGAAGACATCCAGAGAATATAGTCTGTATTGTCATGCTTCTATAGGAACACTAGATTGATAGCTGTGTGGCTGAGTAGCTAGGAAAAATAGGTAGGTAAACATTTCAGACAGATAAAGGAATATAATCATCTTTTTCCTGATTCCTCCTGGGTAAACTGTCCCAAGTGGAAGTACAGTGTACACCTAGAAATCCAGACCACATCTCAGGCCATAGTGGGTTCAGTCAAATTTCTCTTCTATCTGCATAACAAAGGTTGTCATTGTACCTGGAATTCTTGTTACCATTTCAGCAGACAATTATTTGGTTCAATGAATGCTTGTTAGGTTAGACATCAGGAAAAAAACCTTCCAACCAGCAAGGGTTGTTACCCAGTGCACTACGCATGCTTTTGTGAGCATGAAATCTCCTTCTGCCCTCGCTGCAGGTTTTAAGAATGGGATAGTCAATCATACGTCAAGAATGATTTAGATAAAGTTTGACCCTCCCTTAGGTCAGAAAAATGGAAGAGATGGTCTTTTAGAGTTCTCCTCTGGAGAGCTGCATCTATGAATCTAAATTTCTACTATTGGATTTCTATGATTTTCTATGAATATTAAACTGCTGTCTAGGTCCAAGGCATATTGAGATAAAAAATGACATTCCTGGAGGGTGATTCAGTCCATCCTAAAAAGAGGTGATCATTTTACTAAAGTTAGTGGGTGAGGGTGAATAGATGTGAAAAAGATGCCCCAGAAAATTGATTTCTCAGTTCATCTTCTTAGCAAGAAGCCATGAAGATGGATTGAAGCATTGGGATAAGTTATTTGCTTTGCCATCACAAGTGTTTTGTCGTATTAGAGATAACTAAATTGCCTTGTAACTAAGAAACTTTTCCCAAAACAAGAAATTCTCAGAAAGCAGGGAAGGTGGGAGCATTGCAGATAAAAGTCAGTGTTTGGAATTTTCAAAATTGTGAAATTAAAATTGATATTACTTTGGATTTGTCAGAAACAAATTCTGTACCACGAACCTTAACAATTCTTAGTTACAAGGCAACTTAGTTATCTCTAATACGACAAAACCATTACGTCCTATCACTACACTCTCTGATAAACATCCAGAACCCGAATATTTCATTCTCCAAAAAGCTCCTAATAAAGGTGTGGTGAGGAGCTGGACTGTAAGACAAAGCAAAGGTATTTTAGAAGAACTCCAGCTTTGCCCTCAATTCTGCTTAAACTGTATCTACCAAGGACCAGGTGAAACTGGGAGAAGCTGGATGTGAATATCTGCAGATAGTAATGTCCCATCTGTGTGTTCGCTTCAGGCTCCTTGTGCTCTGGGACTTGTAAACATGCCTGAAATAAATTCCTATCTTAGACACTAATCCCTGGCATTATTTTCCTTGTATTATCTTGTCTGTAGTGTAAAACTCAATCCTCTATTTTTTCTCCCCACTTTGAGAATATCATTAATGCTAATTGTGAACTTGGCTGTGATTGCATATTGCTTAGTTTGATGTTAATGAATTTGAATAGTAATTTGTGCTATATTGAATTAGCATCATATCTCAGAGACCATGGAGAATTGAACCCTAAAGCTTTCGTCATCCCTTTCTTCTCTTTTTACCAACCAGGCTTCGTAGGTTTTCTGCTATTTGTAAATCATTTAACAGTCTACTTACTGCCCAGCTAAGATGAGATCATCACCACTGACAAGTGCACTGTAATATCTTATTCCCAGCTAAATATAGACTCCTTGTTTAAAAATCAGAATGAGTTAAGCTTAGAGCTATTCTTTGGAATATGTTGATGTTTTCATTATGTTTAAAATTTTTAATTGTTATGTTAAATTAATTTATGCTGCAGAAAATGCATGCTTACCCACAGAACCGTTGCACAGTTCCAAAGAGGCCTGTTTATTAAGGTCACAGTTCAGAAGAAAATGAGCCTCTTGCTTTTTAGATCATATACGGAACTTAAACACATCCCATGTCCTCAGGGGTGACTTAAGCAAAACTAAAATTAAATGCATATAACATAAGAATAAAATCTGTGTAAAGACTATCCAGTGAGGGAACGTGACTTTTATGAACATATCGGTATTAACAAAGATTACATGCTTGGGCTGAAATTTTCAGAAGCAGATGGAAAATAAATAAATCATTTGGGAAATTAAAGATTTTACTTTTTTTTGGAAACCTCACTAGCTTCATGAAAAAAAAAATATCAGTCATTGAAACAAATAACCTTCAACACATTTAAGTGAAGAAGAAAACTGGTCAAAGACGGGAATACACAGGAACTATATTGGAGTTCTGATATCATTTTCAAAAACACACTCAATTTCAATATACCCTGCAAGATGTTGGCAAGAGAAAACCCAAGCAACAACAGCTTTCAGGCTCCTGAGGAATCATAGAAGAGAATCACAGAATAGTTTCGATTGGAAGAGACCATTAAAAGTCACCTACTCCAACCTCCCCTGCCATGAGCAGGGACAACTTCAACTAGATCAGGTTGCTCAGAGTCCCGTCCAACCTGACCTTAATGTTTCCAGGGATGGGGCACCTACCACCTCTCTGGGCAACCTGGGCCAGTGTCTCACCACCCACACTGTAAAACATTTCTTCTTTATATCTAGTCTGAATGTCCCCTCTCTTAGTTTAAAACAATTACCCCTTGTCCTCTTGTCTTACTGCAACAGGCCCTATTAAAAAGCATGTCCCCATCTTTCCTGTAGGCCCCCTTTAATTAATGAATTAATATTCATTAATTGAATGAATGAAACAATAAGGTCTTCCTGGAGCCTTCTCTTCACCAGGCTGAACAACCGTAACTCTCTCAGCTTGTCCTCGTAAGGGAGATGCTCAAGCCCTCTGATCATCTTAATGGCCTGCTCTGGACCTGTTCCAACAGGTCCATGTCCTTCCTGTGTTGAGGACTCCAAAGCTGCATGCAGTACTCCAGGTGGGGTCTCACTGGAGCAGAGCAGAGGGGCACAATCACCTCCCTTGACCTGCTGGACACATTTCTTTTGATCCTGGGATGAATCATCTCCCTGGTAAGGAAGTAGAGTTAATTATTTGTAAATATGGTCATAATCTTATAAGTACTCTAATTGTAAGAAGATCTTATGTTTGAGTCGTAGTAACAAACTGTAGTTATATTTACATTTTGCAAATGAAAAATAAACTTGATTTGCAAATATAAAAATTAGAAAAAAAATGAAATATTTTGTATTTTTTTACTTTCTTGCCTGAGTTAATAAAATAATGCATTTCACATTCACCTAAAATATTTTCTACAAAACAAATACAAATATTCTATTATCTTACTATGTATTTTTTAAATTAATCAAGTGAAAATAATATTTTAAATGATACTACACAGCTCTTCAAAAGAAACTGTTTTCTTTTCTGAACAAAATGAGTAGGATAAAGCTACAATGACAAAAAAAAAAAGCATTTTCAACTGCAACTGTTTACAATGCTAAACTCAAACATTCAAATCACTTCTTTCTTGCTAAAGCTTTCCAACAAGTCCCAATAAATTCAGATTTTTCCACAGATCTGGAAGTGATGCTTTTAGAATAGTGAGAAATCGTTCCTAAAGGACTCTGAGTCTGGTTTCTTTAGGTCTTACAGTGATACTGGAGACTGATCTGTTCCTCATTGCCTTTGCACTCAAGGACATGAATATTTTTCAGTCCTCCACTGTGGTCTCAGAGCTATGTGACATTTCATACATAAACATTCTAGAGGTTACTCTGATATTCTCTGTAACAAAGAAAAAAAGCATTTGAACACATCCTTTGGGACTGTAAATAAAATAAAGATATTTAATGAAGGGATTAAAGCTACTGTTGGATCATGGATATGTCTCTGAGTGTGTAGGTTTGTATGCTCTCCTGATTAGAAAATAAAGAAACCTGTGGGCACTGTGTAGATCCATGCTCATTCCTTTCTAAAAGTGAGATTTATCCCAGAATCGGTCTATTTTAACTGATGGCAGCATTAAAGCTTTCATCTTTTCTTCTTGGATGCAATTTGCCAGCTTAATTTGCCTAATGTGATATTCACACTGATATTCATTCTACATTCCCCCATGATGACTCCCCCACCTGACTCTTTGTTTTATGACCTTGAACTAGTCTAAACAATCCTCTGACAAGCTCATCAGTGCTTTATGATTGTTCCTACAGAAGCAGAAACAATAGCTGAATGAAAAGGCTCAATTAAATAAGTAATCTATGTGCTATTTTTTTCAGGCCTGAATTCTAGTTTCAGGCTTAAAAAAACCACACATTCAAAATGTTCAAAAATGTTTGTTTTTTTTTCTTTTCAAATCTTCCAGTGAATTTCAGGGGGGGGAATGGGGTTCAGAGAATGCAGTATCAGGACAGAATATTCAAAAGCTGTAGAGGAATGGGCTCCTTAGAGGTCTGACATCAAGATGTCCTCAGGCCATTCTGTCAGATGGGAGCCTGGAAGTGTTGTGTAAGGGCTCAGTGACCAAAAGCATTAAAATTTTGAGTGACATGGGTGGCTTAGAGATTGGAAACACCTACAGGAAAAATGAATTTGCAGTGTAGCAAATTTCTGGTAAGAGATGGGAGATGGGTGGGAAATGATATGGTCTTTGCAAATTGTACTTCTCCTCCATGTTGGGTTTCAGATCACCTCTTTGTGGAGGACTTAGCTAAATCTAAACAGTCATATGGAGACAGTCCGGGTTCTCTGTTCTTATTTACTCCAATTATATCATGATTCTTTCCTACTTCACAGTGCAACGTTTGCTTCTGAAGGCACCCTAGAGAGCAAAGGAGGTGCAGGGACGTGGGGCAATGTGTGCCCAGGTCCAGTCCTAACATGAAGACGCGGTGTGGCTGAGACAGGCACCCACAGGAAACAGAGAGGTCTCATGAATCCTGCATCTCAGGAATGCTTTTGTATGATGAACAGGACAATCCATTAGTGCTCTGATCACCCACACTCTTTCCCTTTCATGATTACATAGCACTGAGAGACATGTGCCACTTCTCTCCGCTATAGACTTGCTAAGTCTTGTATATTAAATTTTCCAACATGATGTCTTTTATCTACTTAAATACTTTTCGAGGATTAGGGTCCTTTTGTAACTTGTTTGTATCTCTGTTCTGTCTTAGTAAAAATGGTTAACAACATGGTTGCTGTTAACAAAACAGCAACAGAATGGTTGCCCTACCTCACAGGGCTGTCATGGAGTTCTTAAGCTGAAGTGGATGAGGACGTATTTAATGTATCATATACATTGTGCTAATAGAGGACTGGGGAAATTAACCTGAAATGCAGAGCACATCTGCTTTGCCCTGATCTTCAGCAGGCTATTTACCACAGTTCCTCAAGTCAAACTGCAATATGGTGATAAATATAATCACTGAAGATGTTAGACAGAAATCAGCTATTAATAATACAAAGATAATATGTGGCATCAGTGAAAACACTTCTAAAATCCACCCTGCAAAAAAAAAAAAATTAAATTACTAGAAAGGGCTTAGAAAACAGGAATTTGCCTTCCTTAGAGTGTGAAACTTATTGAACATTTTGAAGAGGAGATTAGCAAGTAACTTGATTAAGGTCTACAAGTATGTGTTAAGATTTCTTCACTGGTAGGAGAAAAGATTGCCGATGGATGAAGGCTTGGTATCCTGCAGAACACAAGATCCAATGAAATAGTCAAATGCAGGAGCTGTTATTTGAAACAAGACAAATTCAGATTATAAATAAAACCCAAATATTCAGCAGGGAAATAATTAACCACCTGCAGAGATGCAATCGGCTCACTCACCTTTACATTAAGACAAGAGATCTGTAATGAACACTCTTGGGAACAGAAATAACTGAATGTAAGTAGTATGGCTTGTGTTACACAGGGAAACAACTTAGATCACAATGATCCTGTCTGACTTGAAAACATAAATACATATTATCTATCAATCGATATTTGAAGCATTCTCACACTGTATTTAGAAACACCACGACCCAGGTGTAGCTTAATTTCACCAGCACAAACATTTATTATCACCTCTAACACAGAAATATGCTGAAACCCTATTCAGAATCAGGGTCCCTTTCTCCTAGGCAAGCACCAAACCCATGGCAATGTCCCTGCCACTAAGTAGCATACCTTTTGAGTAACATCTTTAATCCTAAATGACTTTTTTTTTTTTTTTTTTGCTGCAGATCTGCTGCATGTGATAGCACAAAGTTCTTCTCTGATACATTTCAGATGAAAATATGAAATTAATTTTAGCTGAGTTTACGTCTGCAGGCGTATTTCAGCGATTTGACTGTGTATGCCTTTTGTCAAATACATTTGTCATAGAATGGTATTTTCCACAAACCTTCCAGAATGAATAAAATATTTTGTTTACAGAAATAGCCTTGGGTTTGAAGTGGGAAAAAATACCCTGATACTTTCTGTTTTCAATATATTTTTACCAAAGAAAATTTTAAAAGTATTGGAATTTTCTATAAAAACAGTATTTTTAAAACCAATAAATGCCAAATAAACATTGTTAACTGTGCTTTGAAGTTAAAAAAAATAACAAAAATTTAGAAATCCAAGTCATGAAGAATTGTTCCTTCTTCATTCACATCTCAGTTGCCACTATAATATTAAATCCATCCAAGAACAGATAAAACCCCCAAGTTATTCTATATAATGAGAAGAATAATAAGCATTATTAAAAGATATGAAATATTTTAAGAAGATATTTAAAGAAATACAAAAGAAGAGAATGATATATGTCTGTGGAAATAAATCTTCTTTCAGAATCAAGGTCAAAATGTCATCAGGGTCTAGGTGGCCTAAAAGAATAAACTGTGTCACTTTCAGCACCAAGGAAGTGGTGTGCCCATCAGTTTCGGATTCCCAGGGTGTCCCTTAGAGATACAAACACCGTGGCTGGTCTTACATGAAAAGGTTAAGCTCATGTTTCTGCATTTTGATTGAGACATCTTAAAACCTCTTCAGACACCTCCTCTACTTTCAATACAGACGTAAGATGTTACTATCACAGAGAAGACTCCTGTCTTTGCAATCAGTTATCACATGCCCCTGCTCAGTTAGCCACTTGTCATTGTGTACATAAGGTGAAAGATGTTTAAAACACTAACTTCTTCAAATTAAAATTAAATGCATTGTCTGCTGTTTTTACCCCTGGGTTATGTGGTCAGACATGAAAGCACCATGTACTCTCAATTAACAAACTATAGCTAGCAGCAGTTTTCCATAAGTGTATGACAACATTAAAATTGTTCTTTAAGAACATACAGTTCAGATACATCACTATGAGGCTAAGTCATATATCATTACTGAAACGGATGTAGAGTGTTGTCTCTGTTCAATAGATGTCCAAGATTTTAGATGTTGACTCATGTTCTGTGGACTTTATTATGATAGTAAGGCATTTATCATCAATGACAAAAAAAAATATCACTTTCAAGTGGACTTCAAGGCTAGACATTCACTAGCAAAAAACAGCTCATAAATCAGCTTAAAAATATTACTATTCTTCTGTGAAATAATTTCTTTTCCTGATGTATCCAGGGAACTTGTTGACTTCCTTACACAGAGTTGCAAGAGAAATATTACACACTCCTTTGTCAAAGCGAGAGGCTTTATTGGAACAAGTTTCATGGGAGACACTTGAGGCCGGGATAGTGATTTGTTTCTGATTAAAGGTATTTGGACCACATAAGATACTCCTTCAACCCAACATCCTATTCAGTAATGCTAAAGGCTTCAGGAAGAGTGGTAGAATTCGTACTTTGGATGATTATGGAACAAAACGTATAGTCTCAACCCATAGAAAGAATGTAGAAAACAAACTCTGTGATTATGTGAAACTTGAAGGTCAGAGAACAAGTCAGTGACCAACTGAAAATAAGACCCAAATTCTCTGGGTATCAATACCATATCTTTTCCACTAGAATTTATTTGCGGTATATTGTCACTACAAATATTTCAAGATGAATATCAATCTCTATTATACTCTTAAATGCATTTATATTTTTTTAGCTTCTACACTGAACAGAGATTCTGGGAACTAAAGAGCCAGCCAATCCCAGGGCTATGCCTAGCATATTGGTTGAAATAATCATTGAATAGAGAAAAAACAAGTACATTAAAAGATATAACATAAGGTACTATCAGTTTCATTTCCTAAGGGCAATGGTAACTTACTACACTTTTGACACATACAATCAGTGGCACATCAGCTGATCCATAATACCTGGTCCTGGGTGTTCATATCCCATTCCAAAAGACAGCTAACTCAAGCTAGCTGAGCTCTTTTCCATTGGGGAAAAATTATTTCACATTTGACCTAGATTAAGAGCTCACAGGCCGACAAGTACCACAAAAGTGCTGACAAGTAATGAGTGGCTTTCTCAGCATGCATCAGAGCCTTTAAAAATCTTTGAACATACCAGGGAAGTGTCAAAAGAAGCTCTATAGTATCAGGCATTTTGGTTTGCAAAGGGCCTTTGGCAAGGTCACACACAAAGGACTATTAGAGAAATCTTCTAAGTAGTCATTATCGCAGGAACACTGAGGTTGGCAGGTAGCTCCAGAGATCATCTAGTCCAACCTCTCTGCTCAAAGCAGGGTCAGCTAGAGCAGGTTGTCCAGAACAGCGTCCAGTTGGGTTTTGATTATCTCCAAGGATAAAGACTCTGCAGTCTCTCTGTGCAATTCGGTACTTCTCAAAGTTGGTCAGGAGAAGTAGGATTGACCAGAAACTCATTGCTTGTAACAGGAACTATGAGAATTATCTTAGCTGGAGATTACTAAAGGCGATCTAAAGGCAATACTAAACCCCATTTTGGAAGTGAAGATGTCAAACAGGACATTAATAGGCACAAGAAGTGGAATACTGAGTGATGGCTTCCTTGAGACGGACCTTTCGATTGGTGAAGTCAAGTTGAAGAGAGGAACTGTAAAAAGAGAAGGGGCTGGATTGAACCAGTGGGAATGATTAAAGGACTGCAAAAGCACTTGCAGTGGAGATAAATAAGAATAACAGTTTGCGCTTTTTTTTTTTCTCAGATTCTCCTAGAAGTTAAGTCCATTCAATCTCTGCTCCTGCTGTGGAGCTCTTTGCTACAGTAACTCCTTAGGGACAGAAAGTAACCAGGATTAGACATGCAATTGTAGTTTGTAAAACAAATAGCTTCAGCTAATTAATGGTACTAATTCTCAATTGTTGCAGCCATAAAGCTCAGGAGATGATATTTTTCCTAATGGGTTGGCATTTTACTACACTAGATTCACTCTGTCACTGTTCTGTTGCTGAAGAAACATGGTTTGGGTTTTTTTTGTTAATGAAATTCCCTTACTGATAAATTCAATATTAACTAATAAGAAATATTCCAGCATTCTTTCACTATGCTTTTCATAGTGCTGCTTTCTGCAGCATCATGAGTGGTTATTTTATTCTGAGCTATGTTATTATAGCTCAGAAAGAGTTTGAGCCACCTTCGTCCCAAAACATGCAGTACAAAATAAAATAACATCATGATGAGTTGAACAGTTTATTATTTTCTCTTTTCAGCAGTAGCTGGAGCAGCCTGGTGAAAATATTCAATATTGTGTAAAGTATCTCTTCCTTACCTCTACTTCATCTTGCTGTTTTCTCCCCTCATTAGCTGTCTCTCCTCTCATTTTACTGCGCATAGGCCATTGGATTTTTCTAGCTCTGTGTGTCGGTGCCATATGCAATTCATGCAATGCAATAAAAAATAATTATTCTTGCAATTAAAAGGAACCACTACTTGCTATGAGTCAAATGGAAAGCTGTCCCAGATATCCTAGGGGGAGGGCATGAAGGGAGAGGGAAATTGAATTCCTGGCTTTGTTCTGTATGTCAGAGTGCAAACAGATCTCGGCTGGCAGAATGTGCTGTAGAACGGAGCTGAATTCAGCCACTACATTTCCCCATCCAAAATCAATGAGGATAATTAGCAGATGAAAGATCTGCTGGAAACGGGTAATTTTCCATGTCAGCAGGTAGATGAGGAATCAATGTGGTAGCCTCGTTCCCCTCATTTCAACGAATTTGTTTCCATTAGAGGATGTAACTCACTTTGCCTAATTCAAAAAATGTTTGTTTGTTTGGGATGCTTCTGTCTGTCTCCTAGGTAAAAACACGCAGTATAAAATATCTAGAACCAACAGAGCAGATTCCTGGGTACAAAAGTCCATTTTTCCATTTATACCAGACAAAGGACCTGACCCAAAATGCACTTTTCCCTGACACTTCAAGCTCTCTTGAAACTGGATACAATACAGACTACAAATTGGGGAAACTCAAGAGTGTGGCATTTACTGGGTGAACAGGAACATTCTCCCCCATTTCCTTGCTCAGAATGGCTTGGTCATAGCCTGCAGGAGAACTTCTGCCATTTGTGGCTATATTGTCCCTTCCTTTCTTCTTTCCCCTTCCATTCCTGATCCTCTCCCTTTCCTCAACATATATTTACATAAGCACTTTTACATACAAGAGTCCAGCCACTTCGTGTTTCCAACCGTAAAACTATGGTCAGAAACCTACCTACTCAACTAAATTTTAGTAGTTTTTGTGTTTACAACCACATTTGAAGCATGAACTCTACTAGATACCAGTAAGAAAAAAGATCTTCCTGTATCACTACTTTAAATGCAGAAGTTTGATTTCATTGACCACAGAAGACTTAACCTTTTGGAGTCATTATAATTAAAACAATGGAAGATGTTTTGTTTCCACAATTAATCTTTCTCTTAATGAACAGGTTTCTTGGATGTTTGACCCCTCTCCTTTCCCCAAGGTAACACGTAAACACTTTAATAAATACAAGTGCTTATTAAAATGTTACCAAAATCAGATTTTTAAAAGATCAGTTTTCCAGTTCACCCATAAGTTTTTAAAAAGGTCACAGGAAACATAAATTAGTATTATTTATTTATTTTTATGCTGTATTATTGCTGCTGCCAAAAGAGCAGGGAGCTTAATTGCAATTGTCATCATTATGAGCAGCAAAATTAAACATGCATATGTAATGTATTTAAATTTACATAAATTGATTATTAAAAAAAATTGAAAGTCTGATTGAGCACGTCTCCTTTGTTCAAAGTAAGCCCTGCCCTTCTCTTCTTCAGCAAGGACTTCACAAATAATTATGAACCACTATTTATAACAAGTCTGGGTGTTATAGCAATTCAGTCTCCCTCTCTTTGCTGTGACCTAAAGGCAGAGGATACTTCCTGGTCAACAAAATACTTCTCCTTAGTTAAAGAGGGGGCAGCTGGCTATGCTCCTCTCTCTTTCCAGGTTGATAGTAACCTTTTTGCAAAAATCCTTCTCCTCTCCTCTCCTCTCCTCTCCTCTCCTCTCCTCTCCTCTCCTCTCCTCTCCTCTCCTCTCCTCTCCTCTCCTCTCCTCTCCTCTCCTCTCCTCTCCTCTCCTCTCCTCTCCTCTCCTCTCCTCTCCTCTCCTCTCCTCTCCTCTCCTCTCCTCTCCTCTCCTCTTTTTTCCTTGATGTGTAGTCATTGCCTGCCCTACCTTTTGGAGAATAATGTACAAAATCAGGCAGTTCTTCTTCTTCATTGCTTCTTTGGGAGGGATGATGAGCATGGGTCAATCAGGTTGTTCTTGTCATCCATTGTACCAGACAACTTCAGATTTCAAATATAAGTCTCAAAAGCTTAAAGTAGGCTGCCAATCTCATGTATTTGGCACTGCATCGCACCCTGTGGATACGAGGACACCTAGCACTTATTTACCAAGGTGGAATTCTGGCCTTTTCCATGAGCTTTTTTTCCACAATCAAGTTTTGTTGTCTCTGATTTATTTGAATTCTCATCAAAGCTTGGATGGACCTGCTGCTCACAATAAGCCACTAAGGAAAACAAGTTTCAGTCTGTTTAAATTTCTCCTTCCCCCATCTCTGAGAAACTATGTCTTGAATCCTAGAACAGGTGAGAATGGAAGAGTAAGGTGGTTGAGGAGAGGCTGCAGTGCTGATTATAGTTGTGGGGAACCTTCAAATGGAGTCCTTTCAATCAGTGGGCTATGGCAGTCAGCGTGCCCCCTGACCACTCCTAGATAAAACCAATTTTATTAATTCTGAAGATCTCTGGTACAAGAGATCAGGAGAACAACAGATGTCTCATCTGTACTCTTCTTCATCCCTCCAAAACAGGCATTTTGTTATGTGACAGGTACCCCCATGAATTTCTCCACAAAGGTAAGCATCATCCAGGAAAAGCGAGTGACCTCAGACTCTTCATGTAACACAGTAACATCTTGGTTTGCTCCTCTAATACTTTATGCTGGGATCTGGAAGGGGACAAGAGAGAAGAAATAAAAAACTTAGGGCTCCGCAAAATTACTTTTGCTTTGTTTTGTTTTGTTTTGTTATAACAAGCACACAGCCCAGTTAATGTTGTTCGATACAATTTTGTTATGATCCAGAAGAGGAAATGATCAAGGCCAAAGAGATGGCACTTATTTAGTGAAATTGGATAAATTTTGAGGGGTTTGGTTTTTTTTCCTAGGACTTGATCTGGGACTGTATTTTAACTACTGATCATCTTCTTTTAAAAAAAGATCTCGCTAAATAGAGTACACCACGAAGAAACAATGGACTTGTAAACAGAAAATGAAAAACAGGGATGCTTTGTCATAGTGAATGGATGTATCACAAGAGCTGAAACCTTATCAGTTTATCAGCAGCAAAACTCACCTGAAATATTAGCTACAAAGGTCTCTCCAGGGCAGTCTTCTGTACAACTGCTAACAGAAGAGTTCCTGCCCCTCCCACTAAGGCATCTAACACTGGGCAGTAGCTGAGGTAGATTCTGGGCTCAATCCATCATTGGATCCACTGGGGCAGCTACCGGGTCTTTATGTCCAGAATAATCATTTTACAATTCAGAAACAGTAATTATTATTGAAACAAATTTATTGAATTTTAATCAAGGTATAATGTCATGTGAGTCTTGCATAGTTTTTTTTTTTTAATATTTTATTTTAAATCTAATTTAGAATGCAAGAAGCAATTTCTCAACTCTAAATGAAAAATTTATTCAAGGCACTTCATTTAAAATTGGTCATGCAGTTGTTTGTGGAAAAACAAACAAACAAAACCAAACAAAAATCCTGCTGGATTTTATCCTTTGGCTGGGGAAATGAACTAAGCTTTGTGCTTAAAAGTTGGAAAACTTTGGCTGAGTGGGAGACAGTCTGCACTTCTGATGAATGTTGAGTCCCAAAGTGGCTCTGACAAGGTGCTCTTAATGCAGGGAGCAAAGCAAGCCTAAACTGAGCCTTTGACATTAACTCCAATGGAGACTAATGGCTAGAAAAGTGGTTTCTGTAAAATTAAATTTTAATTGGAAGATTCAGAGAATTAGATCAATCTGAGTGTTTCTGCTCAAGGTGGATCAAGGAATAAGGGTGATTTAGATAGTTCTCTCAGCCTTGATAACTTAATAATGCAGCGTCTAGGTTTGAGGACCAGAGAGTGAAACTGGTCAAAAAGGAAAACAGTCCAAGCTGAGGGAAATGCAATATGGAACACGAATGGAAGTAAAACAATAAAATTATCAAATTATTTATTTTCTAACAGCTCCAGTATTTAGTGCACTGCCTTATTGGCAATGAAAGCATACAACTGTACATATAGATACAGAGCAGAAAGGAAATCCTGTTCTATTCATTGAATGAAGCCTGCTTAGGTTTGCTTGTCTGCTTACAGCAGCTATCACCCTTCACAAATACAGGCACGTTTGTCTCCATTTTCCTACCATCAGTTCAGGTTGTCAAAACTTTCTTTCATGCTGTGGTGCTTGGCACTTTCTTTGCAAACATACCCATTCAGCTGCTTTCTGTTTCCCTCCCTTTACTCCTTCCCCTTCCGTATTTATGTCAAGAACTCAAAAGTCTGTCGCTGGAGCTGTCAGTCACTCTGAAAAAAAAAAAAAATCAGCTTGTTCTCGTACTTGTAGTGAGTTGCTGGGTAGAGAGGACAAAAAGTTGTCAGAGGAGCCCCTGCAGTAGCAGCAAGGTTTCACCAGAAACAATTTGGGCACCATCTGAGTTCTGCAAAGAGTGTCCAAGCTCTGTCGAGCACTGTCTCCCTATGAGGGAGGTATCTGGAGACCTCGCAGATGCCTGTACGTGACTCTGAGAAAAGACTTTCCTAAGATAATATTGATGCTTCCCAAGAGGTCCAAAAAGATTCGATGACAGGTCTGTGCAGGTTGTCAGATAACATTTCTGTGGCTTATTTGCCTTTTACAAGGAATATATGTATTCTTACAATACAGGCGCTCCCCCAGAATCCTTTTCAAGCCTGTGGGCTTCCTACTGATAAGTGCAGAACAAAGGAGAGAAGAGAAAAAGAAAAAAGGCGGCTCTGTCCCCAAAGAGTGTTCAATGCACATAGACAGGCACAGATGGTAGACGAGGCAACAGTGACACCGTGACTCACCCCAGCTCACACACGGTTGATCAGCAGCAGAGCTGAAAACAGACCCGTGGTTTCCAGAGCATCATCTCGCTGTCCCACCTTGGGCACAGCAGGGCTCTTGATGCACGTCCAGCCAGCCTGGACCACTGATATCTCAGCCCTCCTGCTGCTGGTGGCCTCAGCCCAATTCCTAACACACCAGTGCCCCTTCTGCAACTCATTAGCACTAATTTCCGTTTTATTTGTGTAAGTCTGGGTGGTGACTCTGCTGCTCGGCTACATCATGACTAGATTACCAGTGCCAGCAGAGGTCCCATGGCATCAAGGCATAGCTGCTGCCGGTGTGCTATGTTTGTGCTGTGGGTAAATAAGGACTCCTCTCTCTGGGGATGATAATACAGTGCTTTTCTGTAGCTCTAAATCAATCTCCAAAAGAAAAAAAAAAAGGAAAAAAAAAGAAAAAAGAAAAAGGAAAAGAGGAAAAGGAGGACATGTAGCAAATACCTGAGAGACTTGCTGCATTTTCAGTATCAGATCTGATATTTGGATGAGGTTTGCTTTAGCAGCCCTTTGTCTATATCCACAGGCACAAATCAACATTCCTCTTATAAGAGAAACAATTGCTTCAGTGACTGCCAGAATTTGTTTCAGTTATTTTGAGTTTAGCAAACAACAGTGACAAGAATCACATAGTGAACTGAGTGGAGACTTCTCTGATTTCTAATTCCCTTCTGGCTGAATCAGAGGAAGGGAAGGGAAGGGAAGGGAAGGGAAGGGAAGGGAAGGGAAGGGAAGGGAAGGGAAGGGAAGGGAAGGGAAGGGAAGGGAAGGGAAGGGAAGGGAAGGGAAGGGAAGAGAAGAGAAGAGAAGAGAAGAGAAGAGAAGAGAAGAGAAGAGAAGAGAAGAGAAGAGAAGAGAAGAGAAGAGAAGAGAAGAGAAGAGAAGAGAAGAGAAGAGAAGAGAAGAGCAATCTTGCCCCAGACAGTAGGTTTCATTTTTAATAATATCCTCCCAGGCTGTGATTACCATCAAACTTTGGATAGGACTCTTTTTGAATTATTCAGGGCAATTTGTACTGTAATCATATGCTTGTTAATACGGCTGCTTGCAACTTTAATTCAAAAGAGTTTTTCTTCTCTGCCCTGGAGCTGCTACCATCAAGGTCACAGATAGTCTCTGGGAAACAATCTGTTTCTCAGCGCTGTGCCGAAAACAGCAAGATGTTCTGTCATTTGGTGTTCAGAAAACGATCAGCAGAGACCATGTAACAAGAAATGGGCAAATGTCAAAGGACACCTCTCCCCTATTCAATAATGTTGGGGCATTTGCCTTATTGGATCATTATGGATTTTAATTTGAATGAAAGACTCTTGAGTTATAATCAAACAGGCTGGAGTACAGCTTGGCTTAGTATCTACCACGCTGGCAAGGATGAAGGCCATGCTCTTGGCTCTGTCATGCATTGGAAATGTAATCCCTTCGTTATACCCTCCCCAAGTAGGCTATATCTTTCCTTCTCTGTAGAGTCAAGAAAAAGTTGCTCTAGGGCTGGAATCCAAGCTTGATTCTGTCTTTGTCCTTTTTACTCGCTCATCTTCAGGACAAGAACTAAGGTGAAATAGTTTCTAATGGGGAAAATTGATCAAAAGTATCCCATTTTTTAGGGTACATTTACCAGTTATGTGAGAAGCACTTTTTTTCTGTGTCAATAGGTTTACATCATCATCCTCACAAAATACATAGGACATGTGAAGGAAGCATCAAAAAGATTTCCAGTCCTGGAAAAAAGGATGAAATTTTTCTGATCAGATGCATATATTATAATTTAAAGCTATTGACTTAAGACTGATAAAATACAGGACCTTACACCAACTTCTTAGTCGTACATTTTACCCCATATTTTCTCCTGCTGCAAACCACCAATGGTTGACAAAGGCAAGCTTATAAAGACCTGCATGATATTTTGCAAATCTAAATTGTTGAGCCACACAGGGAGCAAGCCTCCCATTGAAATGTCAGCACATTGAAATTACAGTTTTAATGGGTAGCTTTCCAACAGCAGCCCTCACATATCAATTGTGCCTCACAGCAATATGGGACAGTGAGACAAAAAATAAAATAAAATAAAATAAATCCATGTCCATTAGAGACGAAGGTCAACTGGCAGGTGACACTGAGTGATGTCTCCTAATCAAGTTTGATTCCCAGGCTCTGTGTTTGTTATTGTTATTCTTACTATTTTATTATTTTTGTTACAGAAGTAGTTAAAGGTTCTACCTGCGATTGGGGACACATTTTTTCTGGGGATGGTAGAAATTCTTAACAAATCAGCTCTGATCCCAAGAATTTACAATCTAAGGAGATTAAGAAAGAAGCAGAAGCAGAGAAGGTGAAGTGATATCTCCCAAGCCACTGCATGACTCCAAGATAAGAACTGTGGAGCTAATGGGATTTCTGGTTTGGTGGACAAAATGGGAAAAAAACCACCAACCCTCCACACTCCCCTCATGCACACAAACCAAAATAAATCATTTTGGGTCCAATTGTTCATTTATTTAATGAGGAAACAAACTGACACAATTAAAAATACCAAAAATGTTTGTAGAAAAACAAAGCATGTTATTGTAGTGCTTAAGCTATTTATTTTCTGTTAAAAACTAAGTTTATGTTCACTTCAAAGCAGACACATCCTTACATAATGAAGCATTTTGATTTTTCTGAAAAACTCACTTCGTTTATTATTTCAAACGCTTTGTCTAATGTGCCCCCCATAATTTCCATGTTACAAACAACATGTCACATATGCTTCCAAATAATTTTTTTAGTACCTTATTACATCTTTGGAACTTTGATGACCTTTGATGAAAATTGCCATAGAAAACCTTTTTAATGCTTGATGTATTTATCTCATACCTAAAGATTCCCAAACAGAGCCTTGCCTTTGTAAAACTTCCACTAGCAAAAATACTAAATAAAAAAATCTTCTATTGCTTCAGGAGAGCAAAGTCAGGCTGTGTGTCTGAGTTTTATAATGATCATAAATGTACAAATAGATAGAAAAGGGTTGAGCTGGCTCAGACTTGTAGTCTCTAAATACATTAGAAATGTTGTAAGGCACTGTTCTTCACTTGAAGACACTCTGGGCTATTAAATTAACTGTTTTTTTTGTCCTGACATCAACAGATGCTCCTGTTTACATAAAATATTTAATACATTCTGTGATTCTCATAGGTGCTTACATTGTGGCTGGTTTTAAAGGTGCTTTGTTTGCATGGGCACAGTGCAGAGGCCACCCATAGAAATGGTGGAGGTAGGGAAGGTCTATGAGGCTGTGGGTTTTTTCTGTCTTTTGGGAATCTGATGGTATATATTTTTTTCTCTCCGTCCATTTTTCTCACGCCACAGATTTGATGACTTCTTTTGTCCATGTGTCCCGGTTTGAAGTAAAACCGAACCAATTTTCTGTTCTGTAACTTTACATCCTAGCTAGGCCTCCTCTAACTCTCTGAAATTAATGGCATATTGTGGAGAAAACTGCTCGTTCTCAGAATGATCAGCCCAATGTTTGTGCTCCGTGCCAAGGAATGGTGTGCAGGGAGACCCTTGCTTATACTTATTGCTATAACAACCAAGGTCGGCCAATTTCGTTGTTTGCCCCCTTAGAGGGTCGGAAACGGAAAAACGTAGAGGGGTCACATTGGTGGGGAGGAGTGGACAGGAGAGGTGACCCAAACCTGACCAACTGGGGTATTCCATCCCATCTGCCCCATGCTCAGTATAAAGGCTGAGGGATCAAAGGGTCAGTCCCCTTCCTGCGATGGCCGACGTCCAGAGAGGACTCTGTCTGTTCATCTGCCTTTGATCCCGATCCATGTGTTCCTGACTCCAGAGCTGGAATCCAGTTCCCATTCGTCACTGAGTCCAGTCTGGGACTTCCCCAGTGCCTGCCGGTGATATGACTGTCATCCTGGGAGCTTGATACGGTTTTGTATATATTGTATCTATTTCATTATTTTCTTCTTTATTTTTATTTTAATATTAATTCTTCATTAAAGTAGTTTAGTTCATTCTAAACTTCTGAATCTCCTTATCTCTTTCTCCTCCTCTCTCCTCTTTTAGGGGGGGGGAAGGGAGGGGAAGGGCCATCTGCCGGTCCGGTTTTGGTAAATTCAACTGAAACCACGACACCATGGCAGTGCAAAAAGCCACAATAAATGGATCAATAAATAAACAAACAAACTTTCTGCCTTCCTAGTCTATAATTTGTAGAGCCTGGACAAGAGAGGGTCAAACCTCAAACAAGTGTAATAATGGACAAAAATGCATTTATTCTCACTGAGAACCTGAGGCTTCTCTTTTTATTATTATTTTCCTTGGAAAAAAGAAACAGATTTATAAACAAACAAAACCCCTAACCTCCCCCCCCAAAAAAAAAGAAAAGAAAAGAAAAAGCTTTGAAAAAGGTGCAGCTTCTCAGAAAACAAAGGGGGAGGAGGAACAAGAAGCTGCTGTGTTGTACTT
The DNA here is from genome assembly GCF_964106895.1 of Numenius arquata. Classification (NCBI taxonomy): domain Eukaryota; kingdom Metazoa; phylum Chordata; class Aves; order Charadriiformes; family Scolopacidae; genus Numenius; species Numenius arquata. Next base: position 74,257,652 of record NC_133578.1, read on the forward strand.
GGTGTGGGAAAAGGCAAGGGAGATCCTCTGTCTGAGCTCAGCAGTAATTTACAGGCTGGGACATTGGAAGAGGCAGTGAGATTCAGTTTAAAATGCCCGGTGTGTGGGAGCTCCCCACGTTTGCAGGCATCTTTTGAGTTTGTTGGGTCTGTTCCCTGAGAAAGGGGTAGCCAAGGCTTATGTAGGTAGGTAGTAAAAGCTGCAAAGAGGCAGCCATGGACCACTGGCTGCCTGTCAAAATTTTAGGGGGCTTTTGCCCTCCCTTCAGTAACTCATCAAATATCCAGAACAAGGGTCAATTTGGTCTGGTGAGGATGAACCATGTCTTACGATGTTACCATTTCCTCCACAGTTGTGCTGTGAAACATCCATCATTTTCTGGTCCTTAGACTGTTACAGAGGAGCCTGGGTGTTGCTTTAAACTGGCTGTTTGCCACCGGTCCCTAAGTAGTTGGGCGCCAACTCAGGTAAGAAGTACAAGATATGGGACTAGGGAAATTTATGCTCTTTCTGTGCATGTTCCTTGCCTTTTCTGCTGTGCTGCGACTAGCTACAACTGAAGTTTTAAGAGAGCTTGAAGTTTTACAACATCTCATGAAAAACGCAGAACAGGTGGAAAAAAAATCTAACCCTTCTATACAAGCAACGAGACTTATAACTAAAGGAATAAATTGTACTGAAAGTGGGAGGCTGCATTGTTTAGCACTTTGCCAAGTGGTTGCTTTTCTCAGTCTTTTCTCAAGGGCTGGTTCTCAAGGTTTTACCAAAGCCTCTGAGAAAATTTCCCAAGTTGAAGATGAGACCTCATTTGCTGTGCTTCTTTCTCATTTTAGCCATCAGGAGGATGTGGCTATGCTTTGTTAAGACTTGTAACTCCCTGGTTCATCCCTGTGCTTTATTCTATCTGTTAGCAGTAGAGCTATGTCAGTAATCGATACTTTAGTTCACTGACAAAACCTTTTCTTTTCATTCTTTCAAGGCCAACCTGCAACATTTTTTCCCCAATAGCATAACCTTCAAATAAAGAATCTTTTCAATCAAATTAAATATTTCATTTTCAAGGACATGTTTCTCACTCTTTCTGTTTCTTATTACTACATTTAGGCAAACTTTGGAAGAAAACTCACTGGGAAATAGAAATCGGAATTGAAACAATGAAACAAAATGTTTTCCCTTCTCCAAATTTCCAGTGTTTTTAATTTCTTTTCTCTTCCAGTGAAATAATGTGATCAGGAATAAGATGAACAGGCTTTCAGGGGAACATAGAAATAATATCTTCAAAATAAGGTCTAGCTCCATAGAAGTATTCAGTAACTAATTTATAGTGTTATTAACTCCCATTTAATGGCTTAAACATTCAGATAGGAATTGTTAGCTTAAATGTGTTTGAAAGTCTCTGCCTTTGCACTTTGGTCTGTGGGTCAGAAATAGTTTTGTCTTATTTTGGGGAACGATTGTCTGCTACTGCCCCCAGCAGAAAAAGGTCATCCAGGTCCTTTTTTCTGCTCTCCAAATAGTGATGTGTAACAGGGATCTTCCTCTAAAGGGCATCTGGGGAAAATGCATGCAGACAGCAAAATATGTTTTATTCATGGCTCTCCCCAACAGATAAGTTCCATTAGCTTTTATTTTAGCTGCCTTTTAAGCCATTCCTACAGGCAGAAGAGTGAGTTGCATTTTCCCCTGTTCAGCCCATCAGTTCCCTCAACAGCAAAAAGGGAATAGTGAGTGCATGGGATTTCTCAGCAGGACTTTTTGGCTCGGGTATTTCTCCTGCTGAGGCTTCTCTGTGTAGGAAGGACATAAAGTGCCATCTGTGACAGGAGAACCTAATGCGACTTCAGTTTCAGGTCTTGGTGTCTACTCTTGTATATTTACACTGGTTTAATATCTGTTTTGTAGTTCAAGGCTCTTGCTGTTCAGTAATTTTTTCTGCTCTTGTTAGCAAATCACAAGTCATCTTGCCCTGTGCTGCTACGTTATTCTTGTCATTCAGAGCTCTCTGAAGGTGGAAGAATGCCTCTTGCTACTTGAAACTGATTGAGTCTGCAATTAGCAAGGGAGCTACATAGTGTTTCATCACTAGGATGCCGGCTAATTTGTGAACTCAGGAAGCAGGTTGTACTGAGTGATGGACTAACTGGTGCTACAGGGACTGTGCAGCAGCCAAAGGTTCAATTCCCCAGGTCAGTCATGGCTTCTCAGATTTCCCAGATCTGATGCTGAGGCTTGTCACCAGAGCCTGTGACTAAAGCTACATTTTTTCCAAAGTAATCAAAGATATTGATTCCAGGTGAAGTTGTAACTTTGACAGAGTCAGATGTTTGGGTGTCCTGTCATTTGGGGCTGTCTCATGTCAGGTTATGGAAGGTCTACTACAGAAAGTCCAAAACCCGAAATTCAAGGTCTCACTTGGCTTTCTGAGATGGGGTGATTTCTTCTGCAATAAAAAGACCAGGGACTTGAAACTACTTGTTACACCAAGTAGGATTTTTTTCCCAGGTGCCACTGTGATTATTTTTTTTCAGTGAAAAGATACAGGAAGAGATTTAGCATCTACAAGTGATGCTGGAAAATGAGACCACTGTCCTCTGACCAGCTCTGTGTCCGTCTTTGAAGATAGTCCTAATACCACAATTTGGAGAGATAGGTACTCAAAACAACTTCCCTGGATTCTCTGCATCACTCATGTGCTGTTCTTTGTGTCCTTTGCAATAATTGGATGTGAGCTACAACTTTTGTTAGAAAAACTGTCATTAGCAATTAGGCATAAACACATCTGATTGATTAGATATTCACCGTTGAGTCTTCTTTCTCTCTCCCAAAGAGACAGCAGAAGAAATTTCTGAATCCCAGACGACTATTGAGTTATATCCTCAAGTCTTTTGTTTTGATCAGTAGCAGAATCTCTGTATAAATAAAAGCGTCATAACTCAATGTAAAGGTTGACCTCCGTGTATCTAAAGAGCTCAACATTTCACTTGGGCTTTCTGATGGAAAGTGTTTCTTTTGTTTTGTCACATGCACATGTTTACTTATATCTGGTATGCAAATAGGTGATCTTTTCTTCCACAAATATATATACTATATATACATACACCATTTGTAGTACTCTGGAGACAGCAAAAATTTTCTTCCTGGGACACTGAACCCACAATGCTGCATAATGTTATCTGAACTTGAGAGACACTTCTCTGGATCCTTGCCCCAGAATAAATAATATTCTTTCTCTTTCCTTCTCATACATTTCCTTCTCCCAAGTTGTGGCTTAACCCCAGTGGGCAGCTGAGCCCCACACAGCCTCTTGCTCACTCACTGCCCTCTGGTGGGGTTGGGTTGGAGAGAGAATCAGGAAGGTAAAAGTGAGAAAACTCATGGGTTGACATAAAGACAGTTTAATAGGACAAACAAAAGCTGTGCATGCAAAGCAAAATGAGGAATTCATTCGCTACTTCCCATTGGCTAGGTGTTCAACCATCTCCAGGTAAACAAGGCTCCATCATGCCTAATGTGTACTTGGAAAGACAAAGACCCTCACTCCAAATGTCCTCCCCTTCCTTCTTCTATCCAAAACATAGCCTCATGCAAGATACAAAAAAAAAAATTTGACTCTATCCCAGCCAAAACCAATACATGCCATCACCATGCTTGATTAATGCCCAGATTTGTCTGATAATTACTTCTTAATAAACACATTAGAGAAAGTTATTTTTCTGTATAAAACACTGATGATGGCAAAAGCAGATTAATTTCTCAGGATGATGATTTCCCAGCAAAACCAGGTTACATTTTAAGAATCAGGTGTAATTAATGCAACCAAATTTGAATCTGGTTGAAGCAGAATGGGTATTTGGGGAATTCAGTATCTGACAAAAAAGGATTTGAATACTTTGAGATAGTTTTGTACGTCACAAAAAAGGCTAAGGAATTGCAAAGACAAAGGGGAAGAAAAGAGTGAAGCATTGGCACTTTCATTGACAGTAATTAATGTCATTCTTTTCCAATTCATGGCACTTGAACTCCTGAAGGCTGAACCTAGTTCCTATGGAAGCAAGACAGGGCAGAAGAAAGCACAGCCTGAAGGCCAGCGGCAGTGATGGCAAATTAAAACCAGAAGACCTGAGGGTCAGATAATAGGTTCTCTGTAAATAACTCAAGCCAACGAGGTGACAAATATAACTCAGATGGATTTTATTCCTCTTTCCAGCATACTTCCTCTCACTGAAGTTTGTTTCCAGGAGCTTTGGGTTTCTGGCTTCTCTCTCTGCTTTAGGTGTTGCATTTCCAAGATTCAGAAGGAACCATTTCTCTCCACATGCTCATACACGTTTCTTAACAGAGATATAACAACAAGCCACTTCTCTGTGCTTAGCAGTTAGCTGGTTTTAAGTCAGAGCAGTTTGAGATGATGCTCAGTGGGACAGTCTGGCCCAGGAGTTTCTCCTGACTCGGCTTCTCTGATGCTAAAGGACACCGAGTCCCTTTGTGAGGGTTGAGCCTGGTGTGACTGCACTGTCAGCTCCTGGTAAATTCATATATATTTAAGCGCATTAAACATCTGCTGAATTAGTTCAGGGAGGACTGTTCTGTTAGGCAAGCCCTCCTGCCCTTGAGAAGCAAATCACAAGACAGCTTACACTGTGCTCTGATATTTTGTGCAACCAGAGGCAACATTGCCCTCCTGAGAAAGGATGGAGGAGACACAACACTATTATACACATTGCTGTCATTATATGTCCTAGGCAATACAATGAAGCCCTAACCTTGCAACACTTCTTCCCTTGTCACCAGAAATATATCCAATTAGACCGAGCTATGCACTCCATTCTGTAAAGAGTACTCCTGATCTGAGTACTTCTGCTTCCCCCAAACTCTAAGCGGAAGGGAACTATAGAGGATTCTATTTGCAAGGTGTTTCACTGCCTGGAATAACTTAAATGGCACTGGGTATGTATTCAATGCTCCAGGTTTTTTAAATCTACAAGGCTACTATGTGGGCTGCCAGGGCACTTCTCTTTATTGCTGGCTTGATACCCCTGCAAGGCTCAAGAGTGATGCTTTATGGATTTTTTTCAGGTTTTTACATGCTTTTTTCTGTGGTTCGTGAGACATCCAAATTCTCTTGGAAATACTGCCCACAAACATGTTAGAGCTGCAGCTTGCAGAGAAGGGGTACCAGGGAGATACTGGCCAGGCAGGACAGAGGTGGGGCAAAGTAGGTTGCACTGTGGCTATTTAGGGGCACGTGGCAATCATAAAGAGTTATTTTGCATCTATATCTTACAGTAGCTAAAGTGTAAGTTGTGCAAGATGCAAAATTAACAGTTGTTTGAGTCTCCTGTTCACACTAGGGTAGTAGCTTGCCAGCTGTTTCCGACATCTGCACATTCTTTAACAGCTGGCAATTCAAAACTTTTTTTTTTAATTGAGCATTTCCAAAAATAAATGGAAAAGTTTTTGGTTTTTTGTTGTTTGTTTGTTTTTTTTTTTCTATAAAAGAGCTAATTTGGGGTTCCATTCAGGACAGCCTGTAAGTGCATATGAATATTCAGTTGGTACTGCTAGGTAATGCGCTTGAAAAATTCATCTTCACACCCACAGAAGACCACAAAGGAACAATTTTGGGATTCCACAAGGCTTATTATGGGATGCTTAGGGGAGAAAACAGTGACAGGGAAAGGAATAGGTCTAGGTGATTTGGGAAGGAACAAGAACTGCAAATATAGAGTGATAAGGGGTTTGAAAGAGATGCCTTGGAGACCCCTCTGGAGAAGAGAAGGCTCCGGGAAGACCTTACAGCCCCTTCCAGTACCTAAAGGCGGCCTACAGGAGACGTGGGGAGGGATACTTTATCAGGGAGTGGAGTGATAGGACAAGGGGTAACGGTTTTAAACTGAAAGAGGGGAGATTTAGATTAGATATTAGGAAGAAATTCTCTACTGTGAGGGTGATGAGACACTGGAACAGGTTGGCCAGGGAAGTTGTGGCCAGGGAAGATGTGGGCCCCATCCCTGGAGATGTTCAAGGCCAGGTTGGAGGGGCTTTGAGCAACCTGGTCTAGTGGGAGGTGTTCCTGCCCATGGCAAGGGGGTTGGAACTGGATGATTTTTAAGGTCCCTTCCAATTCTATGACATAAGTGTGTATGTTGCTGCACGATTCACACAGTGTATGTTTTTGTCATGTGCACGGGATTCTGTACCAGCAACTGATGTGAGACAGTGGCCTCAAGGGCTCATCTGTCCAGGTGCCAGCAACTGGGGAGACTGAGATCCAGGAGAATTGGATCCACACTCTACGTATGTATATATATTTCCATATATAGGCGCATATACATTTAAATAAATAAATGAATAAACACATGAATATACCTCCTACCAACAGACCTTCATCCTGACAAGAGAGGGCAATAGGACAAAGCTATAAGTGAGAATATGTCTGTCTGTCTGTCTAGATCTGTGTGGCCAGCCAGGTATTTATGAATTTACAAGTTGTGTACTTGTAAAGTGCACAAGTACTTGTACTTTTAAGTGCCTTCTGGGAATACACGCTCAGCTTCGCTACTAGCTGGACTTGGGGACATGCCTCAACTCTTTTGGGCTGCTGGATTGGGGCAAATCCCTAAAAAGTACTTAGCAGGCCTCCCAAATTTCCCTCTGAAAGATTACATAGTGCACACTAGTGATCTTTCTCAAATTATTCAGTGTGTTTTGCCTGTCATATCTTCAGTACATTATTATCTGTCTTAAAAGAGAAAGGCCAAACTGACTCAGTATTTAAGATAAGTTTTAACAGTGCTCAACAAACTAGGAAGTCACTCTTTTGCAGGTTGTGGTTCTTTTCACATATACTAGTAAAACACTTGCCATTTTTTGTTGGAGGACGAAATTTTTAACTTATATTTTGCTTTAGATCCTCTGTAGTCCCCAGATCCTTTGCAGAAAAACTTCTACTTTGCTAAGTATTCCCCAGCTTGCATTTTGGTAATTAGTTTTACCAAAAATTGAGTATATATGCTCATGTAGAATAATATACGGCCACATTTTTTCAGATCATTTCTCACATTTGTCAAAACTTACCACTATGTCCTGCAATATATTAATAGTCTTTCCCACACTCATAATCAATAACCCTAATATCAGTTCCACACCCAGGGCATTAACGGCCCCACTGAGCTCTACCCCACACAGGTGTCTCAAGAACCTTATTTGATACAACCATCCGCTTGTCAGTACAACTTTGTCATGTGCTCTGGACAGAAGTTTTAGTTGGGTTTGCCTTCTCTTAGAGTAATTTTGTTTAGCTCACATTTCTCTATCTTACTGATGGGATTGTCATGTCATACAGTTACAAAGCTCCACTGAAGACAAGTATTGAAGCCTTTTCTCCCCTTCACAATGCTCCACAATGTTTCTTATCTTGCCATACAAGGAAACTACATTGGCTTTTTCTTGACAAATCCATCTCCTTGTCATCCTGTGTACTTAGACATTGTCTGCTCAACGTCGTTCTCTTGGATTTTTGCTAGGGATTGAATCTTTTCTTTCTTTATTTCTTTTTTTCCTTTATAAAGACAGGCTTTGTGCTTTTTTCTTTTCCAGCCTTCTTTTCTTCCACAAGGTCTTGAAGAGCTCAGTTAACATCAGCCAATGAAATAAATTGCCTACGATGAAGTTTAATACATTCAGTTGATTTGAAAAAAGTTTAACTTAGTTGTCTAGTCATTAACGTTCTTTTCCTATTATAATCTGAGCGTTTGTTTTATTGTATTGGTATTTATTGGACTAATCACTGCTCACAGTTGACTTTTTTTATGAAGACTGATAACACATAGGAAGGCAACACTCTAACATTTCTGACATCTGTTGACAATTTTTCCATGCCACAGACTCATCTGAGCACACTGAGAACTTCCCTTATTCTTGTCCTTACTAATGGTGCACTCGCAGAAGGTTCCTTTTGCCCCTTGATGTCTTTTGGTAAATGAGCTCATTTTATCTCTGGGCCTTTCAAATTTTAATCACTCTGTACTCATGTTGTAAGGAGTCAGATTGCCAGAGTGATCTCACAATACTTTTCCTCTAATAGCTATGTTTCATGAATCTTCTCACAAAGCTAGATTGTGTCTTTGCTGTTCTTTCTGCTGTGCCTAGTAATATATCCATAAGCTCTTGGCTGGGTCTCCCTTAGTGGTATCATATTACTTATAATTATTAGGTTATTCACCCAGGAATGGAGCAGCAGAATTAGTTGTGGAAATCTTCTTTTACTGGCACTTTCTATTCCTATACTAGAAATTGAGTATCAAGATACATGGAGTTATAATACTTTTTTTGGTTATGATACTTTGTCTGAAAAATGGTTACAGCTCCTTGCAGAGTGACACATTTCAAGAGTATTAAATTTGCTCAGCGATGCTAACGTCCTCACGGACCATGTAAGAGGTATGAGTCCATCACCAGGCAGGAACATGCAAATATCTCTTTTGCCTGTGTTTGTGCTGGAATTAATTAAATTCATGGAGTGGCTTGAAGGAAAGGAAAGTCTCTTCAGGGCTGAGCAGATAGGAGGATGGGATGTGATTTGTCTAATCACCTCCCTGAAGAATGAATTTCACCGAGGAGTGAATTCATTATCAAGCATCAGCAGCAGAATATAGATGCTTTTACTATCTGAAAGTCTTGATGCTCAAAACTCCAGTCTTGAACCATGGTATGACTTGCCAAGTACTACCTGTCTGTATTTTTGCCTTCAGCTATAGGGAAGGAAAACTGGTACCTGAGGCCTTATATTTTGCAAAGATCTTCCCAGGATAGTACAGTACTTGGGATTCTGTTCCTTTTAGTATTCATAATTTGTACAGCAAATAGAACTGCAAAATTCTAGGCCATGGCCAGAGATTTGAGGTGTTATAATGATAAAATAAAAAACAGTGAAGCCAACTGTCAGACAATCTGTAAGGTAAGCTTGACAAGATACAACTAGCAATGAGATTTAAAAGCATACAGAACATAAAACCAGCCAGATAGGGTCAGACCAAATAGCCTTCTAATGTGGATGCTTAGGGGATAGTAAGTATGCCATGATGTTTCTTCAAAAACTCTCCAAACTCCAGCAATTTACAGCTCATGGACTCCCTGAAACAGAGGTCATCTCTTTGTGTTTATTAGTCCTTGGTGAGTTATGATTATTACAATAATTTGAGATATTATTATATTGTACTCTTATGAAGAGTAAATGGTCATTCTTCCTGACCCACCAAAAGAGGTTCTGCAAAACTACACAAATGACTATGTATTATGAAAAATAATGTCCATATAATCATTTCCATCTTATTTTGTTTCTCAGCAGGACTTGGATTAAGTCCATCATTCTACAGAGAATGGTGTTCAGAAAAGGAGTGGTATGCTTCCGACAGATCTTTTTAGCATTTTCATGTGACCTGCAACACAATAACATCCAATTCAGATTTTGTGATACTATTGTGCTAATAAATCATGGCCCACATCCCTTTCACTCCATCAGGGTTTCTTGCAAAAACCAATCACAAAAGTAGATCAGAAAGCCATTTTTATCCTCCTCCTCCCCCCCACCCCCGGTAATCATTTGACAAAAGAGACCATTTTGGATTGATTCAAAATTGTTCTCAGAAACTGTATTTTATCTGAGGAGAACCTGATGCATTTTCACATAAAATTGATTCTCTCCCTAAGAAAAATGAAAAGCCAATCGTTGTTCATGCAAAAGGTGTTGACTGTTTTCAGCTCTGCCATAAATGCCTCAGTTTATTTGGGAAGGAAAAGGATTTTTACTTTCTCTCTTGTCATTTCACAGTGCCTGGAGAACCTAGACTTCATGTCCTTCCCCAGAACACACTGTGAGATTGGAAGGGATGAAATATCCCCAAACACACAATGTATCACACAGGTACAGCGTGAACAGTATGTGCAGTGAGCACAGCAAAACAATTAATTTGATTTTAACAGAACTACCCACCATCAACTAGGTCTAAGAGCCCAAGTAAAGCTCTCCTGAACCCCACTGGCAACTGCGAATGTAGAAAATTCCATAGCTGATTTATCTCCAATACCGTCACGTGATTACAGCTCATCCTGTCACATTCACCTTCCTGGCTTAGTTTTTTTTGTTTCATATTCACTAGTTTATAGAAAAGAAGGACTGGTTTTCAATCTGATGTTTTACTCCAGTTCTGATCTCTGGATGTTTTCTGTTTTAAAAATGTTTTGGAGACACTGCGCTCCAGCAGCTGGTCCCAAAGGAACGTATTCCCAATGCAGTTTTGAAGAGCTGTAACACTTCACAGCAAGTCAGGCTGTGACCATGGCATTCATGCTTTACTCTCTCACAGACTATTGTTTCTTCTGCTTAATTTTTCCCCTTTCCCTCAGCTCATGGCAAAATGATTTGTTGTCATTGTAAGCAGTGAGCAGACAAGCAAGAGTAAAAGAGAACTGAATGCAGAAAACTGAAGAGCAGAAAGGGAAGGAATTAAATAGGAAGTGGTGACAAGCAGTAAGTGAGCATCAGACAGGAGTCAACCATGAACTTGCTTTGGCAGGGGGATTGGACTAGATGATCTCTGAAGGTCCATTCCAACTCCCACATCCTGTGAAGAGGGGGCACTCATTTTCTGAGATTGCATCTTGTCTCCTTAGACAAGGGGATGTCATTCTTCATTCATTCATTTCCTCAAGAAAGGGTTGAAGGTGCCCACCACACAGGATGCTTTTGAGTCTTAGAATCAGTATGAAAAGGAACTAGAAGATGGGAGGAATGTGTGTTTACTTCTAACATCCCGCCAGCTTAGCACAATTCATTTTATTGGGAATGCTCACTTTCCCATAAGGTTGGATTTCCATTGTCACAGATTTGTCTGGGTGTTAGGAGGTGCATTCCCTGACTAACAGAGTTGTGTGGTGGCAGCAACTTCCAAAAGAAAGGCTTACCTGTATTGCGCAATTACCAGAGCGTGGTAAATTTGTTCCACTGGTTCAAATCACAGGTGGTTTTGTCAGTCCATCACACTCTTAAAGCATTCCCTTAAGTGTTGACATTGTCAGAGGCATGGGCTTTTGAAGAAGGGAGAATTCACTCTTAGTTGAAGCTGACCTCCTCTTCTCCATCCTCGGGCAACTCATACACTCTCCACTACCTGCACTTCACGAAAACACCAAGTTAATTATTCATGGAGAGATGAGGCCTTTAAACTCCATTGATTTCTTGTGTCTGGTTTTTGATTGCATCTGGTAAATTCATTCCTCTCTGATGGCATTAAGTATTTTGAATAATTAATATGGTAATTTATCCCAGGCTGAGGAGTAAATGTTACCTTCTTCTGGGAGGAGTGTTGGAAGGGGAATACTCTTTAGGGCACTTTTCCCGATGCCTTTAATGTCAACATGGTACTTAAGTTAAGTGCTTGTCTGACAGGTATTTGCTTCTATGAGACCCCAGCACAAGCACAACTGGGAGAAGAAGCACTACATGCACAAGCATTCATTCTCCCGGTATGCTTTTAATTGACAGAAAAACAATCAAAATGTCTGTGACACCAAATCCAGGGGAAAAAAATTTCTGATCAATCATAGACTTCTCAAATCAATGGAATTTTTTTTTTTTATGAGTTCTTCAGGAGTAGAACTGAATCCCAGGATCCAAACTCTGCTGACAACACTATTTTACAGTACACTGTTGGAAACTTAATCCATTTTGGATTTATTAGACCTAATAATGACTTCTGGATCTTTCTGTCCAACCCAGAGGAAAGTAATCCTTTCCCTAATGAATATCAGCATTGGGACATATTTGTCTTTTCTCATTATTTCCATTATAATGCATCTAATAATCAGAACCATTTGTTACTTAGGGATTTACTTTCTCTCTGTCTTTTCTACATTGGTATTTATACCCTTCAGGAACTCATATCATAATCCCCAGACCCTGAAGTCATCAGTAAACTGAACTGTTACACAAACCAATCAAACACCTTACACCAAAACAACTCTTCCTTTGACTTGCCTCTGATGGGAAGATTCTTTTGTCTTGTGAATTCATGCCAATACTAAGCATTCAGACAGTGGAACAAAAAAATTGTAAGGGCAAAGAGGAATCACTAAATCACTTTTCATTAGAAAGTTATGTTAAAGAATCAGGATAATTCCTAAAAAACAGACCGAAGTAACCAGTGGTGGTTATATACAAGACAAAGCTTAACTCTTCAAAATGCTTTCTCTTGTTTTATGACTTTCATTTGTGAATTTGGCTTCCAATAGATATTTTTTTTTTCTTGTCTAAGATGATCTCATCTTCTCTTCACTTATTTTTACAAGCTCTTGAGTCTATTTCTGATCTGTTCTCTTCAGGACTGTGTATAGTTTTTGAGGGCAGAAATACGAACTGAAGAGACCATTTATTCTTGCAAAACTATAGAATAGAGGTGATTTAACCTTCCCTACTTATTGGATATGTTCCTCCAAGAAGCGTTTGAGCCACATTACTTCTGAGGTTAGACAGCAATACTTCATGACCAGCTATAAAACTTTGATACCTGCCAGTGCCTACAGAGTACTTTCAGTCCCACGGCATGGCTTCAGTACAGCTGGATCTGGAATATAAGCTTCAGCTAAATGGTCATCTTGTTGATGTGGAGGTAGCTACCTAGGGCTCAAAACTGGTGCAATTGTGGGTTATGGGTAATAGTTCTAATTCATGTTTATTTTGTCCTTGATGGTTTGTTAAAACCTTGCTGTCATTCAGCTTAGGGAAACCTCCATTCTGTCACTACCCTTATCATCTCCAGGAGCAGGGGGGTTCAATCAGTGCCAAAAATACAGAGCAGGTTTGAGCAGATCTGAAGGCATCTGTGTCTCCAGATATCTTCCAGCTTTGTTTCTTTGCTACAGGATGCCCGTTTCTTTCCTGGGATGCACATTTTTAGCTTCAGAGATGGATTCCACTGTATAAACAGCTGAGCTGTGAGGACATAGTCATTCATTAGCTAAAATATCCTGGGGCTCCTATTCAAAGATAAAAATTCTGAAAGACATTTGTTTGGCCGTTTGCGCACAATTCAAAGCATTTAATATCTAGTGCTATCTTAAATAATTCATTAGTGCTCGATATGCCTTATACCTTTGTTGAGAGTGCAAATAAATGAGGTTAAATGGGATTCCTGCTGATTTCTTGTACTTTTGTTGGTTTAAACTCTGATAAATATATGTTTTACGAGACAGGAAAATAGCATTAGGGAACAAATGCCTTTTAGTCAATGAAATGAGAGAGGCATTTTCCTCTCTCTGTAACAGCAAAGATAGTCTTTCCTCTTTAACCTTATGCGTTTCTTTGAATTACAGCTGATGGATTTGAATGAGGAACTGGTCCTTTAGGACCAACCTGTGAGGATAAACTCAATGGCTTCAAAATTCAGCTTAAAACATAGCTTTCAGTGGTATATGACTCTGTGTGTGCATATTTGTTTGTGTGTTGCTAAGTAGTTAAATAAGAAACTGTAAGAAAAAAATAGAAAAAATAAATTTCAAATAAATATAAATAAATACCTGCCTATCTTCAATTTAAGAGCATCTGTCCCACTGGGTACTTAGGATATGTGAAAATGAATATCCAAATATTGACCATGTATTTTCCCAATTTTTCAGCCTGTAGTTTGTAGCTGTCCAGAAGGAGCATAATAACTTTGCGGATGATGAGAGTGTGAAATGTTTCCTGCCTCTTAACCTACACCACTCCTCTCTGTCCTTAGAGTTTTCGTAATATGGAGCATAATTCCCACATGGGAAATTTATTAGCCCAGCATCTTCTTTCCAATTTCCCACATGTTGCTTGTAATTAAATCTGACTCCAGAAGAAAACACAAGACATCCTTGGAAAGGTTCACTCACAAGACTGAAAAGCACAGTGTGAGGGATAATAAAGGATAATATATACTGGAAAGGACCTCTATAGGATTTCTGATCCAAACTCCTACTGAAAGCAGGGCTAAACTACGCAGTCTGACCACCTCCTCCTATACCTCCTTCACTTGGCAACTCAACATCTAAGCTGGAGTACATCTCTCACGTGTGAAACCACCACCACCTCCAACAGCAGATCAAGGCACCAGGCACTTGCTCCATGCCGTGTGAGACTCGGGCCACTACATCCTCCATCCAGACCTCCTGCTGAAGCCAGGAGGAGGCTGGAGCAGTTGTTTCATCTAGTGCCAGAGATTATGTCTGTGCAGACTCCCACACTGTCTTAATAAGCAATTCAAAGCATACCACAACACCGACTGCCAAAATCCACGTTAACCAATCCTGGGAACTGTGCTTCTGCTAAACAGTTATATACCTGCATCCCAGTGGCACCTGGATAAGAGTCCTGATATTATTCAAAGAGGAATTAGTTAAAAAGGGTGTTTTTCTTAATCAGAAAACAACCAAGCAGGAAACAAATAGCATGATCTGTTAGCAACATTTGACCCTATAAACAACTCTCTAAGTTGCAATTTACACAAAGTTGTGTGGTTGACATGCTGGAGGGAAAGGATACCATCCAGAGGGCCCTGGACAGGCTTAAGAGGTTGGTCCATGTGAACCTCATGAAGTTCAACCAGGCCAAGTGCAAGGTACCTGCACCTAGGTCACAGCAAAGCCTAGCACAATTACAGGTTGGGCCCAGAGTGGATTGAGAGCAGCCCTGAGGAGAACGACTTGGTTGTGTTGGTGGATGAGAAGCTCAACATGAACTGGCAATATGTCCTCACAACCCAGAAATCCAACCGCATCCTGGGCTGCATCAAAAGCAGCGTGGGCAGCAAGGCGAGGCGGGGGATTCTGCTCCACTCTCATGATACCTCACCTGGAACACTGCATCCAGCTCTGGGGCCCTCAACATAAGAAGGACATGGACCTGTTGGAATGAGTCCAGATGAGGCCACAAAGATGATCTGAGGGCTGAAGCCCCTCTGCTGTGAGGACAGGCTGAGAGACTTGGGGTTGTTCAGCCTGGAGAAGAGACGGCTGTGGGGAGACCTTAGGGTCCCTTCCAGTACCTAAATGGGCTCCAGGAAAGATTGGGAGGGACTTTTTATAAGGGAGTGTAATCATAGGATGAGGGTCAAAGTTTTTAAACTGAAAGAGGGGAGATTTAGATTAGATATTAGGAAAAAATTCTTCACTGTGCCATTATGGCACTGAATATCACTCCAATCAAAATTGCAGTATTACTCGTTATTGCTTTCTGTATTGACAAGTCCAGTAGAGAGACTATAAGGTACAGAAATTTGAGTGTTAGGAGCTCTGTTATAGGTTGTTCTGGGAAAGAAAAGTTAATTTACATTGTGAAAGCACTGCTTTTTACAGACAAGCTGTCATAGTTTCACCACGTAGTTCTACCATGCTTTAGTTCATAACTTAATTATAAATATTTAAGTATGTGTATTTGTGGTAATTTAGGGGATCTGTCTATATATAATTAAAGGAGTGTAATATATACAAGAAAGCTCTGTATCATAGAAATATATATATCTCCATAACACATTTCTGAGTACTATATCCACCATATATATATATAATTATATATATATATATATATATATAAATGGTATCTATGGTTTTTGTCCCTAATCTGTGAGTTACAACAGACTCTTATTGAGTTTTGATAATTCCACAATCAGGCAAGAATATGTTACGCTTCTGAGACAGCTGAAGCACAAGAAAAACAGTTTAGGCAAGTTTCTCGTGGGTATATTTAGAGTGGAACAATTGTTGAGAAGATAATAAAAAAACTTGGATGTTAGCATGTGTCACCATGTGAAGAAAACATTTAACAAACATAAATACTTTTTTTCATAATGTGATTATAGTCTAAACAGAGAAGTCAAAAAGTGAGACATGCTGTGACTACATAATGCCTCATAGCATTCTTGAATTAACCATATAATGTCATATCAGTTTCATAGTAAACCAAGGAAAATTCTTACAGTTGTCTGAGACTTAAGTGAATTCTACATCCAAGAGTCAGTACCTGGAGAAGAGACAAGCATTTGCTTATTTCTACATTTCAAAATTGAAAAAAAAAAAAAAAAAATTGGCCACAACCATAACATTTGCTTGGCACTTGTAATGCAAAAATCCAATGAGGTGATTCATTTTTTGGTCATAAACAGGGTTTTTCTATCCGAACAAAAGTCCAGTTTGCTGGAGCCTGATTGCAGCACTTCCAGTAAAAGTTGCCAAGAACAGGGGTTGGACAAAAGAAATAATTTCACCCCCATTTTACAGATAATAAAACTGAGAATATGAGAGACTGAGTCATTTATACGTAACAACATAGAAAATCTAAGATGGGACTGAACTAAGAACTGCTTCTGTAATTAAAAGATAAATAAATAAATAAATACAATCTCTTTCAGGAGGTCATTTTGTTGAAACTTGTTTAGAATTGAGACTAAAACAATAATTTTATTTTTAAATGTTATTAAGAATATGATTGAAATCTCAGTACCATTAACTTCAGTATTTTAAACATCACTTTATAACAATGTTTCTAAAAGATATAATTTCTTTGACCAGTATCTAACCGTGCAGCATTTTCATGTCTTGTAAAAAATAATTTCACTCAAAAATATGTGTTTTCTAGCATTTAAACTAGATGTAAACCAGTATTTATGATCCCCTCCAAATAAAGTGAAATCTTCAGTTCTTTTGCTACTGTGCTGGAAGAAACAGGCTAATTTACACCCCTTGAAAAAGCAATTTTTTAGCAAAATGCTGATCCTAACACTGTATTTGCAGAAGCTCGACTGTTTATCTGCTTTGCCCACAGACACCATACGGGGCATATGTAGGACACATTGAGTGGCTGGAATTAGCAGAGCCATTTGTGAACTGCATATAAATGTATCATTTGCACATAATTCTCTGTGATAATAGTCAAATTAGAGAAGGTGATAGCACCATAATTTTCTTTCAAATTGGTGTTTATAGAAGTGATTACTTTATCCAGTCCTTGTACTTCTCAGACTGGAAACAAAATCAGAACGAAGCCATCTTAAGACATATTAGAAATAAATGGTTAAAAACATAAAATTCAGTACATATTGGAGTTATGGGAAGTTTATTTTTTTGAGAACTAGAAGGGATATTTCGCTCATACCCAGTACAGTTTAAACCCCTGATTAAGCACTTCCTTAACCTTATGGATGTCAGTGGTTCTACGTGCTTGCTGAACTGTTACCACATAAGCTCTTCCTTAACCCCAAATGCATTGATGTGGCTTGGTGCATGCTAAAATGCGATCGCATCTTTGCTTTCCAACATCGGAGTCTAAATGTGATGAGAACCTGGCCCAAGGAGACCAGACAGACTCAGTGTAGGGAAATAGTAGGATAAAAGCTTGATGTGCCAGCTCAAAGAACATCTGTTACTGCATTTCAAAGAGAATTGAACAATTTTAAAGGCAGCGAAACCCTTTGTCAGCTTCCTGCTTTGTCCATAATTGATCTGTAAAGGCTTTACCAAAGTGCCATCAGAGAAAAGAGACAAATGGGTTCAGAATTTTTATGGTGCTCTGGGTCCTCTTGTTGGAATTCAGCTGAACTTTTTTCAGAAATTGAAACAACAGCACTCCGTAGGACCAGCATTTTTCAGATCAAGATGAAAATATGGCAGCAGCATTGCCTCTCCCATCCTAATCCCATATCTTAGGTCATGACCAAAGAGTTCAAAAGGAGTCTAAGGCATCAGATGCAAGAGTCAACAGCTCCTCAGTTTCTCCAGGAACCAGATGTAAGAGAGGAGCAAGTGTAGGCTGTGATTATTGCCTGCAAAATTTTATGCCGCTTTTACTTTCTGGCAGCAGCTCAGTTCCTTGTGGGAGTGAACGACTGTCAATACTTGCAGAAATCAATTATAATTGCTTCTCTTCCTGAGTCTTGAAGAAACTGAGCTGCTGCTGAGAATAATGCTGCGGAGACACAGATGAACCAAGAGGTTTGTACTTCCAAAATTTTGAGAAGCAATGGCGAAGCGTTAATCACTGTCATTTGCTAGCAGAAACAATCATCTGAGTCCAATCACTTCTTGATTGCTAAAGACATTTTCCTTTGCCGAGAGTACTGAGGTTTCATTTTTTTTCAGCAGAAATATCTGTTGCAGCTGCCACTGAGAACCATAACTGACAGCAGAGGCAGACAGATATGTGTGATATTTTGGTGTTTCTGTTTACAAACACAAGCCCAGTAAGTCAGTGAAGAATGTGTTTATCACAGAACACAGTGATATATATTAATATTTCATATATATATAGTCATATCTATGAATATTTCTCATCTGCTTAGACCTATAGTACCATGAGAAGACGAGCTACCACTCACGAAAGACCTCTCTTCATCTCACCTTAAGAATGAAGCAATATAGTTTCCAACTTTTCACCAGATGTCTGGAGCAGAGGTAGGGCTGCGAATGAGAGAAACATCCTCTGAAATGAGACTTCCTCTTTCTGCTCTATTTCATTCAGTCTTGACTACTAAAGCAATTCTGCAGTGTGAGCAGGTAATGTCTTTATGGGATATTTTATCATGAATCTTCACCAGGCAATTATTAATCTTAAATCATACTTTTACCAAGTGTTTATTCTTTTATTCCCCTCAGGCTTTGTGATATCAATATCATGCCTGTCACAAATAATGACAAAAGGCATCTTCTCCATTGCTGAAAATGAAGATGCCTGAGAGGATGTGACTTAGTAGGAACTCAGCGAGATAACACTTGATCTGGAGGGAAGGGATGCCATACAGAGGGAATGTGACAGGCTTCAGAGGTTGGTTTGTATGAACCTCAGCCCTGAGGAGAAGGCCCTGGGGATGTTGGTGGATGAGAAGCTCAACATGAGCTGGCAATGTGCACTGGCAGCCAAGAAAGCCAACGGCATCCTGGGCTGCATCAAAAGCAGCGTGGCCAGTGGGGCAAGGGAGGGGATTCTGACCCTCTGCTCCACTCTTGTGATACCTCACCCGGAGCATTGTGTCCAGCTCTGGGATCCCCAACAGAAGAAGGACATGGACCTGTTGGAATGGGTCCAGATGAGGGCCACGAGGATGAACAGAGGGCTGGAGCCCCTCTGCTGTGAGGACAGGCTGAGAGAGTTGGGGTTGTTCAGCCTGGAGAAGAAAAGGCCCTGTGGAGATCTTCAAGTGGCCTTCCAGTACCTAAAGGGACCTACAAGAAAGCTGGAGAGGGATGTTTTACAAGGGCATGTAGTGACAGGATGAGGCGTAATGGCTTCAAATTGAAAGAGAGTAGATTTAGATTAGATATTAGGAGGAAATTCTGAGGGTGGTGAGGCACTGGAACAGGTTGCCCAAAGAAATTGTGGATGCCCCATCCCTGGAAGTGTTCAAGGCCAGGTTGGATGAAGCTTTGAGCAACCTGGTCTAGTGAGATGTGTCCCTACCCATGGTGGGGGGGTAGAACTAGGTGATCTTTAAGGTCCCTTCAAACCCAAACTATTTGATTTTATGATTCTGTGATCTAGGAGTAAGAATGGAAATGTCCAGCAAAAGGGCATTATGTTGCTAAGGCTACGTAGATGTCCTATGGCAAAGAAGAACAGAGCAAATTGTTGAAGAACATGGTAAAACAGCTGCATAAGTCTGAACTATTTGTAAAATTACCACTCCACAGCCAGACAATACCCATCAGCTGCACAAGATAACTCACCAAGTGTGTGCTTCAATGCATGCCAACGTGGTAAAATGTTTTCTTTCCTGAACACTCCAGTGGTCTGTTTTAGACTTTAAAGGACTAGAGAAACACATATGAAATTATTACATCTCTGAGAATCTTGCATCTGAGCTGCAAGAAGTCATCACAAGAACCTGAGGCTCAGTAAATCGAGGGATTGATTGCTTCCGGCCCTTAGCAATATTTTCATCTCCATTATAAGGAATTAACTCCCTACAAAGACAGTAAATACAAGAGTATAAAGCTTGAGCTGACTGTCAATGAGTCTTCCAAATGACCTACAAAATCAGGGGTTGTCCCACCCCCTTCATCTGACTTGTGAAGCTAATAACTGGGGTAATAGGTGGAATGAGTTTATTCTTCGCATGACATTTCTGTCATATTAGTCAAGCAAGAGTGTAATTCATGAAGGTTTATTTTCCCTACCAGAAGTTTAACCTAGTGTATATTCTGGACGGCATATCAATTGTTGAGAAATAAATTATATTCATCTGTTGCTGTATCGAATAAAAAAAGCCAACACCCCATAATGCACAGACTCATCTCTCGAATTAAAATAGTGAAAGGGACCATAGCACAGAATCAGAGAATGAACAGAACCGAATGTCAATAAACCAATGGTGATGGATGTTAGTCTCTATGGGAACTTGTGATCTCATAACAAGAAATAAAGAAGGATTTGAAGCGGGATGGTTGATAATGAGACACTGTTACAAATGCTGTCAGTGTCACTGGCATGAATGAAAGAGTTATGAACAGAGTACGAGAAACATCTTTACCTTTTTTTTTTTCCCTCTTTCATCTCTCTTTTGGAAAGAAAACTTGGAATTTCATAAGTATCTGTTTGCATTTCTCTCCCAACAGCTGTTTAGTCAATAGTCCATTTCAAAAAAACAGTCATCTTGGGAGACACTTAGAATAACTTAAATTTTGTCATTAAAAAGTTATAAAAAATAGGTACCTAAGAGAACTGAGAGCTTAGAAGTGCCTCACAGAGGGAAAAGTCAATGTGATCACATAACTTTGAAGACATCAGAAAATTCATATAAGGATTTCTACAAGTAGTTATAGTATTATTTTGAATATAAATACTTATTATTTGTATATAAACATAGATACAGAGAAAGATAAAGATGAATTTAGAGACACTTGATGTTCGTGTTTGCTAAAATCTTGTGTTAGAATCCAGTTTTTCTCTGAGACCAAAGTCAGTCAGTCTTGATAGACAAGCCCATGGGAAAGCAACCTTCATGAGCTTTAGTGTTTACAGAATAATTTGTGCACCTGATCTGTTCTAATGAGAAAGACTTTAAAAGAAGTGTCTCTTCCTGCCTCTTTCTTTCAAAGATCACCTCACCCTTCCTGGACCTCTCTCCCCTTCTGAGTTTTCTTGATTAATCAAAGACAATTTCACTTCCTAACATTTTCAGTCTGCTCTTATTTTTCTCAGGGATGAGTCCTAATTCCTGGTCTCAAAGAATTTTTTTCTGCAGTTCCCCTTCTATTTGAATTCTAACTAGGAAAATTACTTCTGAAAAATGAATGAGAGCAAACCTAAAAATAAATAAATAAATAAATAAATCCACAGAAACCTTTGCTTTAAATTCAGTGTGCAAAAAAAATTGAAGATGGATGGCAACCCAGATCACATCCATTATATTTTCATTACGATGACAACATACGAAGCTCTGACAGTTCTGGACTGAAGTTCAGACATTAATCAAATGCTGTCTTCATTGTTTCTCTGGCACTTTTTCATTAAAACAGTAGCAGTTGAGCTATAATCCTATAAGTTATTCCTAAACTGGCTCCTTTTCAAGTACAAATGCTCTCTGGCCTTGAAATATCTGTATATTTCCAGGCATCTGTAGATTTCAAAGCACAGTAGGGAGGAGATAAAAGTAATTATATCTACGTTTTAAGAGAAAGACTGTGATAGAGGATGATATCTAATGTGTCTGACAGTGATGGTGTGTTGCTTACTGTAATTTCTCTAATGTATGTATAAGCACTCTCTTACCATTATCTCCCATTCTTTTATAAATTCATCCTTACAAAATAATAGGTTTTACAGAAGAACTGGTGAACACTTTTACTAGGGGGGAGCCAAGGCATGGAAGAAACAGCTTGCACAAGAGAACAAGACAAGAAAAACATCTGGGATTTAATCTAAACTCTTCTCAGGTATCAAACTATTCCTTCAAAGAATGGGGAACCTTTCTCCCAAAGTCTAACAAAGCATTCAAGAAACATTCTAAATCAAATAATAATATTATGTTCATTTACATTACTAAGCAACTTTCAGTTTTTAAATAAATATTTATCAACTCAAGTTTGCTACACCTAAACACATCTCCACCGGTTCAAGCCAGCACTCCATCTCATAGATTAATCTGGCTTCAGGTTTGGAAATAGGTGGACAAGCAAGGCGGAGTAAGAACAAGGCAAGCATATCATACAGTATTAGAATAATTCAGTTTGAAGGAGACCTCTGGAAGTCTCTGGTCCAAAATCCTACACAAAGGAGGCCTGACTACCAAGCTAGATCAGGTTTTCCATCCAAGAATGGAGGTTCCACGGCATCTCTGGGAAAATTCTTCTAGTGTTTTACTCCAGCTTCTTTATCCTTATACCTGATAGGAATATCTCTTGCTGTGCAGTGTGTGTGTTGCCTCTTGTCCTTTCAACTTGGACCTCTGAGAAGAAATTGGTTCTGTCACTGGGTGGGGGGCTGAGCGAGTGGCTGTGCAGTGCTTTGCTGCTGATGGGGGTTAAACCAGGACAGCATTAACCTTTTATTAAAGCACATGGTGACACAAGGACCAAGCTTCCTCTTAGATCCTACAGCCCATCCTCAGTAATAATACTTGTCAACATTTTCCCTCAGGGTTTTTTGAAAACAGACAGTAACTTTTCAGCAGGCTTCTCAGATGCCTCTCTTAAAAATTTCTAACAAAATTTTTTAGGACCTGCCAGTGTTTACTAAGTAGCTACTGAGCATCCACTCCAGCCCCTCCTGGAGCAGAATGGGGACCCCTTTGTCATCCTTGACTATTATGCCTGTTATTTAATTGTTTTCCAACTATTCCCATGTTTGTTTATTTTTGCAGTCAATTCTGCCATTTTAATTCATAAAGAATCCATCAACACTGCTTAAATTTATTTTGGTAAGAAGAATGATTCATACCTAACCTGTAGTTCTTCTAATCAAAAGTTTCCCCATGTATTTTGTTTCCCTTACCATTTTTCCATTTTCTAGCTACTGAATTATATTAATTGCTATAACTTTTTCTTCCTTCCATTTGTTTATAGATATATATTTCTGTGCTTTTCTACAAATCTTCATCCTTATATAGCTGCTTTCATTTTCCTGACTGATAATCAGTGTGGCCTTTCTTGAACTGTCATTTCCTGAAGATCTAGTAAAATGCACTTAGAGTTTTCAATTTTTAATTTTATCTGCATACTGCTTTTTATATTTCTAAAGCAGATTGAAGCAAAGTAGGCAATGATTGCCTCCTTCTATCCAATAGGTCATAAGATAGGTCTAAAATAAATGCAGACACTTTGACCTCCAATAACATATTTTTAATTCTTCTATGTATTGAAATAGTTTTGTGACAACCAGCTGTCTCTCTTTGTCTTTGGTTGAAATATTTCTGAAATATTCCAGCTCACACCTACACATGGAGCTGTTCCTGGGACACAAAATAAATTGGACACTGTTCTACCTTCCAAAAGAGTAAATAGTGAACTCAATATCCTAGTGACTTTGTAAGCAGACTTCTGTTTATAGCTCCCAATATTGGGCATTGCAGGTGTTCAAGTTACATTTTCCACCTTTGCGGATGGAACAAGCTATATTTTCAGTTCAGTTTTGTCAACAGCCTTACTTGTGCCTGTGATGCAAGAGCTCATAAGTGCAGGAGACAGGCAAAACTTCTTCTTTCCTTCTTGTTTGGACTTGTTTCTATCCCTTGATATGGCAGATGGAAAAGAAAAAAAAAAAAAACCCACATAAGATTGTTTATTTTATTTATTGTTTCAGAAGGACATACACCACTACCACCACCACCGCTCCCTCAAGTGAGTTCACTTTGCATTTAATGCAATAAAACTATGAACAAAATTTTGTTAGACTTTCCATTTAATATAGCATTATAAACATTGCCAATCACAAGAACCAGTGCCTACTTCTATTTGGTGACACATGAATTAAACCCAGGCAATGATGGTGTAACTGTGCTCTGCACAGATTTTACCACCAAATACCTATAAAAGCAAATGTCTAATAGCATAAAGAAATGGTTGTCTCTGGTGCAGATTATTTAAATCATGCACACAGAGACCAAATGCTCAAAAGGACAAAAACATAGCTATAACCTTGTACACAGCAGCATCACTGAAAATGGTTACAGAAAAGAGGGTCAGAATCAGGAGCTCTTCAACACTTCTTTTTATTTTTAATTTTTATTTGAGGAGCAGTATTATCCTACATATTAAATTTACAGTGTGACAGTACAATTCTGTGAAGAGAAAAGAGATTGCATTTAATTCTCCTGCTAATAAAATCAGTGATTTAAAGGCTGCTGTATCTTCTTTTAAACACTGAATTCCCCATCTCACTTCCTCTAGAGACCATGGAGAAATGCATTTGTGAAAGAAAACAGATATATTGGAGAAGCAATAGTATCCTATGAACAACCAATAAACCAAAAAGTAATTATTGATCAAAATATTTTTCTTCACAGCATTAATTTGAGAGGATCTGTGAGTTTGATTTTGACATATACATTATATAGGAAAAAAATAATGTTGTTCAGAAACACAGCAAATGAGGTACTGAAGCAGAACATCCCCTCCTTTACCCCCCTAAACTGGGTTGTAGCTCATACCTAGAGGGCTAAAAAAAATCCCCATTACAATATTGATTGCACTTTGTTATTCTGCTTTAGTGATTAAATACATCAGCCACACCATCAAAGCATTAAGTCTTGATTAATCATTCTCAGAACCCCAGGAGTAATATACAGAGCATTCATTTAAAGTGCGGGTAGAAGGACCAGTTCAGGATTTATTCTTAGGTCAACTGGAAGTTGTCCTTTGACTTTCCTTGGCTGCAATTTCTTTTGCTTCAATTTCTCCCAGTTCCTTACAGTTCTTATTACTGACAGCAGATAAACTCCCTTGGGGCAAGAATATACAACTGGGGAATTGTGATTGTATTTGAGGCTGAGGTGCTATGCTGGTGTGGTGAGTTGACCTTGGCCAGCTGCCCACCCAGCTGCTCACCCACTGCCCATCCTCAGTGGGTCCAGAAAGAAAATAAGGTGAGAAAGCTCATGGGAAGAGACAGGGACCTTGATTACCAGTTATCATCACAGGCAAAATAGGCTATACTTTTATTTATTGCCAGTTTAGATAAATTTTAAATAGTGAGAAATAAAGACAACGACTAAACACCTAGACCATTCCCCATTCTTTTTATCCCAACCCCAGCTTCCCCTCTCCCCTCCCGACGCCTCTCCCCACCCTGAGGGGCACAAGGCTGGGGATGGGGGTTGCAGTCCATCAACCCAGCCCCTCTGGACCACTCCTCCATCTTCACCCCTCTCCCTTCCTACATTTTCCCACTAACCCGGGTACTTTGTTCAGATGGAGAAAACCTGTATGGAAATCAGTGGGCTGGAGCAAACCTCTCCCTGTTTGGATTTAATTCACAGTTGACATGACTGCTCTAGTCTTCATGGGTTTTTATGTCCTTGGGAAGAGTTCATCTCTCCCCAAACCTTCTCCCTCACTGGGCATCAGTAACAGAGAATTGCTGGAACAAATTCTAGTCTCCTTTACAGCAGCTTGCTGCTTTTTCTTCCCCTGACTTTTAACCTGTCAGTCCCAGCTCCTGTATGTCTCCCTCCTATTTACTCCCAAGTAATGCAGGTTTTTATCAAAGGAGTAACCTCACATTCCCCAAGGAAATCTATTTTGATTGAGAGTTGGGCAACACTAAAACTCTGCTATTGGTATTATTTAATTTTTTTTTGCAGCTATTGTTTTAAAAACTTGAAATATTTTGGGCTGGAAACAGAAAAGCAGAAGAGACGATTCGGTTATCATCTAAAATGACAATATTGAAAAATGTCATACAAATAGTAGACGATGCAAGAAAAATTCATACAGACATTTGTAAAAAGGACTGAGCTCACTTTTTCTGTCCTCCAGGCCTCCAAGATATAATCAAGCTCCAAGGTGTTAAAAAGGGTTATCATGGCACAGTACTCAAAATGCTAAACCCAGACTCCCAATAAGATTTATAACCTCCAGACCACTGTTTCATTAATGCAAATGGAGGCTCTGTATCTGACTGAGGTCCAATCAGCTACGGTGAGAGGGAGCCTGAAGTTCAGGCTCTTCTCAAAGAAATTTTGTAAAGATCCTGTAACAGACAGGAAAAAAGTCATACTCTTTTACCTAGAAATTGTACAGAAAATTAATGTTGCATTAGGAATTTTTTGCAGGTCTCACTGTCTTTAAACCTCACATCTTAACCCCCAGTTGTAAAAGAATTAAAGAATAAAATAGAAATCAGAAATGTTGTTCTTTGTCAGTGTAGGATTAAACCACAATAAGGAGGAAAAAATGTTTGCCTCTGTCTAGGGCAGTTACAGAAGAACAAACATCAAAAGTTTACATTCCTGCCTCTGAGCAAAGTCTTTGCCTGGGGGGATAGTCTTTGTTTTGGATGAAATGAGCACAATCCAAGATGTAAAAGACAAAGTAAGCCAGGAGGAAATTTCAAGCAGATTCTCCAGATGAGTGAGATTGTAACAAATCCAGAGCCACTAAGGACTTCTTGGTTATCATTATTCCGCACTGTCTGGCATCTTCACAATGATGCATGCAATGCCCTGTCTGCCAGAGTTCATATTTTGTTCTCCTTTGCTGTTTTGCTATGTGGTGTTTAAAAAGAAAAATAATCTGTGAGTTATTCTAGGCTTGTTGTTTGAGAGGTGATAATTGCACGTGACTAAATTGAAATGTTTATGTTCAAGATTTCCAAGACATTCTTTGTACAACCTGGAGAAGATAAGGCTCTGGGGAGACCTCATAGCAGCCTTCCAATATCTGAAGGGAGCCTACAGGAGAGCCGGAGAGGGACTCTTTGTCAGGAAATGTAGTGACAGGACAAGGGGTAATGGTTTTAAATTGGAAGAGGGGAGATTTAGATTAGATATTAGGAGGAAATTCTTTACTGTGAGGGTAGTGAAGCACTGGAACAGGTTGCCCAAGGAAGTTGTGGATGCCCCATCCCTGGAGGGGTTCAAGGCCAGGCTGGATGGGGCTTTGAGCAACCTGGTCTAGTGGGAGGTGCCCCTGCCCATGGCAGGGGGGTTGGAACTCGATGATGTTTAAGGTCCCTTCCAACTCTAACCATTCTATGATTCTATGAACACAAGGAAGTCTTTCATATCACAAAATAGCTGTGCCTCCCCAGTTTATTCAGAAGAAAGGACTGGTGTGCACACACAGAGACATATCTGTGCAGGCAGATGGATGTGTTGAACTGTTCTAATACCTGCACTTGGTTAGCCACACACCCTACATCCTGCAAGAATCTCTTCCAGTGAAAAGTGAATAAAAAATTACAACATTAGAAGCAGAAATGTGATCCTGGATATCATGTCTTCCCCCTCATAGTACAAGCTAGTTTCTTGTGTCGTACCCTCTCCATCGTTAATACTCACCTTGAATTTGTATTGCTTCAGTGCTGAGCCAAGTCTCATGCTGCAATGGGCAGTCCAAATAGCTCCTGTGGTTAGAAATGCTCCCTGTGACACATTTTATTCTGAAAACTTTTGATATCATCGCTATAGAAATGTCTGTATGGTTATATTATTTACCTGGTAGAAGAAAATGATGTGTCATCTTCTTGAAAATATGTACAAGTGCTATAGGAGACTGAGTTACCCAATTCCTGTAGTTCTGAAATGTATTTATAAAGGTGTAGTTTATGTAGCTTCCAGTTTTACATGTTGCCTTCTTCTGATACGATTTTAGGAGTCTAAATACACCTCTGTGGCATGGGGGAGCCTCAGTGGACAGTCTGAATCAATGAACATCTCTAGGCAGGAAAGCATGGAGAGATTTTTGCTGCAATTCCAAATTCCTACTTCAATTGTACCTGTATTGATGGAGGTATTATCTGTATATTAGGTAGGAGAAATGGAAATAATTAATTTCTTTGTCTTTTAGCCCTTAAATCAGTTCAATCCAGAGCCTGAAACAGGTAGAGATTATCAGACCTTGAACAGGTTTCTTTTCAGATAAATTAAGAGGAAAGAAATAATTTTAGTATCTGATAAAAAATTATTTGATAATTCTACATTTAAATGGAATCATAATAGAAATATAAATAATGTCCCTGTGAATAGCAGATGGTTTTGCCATGATGGATGTCATTAAAATAAATGATAGGAACACTTTTTGCAAACAAACAGACATTAATTAAATCTTTATTACAATGTGGGTCTGTAGAAAAACATATTACACATGTCTGATATGTTAAAAAGTGTTTTTCCTCTCAATTAGTAATGTATTAAATACTAATCTTATTTATTTTTTTTTTCAAGTGTAGCTAACTTAGAAAAATAATGTCCTGAATGTAGATCATTTCTTCATTAGCCTCTGGAGAAAATTATTCTCTCTCTGGGGATGAGTAATCTATATTCTTTCCGTTAGTCTGTAACTAGATTGTGTTTGCAAATACAATTGTATTAATAAGACTCCCACTTTCCCAGAGTCTTAGATAAGTTTAAATATAGCATTTTGGTAGTGCTCTTATGATGAATGTATCTATTGCTACAGGCATTCCAAGTCCAATTTTTCATAGCTATCTACATATAGTTATTCAGGAAAAATGTGTTCACTGTGTCCTGGGAGAGTTTAATGCATAATGACTGCCATTTTCTTTTCAAATTAGGTAAATACCTGTGCAAAGCAAATCAGAACTGCAGCTAGCTATTTCTGTAAGCAACGCTTTCTTTTGCTTACACAATAATAATTGCACGTGTAACACAGACGCATCATTACACTTATGTTGCACGTGCAACTGCATGAGTCTTCATAATAATATATGGAATAAACCCCTAATGTCCTGGAGTATTTTGATCCATCAGGCTGAGCGTGGATCACTGCATTGCTGCTTCTTCTACTTGTAGGTCATGTACTCTGATGGCTTTTTTCCCAAAAGATCACGTGATAGATCAAATGATTGACAACAGCAGTACAATATCCTGGAAATTGAAGTGAATCTGTAAAACGAGTTTCTTGAGGTAGCGATGGTGTCCCAGGGAACATTTGGTGTGAGAAGAGCCACCAGAAAGAACAAAATTTTAAAAGTGGGAAGAGAAAGTCTCTGAACCATAGGGGTTTGTTGTAAGCTTGTGGCATTTGTATTAAGGGATTCAATTCTCTTTTTCCTTTGCAGGGTAGAAGGAGCTATAGGGTGACCAAATTAGAGCAAGGGGAAACAGAGTATATAAAACTGTAGGTGACCAACAGAGGGAGCAACTCCAATAGGGTCAATTTGCATTTCTTTCTATATGACATTTGTCAAAGGAAAGAAAAGGAAGTCAAGGCAGACAGAGACCTTTATTGGCTCATTTCTCCTACAGTAACTGCCTTTGTACCAGTTCACAGGCTAAGGTCATAAGCGAAGACATGCAATCCTTTTGCATTTCATGGCAAAGTGCTGCATCCTAAATCTGGGGAGGCTCTTGATTCACCCAGATTCTTCTTTAACTTTGAGTGAAAGGGGCATATTTACAGGTTCAGCATACGAAACTGCAACTTCATTCTAGAACTTGCTCTCATTGAGACCTCAATGCATTGCACTGCTAAGTGTCTTCAGCACAAAAATTTGATCTTCCCTTTGTCCCTGTCATTTTTAGAAAAATATGTCTAACTGACTAGGTAGGGAGCCAGGAACACACCCCTTCATTCCCAGAATCCTAATGAAGTTTTAAAAATGGGGAATATGCACTTTCTTTGTAAGTACTTCAAAATGGGTGTGCAGCTGGCTATAATGATCTTGAGAAACTTAGTGGGAAAATTAAGTAGCAACTGTTGCTGCATTTTATATATTCAGTATTTTCACTAGGAATGTAGAAGATGGTAGAGGAAAAGCACTTCAGGCATTAGAAAGAAAGAGGTAATTAAAAGATTTAAAAGGATAGGATTAAAATTCAAAATGATCTTGAGACATTAACATGTGGGGCTGAGATTGAAAGAGTGAGTCCCTTAAAGCAAGAGGAAAAGCCATTCTTCAACAGAAGATGCAATCCAACACAGAACTTTGGCATTGAAGAAAACTGGAAAAGCAGTGCAATGAGAGGGAAAGCGCTGGCATATGATCAAGCATGAGGTATTGGTGTCCCTTCTATTTGTGAGAAAATATAGAAAATGTTGGTTGTATTAGTCAAACATCACACGTGGAACACAACAAAGAAATAACTGGCAGTGTGAAGCTGAATAGGAGATGTCAGCTCTTTATCAAAAAAAGATTACGGAGGTGCAGATTTTCACAATTTGTCCCACGTATTTCCACCAGTGTTAGAAGGATGAAGGAGTTCATGGTTTGTGAGACACCAAACTGTCTTTTTTCCCTTCTTAAAATCTTGTCATTGTTTCACCTTGATATAAAGGAAAAAAAAAATTATAGTGAGAAGAATCAATCAATGAAACAACCTCCCCAGGGTCGTGGTGGAGTCACCATCACTGGAGATTTTCAAGATGTGACTGGACAGGGTGCCACATAATCTCATCTAAGCCCCCTTTCCCATGAAAAGTTGGACCAGATGGTCTTCCGAGATCCCTTCCAACCTAGGCTCTTCTATGAGTATACGAATTAATATCCATGCTGCACTATTTTTAATTTCACCCACTCCCTATCCAGCCTGAGATCTGAGAGCAGGATGGCCCATATGCTTTTGTGAGATTTTTTTTTCTCCTCGGTGTGCCTGTTTCTATATATTTCTGTTAGAGAAGACAGGTTGTGTGTGTATGTGTCACATATAAATTAAATTTTCTGTGACCCTTTATACATCAAGCTATCTGTCTCACAACTAAATTCCCATCCTGCTGTTGTCAGTTTTTCTCCTAATATCCATAGCAACAGTATTGTCTTGTCAATCAAATATTTCACAAGTTTTGAGGCCTGAAAGGATTATTAAACATATTCTCTGGCTTTGTGAAGGATATAAGCCCAAGACATTTGCCCTATTTCCCCTGTGATGAATCCAAAATGTATATTTGTGAAACGTGCCTTCCAGAAAAAAAACACCTGTATATGGCCTATAAAGCTTAGTAGGATGGAGCGTTCACCAAGACCATTTGTAGTTTTAGTTTACGTTAATTGTTTTCGTATATTTAAGAATTCCTGTCTTGTTTCTAATTTGAATTTATATGTTTTTTGCTTCTGGGCTCTGTTTCTTGCTATGTCTTTCTCCACTAAATTAAAGATCCTTTACTACCTGGTATTTCTCCCTGTGGAGATATTTAAACTGTAATAGAGTCACCTCTTGATTGTCCTTTTCTTAAGATAAACAGCTTGAGTTCTTTATGCCTGATTAAATAAGTCTTTCAGCACATAAAAAACCTAC
Organism: Numenius arquata; assembly: GCF_964106895.1. NCBI lineage: Eukaryota > Metazoa > Chordata > Aves > Charadriiformes > Scolopacidae > Numenius > Numenius arquata. The sequence continues at coordinate 74,289,073 of NC_133578.1, forward strand.
CAAATGAAAAGCAAAAAAATCTTCCTCTGTCTTCCTCAAATATCGCCCAAAAATTACATAGCTACTCAAAAGGGAGTACTTGTAAGAAAATGTAATAATCTATACAACAGTAACTAGTTAGACTCCAGATACAAAAGATATCCCATTATGGGTCGTTCTTTAGAAGATAGCTGAGAGGAGAGGTATGAAACAAAGACAAAAATTTTGGATATAGACTTCTGATAATTAAAAAGAGGCTGAACAGTCTCTCTTCAGAGAAAAGGATGTAGTTATCGCTCAAAGAGTTGGTATAGAAAGGCCCAAGCATCGCTTACAGACAAGTAGTCATCATAAACAGGACAAATCACATTGTGCAAAACTAGGGAGACTTCACCAATGAGGGCTTGAATGTAACATTAAAAGAAATATCATAACTAAACAGTCAGTCTGGGATTAGAAGCAATTGTCAATGAAGGTTGTGGAATTGTCATCAAAGGACTTATTCCAGCCTTACTATGAGCTTCCAAGATAATACAGCATGTTAGAAAACTACAGGGAATGATTGGAAAACATGTAAGTTCCCTTTTGAAGCCAGAAATCCATGCTTAGCTATTTTAGGCCACATCAAGCACGTTTCCTTCATTTGGATATAAATAAAGATGTTGTAGCACCTAATGAGCGTCAGTAAGCCACAATAAAAGTCAGTGCTCCCAATGATCTGAAACAACATTTTTTTTTTTTAATTAAAAACAAGCAAATAAGCATCAGACTTGGCCAATTATATCTGGGGGAAACTGCAGTCCCATGTTCTCATTATAGACTGGAAATATTGGGCTGAATCAGAACATATCTGGTAGTGTCACAGTGGTGCCAGATCAGCAACTGCCTTACCACTGGGCAATGCACCACTGTTAGTAGTAAATCAGGGGAAATCAATCAACTAGTGAAGATCACCAGGTGAATTCTAGATCTGCAGTGCTATAAAACAAGAGGCTGACCATGAATTATAGGGAAGGGGATATTGCTGGTTGGAAATCCCACTTTGTTGTGAACAGAGGAAATGTCCCTCTTGCTCTGAGGATGAGATACCCAAGGCTGCCACCTGATTTGCAATTCTTATCAACTAGGTAACTCACTCAAAGACTTATCACTTTAGGTTCTCTCCATCCTGCACACGTAGCTGACCAATCTGATTTGTGATGCTGCAGGTATCCAGTGCAGGGTACCCCCACCAGGGGAAGAGAGGAACAGCGGAGACACAAATGTAACGGACCATCTGTGCTTATGAAGACTAGAAGAGCATGGACAGTTGCGATTAAGCTGATCAGGATGTGAAATTCCAGATTGCTAGAGACTCTACATTTCTGCATGCAGTGTTTAACAACAATTTTTTCTTTTTCTATCCTTTAGAATTATAATAAAGGATTAAATGGTAATTGTCTTTCCTTTGAATCAGGGCTTTGTTCAGTCCCTTACCATCTATGATTACAGTACTGGTAACTCTGGATGAATCACAACCAATTAAAAAAACAGTAGAAATACAAGACCAGGGCCATTTATCTAGCCACTTAAAATGGCATATGGCTTCCTGAATGTCTGATTAAGGTCTTACAAAACTGAAGCCACTTGTGGTCATTGCTCAGCAAGGATATGCCATGAGCACTAAGTACAGGTGAGATCGAGCAGGAAAGAAATTATAGGATGTAGGAAATGAACACTGGATGTTCTTGCAGCATGGCTAGGGATGTGTCTTCCAACATCATGCTACTTCAATTAATTTCAGATTTTAATCTAGTTGAGATTGGGTTCAGAAAATGGGAAATTCATGTGTCCATCCAATCTGTGGACATTTCTAAAAGGAATTTATAAATAAAACAAAATGTGTATTTATTGTGGTACCTATCCCTTTCAGCAGGGTATCACAGCATAATGGTCTCCCACAGCGCAGGCTTGAGCACTATGTTAGATAATGGATGTGATAGATCTCCTGTCACACTCTCGGATCAAGCCAAGGCACTGCAGGGATGGGGTCTGTTTTCCTTTAAGTGGAGAAATTTATATTTGGACAACTTAGGGTCAAATATTTATCTGGCTATGAATGTCTTAGCTACCAAGAGTGGAATAATCTATTTTGTTGTTACAGCCAGGGGATCCTGAAACAAAAAGAAGAATATTTTCTTTAAGATGTACGAACCAATTCAAAGGTTCAACTCAGTTGATTGTGGTACACCTACATGAATTACTGTTGTTTTAAATATAGCATTCAGAGTGGTATCTACCTTTTTTTTTTTTTTTTTTTTTTTTCCAGGCCATGAGAACTCACTTTAAAGTTGCTACAGACAAGTGTGTCATCTTCAAACACCTGAGGACAAGATGAAGAGATAACAACCTCTATAACTTTATTTTCTATGTCAGGACTGAACTCATCAATAATTCACCATCTCTGTCAATATCTGGTCAATCCCCTTCAGCCACACGTCACTCTGAAGGAGATAGCCAGCTTGGCTGGATGTTGTTTTAAAGACTACCTGAGCATTTCTGCTTTCTTTATCCCTGTGACTGAAAAATATTCACTAGTTCTCACCTCCTGCTGCTTCCTTTTCAAATCTTGCATCTAAATCAAATTTATAACAGAAGAGGAAAGGGAAAATATTACTACTATTATTATCAATATTTTTTGCTTTTGTAATTGCAAAATCATATTGTTTAGGAAGCATTTTCAGAAGAAACAGAAAGAGCCTAATCTAAAGTCAACATCACTTCTAATCTTACCAATGCTTTTATTTGAGGTGAAATAACTTGCCTGAAAACAGGAGGAATAAAATAGTTTAAAATCCCAGAAAACGAATAGTTTCTGTATGGTACTCTATACAGAAAGCAGGTTCTACCTCTCTGACTTGTATACCTCAGCAATTAAACACAAAATAAGTGACTCTGTGCATAGCCTGTCATCTCTTTATGCTTGACAGGACTCCTTCCACCTTCTACATTCTGGAAACTTGTCATATGTGGTGAAAAACTTGTTTTCCTACTTAGGAAACATCAAGAAAAAATATTGTGGGTACATGTATGTTGGGGTTGTGAAGTAAGGTGAATCTGACAAAAGCTAATCTCCCTGACAAATTAGAACAATTTTTTCATTGTTATTTTTTAGGTAATTAACGGGTCTCAGTTGTCTGCAGCAGTGGTTATAGCAATTAGTTCAGTTTAGCACAAGTCTCTAATTTCATACATCAATAAATGTTAGATCAGGGCACGATCACTATCAAGCGTAGTCATTGTTTACAGCATATTCATCTTCATAAGTGCTTGACTATAAACAGAATATCTTTCCATTGAGGTTTGCTTAAAAATATCCATCAGTATGCCTTAGAAATGCTGGGAAATACTGAGGGGAGAAAAAGCAATAGATCTTCTACAAAATTGAAAAACAAAATGTCAGTGTAAGACATTCATCTTCCTCTACTACTTAAGTACCTACATGAAATAGAAACTCTACGGTGCGAGGTCTTGTACAAGCAGAGTGAGAAATGTTTTTGCTCTAAGAAGCTGCTGTTTGGAGGGTACAAGGTGGGGTTAAAAGTGGGAGAAGTGTGAAGACTGGTGAAGGTCTGGGAGAAAAAAGAATTTCACAGGAAGTTAGTGGTGAAGACAGGAATGAAAATCAGGTGTTCACCTACAAACCATTAAGGGACAGGATAATTTCATCTCCAGTCTTACAGGAAGGCTGTGAGGGGAGGAAATCTGAGGGAACTGTCACTTTGCCTTCCTAACAGAGGACCTTGTCTTGTCTACGTCTTCTGCTGGGACAAGATACTGACTCCACCAGTCTTCCCCGTGAAGGGGTAGTGAGGATAAATCTACTTCAGCATGAGAGAAACCCATATTGAAGGTAATGAAACACCATGCAAATACATTAATTTCCGTAATGAGGTTTGCTCTTGGCTCCTTGATAGTCGTAGCCCTAATAGAACGTACCCAAGAAAGAACCTTGTACTATGAGCATATATCATTCAGTGGGACTACTGCTGCAGACTATACTGGTAGGATTTATTTATTTTCACATTGCCTGGATTAAAAATGAATGCAAAAGTGTGTAGGGAAGATTCAGACATTTGTTTTTATGGGACAGGAAGAATAGCCAGTGTTTAAGGAGGTAGTTGTTAACAATAAATAAGACTTTGAATACATTTCTCACAAAATGGTTCTGACTCCCACAGTTTTGCTGTTTCATATCAAAGACAGCAGTTCAGCGTTGTTTCTCAATTTTTTAATATGCTTAAAAAGCGTCCTAACAAATGTGTGAGGTACATTTGAAGACAATCAGACATCTATCTCCCCTTGAGTTCATTAGATTTAGGCAACAAAACACATTTCATGTTTCGATAGGTTCCTACTCCATACAGCTGTATTAGGAAAGTTATTCATTACCAGAAGAGGCACTAGAAAAGAGGAAACAGAAAACACTTATGAGCACATGATTTCCTCTTTCTCCTCCCCCAATTGGGGAATAAACGGTTAAGCTGACATTTGTGATAATGTATTATGGCAGGTGAATTAGGCAAAGAGTTAATTAAAATCCGAGAGTTAATTAATGAGATCCACTGCACATTAAAGATCATTACACCATCTGAAAAGAGTAATTAGAGAGCAGAAACTGGTGCATTTTATTCTCCTGGGTGTTTTGCTGACACGCCACATAAGTCATTCAATGTTAAGCAAATAATCCACTGATCTCCATATTTACTGTGATTATTACATAATTGTGGCAAGTTAAGCTGTAGCAGGGAGACTCCTCTTCCTAACAGATTTCCTCCCAACCACCCATTCGTCTGTCTCTTTATCTGGCTCCGTATGTCCCTTAATTAAGTCATTTGTGATAATAATAATTTCCAAACACCATTTTAACCAGTTGCTTTCACCCAGCATACAAGTTGTTGCTTTTTTTTTCAAATCACCTCAGAGAACAGAGCATGAGGCCCAAGATTCCTGTCTTATCGTGCTGCTGGCACTATCGTGTTGTGTGGCCGTGGGCAAAATTGGCTCACATCAATTCCCAACCCATTGTAAATTGATACTATAAACTCTTGTGACAAGACCCGTCTGATGGCTGGGATGTCAGTCAAGAGCCACAATAACACTGATAGGGATAACTGAGCAAATTGTTAGTACTCAGCGAATAATGTCTCTTGCCATTTTCCAAGAAGCAGGTCCTTGGAAATTTCCAGGCTTGAATTAGCATTGATTGCAACTGTTACTGCTGACAAATGCACGGTGAGTTGACATTTCTCTCTCTGCTTGCACTAATTTACCCTAGATTTTTTCAGGGAAGCCTTTGAGAAAGCAGTTTGTGTTTGTCTTCATACACTGGCATGGGAAATGCGCAAGTGGGGACCTGCAGCTCACTTTCAGATTCATTAGGTTTTCCCTGATCATTATTTGTGCTGCCTTTATTCATAAACACACTGGTAGAACATTGTGTGCTTCACTTTAAGCTTGACATTTCATGTCTTGCACTCACCATCTGAGAGCACTGTTCCTCTTTTCCTTTATAGGACCCCTTAATGAGCCTGCATTTCACAAACCCATTTTTCTACATCTCTCCTCCACCTCCATACCCCATCCAGACTCTACACCTTCCCTCTTCTCAACCTTGCTCTCTCCTTCACCTCCAGCCTTTTCAAGCTGTTATCTTTCTAAATCTGTACTGCCCTCCCAAATCTGCCAGATGTTTTCCATCCAGCAGTACTCCAGGTCAGGGGCTTTGGCTGCAGGACTCTGAAGTTGTTCATTTCACATTTAGCTTCAGTCGCTAATCTCAGGGCTTCTGCTATGAATGAGGGAGTTGCTTCCTGCAAATCTCTTTTTTTAATCTAAAGATCTCTTCAGAAATCAAATTAATAGCCAACAGACACCACACCTTTATACCTTAAACTGATGCTTGAAGTAAATAAAAGTTGGAGAAAAAAATTAAGCAGCATATTTTAGCACTCTCTGCTTATGTAGCAAACACCAGGACGGTCTCTGCTCTCTTTCAGTTTCAGGAAATGTTTTTTATTGTTTCTCGTAGAAAAGCTAATAGTTCAAAATGATTGCTGTCTTCATTGTAAACCAATGATTTCCTAATTTCTCAAAAAAACCCCTTACCTCCTATAAGCATTCCACTAGCAATACAGTACTCTGAAGAGCAAATGTAACCCTGCTGTCAGCTGGTGTTTTTCTTTGGTGACTTTTCAAGGATTTTTTAGACATAGTCCACAAGATGATCCCCCATGCAGCCCTCATACTACCCAGAAATCCACTGTCCATAATTGCAAAACTTTTCCTGTGTGCTGCACATACTGGCAATGACTGTTTTTTCACATATGATAAAGAGTTGAATAATCAATGCCAGTACGATTCACCTCTCATTCAAAAAAATCATGATTTAGCTCATAGAAACATAATGGAACCAATTCTCAGATATTATGTCAAACTTCGATTTTGTTTGTCTCACAATTTCTGTTCTGGCAAACTTGACCTGTTCCTCAGAATTGGGTTTCCACTTTTCGAAAGGGAGCTGTGATTCTACCTACTATTTTTGTTCTGTTTCAGAAAGTTGAGAGCTTGATTTATTTCAGGAAAGAGAAGATCTAATAAAACATACGAGAAGGGCAGAAGCAGTAATATTTACTGACTAGGAAACATGTTCAGGTCTTACTGTAGTTGATGGCTCCACTGAACTAGAATCCTCCTTCATCCCTCACTCTCTGCCTACCTCCTCCCTGGATACCCCGGATGATAATTCTGTATTAAAATCTCAGGCCATGCTGGGAATTATTAAAAAAAAAAAGAACTCTGGAATTGGCACAATATTATATGTTAGAAATATTTAGTAATGCACAAACTATATCCAGACAGCAGGGCAACAGCTCTTCATGAATGCATTAAGCAGAGAGACCATGGGACAGACAAATGGTTCATAGAATCATAGAATCAGGCAGTGTTTTGGATTGGAAAGGACCTCAAAGATCATCTAGTCCAATCCAAACATCATAACACTCCCTCCACCCTCATATTTTAATTTTCTCCCTGTATGTCTGATGCTAAAGTGGTAGCAATTGCATGCTCGGGCAAATCTATGTGAAGAAGCATTCTGATACTCGAAGAATCTCCCGATCTTTGAGACTTCACTCAAAGCAAACTGTTTTATTCTTTATGCAATCCCTGCCCAGATCTTCTCTCTCCTTTCATTTCATGAGCGTGCAGAAGGTACACGAAGATTTAAGCGGAGTCATGATCAATCTGAATTAAGCTCTCTGTACCTTGATGGAAGCCAAAAGAAAATGCTTCAGGAGAAATTATGAAAGAGGGAAAGCACAGCATGGTATTGTCCCCACAGCGTCCTCCTCCTAGGATCCAGCCACCTGACTTAAGGACCGTCTGATCTATAGTACATCTAAGTTAAGTAAAAAAAATTGTGTTAAAAATAACACTGGCAGGGAATCCAGTTTTCATTCCGCCCATGTGGGCCAAGTTCTGCTTCGTCATAGAAATTATTGTTGGTAATTAAAAACGGGTCTCCGCTTCCTGCATACACTTCCTTTTTTTTTTTTTTTCTTTTTCTTTTTAACCTTTCCACCCCTCAGCATGGCAATTTTTAAATTGAGCCAAAGCACCTTGTGAGTCATCAGCTGTTCACAGCCCATCTCTTATAAACACTCCCAATGTTTTATTTGCAATCAAATCTATTTGCCTTCCAAGTGTACCTGCTTCTCTTTTACTTTCTTCTCTTTTCCTGTCTTACTTCTCTCTTTCTTTTTTTTAACTCATAGATGACTCAAAGCATGAATTAGTTATAATCTTCTCATGTCTCACATCTTTACTTATCAAATGGAGGCACAGCTCTTCCCAAATGCAATGGTTTGTAAACAGTGCCAATTAGACTTCTGTTGTGCTCCAAGCCTGGGACAGAGCAGAGAGAGATGTGCTGCATTACAAATGGGACTTACTAAATTACGCACGCCAAGACTCTATAAAAGCCTTATCAAACAAAGTCAGCGAGGGGAAAGAAAGAGAGCTAATTATCAGGCAGCAGCAGAAAATCAAAAGGAGCAGCCAAATGTATTTTAAAGTCAGATAATTAAGCCATGGTCTAGTAACAGGGGGATTCCTGCCTGAATGTTCAAGACTTTTTTAACCTGAGTTTAAAGGCAAAAAGCAGTGTAAGTTACCTTTGTTATTTCGTCTTCTGTTGAAGAAAAAAAAAATCACAGAACAATTGCTTGAGTGCTTTATAAGAAAAAAGACAAATGGATCACAAAGGGCAACCTGCCATCTTGATTCTTTGACAATTTTTAAGTGGAGGGTTCTGGCGAACACGTTGGGAGAATCAGACAAATTGTTTTCTTCTCTGTAGTTCTTTCATCTGGGACAACATTTCTGATGCAGGAAACTTTAAAAATAACTCAGTTTGCATATCAGTCAATGTATCAAGGTAAATCTGCTCCTAAATCACTTAAACATTCAAAAGTATTCCCAACCAAATATCTATGTGTGAATGTAGGTATTTTCACTCCAGCCTTTCACTCTGGATCATAAGTCCTGCTCTTGGGGGTCAGGGAAGTCAGGAGAAGACAGAAGCCAGGAAAAAGGAAGAAAATTCCAAAGAAGAAAGACTGTAGGGAGTATTCTTTCTCTTTAATTTCCCAAAACTATCAATTTCCATAGCCTGGAAGTGAAAGAATGCGTCTGACCTACTTGTGCACCACGCAGACCGTTTGAACGCACGCAGTAAAGATGTTGTGTTCATGATAGCCCAACATACAGTAACTAAGTCCTATGTGTTTCAGCAGCACTGGTCTCTTTTCTCATGTATTTCTGCTCTCTCATCCAGGAAAGTACGTTACTGTCATACAAGTCTACGAAAAACTTATTCACTGAATATCCTGTAGATTTGCAGCCTACAGTCTCATAACAAATACTGAGATAGAAACATGTATCTCCACCCTTTTATTTAAAATAGCTTTTCTTGTTTCTCTTTTCTTTCCCCTCTCGTTGAGTTTCTGCACTTTCCAAGACATCAAACTCTACCTCTCCATGTCTGACTTAACTCAGGATAGAAAATATCAAGTGCGGATACTGATGAAACTCCTGAAAACTGCTCATTGCAACACAAGCCCATCAAAAACACAGGTTTAAAAGCAGCACTTGGAGCCTGAGTGTGTGCTGCTTTCAACACTGGTTTTCAAAATTGTCAAAGAACACTTAGCAAGTGGCTTTTCTACATTAAAAAAAAAAAAAAATTGGCAGGAGGTATACAAATGACTATATATGGGTTAGAGAATCTCTAGAGCTGTGTTGAGTTAGCAGTTTAGCATCAAATTATGTTTATTTTTCCCTTCTAGAGGGTATACTCATGCATAGCTGAGAATATTTAGAATTGTGTTCACGTTGTAATATGCTGAATAAAACAAGCCAGAACTCCATTATAGTTATGACACCGAGAGTCATATTAATGAATTCCAAAAGCGTATAGAAGGTGAAAGATAACCTGTGATATGAATAAGAATATAAAAACTATTTTGTTTTCCCAGTAACCACACCAGAACTCTAGAAATGCTGAAAATGAGAAGCTGTCACAAAGGTGATTTTAACATCTGCTTTGTATGAAATAGAGTTTTAATGATATACCTTGTAATCTCAAGAAAACAGTGTAAAATCACAGTGACTGGGGATTTTCTATGACTGGGGTGGGGGATTGCTTATGGTAGGAGAATATTTCAACCTTCATTACACATGGATAACTGGCTGTAATAAAAATAATTTTTGATTTTTATCACTGATAACTAAATTTAATCCTCAGCCATGCTAACTTCAGGACGTCACTTCATAAATGAAGCCAAAAGAAATAAATTAAAAAAACCCAAATAATAAAAAAATCTTCAATTCCAGCTGTTGTCTCATTCGAAAGTGCAGTTCTCAGCAAGGACAGCTTTCTCCAGCTAAATATCTCTCGTGCTGTGTTAAGGAGTTATGTGGACAATTAAACGTAGAATTCTAATTCTATCCATTCTCTGACACTGATTTATTGCCAGCTCTATGGCAAAGCACTTAGATGTACAAGGAGGGGGGAGGATTACGCAGGTGAAGTTGCAGCCCTCCAATGCAAAACCTCTCTGTCATTTCAAGCAGACCTTAGATGAGAGTGTGCAGAAGCAGCTCCTGGCACCACAGACCTGTCCAGCCTGCAAAAGTAGTGTCTTCTACATGTGACATTAGATTTTTTTGTTGCTTTGAGATCAAAGAGTGAATCTTGACAACAGTGAAAAATGCCAGGATGGAGAATCCATGTCTAGTGTTCAACCACTCTCACAATATTTTTTTTTATTTCAGCTTGTGCCCATTTCCTTAAGACAAGAGAAAACAGCCTCAGGTTGTGCCAGGAGAGGTTTAGATTGTATATTAGGAAACACTTCTTCACCAAAACAGTTGTCAAGCATTGGAACAGGCTGCCCAGGGAACTGGTTGAGTACCCATCCCTGGAGGTATTTAAAAGACATGTAGATGTAGTGCTGAGGGACATGTTTTAGCGGTGGAATTGGCAGTGCTAGGTCAATGGTTGGACTCAATGATCTTAAGGGTCTTTTCCAATCTAAATGATTCCATGATTTTATAATTCTTGTTCTGTCACTTCAAATGAAATTTGAAGAATAAATTCCCAGATTTACCCCCCAGAATAGCTCTGAGTGCATGTAAAATATGAGCAATGTTCTATATTGAAGACTGCAATGAATTTCTAGCAATCTGGACTACAACTTTGATGAAGATCTTTTTGTTTGACTTGGACTTTTCTTCTACTTTCTGATGTTTTTTCTCTTTCTTCTCTCTTTTTTCTTTTTTTTTTTTTCATGTTCGGATCATAAAGGAAAAGGACAAGCTTGGCTCTGATCCCTGTCTTCCTTTCCTCAAAGCAAAAGCCTGAATATTTCCTGAGTTTAGAGGAACCAAACAGTCTTAAATATAAAACATCTTACTTCTGCCAAGACAATTTTGACTACAGATAAAAGTTCTTTAACTGACAGGACAAATGTTGAAGACAAAGGCAGGGAAAGTTCAATGTAACGAGGAGGTTGTAGCAGCCAAAGGGACTTGCTGAAGCACTGTAGGAAACGGGTTACAGGGATCAGTTCCAGAGAACTTTCTTTTTTATCTGAATTCACGTTAGTTGGCACTCCCAAATTTGGCTTTGCCTTCCAACCCCACAAGCAAGACCATAGTTATGTTTATACATCTGTGAGATTTGTGCTCCCTGTCCAAGATCAAAACCGTAAGCTTTGTATTCAGATTTTGCATAATTAAATCATTTTTATGGCACAGAAACTTCTGGTATTATTAATCTGTATCTTCCTCCTCTGTTCACCTCCTCCCTCCCCACTTCTATCTCTGCATCAGGCTGCTGAGTGGTCCACATGACAGTCTTCTAAAGGTGTTGCTGATGAACTAATACACCAAAACACACACATTTTCAAGGAGGAAAAGAGAAGGGGGTAGGAGGAGACACAAAGAGACTCCCCCAGTTTAGCTGCTAAACATGGGCTCAAAGGCTGTGAAATTACTATTTTAATCACATTTAGTTATTGTCTTTACTATAAGGATAGCTATGGTGAGGACAGGAGGGAAGAGCAAAGGAAATTTGTAAGTATTTTCACTGTCTAGGGTTTATTTCAAGAAAGGAAGGCAGAAGGAAGACATTTAATTCACTGTCAGGGAAATAAAACATTGCCTATTGACCCAATGGCTTCCTTAAATCTGCCCGAAATAAGGTATACAGCAAAAATTTTAGTTTACAGAACTGTTGTACTAAGCTTTCATGACATAGTGTTATGTACACAGTTTCATTCACTGGTCATGAGCAAAAATACCCACAAAGAAGCAAAAAAACCAAACCTCTGTGACACCCTTACAACACAGCAAAGGTTATTTGCCTGATGCTTTTTCATATAAATACAGCCAGAAAAGGAGAAACTCCTGCTTAAACCTTAAATCTTGGCTGGTTTTAGCACTACTTCAAGCAGCACATCTCTGGTTTTAACTGCTGCCCCCAAATTCCTGGAGGGTGAGATCTCACATGTCGGGTTCAGGTTTTTAGCAATCCGGAGACCCAAGTGTTAAGGACTTTTTAAAGTTCAAGAGTGGATTGAAGTACCCGTGTAGTCATAATCCCAGAGAAAATCCTTACGCTGGGAATGATCACTATCACTGCTCCAGCTAAAGCCCAAAGGTTTTGGAGCAGAGTGCAGCAAGTTCTCTTATCAGCTTTGACGGGAACTCAGCTCCTACTCTTTCTCTCACTCAGCATCTTCCCAGAGGGATTCACAGTTTAAAAAGTTCACCGTTGAGATGGGCTATTTTGCACTGCATGATAAGACAATATCTGTGAGATGGAGCCACCAACTAGATGAAGGCGTTCAAGCCTCCATTTCAAAGTGTAAATAACAATTCAGAGCTACAAGAAACAAAAGAGCTACATACGGGAAAACAATATTCAAAGTGCTAACATAAAAATAATGAATGTAGGGAAAGTGAAATTAGAAGCTAAAGGAAAACCAGAGGGAAATATAGCAAGGAACTATAAAAGGGATGGGAGATCACATTTAAAATAAAATAGACAGCAATTTAAAAATACTTTAAAGCTCCTAGAAATTGGTGGGAGAAAAACATGATGATGGTAGGGAAAAAAAAAAAAGTGATAACACCAAGTAGGAGCTGTGGGAATAAAATTAATGTATTAAAAGTAATTATATGCTTACACTCAACATAGAAAGAAGGCCCATTTCACAAATGATAACACATACTTCTTCCCCATAGTAACTCTGCTGAGGTCACGGACTGAAAACTGCATTCTGCATGTAATTGCGAGTGGGATAATGAAGTTGCAAGGCATGGTTTAAAACTCCTCCTTCCACCTCCTGTGAAGGTGTCCTAGACAACATTGTCTATCCTGCTGTATGGTGCCTAGCAGAATTTTCAGTGTTCAGTAATGATTGATTGGGCTTGGTAGAAATAATAGGTAAGATCAAGTTTGAGTAACCAGGACTCATCTGGGATCAAGTCTGAAACAGCCAGATGTACATTTACACATAAATGGTCATGGTCTTAATTATCGTGCACGTTAACTTCAGCATTATTATAATTATTTCTTCATCTGGTGAAGCTTTTAATGTCAAAACAACCCATGGTCCAGCTTTGACAGAGACATTTGACAGAACAGCAGGGAGATGAAGAGTTGAAAACACATATCTATGTTTTCCTCTTTTCTATCTTCCTTGCTTCAGTTATTCCTTTTTGTGTCCCATGTTTGCAAGAAACTACTGACTGTTTATCCAGGAGGACTCAGATGTCTCCCACTGGATTTGTTCTTTGCGGAGCTGAGAAACATTCTTTCCAGATGGAGGGAAACTACTTTGGCAAGATGCTTTTTCTCAAGAGAGAAATCTGGAAACTTTTTCTGTCCACTTAGTACTTGTAAAGACTAAGAACTAAATACTAAGTACCACTTAGTCCTTATAAATGTAAGACTCCTGGCTGAAGCACTGGTCCAATATCTCTGGAAGGCAGGAACTCAAGTGCTGAATTCAAATTTCAAGAGAACCATAGACTCTCCCATGTATTGTCAAGGTACTTTCATGCACCTTTGTGAGTTCAGGAGCAGGTAAAACTTATGTGGTAACTACCAAAGCAGGTGCCCTTATAGTTATTGCACTTTTGGAAAGCTCTGTTCAAAGTGAGATGATAAAGTGACATAAATTAATTTTGTAAGATATTTGACATGCAATAACAGGGCTGTAGCTGCAAAGAGTATGGAAGAAATCTGGCAAGATGGCTATGTTGATCGAGCAGTTTTCCACTAAGAATGCTGCAGGGTCAAAGAATCCTAAGGACCGGAGAATATATAATTTATGTCATGGATTAGTGATGGCCTTCCTTGCCATAAACAATAACCTAAATAAACTTCATCAGCACAGTCTTCCAAACTCATAATCTTATTGGACACCATTGACAGTCAACAACCAAAAATGAAATGACTGAGAATTGGCTGGAGAAGTGGACCACATGGAAAATCTAATCTGTTAAAAAGTGACAGGTCAGACTGATAAGAAAAAGTCAGAAACCTGTCAAATATGCCAAATATCCAAATTAATCTTTACCAGTGATCACTGCATGATAGTTTCTATGGCCATGACTCACTGACTCAGGAGTCATGTTGCTTTAAATGCTGTCTGTGTTTTCCTTGCATTTGTCACTTTGACAACAATTTAGATTAGATTAAACATGAATTAATATACAAGAAGTCCAGGAAATCATTAGGTACGAGGTGTTTCTGGTGTACGGGATTAATTTAAAGAGCAGCAGTGTATGTGCCAATATAATTAACAAAGTAATGCCATAATGCCAGTTAGTACTTTCCTCGAGTGAGAATTTTATGCTGCTGCATTTCAGCGTGGAAAAACTAATTTACTGCGTGTCTGCAACAAGCAGCAATAAAGCTCATGTTTGTTTACGAATAAATCTTCCAAGGAAATTAAATGCTTGGGAAATTGCAGGTAATGCTCTTCCATTGTTGAATGCACATTGAGGGCTGTGATTTAGGGATTACCATGGCCTTGCAAAAATAGCACTCGGAGTGGAGCAAGAGTTAATCAGCTACAACAATAATTGAAGCATCATCTCTGCAGCAGGGCTTGAGGTAGTATGAGATTGTCAGAAAATACTGAAAGGTCATTGCTCCTTAGTAGTTACAGGTCCATGGTCACATGGACATGGTCACATAGTCACATGGTCCATGGCAGAGTTCAGGAGGTAATGCTGGAAATAAGAAGCAAAACATAATTGCATAAACTGCTGGGATTCTGTGTATTTCTCACGTAGGCAAGCACCTTGGCAAAAATCCTCCCTAAAATAAGAGGATAGCAAAACCTTTCAAATATTGACCAGCAGGCAGAAACTGCTTTCTCCAAAGCTTTAAGGACCTTTTCTTCTCAACATAGGAGCCAAACCTCCCCCTGTGATACATGACAAAGTTTTCCAAAACCTCTCCTACTGAGGTGCCATGAGACAGTCAGAAATGAGGACTCTGGAGAAAGTAGCTGCCTTAGGAGTGAAGGTTGGCATTTGTGGGTCTTGGGAACTAATAACGTTAATTCCTGTATGGAATCATAGAATATTTTGATTGGAAAAGACCCTTAAGATGACCAAGTCCAACCATTAACCAAACTCTGGCAAGTTACCACTAAACCATATCCCTCAGCGTTCATTAAAAAGTAATTGTTACATTTTACTCTTCTTATAGCTGAAGATTTTAAAGCACTTTACAAGCATTAGCAAATTAACTTTCCCAGCATCCCAGGCAGAGAGTTAAGGCTTATTATCTGCACTATATGCATGGAGAAAGAGACGGTAGACTCTTTCTTGGAACTCGTACTTGTACAAAAAGCCCCATATATATCCATGGAAATCATAGAATCATTTAGGTTGGAAAAGACCCTCAAGACCATCAAGTCCAACCATTAACCAAACACTGCCAAGTTACCACTAAACCATGTCCTTCAGCACCACATCTACATGTCTTTTAAATACCTCCAGGGATGGTGACCCCACCACTTCACTGGGCAGCTGCTTCTATTGCTTGATACCCCTTTTGGTGAACAAGTTTTTCCTGATATCCACCCTAAACCTCCCCTGGCCCAACTTCCAAGAGGCCGTTTCCTCTTGTTCTATTGCTTGTTACTTGGGAGAAGAGACCAACCTCCCCTCACTACGACCTCCATTCAGGTAGTTGTGGAGAGCGAGAAGGTCTCCCCTCAGCCTCCTTTTCTGCAGGCTGAACAACCCCACCTCCCTCAGCCTCTCCTCGTAAGACTTGTTCTCCAGACCCCTCACCAGCTTTATTGCCCTTCTCTGAAAAGCACACTCTTTTCTTTTGAAAAACTGAGCTCCTTTTTAAGGACATCAGGTTGTGAGGCTACTTCTTATTCCTTTGCTAGGGGGACAGTTTCTTGATATTACATTCAGCAGTTACTAAAAAAGAAAAAGGAGATTCCTTGCACAGGGCTAAGAGGTAGCCTTCCCTTCTTGAGGAGATGTGACCACTTACAGGGCAAAATCACACTTCTGTTTGGAGTTTTTCTTCCTGTCTCTCTCATACAAACAATTTTTTATTTATTTGCTGCACAGTGAAGAAATTATCTTTTTTTTTTTTTTCAAGTGGGGATTATCAAGCTCTCTTGGATCAAACTCTTACCTCTCCCTGAGTGCTTCAAATTTTAGACCACCTTATAAGAAGCAGTTTTTTTTCCCTGTATGGCTTAAATGGATGAGAACCACAAATGTACTTTACAAAATGTCTCATCCTGTTGTTACCTGTTAAACATGTTTTGAGAATGCACAACTGAAAAACTTAAGTGGAAGAAACCCTTCTTCCTGGAATGCAATTTTGCCCAGATGTTTAAACTGGGGTACACATATCTGAGAAAATCCTAGGAAATTCCTTCTGTGATATTACTACAAGCAACATCTAAAAAATGCAACCAGAGAAATCCCAAGTCCACACCCTTGTTACAATTTTATGTTAATAGAATCCTTCATCTAAAAATAAAATAAACAGTCTCACCCTTTTGTCCTTTTGTCTTTCCTCTGTGATTGGCTTCACACAATCCCATTCCCAAGAGTTTGCAGGAGCTGTTCTACCCTCTCTTACTTTTGCATTTCACGCAGTCAGCAACTTCCCAGTTTAATATCTCGTCTCATAGATTTTGTTGCCAAGATGGGTTACTTACTCTCTTATCCTGATGATAATGCCAATACCTCAATACTCTGGTGGATTTATAGAACAGGCTGCAGGTAGCAAAGCTACCTTGGCAAATAGTGGGCCAAGTTCTTTTCCATTCTTTGGTGGAATAAAGGCATCTAAGATAAGCTCAGGCACCTGAACCCCTCTTCGGCTCTTGCCCCAAGTCCCAGTGCAACCAGGAGTGAAGACAGGTTGGCAAATCTTCTGAATGACTTGCCCAAGGACACAGAAGTTTGTGGTGGAGGAAAATCCCATTCTCTGAAGCACATGCATGTCACATTAATCACTGAGCCAATCTTCCTACAACCTTTAGAAGGAAGTCGAATTAGCACATGGAAGGGTTCCTTAAAATAACTGCTCTTTTGTAAGGAGACTCTGAATTCCCTCTCGCAGCAAGTCAGCATCCACTCAATGTCACCTCCCCCTGTTCTCCTGTGGTTCAAATGACTGTGCTATTCCTGGAAGAGATGTCTCACCATGAAACCACAGGTTCATATCCTACAGAGTGTTGACGACTCTTGTGGAGCAACTCTCTTGATTATTATTCACTCTAAGCATTTAATAGAAAGCTATAGGTATTTATAGTATGTGAATGGTAACAGAGAGTACATACTGATTCTTCGGTGGTTTCTATTGTGGCTCTGTGAAGCTGCTTTACCTGTATATTGCAATTAATGCAGAAATCACCACTGTAGAAGCTTCATGGTTGCAGTGCCAACATCTATGGAGCCTTCTCAAGGAAGCATAAAAAAATTTATCTCATGCCCTTTTTCAAACAGGCAATCCTACTTAACATGCCTAGAGACAGCAGAGCTCTGCCTGGGGTTAAATCTATGGCTATGAGTACACTTGCTGTTTTTTCCTCTCCTTTTTTCCAAAGAACATTGTCAAATTCAGAGAGGAAAAAGTCTTATAATGCTTCTATCTATTACCAAGGAGAAAAGAGAATCCCATTTTTTATGGAAATATATCTCATTTAATACACTTGGAATTTATTGCTAATGTTTTAAATTAGGAAGATTAGGAAGTATTAACAAAAAACAACAAGGTGAAGGAAAAAAAGAAAGTCCACAAAGAAATGCTGCGGAAAGGAAATTACACCAAACGTTACCTTTTACTCATTGAAGCTACGTAAAGTGTCTATTTAGCAACCTTTGCTCCTCATGCCATGTTTGGACAGATGAAACCAAACTTTTTCCTCACACAGATGAGGCAAATACAACTGCAGAGCTCTCAGTAAAGTTGGACTGAAGTTTTCAAATGATTAACATATCTAAAGCAACCCTTTTAGACAAGTAGTTCTATAGTTTGAGAACCACAAATGCAAAGCATATTTTTTGCCTCGAGTATACATATCTCTTCAAGGGCATCCTGTGCAGCGGTCATTGGCTTGCTTGATGGTGTAGGCATAGGATAGTTGAGGATGAGAATAGTATTTTAATCAGAATAACATTCCTGCCTATCATGATTCTGGTCTTACACAGACATAATTGGCTCGGGTAGCTGAGTTTCTCAAGTGAGTAGCACCTGTTACTACCAGATAAATGAATGTAAGGGAGTCCTTGCAGCTATATCAATTATTTACAATTCTTAATTATTCTTATTACAACCATTCTTTCTTGTTATAGCACCACAGATATACACAGCACAGAAAAATTAGATTTTAAGCCATTTCTAAGATGTTAATGATGTAAAGCAATATGCTGTCTTCTGAGATGCTGGTTAGGTTTATTCTTAATTTCCTCACTATATTGCTGCAAAACCTGGCACTGCCTCTCTCCTTAGGAAAGTTGCCATGAAGCAAGAGAACTAAGGGGTCCTTAGGAATTAAGAATAGACTTTAGCACACACATGGAATCAATAGCACTCCAAAAATTCATCCAAGGAAATAATTTCATGCTCTGCATCTATTACTGTTGCAGGAATTGTACACTAAGTGTGGCTTAAGCCCACCTATAATGTTCAAATGATAAAATTCACAAGTCTCTAGTCATGCTGAATGTGTAGAAGGAGTGATGATGTGTGAAATCAGTGTTCATAGGGGGTACACCTCAAGTGGACAAGCTCACGGTGCTGTTTCTGCTTGCAATGGATAAATTCTGCTGACAAATCTGTGGTCTCACAGAAAGATTCTGGTGCAACGTATGAATTCCTGAAAAAGGAGCTCACGAACCATCTCTGCTCCTACCTGCTGCTTTGCAGGTAGTTTATCCCATGGCATGAACCCCTCAGAGGCACCTTACTGCTTGCAGACTCCACTTCTTAATTTATGTTCAACACTTCCTAAATCGATAGTAATGAGCTTAAGAAGTTGTCAGTGAAAAAAACAAGCAAACTGTGTTTCTGTATCACTGCCAAGATAAAATGGTGATGTGCATGTTAAGAAAAAAAAATCTAGGTAGATATATAGAGGGAATTAAATACATAATTTAAGAGAAAACGTTCTTGGAGAAAAAAAGCACTGAGACTGAGTGCTCGTTATTTCTACTTCATTAAAAAGTAATTGTTACATTTTACTCTTCTTATAGCTGAAGATTTTAAAGCACTTTACAAGCATTAGCAAATTAACTTTCCCAGCATCCCAGGCAGAAAGTTAAGGCTTATTATCTGCACTATATGCATGGAGAAAGAGACGGTAGACTCTTTCTTGGAACTCGTACTTGTACAAAAAGCCCCATATATATCCATGGAAATCATAGAATCATTTAGGTTGGAAAAGACCCTCAAGACCATCAAGTCCAACCATTAACCAAACACTGCCAAGTTACCACTAAACCATGTCCTTCAGCACCACATCTACATGTCTTTTAAATACCTCCAGGGATGGTGACCCCACCACTTCACTGGGCAGCTGCTTCTATTGCTTGATACCCCTTTTGGTGAACAAGTTTTTCCTGATATCCACCCTAAACCTCCCCTGGCCCAACTTCCAAGAGGCCGTTTCCTCTTGTTCTATTGCTTGTTACTTGGGAGAAGAGACCAACCTCCCCTCACTACGACCTCCATTCAGGTAGTTGTGGAGAGCGAGAAGGTCTCCCCTCAGCCTCCTTTTCTGCAGGCTGAACAACCCCAGCTCCCTCAGCCACTCCTCATAAGACTTGCTCTCCAGACCCCTCACCAGCTTTATTGCCCTTCTCTGGACACACTCCAGCACCTCAGTGTCTTTCTTCTAATGAGGGGCCCAAAACTGACCACAGTATTCAAGGTTTGGCCCCACCAGTGCTAAATACAGGGAGGCAATCACTGCCCTAGTTGAAATATAGTTATCTTTGTTACTAACCAAGATGCCATAAGACTTGTTTTGTGATCTCCTATTTCTGGGAAGGTAGTTTTGGCAATAGTTTTTAAAGTAAAGAGAACTGAAGCAGATAAGGCTTTTGAAACCTTTTTTTCCATTTGTCTGAAAGTTTAACTATTCATCCCCCATATTTGAAGATCACTCTCTAAACCATGAGAACTAGAAATACGGTTTAGTTCTTAATTTACTTCTCCAGAAGTAGAATTTATATGTGAGATAATTTTTTTTTTTCATTTTTTCTGGATAATTTTGACTTTGACTAACTTTATATGTGTGTGTAAAATAATCTAGAGTTAAAGGCCACTGTTGCCAGAAATTGCAGAATAATTAAACATTTTTTTCCTTGAAAATCTTTAGGTTTTTCCAACAAGTTGCAAAAAAAACTTGTTACTGAAAGTTACTGAAAAGTTGCAAAAAACAAATTGACATACTGCAGTGAAATATTGTATTTTATTGAAATTCGAATTTTCTGTCAAACTTCTGACATAAAATATTTAACTATCTCTGTCAAGGACATTGGCCAGTCTTGGCACATGTATGGATTGTGCACAACTTCACTGAGCAGCAATGAGACCTTCTGCAGTAGTTACACTGCAGAGGCCAGAGACTTCTTCTTCACACTTATAATACTGTACTTTTAAATGCAGAATCACACTTTCACATGTTGAAGCAAAGATAATCTAAAAAAAATGAATTCTACCTCTATCCTCCAGCTCGGAGCAGCAGGGGAGAATTTTACTCATCTTCAGCATCCCTTTAGGTATTAAAAGTAAATAAGAAATAAATAAGATGCCCTACGAGGCTAACCTGAACAAAGATTTTTTTTTACGATAGTTATTATTAACCAAACAAGTCTGCTATTGAGGAAGATGCTATCTATGAATAATGAAAGGTCTCCTTTTGTATTCAATTTCTAGATGCCTTGTGATTAAATGGAGGTTGTTCATGAAATAATAATAAAAAAATGCTGACATTGTAAATCAACCAGAACCAATCTTCTGCTTTCCCAGGCATTACTGTAAGAAAATTAATTCTCTGCACCCGACAACAAGCCCTCTATCTCAAAGTAAATTGATAAACTGTGTTTCAGCTCCCGTGTAATTAGGAATAATGGTTTCCATTCTTTTGCGTGAGTGGCAGAAGTAGGACTGATGAGTTACCATTGTCTGCTGGCGAGATATGTGCCTTGTATTATTACCAGCTTGTACTTCTTTGCCATATGAACTCTGATACAGCATACAAGCAGCACCTTTTTGGCTGGCCTTTTTTGAGAGCACTTGAGCTTCATCAGCTTCTGCAATTCCCTTGGCTGTGACACAAGCGAGAGTGCTGTGCTGGTCACATCACAGAAGAGGCCTTCTGTCTTGGACATCAAGACATGATTAGAAGGCATGGCCACAGAGGAACAGCAGGGTGTTGCTATCTCCTTTCCACTGTATGCCATGCGACCCCCATGCAAAGGTATGTTAGGTAAATTAAAGCATCTGCTGACCTGTAATTCATGGGGAATTGGACCCCCTACATTCATGGGGAAGGAGAAGGAACATGGCCCTATGCTGCCAAAGCATAAATACTGGCTGACCTGAGATGAAAAAATTAGCCCTGTGTTCAGTGTTGGTGTTCTCAGAAATTGATGCTGATTTCTGGGATTTACATGCATGAACATTGAGGCAGATGCTGCAGGATCAAGTTTTAACTGTATCTCCTCTTCAGTGTTATCCCCACCACAATGTTTGCAGCCCACACGATGTGGGACACTGACCAAAGGAACTTGGTTGATTCTTCAGGTAAAGTTTCACAAGCCCCTGTGGCATGTGCTCACTTCATCCATTTCATCTGAAAATTTAGGAAAAGCAATCAAATTTTGCCCAACATAATTCTTTCTTTACAAACCCAGGCAGCTTTCCCTCTCTATATATCTGTTCTTCAGAAGGCTATTTGAGCAATCAAAAATAGAGGACTTTCCTTATTCTAGAAATGAAAGCTTAGCATCTGAGGAACATACGGTAACAAAATCTATGGGAAAACCATGAATTCTAAATAAGATTGAGATTGTAAATCTTCACTAAACCACTCACTTAGCTAGTAAATTCCACCATGAACACAGGGAGTTTGGACTGGGTCTTTATGTTTTAGATTCTTTGTAATATGGTAAAGTACATTTATGGGACTTCTTAAATCCACAGAGGCCTTGTATGTAGTAAAGGAATTGCTGTAAAACTTCAAGGTATATTTCTCACTACCTTTTGCCACTGTTTTTCAACCCATTTTTGTTTGCTGATTTCCAAATATTTTCCACTAGAGTTTGTATCCCTTGAAGGATATAGATTGTCACATGGCAAATAAAACTCAAAATACGCTGCACTTTTTTAATGTTAGTCCCAGTAGTCCTCTTTAGACATAGACTCTTAGAAGCCATCAGCCAAAGTCTGCAAAAAATGTTTGCAAACCACTGCTAATTAACTGTGAAAATTTTGTTGAAAACAAATGGTTAATCGTGGGTTTATTCTTGGTTTTATATGTGACTGAAAAAAAGAATTTCATATTATTATAAACCAACTAAAGACCAATTATTCTTATAGAAGCATCAAAAAAAGTTATAAAAATAACCTTTCAAACCAATTTGTATGTGGACTGGGATAGTACGAGACCTTTGTAGTTTACAAGACTCACCAAGCTACAGACTATGCTGAAAAAGTGATTGTCCCCCTATGCTCAGCATTGCTGCAGCCTCATCTCAAGTACTTAGGGCAGTTTTGGGCTCCAGAACGTAAGAAGGATATGATAATATTAGAATGTGTCCAACGGAAAGCAACAAAGGTTGTGAAAGGACTAGTCAGCATGACTTACGAGGACTGGCTGATAATATTAAGTTTATTCACCTTAGAGAAGAGAACACTGAGGGGTGAAGTCATTGCTGTCTACAACTTTCTCATGAGGGGTAGCAGAGAGGGAGGTGCTGACCTCTTCAGTGATAGGACACAAGGGAATGGCTTAAAGGTACATCAGGGAAAATTCAGATTGGATATTAAGGAAAAAGGTCTTCAGTGAGAGCTTGATCAAGCACTGAAACAAGCTCCACAGGAAAGCGGTTATCACCTCAAGCCCGTCAGTGTTCAAGAAGTGTTTGGACAGCACTCTTAGATGTATGATTTAACTTTTAGGTTGCCCTGTGTGATGTCAGGAGTTGGATTTAATGATCCTCACGGGTCCCTTCCAATTCAGGATATTCTATGAAAAATTGTATGAGAACTTCATCCTAAGTGGCTACATCTGTTTCTGTTGTGAATCTGCAATTCTAGTACGTTCTTTGAAACCTTTGGCATTTTTGCCACTCAAGGTATTAGCTGGACTGAGCTTTCCTGCAAATCAGAATATTACCAGGCCTTCACAACAATTTCTTACCAAAGCCTTCTATTCACTCATGAAAATGCTGTAGGATTGCAACTGTAATTCTGCCTAATGCTGGCATCGAAATAAACAAAGTCAGCAGCAGATTGGAGCGGAGAGACAACTGAGAACAGCTTTTTAAATACATCTGTGCTGTAATTTGTCTCACTTTCTATTTGAAGTCAAATCAGCCCTGTCTCTGACCTTAGCATCTCCATCTGGGGCCTTAGATCATAGACAGATGAGATGGTTGCATAGAGCTAGGGATCTAACAGCGTGAACAGAAAATGTGACGGGAATTACATCTGGGTTTTATACACAACTTACCTCAAAACATGGCAACTGAGGCCAATAATCTAACAAGACTGTCAGGTCTTTGGGAGCCAAATACTTCCTAAAAAGGTCGCTAAGATTTGGGGTGTGACTTTCACGTATAGTCCAAGCAGCAAAGATATTCAGTACTGGGATGAAACAAAATTCCTGAGATTTACCGTTTTGAGTTGAAGAAGTTTGTCATGGGGATTTCTTAGGCCGTGATAAATAAAAGCCCATTAGGTTTCTGCTGGTGTCCAGGAGAGATTGACTGATGTTGTACACCGTAATGGAAAGCTGGTTAATCAATACTGCACTATTTTTCAATTTAACTATATTAATTGTGGACACTGTTTTCATTTGTGTCTGAAAGAGAAATAAACAGGTGTGAACATTGATTCCAGCTAAATAACAACATTATGAAAGAACATTATTTAGGCACGTCTCAGTTCCTCACTATTGTTCTAGAAAGTCAGCATTATGTAGAGGCCTCTTCTGCTCATTACCCATGAAAATGAAGACTTGCTAGCCATGACGTCCATCATGCTCTGATAGCATGGCAGTATTTCCATGTATCCATGATGACTGACTGAGTGGGACAGGTAGCAGGGTGGAAAATTAGGCCACAGCTCAGTAGGTAGTCATCAGTTCTTGGCTGTAGTCACAGAGAAAAAACTCACCCCTTCCAACTCATGGAAAATGATCCCAGCAGCTTAAAAGTGATGGTCTCCTTGCCTCCAGAATGCAGTCTGATATAGAGGTTAGAGCAGCACCTGCTAATAGACTCCTTCCAGCCCTTTCTTAGTGTTTGTTCAGAAGTGTGCAGCAAGTCATTATCTGCAGACACCTCCCTCCCCCTCTTTTTCTTCCTCCCCTATCCATTATATACAAGTCAGAGACCAAAGAAGATGCCACGACTCATACTCTTGCCTCAAGCTATGGTCAGAGAAAACTCCTGAATATAAGCTTTTGACCAGTGAGATTTGTGCACCTGAACAAAGACAGAGGTGATTCTGTGCCTCTACTGCACTCATGAGACCCGCCTCTGCAGTGCTGTGTCCAGCTCTGGGGCCCTCAGCACAAGAAAGATGATCCGAGGGCTAGAGCACCTCTGCTATGAGGGCAGGCTGAGAGATTTGGGGTTGTTCAGCCTGGAAAAGAGAAGGCTCCGGGGAGACCTTTGAGTACTTAAAGAGGGCCTACAGGAGAGGTGGGGACAGACTTTTTAGTACGGCTGGTAGAGATAGGACAAGGGATAATGATTTTAAACTGAAAGATGGGAGATTCAGACTAGATAGAAGGAAGAAATTTTTTACAATTAAGGTGGTGAGACACAGGCCCAGATTGCCCAGAGAAGTGGGATATGCACCATCCCTGGAAACATTGAAGGTGAGGTTGGACAGGGCTCTAAGCAACCTGATCTAGTGGAAGATGTCCCTGCTTATTGCAGGGGAGGTTGGACTAGATAAGCTTTAGAAGTGTCTTCCCTCCCAAACCATGATTCTGTAATTCTCATATGTTCTGGAAGCCTTCCCTTCTCTGGCATTAACACAGTCACATCATATGCAGCTCTTCACCTTTGATAAAGTTATATTTTATGCAACACCTTGCTGTAGGACCAAACATTGTTGTAGGACCCCAGGATGTTTTGGGTGGGTTGGGAAGGTTAGGTATATTGCTATCCCTGCCAGGGACTCTAAGTCCTATTATTTTAAGACTTTTCTGATTGACAGTATTGAGACTGACAGAAGAGCTAATTAGCCTGAGGTAGCTTGGGAGCCTTTCTGCTGAATTCAGGAGGCTTTGGGATCAATCAGTTGGGCTTTGTGCTGCTGGGAAGAGGAGACACTTGCCCTGGGCTGCTGTGATGGACTATTTCAATATTGTGTGTGAGTCATAGCATTAAATTTCCGCTCCTGTTCAGTGACATACAGGTTCATTTGACAGTCGTTTCTCGTTGTTCTTCTGCATCAAATACTTTGGCAGGCTCTTCTGAGGAGACAGGTGTCCAAAATACATATTTTAAAACCAAGTTCCATGAAATCCTCAGATATTAATAGTTGGCTCCCACCAGAAAAATTAAGTTCTCATTTCCTGGAGGCCTTTTAAACTATATAGCCAAGACTAGCACTCCTCCCACTCCTTCTCAGATGGCAGTTTCAAGCCACATAGTTAATTTCCTGGGTCTCCCAGGAGAGAAACAGGTCATAGATTATTATTATCCCTAAATTAAAAATGTGTAAACTGAAGCATAGTGACATCAAGTGAACTGCTTAGCAAGGTCGAGATTAAACAACTAACTCCTAGGACATCATCTCTTTAAAGGAAAGAGGTAAAAATAATGATTGCAGGTAAATTTGACCAAATAACTGAACATCTCAGACCCTTTGCAGGATGAGATGGGAGACCTACATCACTTATATCATGGTTAGCACTTGTGTGAAGAGGATATGACAAATAATTTGGAAAAGCTTTTTGATTGTTTGTTCTTATAAGGAGAATATGAGGAGTCACTTATAGCAGGCACTGTACAAAATTAATCTTTAAAGAAACTGTGATCAAAACTGAAAAGGGAAGATCATAGTAACTTAAGAAGAAAATGTGAAAAGCTGGGAGCAGATCCCAGGAATCTTTAATCTTCCCCTGATTACAAAGGAATGCCTGGAGCACACAACCTTTCATTTTAAAATTAAGGTAATAGTAATCTATAGTAGCAATTAAATTGCTATTTCTGCACTAGTGCCATCTTCAAGAGCAACACTGCCTTGGGAGTGACGGAATCAAGGATAAGAGTAATTGTCTGAAAGTGATGTTTCAGCCTTAATCACAATGGCTGAATTTAAATGCTGTGACCTGTGATTTTAGATTATGGCAGGTCCAGAGAGCCTTTTCTCCTCACCATCCATGTCAAGACAGAGGTCAGGTCATCTCTTATCCAGGTATGGGGGTTTCTGGACCACCTAAACAAAGGTCTAGGTGACATGCGACTGGTGTGCCTGTTTCTAAACAAAACAGAATTTGGCTACAGCCAAAACACAGACACAGGAGCTTGGAAGCACTACTAACCAAGTTCTGATGTTTAGTAGGGATCTGTGAATTGCCTTTGAGCAGTTACATTTAAAGGCTGAGGTGTTCTTAGATACTCAGCCAGCTTCTTACTAGTCAGCCTTTTCTTCCTCCTTTCCTTTTTACTCTTTCTGAAAGATGCAGGCAAGTGAGAGAAATTCTTTTTTTAAAGGACAGCCATCAATGAGTGAAAGACCAAGAGAGCATGAACATGTAGAAAGCAAAACATCAAAATACGGTAAGATCAAAGAATAGAAAAGTGTCAGGCATATAACCTTTATTGTGAGCGTTAATCCAGCAAACCCTCCTTTTCCAGCATTATTATTGTCTGCTTGAGATGTGTAGGCTTAGGGTGAGCTGAGTTTCTGTATTTGTTAGTTTTGTCACAAAGTCCATTTTAATGGTTGACTGAGAAAAAGGGAAGAGATTTTCCCAGCTTTGGTCTCCAGACACATTTGGGCAGTCCAGTGTGAATTGCTTCATAGAGTTGCCTTGTAGAGCTGTTGTTGCAGTTCCTTTTAATCTCATGCCATCATCCCCATTGCTGAGGTATCTGATCCCTCATTATCAAGGATTGTTTTATTTTTATAAGTCATATGAGGTGATACAATTTACATTTTATACAAAAAGACCAATTGGCCAGAGAGAAATCATAGATAAACCACTGAGATACAAATGGAAAACTGGAACTCTCTATTACACACTTTGCAAAGGCAATCTCCATTTCCCCTAAAAGACAAGTTAAAATCAAGAAGTTACTTAAAGTTACTCCAAGTATTACTGAATACGTAAGTAATGACATCACCTTCAGTATTGCAATGCAAAAAGTTAGTATCCCAGACAGACGAAAACTGCTGACGTCCTGGGAAAATGGGGGACTGAGCTACTAAGAGTCATTGCTGGATTTGGGGAAAGACAACGCTTTAATAGTGCATGTAATTACAGCTTTTTTGCCAAAGTATAAGATATTTAGATGCCTTAGTGAGGTATCTGCTTAACACATTCCAAACAGAAGAATAAGGATTTGCCCCCCCAAAGCATCCAGTCTTCAAAATGAGACAAGATACAGAGCATGGGTGTGTAGCACTGAGCTTATCCAGAATCTGGACTGCAGGAAAAAAGGGAAGATGGGAAAACTCTACAGCTGTAGAACTCCATCAGATGTGCTAAGAGCACATGTCCTTTTGCAGCTCTTTTATTCAGCTCTCCTCAGAAAATTTTGCCTCTGGGTGATTGTTAAAATTCAAAGAAACTGATAGATGGTATTTTGCATGAAGGTGACAGGTTTTAAGCCATCAAATGACTAAGTCTCACTTAACTTTTGTGATAAGATCATAGCAAATGAGAATTTGTGATAATTTTGGAAGGGAAGAGTGTGCTATCTTACTGACTATTAAGCAGAAAAAACCTCCCAAGTGTGAAAGTTACCCTAGAGAAAAAGTACAAAGAGTCTGGTTTCAAAAGTTAGGCATTAAAGGTAGGAGGTGCCATTACCATCATAACTCAGAAACGGGATGGGAAGAAAAGTTTGAGATATAACAATGAACAATAATTACACTGTAGTTAAGCACTATATCAGCAGATGAGTAGGTATAGTCCCTCCTAAAATGTCTGTTTCTGAATGAAACTATTGCCTCTCTGCTAGATCTGTCAACCTCTAGGTCAAATCCAACCATGGGTTAAGAATACCGTGTATGTCCTGGTCCATGCCTGAAGGCCAAGCCAGTAGATAAAAGTTAGTGAGGGCTCCTGAGAAGCTGGCTTTGGTCATTATCAGTCCAAGCAGGATTGGTATGGACACACTTTCACAGAGTAAATCTAAGTGCTACCCGATGATCATTCACCATCTTTGAGATGAACATTAGCTGTTCTAAAGCTAGACATCTTCTCCAGCACTAAGTCATTGTCTGGATTACGTCCTCTGCAATCAAAAGGAATGAACATCTGCAAAGAACTTTACACCGTGCTACTTATCTCGGACAACTACTTTAGGATCGATGAATCACCTTTTCCCCTTTGATATACAGGCTATGATGCTTTAGTTTCAAACTTGACACTTGGCTTCTGGGTGACTAACATCAAGTTAATTAAATCACTTACACCTGTGGGTGGGTTGGGGTTCAATTCTAGCCTTTGTCGCACATTTTAATCATTTCCCAATAAACTTGGTCATTCTTTCAGGCACACTACTTTAGGACAGGGATATTTTGTCTTGTCTACCCAACTTCCAAGCTCTCTGAAGAAATGTCTATTTCCTTTTTGGTCATTCAAAAAGAAATTTTCTTGATAACATCAGTGTGGTTCCACTTGGAAATATGGTGTCTTATCATAGGCGGTAGGGCAGGTGCATTAACCTTCAAAGGTGAATAAATGTCCTTAAAACACTGTAACCAGATGGAAGCCATTTTCCTCTCCCGCCTCCCATTTCCAAGCATTGCCTTGAAAACATTCTTGGCATCTTTTCCCTTCTTCATTTACAAGACCATGGAAAAATCTGAAAGGGAGGAAAAATACAGCATTTGTAGGCTAAAATAAATTAGTGCAGAAAGTGTTTCCTTCAGGTTGCTTAATGTTCATTCCCCCGATGTAAAGATTTATGATTTAAATAAAATAATAACAGTAAGAAAAACCAAAACCCTGAAGTTGCACTTTTACAGATTTGCATATTGGTTTTTTGGAGGAAGATTCACATCAGGCAACAAAGACTGAATAAATCATTAGGTACAGACAGAGGAATGTTTTAAAAGAAATGATTTGCAACAGATATACTGTAAAACATTACCCACGGCAAATGTTGGATCAGCATTATATATAGAGCTGCCACTTATGAATTTTATGGGCTTCTTGGGAGGTTGCTTAGGAATAGTACTATGGTCTCTCCAGCAAAGGGCTACGAATCAGGAGATCTGGATTCTATTTTCAGCTAAGTCAATGCCCTTACAATGTCAGCTAAATAAATTACTCGATTTCTCTGTTTGCCCTTGCAAAAATAAAGGTGAGCTATTCAGTCACATGAATTTTGAATCTTGTTTAGGAATATACTTTGAGATCTTCAGGTAGAAGTTGCAAAATACAGTTTGTACTAAGGATTTTGAAATATTTCTAAGGCAGGGGAATTTGGAAACATTTTAGGACTGTGTATATTGTATGGCAAGATTCAGTCCAATTTTACTGGGCACAAAATGACAATTATTTGTGGTGAGACAGTCTATCAGAGCTCATAAAACCCATGGATTGCTTTGTAAGCAGATTATATGGATAAGATATATTGTTTATAATCTTTTCTCTTCAGCTCTAAGGAAACCAGTAGCAAGAAACTTACTCCAGACCAACATTTTTCTTCCCCTTTCTGCTTGTTTTTACTTTGAATGAGAGCTTTAGGGAAAGAAATTAAAAAATCTGAGGGCATTTCAGCCCTCAACTGCCCATAATTTCTGATCCACCTAGACTGGAGTGATGGAGGAACCATACACATTCTGAAGCTCTGAGGAAGTTCCCTCAGGAAGTCTAAGTAAATTGGACATTGGTTTTATGAGGCTGGGTTTATTTTGGTAGCAGACACCTCTGAGAGGTCTGTAGCAGCACTAAAAGAGATTGGAATTACTTTTCACCTTGGGAGTACACTATTATTTGAAACCTTGCACCGTTTAGGTATGCGAGTTAGGTCAGATATTCCCCTTAGCTTGAAAATTTTTCGAGTTTAGCTCAAAAATCTGCTTCCTTCTCTGGCCAGGAACCATTATTAGATTATTTTCTTAATGAGAGGATTTTTAAAAAGGTACTTTTATTTTACGAATGTGAGGCTGTTTTGCTCTTCAATTAACCGTTAACTTTATTGTCCACAGATCCTAATCAAAGATTGTAGAGTGAAAGAATATCTTAGCCAACGTTTAACTGCTTTGTACATTTAATAGTTTATACATTTTACATGTTACGTAAATCTAGTGAATCTTGGGTGTAAGATAGAAACCTAAATGCACATATCAGCAACACTTTCTCCCAGAAGAGTTTATTAGCTCTGTCTCACTACCCTGTAAACAGAGACGTGCACATTAGCAGTGCAGAGAGCAAGCCTGGTTGGGTTGCAAAATACCACGGAGACTTACTGTTCAGTGCTCAAAGCTGCCACGTCTATTTGTCTTGACAAGGGTAGATCACACACTTCAGGGACAATTGCCGACTGCCTCGTGCAGTTGCCTGAGGCTGTGTGGCCACTGTGCCAAAGAAATGGGTAGAAATCGGTGGTCCAAATTCTCCGTCTCGCGATTTGAGGAGACCAAAATCAACCCTCACACTAATCGTAAGCAATCTGCAGAATAGGGTGGATGGTCATAATCAGGATGGAGGAACAGCTGATTCCCCCATTGCTGTCAAATGATTTAGAGATCAAAGATGAGGCCAAGTGTTTCTATGCTTTTCTTCATACAAAATGCCTCAGTGTTTCTTTAAACTAAAATGCCTATCTATTAAGATAGGATAGGCTTCTGTAGGAGGGGAAGTTTGAGTATTTCCTTATTGTCAACTGTATATCTGAGTGCTGTCATCGTGACGAACAAGTCTCCCATAACTCCATATGTCCAAGTACTAAAGCATGGCCTTGCCCTTATGTTCTTATGTAGGTCAAATCTTTGCCTTGCCGTCATTGACAACATCTTTTTAAATCAAAGATGAATGGTCTCTTTGCGATCAGTGTTATTGCAATGAATTTCAGGAGAAATTATAATAATGGAGCACTTAAAAGTAAAGAGCTAGCACTTGAGCTAGCTAGCTATTAATTATAAATGCCAATCTCTATCAGGAATTCTTTTTTATGTAAAACCGATCTGTTCTGAGTACTATTTTAGTGTTAATTAGAGAGAAGAGAAGATGAAGTGTTATCCAATGACGAGCATTCATTACAAGGTCTGCTGACCCCTTGTGCTTATTCCTGGAGATGCACTGGTATTAACAAATGCATTTAAGATATGGAAGTTTTTGGGTTTGTCCCAAGTAGCTGTAAGGATGACACTTGCAGAAGCTTCTTCTTCCAATAGGAGTATCTGTAAGCATTGAGTTGCAGCACAGTAAAAATATATTTATGAAATAATGAGATCCATATTTTAAGAAAATATAGAAAAAAACAATTATTTATTAAAAAGCCCTGAGGAGTGAAATCACTAAGAACACTGACCGAAGTTTTAATATGTTTTGACAGTCCATCCATGAGCCAGGAAGCAGCCAGATTTATTGAACACATTCAGATGAACCCTCCTTGAACAACTTCTATTGCCAGAGAAGCTGACAGTAGCGTTGAAGGTCATGGATGCCAACAGCCATTCTACTGCCAAATCTCTAGTCTGTGGAGTCCCACCAGTACTACAAAGACTATGGGCCAAGCCACAGCAGAAATTCGCAGTTCTTCCCAGACCACTCCTGGGAAGGTGGTTTTTCGGTCCTACAGGCCTGAAGGAAGGGCAATGTGTTACAAAGCTTCTTACCGATACCTTTACAACCTGGTGGAAGATTGCACTGTTTTGGTCAACTCCTGTACTCATTCCAAAGGTAGATGAGGTTGAATTAGATGGAATAGGAAGGTTGAATTTTAAAACTAATTTTATCTTTTGAATAGAAATAAAGCAGACAGTAACCTTTACTTTGCATCAGAACCATGAGAGTGAATCAGAGTGATCACCCCTTTGGTGCAAGATCCTTTTTTGAACCATGGCCAGTTTGACATAGTTCACCTGAAGGTGTAAAAAGACATCTAAAGGTGGCCTAATTATGTTATCTTGCGTACAATAAAGCCTTTTAAAGTTCCTACGACTTGTAAATCCAATCATTTCCAGACATTTTCATTTATTCTTTACAAATGTAATCAGAGACTCTTATTATCTACAGGAAAGAGAGAATTTGCTTTAAAATTGTTGTCTACATCCAGAGTCTTGAAGATTGGGATATAGCATTTCCTAGTTCCTGAATTTTCCTAAGTATCCCTTTAATTTTCTCATGCATGAGAATGAGCCTCATTTCTTTGCTGACTGCTGCCCTTATGCCTCCTTTTCTGCCATTAGTGAACTAAATGTTTGGAGAATGTAATTGTAAAAATCATTCTTTAATGTAAAAGGCTCTAGAGACAAATGTCAGATTTTATTTCCGCTACAGACGATAATGGTACTTGATAGAACCATTTATAATTTCTTAAGAGGGAGAAATAATTCTCCTTAACTGATTTATTCATATAAAGCCATTTACTTTTTCCCTGTATGCAGTGGATCAAACTGAGTTATGTTTCCTAATTGGCTATTGATAGGTGGGGGGCAATCCTAATGATGCCCACCAACATCCTCTTTTACAACCAGTCATCATCAGAATGGGCCTGAGACCTTGGATAAACCAGCTGGAGACCTGCTGATATCTACTCTCATTCCCCAACCTCTTAAAATAAAGTCATTCTGTACAAAAGAGCTATAAAACATACAAGGGAGTTGAAGGCGGTACTCCCTCGTGTCCTACTGGGATATGTTCTGCTTTGGAGGACTGAGGGTTTTCAAAACCCACTGGGTGCTGACCTCTTGATTGCTGGTTCACCCTTACTAATGAAACCACCGCCTTGAGTGTCCTGACTGAGAAGACCTTTGCCAGGCAGAATAACCCAATGGCTACATGTCTGAAAGGAGTGAAGAGGTACACTTTGACATCTTTGCTTTATAAATAGGCACAAAGCATGGCAGGGAGGCTTTAAAAATAGTTTTCCTCTAAGGGAAGGGAAGATGAATGCTGAAGATGAAATTCTGACCCTGCTGAAGTCAATGGAAATTTTTCTGACTGATTTCAGCTGGACCAAGGCTTCATCCAAAGCGCTGATCCATTTTGATGGGCTTACAATAGTTGCACAAAGATGGAGAGGGCCTTTGAAATTGTATTCAGTGCTCCAAGGAGGACGGCAAACCACTAGGTCTAGAAACCAGGGAAAGTGTCACAACACTGTCAATTATTTCAGTATTTGCAGAATTGTTAAGGGAAGTGCCCAAATCACATATACTAATTCCAGCTTCGGTTTGTCACCCTAAACGATAATAACAAACACTTTGTGTAGGACTGTATATGTGTTTAAATCCCTATAATTAATCCCTATAATAAATCCCCAAGAACATGCTGCTCTTGTTTTTTGGGTGTGATCAGAGTTTTTCTGCTGGTTTTACCAAGAAGCCAATTAATAAAACTAGCAGAGATTTTTCTTCATCCCAAGCTGGTTATAAAACATGTCACCACCCACAAATTTTGCAAATATTGTGGATTTCTTGGAATAGTGCACTCTATGGTAAAACAGTGTCATTGTCTCCTGAAAAGGATGATCAAAATAAATGTAAAAACTAACCTTTTTGTTAAGGCAAGGCAGAAACTCCTGCCGATAGTTATCAATTTAACTTGAATGGGTGTATGCTGATTTATACTAGCTGATGATATTACTATTGTAATATACCCTTGTTTTTATAAATGTTAAAATGCTTTTATTGCTTGCTTTACTGTTTCACTTCATGCGTATAACTGCCACAAATGTAATACACAATTCTTCTCACCTGAGAAGCAATTCCCATGCATCCCTGTACTTAATACATTCTCATTTTTTCAAGTGGCCCTTTTCCCTGTGTTTTATGGGAAAATATAGCCCTTCTCTGGCTTTCTGTATAGCCCACTGATTCTTTCTCCTTAAACTAAGTGATCCTCAGATAGGATTTGCACCAGTACAATATTTAACTTTAATGGCAATTCGGCAACAAATTCCCAGCAGGATGTTTGAAAATTCATCCTTTGGCATTATAATTGCTTTCTACTGTTCATTCTCTCCCTAGTTCTTTTGTTTAAATTTCTTCCTGGAGTCCATCACTAAAGAGTCTCTGTCCGTGCTTCTAGCACATGTACACAGCTCCTCACTTGTATCTTGTTTCACCCGACATTATTCCTAGCTTTTCTCCAAAAGGCTGTAAATCTGGAAAGGAAAAATATTTTTTCCAGTGGTCATCAACATTTTTGATGCTTTGAAATAAGATGGAATTTTTTTTTTTTTTTTTAAAAAGCAGGAGTCAAGTGAGAGGAGAGGAAAAAGGAAATTGAATTGGCAGAGAGAATTCAATTAAAAATTAAAGTTTTATTAATATAAGAATATCCCTCTGCGCACAAATCTATATTCTTATACTTATCTTCTCTGCCAAGCCCTCTTGATTTAATAACCCACTGTTCACACTGCAACTCACATGTGCTCTGCCTACATTCCTGAGGAAGGGATTGTGCATCTTATTAATGATGCTGTGTCAGACAAGGCTGGATACTTGCACATTTTACATGCCTGGCTTCCACTTGCAAGATTGCAATTGTTTTTAGCAACTAATGCATAGCCTGTACCCATGGCAGTGGAAGATTACAGTTGTAGTTTCCACATTATTACTGAATCTTTTGTAAGATTAACATATTAACACCTAGTTATTAACACACTTCTGAGCAAGTTTGCAGGCCATGGTTTTGGTCCTTCCATCAAAAATGCAGCTAGCCCCAAAATGTATGAGGGGCATCACAAAATTATATTGTTATTTCTTCCTTTGCTGTATTCTACCTACAGTGATTTGAACCCACAGAAACAGTAGAAATGGTAGTTGGAAAAATGGTATAATAGACACATTCTCTCAGGAAGACTTGAGATCGAGTCCATGCCTGGCAACATCCTTCCTGTGTGACTTTGGCCAATTTACTTCATCTATTTTGTGCCTTGCTTATGTTTTATAGGTAAGAAATTCACATTTCCTTGGTGCAGAGGGTTGGTAGGATATTTGGGTATTTTTAGCACGAATAAGAAGTCGTTACAGTCACTACAACCATAAGCATGCAATATTTGCCAGTGAAACTACGTGAAGTGATGATTGGGGGCTGGACCACCTCTACTGTGAGGACAGGCTGAGAGAACTGGGATTGTTCAGCCTGGAGAAGAGAAGGATTTGGGGAGACCTTAGAGCCCCTTCTAGTACCTAAAGTGGGTCTACAGGAAAGATGAGGAGAGACTCTTTACCAGGGAGTGGAGCAATAGGATGAGGGGTAACGGTTTTTAACTGAAGGAGGGAAGATTTAGATTAGATATTAGGAAGAAAATCTTCACTGTGAGCTTGGTGAGACACTGGAACAGGTTGCCCAGAGAAGCTGTGGCTGCCCCATCCCTGGAGGTGTTCAAGGCTAGGTTGGATGGGGCTTTGAGCAACCTGGTCTGGTGGGAGGTGTCCCTGCCCATGGCAGGGGGGTTGGAACTGGATGATCTAAAAGTCCCTTCCAACTCTAACCATTCTATGAATCTATGATCTTTGATCTACAGCGTCTCAGCACTCAAGTGGAAGAGCACTTCAGTGCTTCAGCTTTTATTTTCACATTGCTGATCTGGGCAGCAGTAGGAATAGTGTAAGGGTTAAAGGGAGCTTAGAAAGGAAAAGATCCAGACCCACGCTGCCTTTCCAATTTCCAGTTACCTAAAAACCTGAATAGACTGAATCTAGCTTTTTAGGGTTGCAGTTAGAAACTGCTTGCAAATATAGGTAGACTGCAAAATGAAGTAGGACAATGCAGAGTGGGGTAATATGAGCTTAATCTGATTGTAAAAGTAGGGTGCATATCAGTAAAGAATGTATATGTAACTCACTGGAGTCTATAAATGTTCTTTTAAGCAATGTGGTGGAAGTCCCATAATTTGCCTTGACAAGCAAAGCACTACTAATATGATTTTCTAATAAAAAATTACCTATTAAGTGTTGCTTTTCAAGGCTATTTTCTATTAGCGACTGGAAGATGGGTGCAACTCAAAGTGAGTTCTGTGTCTCAGAGAAATCCCTATTTGTTTATAAAAAAGATGAAATGATAAATAGTATGCCTATAGACATTGAAACACTTGAGCTACTTCTGATAATTTCCCCAGATAAATAAATCTATTATGTAAGGGATTAGAGAGTTCAAAAAAAGAGAATTACTTTGTAAGTAATTTCTGGAGAAGGGGGAAATGTTAAAGAAATACTTAAGACGTCCATGTAGTATGTGTCTGCTAAACTCTGCACCATTTCTTAAATTAACTCAGCAGAAACTTTTCTGAGTTCCCGGTAAGAACATAAACGTCAACAAAGAAATAAGCGCAATACTCTGAAATTCATGAAATTCATTCACAGCTCTATCTTGCTGTGAAATACAAGGTCAAGTCAAGTTTGGAAAAGGACATTTTTTTAGTTCTGAAGGTAAAGAGAATTGAAAAGAAATTATACCATACCTTTTGTCTGAAGAAAGAAAAAAATTACCTTAGATATCTTTGCAAATGAAATTTGAGACCAAGCAATGGAAAAACCCCAGAAGTTATCATAGTTAGAAAGCATAGTTTTCAAATCTTTTGGGTCTCATGAATTTCATGACAAGATACTTAGGCTGAAAGCTGAAGAAACTGCAGATTTCTTAGCAGATATTTTTGAGAACTTATGAAATGCAAATGAGTTCCTAGATAACTGGCAGAAGAAAATCTGAAAATTTCTCTTTAAAAGTCAGAGAGAAGAGAAATCCCAAGGAACTCTAGACCAGTCAGCTTAACTTCAATTCCTGGAACAATACAGGAACAAATAATCCATCAAACTATCTATGAGCACTTAGAAGATAACAACAGGATGAGTTGCAGCCAAAATAGATTTGTCAAGACAAAATTGTGCCAAGCCCTCTAAAATCGTACTATGACAGTGTAAAAGCCTTGCAGATACGGAAAAGCAATAGACGTCATCTGTATTAGATTTAGGAAGGCATTTGACACTATTTCTCATGGTAACCTTTTTTGGGAATATGATCTAAACAGAACTACTGTGATGTAGGTGCATAGCTGGTTGAAATACTATGTTCATAGTGTGATTATCAATAGATCAGTCATAGGAATCCTCCACTGAACTGTCAGGGACTTACGACTTCAGAGTATAGCGAGTTAGAATATAAAGTAGAAGATATGCTTATCTGATTTTTAGATGTCACTATGCCAGCTGAGGCTACCAGGAGGACACGGTAGAAGATGTGATTAGCATGAACTTGGCAAAATTATCCCGACAAACTGGAGTGACCATCTCAAAAAAATTACATTGCAATTCCATAAAGGTAAATGTGTATTTTATCCTTAAGTGCGAATAACCATTTTTTCCTAGGTACAGATGAGAAAAGGTAGACTAGACAGTCATTCTGTAGGAGAGGACCTAGACTATTATTGGTTCCCAAGCTGAATACGAGTTTAGAGTCACGCAGTTAAAAAAAAAGACAAACACTATGCAGAAATATGTCAAGAAGTATGGTATGCTTTGGTAGATATGTGAAACAATCCTTCAGTTTTGGCCACAACTGGCAGAAAGAAGTAGGTTTCTTGTACAAGAGACTTTGATTTTAAGCCATTTAAATGCTATGCAAAGATGTCTTCATGTTCACTGAATTTATATTTCCATTCTATTCAAAGGACAGCTAGACCACAGTTGAATGAGCATGGAGAGCACGTCATGTCAGATAAAAGTAGGTTCTTACTCTTTGATCAGGTGAAGAATGGTTTAGACTCCCTCAGCCATCCGAGTGGCATCCTGAATGACTGTAACAGATGCCATGGGTATTGTTCATCTGGAGTAGTGCTTCCAGTCTTCAGGACGGCCAAGAGCTGCATCCGTACCAGCTGTGGGTAGGACAAGGCAGCTCAACCAGTGACAAGGAAGGTTTAGGTTAGACATTAGAGTTAACAGCTCAGTGACACGCCTCAAAACCATTTGAAATTTTCTATGGGGATTTGCATGGCCTCCACCACTGTGAGTCTTCTGTGGCTTCTGTGAACCCATATGGGTATCTTGGACACCTCAGGGTATCTCAAATGGTGCTAAATGCCTCTACTGCAGTAACTGAGTTCACATCCCCAGCCAGTGAAGTTTTAGCAAGCCCTAAGGAAAAAATAAAGTCTCATGGGGAAGGTGAGGGTGCACAGAAGAAGATTTCACAGGGGTGAGACATGGATTTCATGGCTGGGTGTTCCTAGAGAAGTGGTTGGGCAGACATTTGGTTATAAAAAGATGCAGCAGAGCTTATGCTGCCTTGTGGCAGAAAGAAGGGCTCGTTGACACTTGAGGTTTCTTAAAGCATTGCTCTTTGTGCTGCTGTGTATAGGACTGAAGATGTATGTTGCTTCCTCTGTTGTTTTGGAAATGAGATGCGGAACGTTTGGTTGCTCACTTACCAGCTCAAATGTAGTGTGAGCTGCCTGCTTGCAAAAGCTGTGCACTGCCATTCATACTTGTTCTTTTTTATATTCTCCTCAGTAGTGTCTCATTGTGCTAGTCTCTATTTGGGCTGTCTGAGTATGTGTGAACTCTTTTTAAAAAAAGGCAATGAATTGTTAAGAGAAAGTGCGTACACTTTGCCTGTCATCTGCATAACTTCCCTGCATATATGCCCATTACTTGCCAGCTCTGTGGCTCCTATTCTGTCTGTCTACATGCCTGTATATAGCTCTTTCATCTTCTTGGTCCACCTAACTTAATCTATTTATTATTTCCTTCAGTGATCATCCTTTGTTCTTCCCATCTATCAAAATGGCTTATAAAATCTTCACCATTGTGACATCCTCCCTTTCACTAAAATTCAATTTTCAGTGCCCAAGGCTAAGCAAGACATGGATACCTGCTCTGTTTCACAGTTACAGGTACCTTTTTCACCCCTCTGCTACTTTATACACTCCTTTGACGTATTCTGAATGTGACGGATGGTATGAAAACTCAAACTGTCTTCTATATTTGTTTATAGTCTTATCTTTCACAGCGGCTGATGTGATCTACAATTGACTGAAGTCACATGGAAACATGATGGTTACTCCTATAAACAATGAGAAACCTTTGGTTTGTGCTATAGCTGCAACTTACAGATGCCTAATGAAGCAGTTTCTTTGCTGTGATTGAAGAGTTCTGGAGATTTCTGTGTTCAAAGAAATGTTATAACAACTTTTCACTGGGAGCCCTAATTATGAAGCAGGTTGAAAGCATGCCAAAAATACAATCTTTTAAAACTCTCTTTCTCATTTAAATTCTTATCTGACATTTTTAAGACACTGATACTGCATTAAAAAAGAAACACAAACAAATTAAAAAATCCAAACAAACTAAAAATATGAGACACTTTGCAGAATCTGTGCCAGTGCTTCAAGTTGATCAGTGAAATGACTATTGAGTCATCAAACCTTTTTCTGACAGAGAAAGAGAAAGATATATAGATACCAGAAAACATTGGTTTTATTTCATCTTATTTTCATAGAGTCATAGAATGGTTTGGGTTGGAAGGGACTTTTGGATCATCCAATTCCAACCCCCCTGCCATGGGCAGGGACACCTCCCACTAGACCAGGTTGCTCAAAGCCCCATCCAGCCTGGCCTTGAACACCTCCAGGGATGGGGCATCCACCGCTTCTCTGGGCAACCCATTCCAGTGTCTCACCAAGCTCACAGTAAAGAAATCCTTCATAATATCTAATCTAAATCTCCCTTCTTTCAGTTAAAACTGTTACTCCTTGTCCTTTAGCTGTACTCCCTGATCAAGAGTCCCTCCCCTTCTTTCCTGTAGCCCCTTCAGTTACTGGAAGGCCATTATAAGGTTTCCCCAGAGCCTTCTCTTCTCCAGGCTGAACACCCCCAACTCTCTCAGCCTATCCTCATAGCAGCGGTGCTCCAGCTGTCTAATCATCTTCATGGCCTCCTCTGGACCCATTTCAACAGGTCCATGTTCTTCTTATGTTGGGTCCTCCAGAACTGGATGCAGTACTCCAGGTGGGATCTCACCAGAGCAGAGCAGAAGGGCAGAATCCCTTCCATTGATCTGCTGGCCACGCTTCGTTTGATGTAGCCCAGGATACACATGGCTTTCTGAGCTGCAAGCATGTGTTGCCAGGTCATGTTGAGCTTCTGTTCAACCAACACCCCCAAGTCCTTCTCCTCAGGGCTACTCTCAATCCATTCTCCACCCAGCCTTTCCCACAATGTCCTCCAGTCAGCCAACCCCACTGACTTTCTTCACTAAGGAGAGAAGTCATGACTACAGAGATAAGAAGAACCCTACTAGAAAACAAGTGAAGATCCACAGTACACAAGTAGTAATAACTACACAAAACAAGAGGGGATCAAACCTGCCCCTGTAAAGATCTAAGAGATTTGGTACTGACCTCCTCTGTCCCCTTAATGTGGCAATCCAGATCATTTGAAAGCAGATCAGGTCCCATTGAAACTCTAAGTGTGACAAGTGCCTGAATGAACTGGTAAAAAAAGACAGAAACACACAAAATATTAATCAACTGTGAGCCAAATTCTGCATCTCCTGTGCCTCCCTCAGCACGTGGCCCAAGAAGCTTAACTGCTGGAATCATAAAATTAATTATTACTTAGGAATTTCAGTGTAATACTCCAATCTTAATGTTTGAACAAAAAGCCTTTAGTGTTTTGAATGCATATTTAAAACAGCAAAGCATAAATTTTTAAAGTAATATCCACAGTGGATGACAAATGTCTCTTGTTGTTGTAATAACTTCAGATCTCTAAATTAAGGATTGTGGTTTGAAGTAATAATAGTATTTCACATATAGAGGGGCCTTTCATCTACAAGGAAATAAAATCCACTTTCATGGCACAGGCATATACACACAGGTGTAATTGCAACTACTGAGTTTGATTCAGCGGTCATTCAAGCAAATTGAGGTTATTGGTGCTTCTGCGATATTGACAATTTAGAGTCCCCAGCCAGCAAGCTGTGCTAGGAGCTGCATGAATGAATGGATACAGGAAATAATCTGCAATAAGCTAGAGAACGAAAGGGATAGAAGAAAACTGTCCTTTTCTAATATGTAGATAGCGGAGGGATCAAGGGATTTGATGATAATCTGGAGTCACAGAGGTAAATAAGGAATCTTTCCTGGCATTTCATGTCTACTTACTGATAGGACTTGGAAGAATTTATATGAATTTTCAAGCCAGAAAGTATGAGAGGTATGTCCCAAACTGTTCTTGCTTGTTT
Source organism: Numenius arquata (assembly GCF_964106895.1). Taxonomy (NCBI): domain Eukaryota; kingdom Metazoa; phylum Chordata; class Aves; order Charadriiformes; family Scolopacidae; genus Numenius; species Numenius arquata. Next base: position 74,331,003 of record NC_133578.1, read on the forward strand.
TCATGCTGGATTACCTGGCAGAGTAAATATTATCAAAGTCCTGCCTGATGTCTTCTTTCCCGTGAGCCAGCACCAAACTAAGCTGTTTTGGGGCTTCATCAGTTTTTGATGTCTTACTCAGCAATTCTACACAGATTGATCTGCAGCTTAGAGTAAAGGAATTCAATTTCCCACACTGCCATGGTCCTTTACCATAAAATTTACATGGGAATTTTTCCATGTCGATAATTGCCCATTGGTTTGCCATTCCAAACAAAATATTCAGCAGCTGATCAAAAAACCTTTCTCTTTCCATAGCTTACTTTAGAGTAACTTTAAGAAAAATCTGACTTTAAATGTCAGGCAGACTCTGTAGGATATTCTTCTTTAATACTAATTACACTTAAATTTTAGTTATTCATAAACTTACTTACCTTCCCTGTTCTTCTGCACTATCAAGACAGCATTAATGAAGAGATATTAATTCTCATCTAAAACAGTACCATGAACTGTGGAATGTTTATTGAATGAGCATGATCCAAGATCTCCAACATATTAAATGTATATAAAACTGTTATTTGTATTCCATTGAGTTACCAATGCGTGATTTAGATATTTTTAAAAAGAACATTTGTATGGTGGATTTTCACCAGGGATGCTGTCACACATGGTATGACAAGCTAAGCAGTGATTAAGTCATAAAGCAATTTTGCTGCATTTTCAGAGACATTATTGCTGAAGGTCTGGTTGTAATAGACTAGAGGTAAAAGTAATTGAATATAGAGCATGCAAATGCCCAAGCAGATCCTACACTCTGATAGAGTGTGAGAAAAGGTGGCAGGGTTGCTTAAGAAATCATGCTAAAGACATGCCAAGACCACAACTGACCAAGTGTAAATGCATAAACAGATTTTGTCCTCCTAGTTCCATATAGGCTACAGTAGAGTTTGAGGTGGAGAAAGGCACAGCAGTCTTCAAATAGAAGCAGCATGCCCTGGATGGGCCAAATACGAAAGAATTAAAAGCTGAAATGCCACAGTTTACATGTTGAACAGCACTTTTTTTTTTTTTCCTTAATAAAAGGTAGTTATTTTTTTTAGGCCTCTTTAGTGACCTATGCATCCCCAAATTTGAGCCAAACTTGCACACAGCAGTAGTGTCAGGTTTGTACCCTCAAAGAAAGGACTTACAACAACGATAAATTCACCTCACCTAACTCCAGATATCTGCAATGGGGAGTCTGCATCAGAGCTTGTTCTCCAGGCTCTTATTATAGTCAATGAAGAGCTGGTCAACAGAATTTATATTGAACCAAATGTAGGTGCCTGTTTAAGGAGATGGATCACATCCTGAAGTCATTGACCACATGAATTAGCTCTCTGTTATCTACGACAGGAACCCAGGGTGATTTTCTTGGGTGTACACTGTAGATGCTAACTCCTAAAAGTCCTAATTTAGTGTATTTTGCAGTCCTACTGATTTCTCATTAAAGCTCTTTCTTCCACTCTAAGAAGTGACAAGACCCATTCAGGTTTCAGATATCAGCTAGCAGCTATTCCACGCACAAGACATTAGTGGGTGATTATCCTTTAGTAGATATAGTAAAGTTTGTTCTGTAAAATACTTGTTGGAGAAGTCAATGTAGTTGCACCCATTTAATGCCTGTACCAAGTAAAATATCTCAGCGTCCACCATTCTTTTTTAGCATACACCTCTTGTGGTCAGTGCAAACATCAGTCCTACAAGCTTGCCTTGTAAAGCAGCTGTGCTAAAAACTGCCTGTTTCTGATCACTGGCCAGTCAATAGAATCACAACAGTGTAAAATTTATAGGGGGACAGAAGCTGCAAGAATAAATTTTTTTTTTTATGTTTTGTAAGTTGAAGGTACCTTTTGTTCTTGTGAAAAAAGGAGTATAAATAGATTGGTAAGGAAGGGAGGCAATAAAAGGGATCTGATTTTATGTTGTCCTGCAGTTTATCAAGTCCAGTTAAAACTGACTGCAATTGTAATTACATAAAATATTTTGGGAGTATTGTGCAACTTGAGCACAACTGGCAAATCAAACCCTCACACTTTGGCTCCGTGGTACAAATTTATGCCAGTTACAACAGAGCTTTTTCCAGGCAACACCTCATGGTTATTTAGGTATTATTTATAAACACAAAATATATTTTTTGTCATCTTCACCTCCATTTGAAATTAAACTTACATATTAATTTTCCAACTGAATCCCTACAATCATTAATATGCAGCTTTTACATATGATATTATAATGTGCTTCTGAGGAATATAACATGTTAAATGGGAGTAGTAAAGGCTGCTTGTTCCATTTCAGTCCATGAACTGGTCTCCAAAAATTGTCCCGCCCTGCTTGCCTCCTCTCCAAAGAGGAAATATTAACATGCTTTTGTGTTCACTTGGCCAATTTTTGTCCAGTGGTCTTCTGACAAATGCATTGCACCCTCTTATTGGCTTTTCTTTGAAGTAAAGAAGCAGATATATTAATTTTTTCTGACAGTAATTGATAAGTACATGTGACTTTACTCACTCTAGTAAATTGAATGTGAGGATTTAATGGGCATATGAATTGTATTGTGCAATGAGGTATAAGTGAGTACAATACCTTCATTACACAGCAGGTGGGATATTAAGTCCTGGAAAAGACAGTGCTATAGTTGAAAAGAAGAAGGAAAAAAAGAAAAAAAGGAAGAAAAAAAAAAAGATTAATACATTGAAAGAACATTAAGTGGCATTTAAGCTAGAAACAATACTTGGCTCACATCCCAGAATCTCTATGAATGTCTTTGCATGAGTTTTCAAGTCTACAATGGGCTTCAGTTGTTAAAAGCTACGAAAAACAGGTCAAAAATGAGAAAATACTGAGTGAGCAAACTCCTACATGAAGCAACGAATGAGGGAAGAAAAGAGACGGGTTGCTGTGGATAGTGAGAAAACAATTGAAATTCTGAAGAAAGCATGAAATGCAAAAGATTCAAGCCTCACCATTGGTCATTTACTAATTAAAAAATATCTACATAACAGAACAACATAACATGAGGATGTAAGAAAAGCCAGAGTTGGTCAGAACAGGGATCCACCTTGCTCAATGTCGTGTCTTCAACAGCATCAACTTCCTAGAAAAAGAAGGTAAAAAAAGGTATTTACCAAAAGAACTTTCTGTGTATCATTTCACTGGAGTGTCTCGAGCAATTTAGCTCACTCAGGCTAAGATTCAGTTCAAGATTTAAATCAAGATTTAGAAGTGTAAGTATCCATATGTGAGCAGTTTCTCCATGATAATCAGGAAAGATATACTCACTATGATAAACAAAGACTAGAAGGAATTTAGCTATTGTCTATTGCTAGAACGAATTGTCACTATTTGTTTCAGGATGAGCTGTTTCTTTCTAGGCTCCTGTGAGTACATGGACCATCTCTCTTCTGAGTATCACAGGAGCTTTGACATCTCATGTGCATGTCAATACCTATAAGCAAAGGCCTAAATTTAGGTGTCTTCACCCACAGCTCACTCCCACCATTGGTAGTTAATGCCTGTGGACCCTGTCTAGCTCTGTGGTCATTAATGAGAAATAGGGTTTGTGTTCTTCTGATATGAAAGTTCAACTTTGGTGATGCTCATGCCTCTCTGAATCACCACTGCTTCCTTGAGTTCAGGGGTCTAGATTCATCCCAGGAACAGTAGCTGTAGTCTGAAAATAACCTTCTCTACACGTTTTTGGTTAGCAGGTAGTAAGGAGAAAGCAATTGCTTATTAGTTTTTAATGAGGACCCAGTACTGGGAGGAACACTCCATAGGGATGGGCAGCTGCTTAGGGGTGTTCGATCATAGTTTATTATCAGGCATCCCCCTTTTCACACGCTTCTCCCCGAAAAATTCCAGACCCTCTGTCCAGAAGGGCAGGTTACGTTCGAAAGCAAGAGAGCGTTCAATCTGTGATGTCCAAGCCATGCCACCACATCTGGGCCACATGGATATTTGCTGTCTAGTCTAAACTAATGGTTGAGTTCCCTCACTACACAACGGGAAGGGAGAAGTGCCTGCAGCAGGACATTCATCTCTGCATTAGAGACCTATTTTAGGATGGGGTATAGGAAACAGGAGCTCACACATACTTCGGTTCTAGCAACTCAGCCTATCTGTTTATCCTAGGACTATCATTATGGTCTCTGCTTTATTACATTAACTCAGCAAAAGCATACACATGTGTCAAGTGCTTCAGTGAATAGACTTAAGCACATGATTAACTTTAAGAGTGTGCTTAAGTACTTTGCTAAATCAGGGCTTCTGTGTTTTTCCCCTCTCAGTACATCTGGTTGATTTGCATATATTTTCCATATAAAGGAGTTCATATTCTGAGCAAAATGGAACTATTTCCATGCTTGCACATTCAGTGGTATTGCTGCTGAAGCTAACTTAAGCAATTCCCTTTCAGTCCCTCTCCCTTGTCCCACCAGTTTTCAGCTCGTCGTCCCAACAACTGCAAACATTGTGCTGGAAGAGCTCAATGGGAAGCCATTTGGTGGGTTAAAGCAATATTTAAGCTGAAGAATAAGTATAGTTTTGGTGAGTTGTTTTATTCTGGGTTGATTTATGACATCCTATGTGACCTGGTTGCACGAACTGTTGATAAAACAGATATAGGAACACGTGATCGGATTTGGAAGGTGCTTAAAGTGGCATCAAAGAAATGCACACGGAACTCTTTGTTGCTTTACAATGTTTTGTGTTGTGACAGATTCAGAAGACCTTGCACTACATGTTCCTTCCAGAACTAGACTTTTTGTATACAAAAAAATCGTGTTTCAAAGAAAATGGTAAAATCCAATAGGCTCATTTTCAGCCAAATCTCTAAGCTAAAACTACTATTCTGCAAACAAAGAATAATGCAGAACATCTTGTAATTATCATAATTGTTTGAAATTACATATAATGAGAATGAAGCATGAGAAAAGTCCTGTTTAAAGCCAAAATAACTCTAATTCTAAAAAGATATTTTTATTTTTCCTGGGTTAGGGGAAGCAGTTTTCCCATAATGACAATTTTGTTGTGTCATCAAAGACAGAAGAGCAAAAAATAAGCATTCTTAAAGGTTAATTTCTTTCTCAGGTCATTTATGACATAGCTGAGAAAATTAATCTCTGCAAAAAGAGCATTTGGTAGCAGTACAGCTCTTCCTCTGCAGTAACCTAGGTCAGATGGATCAACAAAATATTATCAGATTGGGACAGTTCACAGCATCTTGCTAGATCTAAAGACCTGGCACTTTCTGTTGTCTCTGTAAGAGTAAGAGGACAATATAGAGCTCTGACTAGTCTCAGTTCTTTGAACTGTAGTGTTGTCCACCCATAGATTGCCTTTAAAGGAGAATCTAACAGGCAAATTTTCTCTGCTTTTTATAAAACCATTTATCCTTGTGGAATTTCTTTGCTGTCAAAAACAGAATAGATATGATGAGATAAGACAAGATTAGACATGAAGCTGGTGAGAAAAATATTGTTCAGTTCTAGTAATTAGTTTATGGCCTAACAGCCTATTACTGCTAAATATTTTACTTTCCTACCAATTAAAAACTAAGAACTTCTTCACCGGTGACACATGAACTTACTTCGCAACCTCACGTAGGTGAGTCCTGGAACTCAAAATATTTGTATAGAGCTGTTGTTAAACTGTTAATAATTTAATTCTGTAAAATATTTGAAAGGACCTTATCACAGCTAATCCCCTCAGGAATCTGTGCTATTGACTAGGAATTGTATTTCTTCATTTACCATACATTATCATATACTATATATTTAACTGACTCCTGACTTACTTTCTGATGTAGAAAAAGACATTTAGGCCAAGAACGTCAAACCTGAGGCTCTTTTTTGGAACCTGAATTTCAGTTTCAACTTTCTAAAGGAAGCATTCTGTCTCTCAGAAGTTCTGCATGACTCTATCTCCCCCAGAAAAATGACATAACTTTTAGTAACTGGAAAGGATAGCAAACCTTTGCACATGATTAACAGATTGTAGCAAGTAAAACCTGGGAATACTCCCAATCTGCTTATAATTGCTCTTGGTCGAATGGGATGCAGATATTTTTAGCTGTTATTTTTAATCAATGTTTTTATTGATCAGTTATGTGTATTATAATACAATCCAAAGAGTCTGGTCTGTGCTTTTAGCCATTTTGTATCAAATACCATAGAAAGACTAACACAAAATTCCTACACTCATAGCTCAGAGTCTAAGGAGAAATTATGTCTGAAAAAAGGAGGCAGATTGATTAAACAATATATTCTTTCTGTGTGGTTTCCAAGCAAGTTGATAAGCAGATAATGTAGAAAGTAGTTAAAGCTTTAATTACTGACTACAAACCCATTGTAGACAAAGCCTACCAAAGAAAATCTTGAAAGGTTTTCCTGCTCTTCTCTTCACACAACACTTTTATAGCTCATGATGTATAAAAAGTGGAATTGATTGGAACAGAAATAGTTTGGTTTTCTTTATTTGATAATGTGGTCCAGTGGATTAGTTGTTGTCACAATGTTAACATTTATGAACCATTACCCACAATGAGCCAAGGTAACCTATTTTTTTTTCTGCTTTTTAGGTATAAACAATTCCCTTGTTTTATCAGTTACTGTAGTTTGGTTCTTATGGGCAACCATTGTTCACACTTGAAAACTCAGGGAAAATAAATTACAAACAAAACTCGATAATATTCCTATTATTGTATCTTATGACACAATTAAGCTCATAGTACTAGTGACTAAATCACCTTGGATTTTTCATTTTTGTTTGCACAGCATGCAGAATTTATCCCCTTTGCTGATTTAATTACCTCTTGTATTTACATTAAAATGAGATGATAGAAGAATGAAGAGTAGTGTCAACTACTTTCAAAGACAATGGAGTTAATCTACCTGGATAATGGAAAAGGTGATTGAAAGACCTATTGCTCAGGAAAACAATTAGCACAGGCACCGTAGCCCCTAACTGGGTTATCTTTTGTAAATCCTTGAGTCACAGCAAAGAAACTCAGTTAACACATCGTTATTTAGCTCAGCTCAATTAGAGTCCAAAGTAATTGCTAAGAATATGCGTTGCATGAAACAACAGGCAGTGCAAGCTGATATTAACTTCCAACACTGCGTCTCACCCTGAGCGGTGAAGGAATCAGAAGGGCATTAATATACTGTGGAAAGGGAGGTGAAATGCATAATGTGCAAGTCAGTTGAGTGAAAATTGATGAGTTTTCATTCCTCATATAAAGCCCCGCTCCTTTGAGTTTCTCTGAAACTTCCAGATGGTGGTAAAGTCATGCAAAACTCCACCACGTACAGCGATGGTGCTTTTTTCTGTGGTAGTAACACTTATCTGTAGATTTGCTCATATTTGAGATTCCTCCCTGAAACAACATTCCTTTCAGTCTTGCTGCTCTTCACAAGCAATCTAGAAGGCCCGTGTTTGTGAAGACCTCTCCACCGAGTCAGAGCAGATGAGGTTCTGCAGCATGACCCTGAGCCTCCAGGAGAAGTTACAATGACAGCACACTTCTCACTATGTCAACTGCAGCAAGTAAGTGATATCTTTTTGATCTTTTCAGAGATGATCTCTGATTTGCTTTGGGTTACCCAGAGTCAAGTTTGTCCCTTTGAAAAATTGGATCCATTATTTGTCTCAGGAAGGACCCCGAACATAAGGGACTTAAAATACCAGGGAAGTGAGAAAAAGTTTGCCTGCAGTCTTACAGAAGGAGATTTCTGCAGAAAAAGACAGAAAAGATAGAATATACATCCCTATGCAGCCCTTTTCACTGTCATTAATGTTTGTTTTGTACTTCACCAGAAACTTTAAAAAGAAAAATTCACCAAAACAAAGCTTTGACCTAAAATGTAGTTAAACTATTTTAAAAAATCCAACTTCTTTTATGTTTGGGGCTTTTTTTGTTGGGTTTTGTTGTTATTGTTGGTTCTTAACAGGTTAACCCTTGATGGAGCAGAAAATGAGAGAATCCGCCAGTTTCCTCTTAGCCTTATTTATTAGACATTTGGTCTTTCAGGATGTTATTGACTGAGTGCATGGCTGGTCATGAGATTTTTACCTAACTTTAACAGTATAAAACTGAGGCGGCTATTTTGTGTTAATTATTTTGTCTTCCTGTCTTGTTAATGGTGAGGGAGAAATGCACCTCTGGAGGACACCATCTCCAAACCCAAAACAAGAGTCTAATTTAGGGGATGCATCACTTCTTAGAGAAGTCTAGTTCTCCCCATCATCTATAAGGTCAGTCTAGAGAGATAGGCACCTACTTCTCAGCTCAATTAGGCAACAGAAACCCCAGCAGTTCTTGATGTTGTTACTTTAACAAGCATATCACCTTTATTTTTTAATTCTCATTGAATGTTTGGGCTGTGGGGCACCATGTGTGCCGCGATTAAGAAGTGCAAGAAAAGGGATATGACTAGGAAACCGGAGAAATGTTTTCAGATTACTTACCAGAAAACAGGTCCAGAAAAATGCAGGTTGAGCTTATAGACATTTGTAATGCATGACTTCTCAGCTGTGCTTTCACAGGACATCAGTCCAGCAGAGTGGCCACCTCCATAATAATAATAATCTTCTTCACTCCTACAAGATATAAGAGAAGTTGGAGAGAAGTTCAATAAAAGTCCCTGCTGCAGGGACAGAGCTAAATTGAAAAGCTGCCTTTCCACCCAGCACCAAAGTATCTCTCAAATTAAAACACGCAGTTCACCTCACTCTGGCAAATGATGATGGAGAGATAAAACGGCTTTTTACTCCGAGAATTATCCACCCCCTTCACAAACGCTGTTAGGAATCACTTGAGGAAAATACAGTGATACTGGCTTATCTTTTGTAGTGTGTGAGTCATAAACTATGATGCTGCTTTTAACTTATGACATTTCTCAGTTCCTAGTCTGGAACATTTAGAAATCTATTAGGAGGATACAGCAACACTTTCAGACTAACACTCAATGACCACAACATGCTAAAATTTCCTAATATCTTACATCTACCAGATTCATTTGTATTTGTGGTATGAAGTCTAGTTTTCACTTTTAAAGACCATGTTTTCACAGAGAATGTAGGCAATTGAATACAGCAGGTAAACAGGAACTCAGAAATTACTTATGATAAAAGTATAGAGTGAAAAAACCAAACCAGAAATGGATGTTTGCCTTTGGGAGTACATTAGAAAAATGATCAATCTTTAATTCTTTCAGCCTTTTTGGAAATGTCATTGTTATTTAACTTCTGGGGGAATAATTTAATAAAATAGGCAATTTTAAAGTATATATTTAGCAATGTAAGAAAACTATGCACCTCCACCCACAAAGGCATTCAACATCCTGTACTTCGCAGCGTGGCTCAGTGCAGCTAGGACTCTGGGGTGGGACAGGTATTTTACAGTAGAAAAATGTCAAATAGTGCTGTAATGAACTCTGAAAAACATGAGTGAAAAAAAGAACTGTCAGTTGGAAGATCTCATGCTATAGTGCACCTTGACCAGATGCAAAGCAGGCAGATCAGAGAGGCAAGGCAGGTACAAGGGGAAGATATGGTGACAAGATTTATTTTATCAGTGCTACCTTCATCCTCCTGCCTTGTGGCTTTTCCTATTATTTTCACATTTGGTCTTCGCAGGAAAATCTTTGGGAATATCTTATTACTCATATTAAAATGTGAAGTACCTTGTTTAGTACTTGGCCAGGATCAGTCTCTTCTCCCAAGTAACAAGCGATAGGACAAGAGGAAACGGCCTCAAGTTGCACCAGGGGAGGTTTAGATTAGATATTAGGAAAAAATTCTTCACCAAAAGGGTTGTCAAGCATTGCAACAGGCTGCCCAGGGAAGTGGTGGAGTCACCATCCCCGGAGGTATTTAAAAGATGGTTAGATGTGGTGGTGAGGGACGTGGTTTAGTGTTGGTTTTAGCAGTGTTAGGTTTATGGTTGGATTCGATGATCTCAAAGGTCTCTTCCAACCTAGACAATTCTAGGATTCTAATAGTACTAAGAAGTTTTCACTTCACCATGTTTATGTAGGTGGATATTCCCACCCTAAAGACTACTTGACTTTTTCATTTGCTGCAAAACACCAAGCTGTCCACCTTCCTCCCGCTTATCTGTGAAAATATTGTTAATCTATAGAAATCTTATTTCAGAAAACATTAGACTGCTAAGCATACTTAAGCCTGCTAGTCAAATTACACACCACTTTTACAGGTTGCTATTTAGTTAGAGTCCTGTGTTGATAGGTTTGTATTTCTTAGAGGTTGTAAACTGCAGATTCATAGTGTGTGGATGAAAGTTCAAAAGAGTGACAGTACTGAAGACAGGAGACATCAATTACCACTCTGCGCTCACAAAATTCAAAGCTTTTTTCGTCTTTAGAGACTTAGTATGCGGAGTCTGGTGGTAGATCTACACAGCAGGGGAAACTGATACAAAGAGTGCACAGTACCTCAGACTGTGGTACACAGAATCATAAAATGGTTTTGGTTGGAAGGGACCTTAAAGATCATCTACTTCCAACCCCCCCGCCATGGCCAGGAACACCTCCCACTAGACCAGGCTGCTCAAAGCCCCATCCAGCCTGGCCTTGAACACCTCCAGGGATGGGGCATCCACAACTTCCCAGAAGACCTGGGGAGTGGGAATCCAAAAGCCCCAGAAGAGGAATAGTCATGTAATCACGGCTAATCATATACTCCATCACCTTACACTATGATTTTTTCCCAACTATTATATGAAAAACAGTGTTGTAAAGTGTTCATCACATATTTAGAAACTCAGAAATACATCTGGTCGGTACAAGAAACATCTCCTAGGACAGCTGTTGCCTCCACTCAAGCTCTTCCACAGAAGCTCATCTAAAAGATGAGGCGCTAAAGGAGGTATCAGGTGGGCAAATACTGATGCCAAGATTTGAGTCCCACAGAATATTTTAGAGGTGGTAAATCTGCAGCTCAAGTTTGTCCCATAAGGAAAGTAGATTCATAATTGACATTTGCACACTTCTGTAGCTGTGCTGTCAGTTAACTGAACACCCGATCCTCAGAAGCTAAAGCTAAGAGGAAGTATTTTTATGAACATACCTAACCTCCAGGATTGCACAAAGCACAGAATTTCACATAGCCAAGAACAACTAAAACCTAGAATGGGAGAAATAATTATTCCCTGAAACATCAGTAAACACAGATCAGTGAAAGACCTCATTGGCAAATCAGAAATACTGACAGAACTTCAGCTGAAGTGAGGTAAACATCTCTATAGACTAATACAAACTCAATCTTTATCCTTTCTGCATTTTAGCCACAAAATGAAGCCTGCACTTAGTTACATTAAAAGAGATTGCTATATATTTTATGCCATGCATTAAGAATATTTTACACTGGAGATTTTAAACAGCATATTAAAAAGTACTGAAATCACTCATATCAATTGGCTATGGTATAATTGAGCTCTATAAAGATTATTGAAATACTTTTGAAACTATAAGAAGTAGTATAAATAATAAGGGGAAATAAATCTTCTTTCCACTTCCCACTTTAGAAGAAACAAACTTTTTAGCATTTGCCTCTGCATTCTTTCCAGCCAAAACCATCAGTGCAAGGAGACAAATTGTTGTCCTAATCTATCTGCAGACCATAAGAGATATTTTTGTAAAAAGAAAAGTAATAACATTTTTCCCACATTTGCACCTTCAAAATTCCCCACGTCCTACTAATTCCTTATCAGAATTTGTTCCTTCACATTTTCTTTTCTAAGAGATGTCCATGCAGGTGTAGTACTACACTCAGTGACTACATAAGAAAGGTTTTTTTGGGGTTTGTTTGGGGTTTTTTGTTAGTTTTTGTTTGTTAGCTTGTCTTTTGGTTTTGATGCTATCTGAAAAGTACGCGATCCAGATTTAGACCTGAAGGGAACTTGATATGTCAACTTATACACCAGCAGATTCCTTGTGATGTTGACAAGGCTGTGCTAGATGAGACCACAGACTTGGGAGGAGACTCTTCGCTCTCTGAGAGACAGACTCATCCTTACACTTCAAAGATGGCAAGGGCACTCAGTGACCTGACATATCATGGCACCAATATATTTCCATAAATGACCCAGGTATCACCCCTGTAAAGCAATTATAGCAGCCACACGCACACAATAACAGAGATTCTTTACACCCACAAATAAAATGTCATAGTGGCCCTGAGAATTCAATACACCACCTAATATACTCCTGCAATCCAATATTTCATTTACAAGCCAATATATTACCCAATTTATAACCAATCTGTCATGCACGTGAATCAATACAAATCATGAAAACACACATACATAACACACTTCACATAATTGAATTTTCTGCTCCCTAGCCTCTCATTACCCTGCCACAAACTGCTTGAAATAAATACCTCTTATTACTTTCAAGGTACAAACACCGTCAGGGACATCAGGCCAGTACAACACAACTTCCAAGCACGTATATAATCCAGGATTGACTTTCAGAAAGACCATGGAACCTGAAAAACCCAACTGCCGTTCGCAAACTGTATCAGGGCTTTCTCCATGTATTCTGGCATATCATTAATTTTCCATGGAGTAAATGAACAAACATAGATCACATAAGACTGAAAGGGTCTCCAGTCCTTAAGATCTAAGAACACAGGGACTCGCATGATTGCACTTGATGTTACTGTGAGCCACTCCTGACTGTGTCACGTCCATGAGAATGTGGTCAGTAGATCGACACAATTACTCCTACCAGGTTATCTGTGTAGATCTTGGTTGGGAAGGAAGTATATGTTCCTAAAATGAACTGTCTCTGTCAGAGGTTAGGAGTCCACCTGTCAGAGGTTAGGAGTCCACCTGTCCAGCGTTTTGGACAGATGGAAAGAGTTCATAGCAACTCCCCAGTATAAAGTTTGATGTTTCTCCAATTGTTAAATGATTCTACATATCAGAGTGGGATTATAGGCATGCATATGGATTTTCTGAGAGTAGAAAATATTCAGTGCTCATTAACAGTAATTTCCATTTGAATGAACTTGCGTAATTATGATTGGCCTTTGATTGGAATTGTAACCAAAAAAAAAAAAAGCAGTCATAATGTAACAACTCCTCTCCTTGTTTCAGCAATTTGAAGTTTTAGCCCACTGAAGATAACCACAAAATTGTTGAAACCAGGGCTCAAAAGGGCTTGAAGTTTATCCAGCAGCCCCAAGGTGAGAAGGGCTTCCCATGAGCCTTTTCTGACAACTGTTGCTGCAACAGAATTCAGTATCGTCAACCCAACATACTGCCTGTGTTTAGTGTGCTTCAGCCTCCAAAATCTGATACCTCTTTTGCTGCAAGTTAAAGATGGGGATAGATTTTACTCTATGCTGTTTTCTTTCATACGCAAAGAACGGGCTTGGGATGACTGAAAAAAACTCCTGTCATCTTTGAGGATTTATTGTGCACTCAGACATACCAGCTAAGGAGGACCTCTCATCTCAGAAGTGTAATGTATGTGCTAGAAATTGAGAATTAAGCTGATGTTATCTTCTGTTTGTATCTGGAAGAACCTACGTACTGTATACACATAACAGACATTTCCAGGCATCTTTTATATTCATTTTTTTTATCAGGTCTTATTGAAGTTTTTCTCTTAATTACAGTTTTTGCAGTCAGTTCTTTTGTATTTATTTATTACATTAAAAAATGCAAAGTGTGCTTAAAAATCAGAGATATCAAAACTCTTTCTGACAGGTTTACATGTAACATCTTTCGAAAAACGATTACACTGCATTTATGTGTATGTGGCTCGAAGCTGGTGAACAACACTGGATTGACAAGTGCGGAAATTGAATTTCTCTATCTAAAAACAGATACACAGTGAGCAGCAACAGTGTAAGCTTCTCTCACAATCCTCAGCCTACGTGCTACCCATACGATGGTGGCTGGGGCTGTGACATGACATTTTTGAAATCGGCACACATTTTGTCCCCAATCCTCTCACTTCTTCAAGGTCATCTTTGGGTACATCCCATCTCTTTGGTTTTACAGCTTCTCCTGCTCCATAGTAAGAGATAGCAAAAAAAGATCAGACCTATTCACCCCAATTTAATTTACTCCTTTTACTTTTTCCTTGCAAGTGCTCTGTTGGTGGGCTTGAGGAATAAAATCTTGCCTTGTTCCTGTAAATGCCATTGCCCCAACCTGTCATTTTGACTATCATTTGTCAAGCCTATTCTGGCTCCCTGTTCTCTGTTTTCTCTGAAGGTAAGAGGAAGCTGCTTCTTATCTGCTACTTTCAAGGCTCCCAGAGGATATTCCCAACATTTTTGCTACCCTGGATGCAATCTCAGCCTCTCTTAACAGATTTGGATATTTTATGTACTCACCGGAGCTGCCTGATGTCATGGAGGAGGGATCCATGAAAACCTGCTTCCTTATTTACCTTCAGATCTTACTTTTGTTTAAACTGCCATGATGACCATTCAGAAAGAAAAAAATTGTGATGTTGGTGTGCTACAGATTGGTATCATCTCATCATTTTCTGGTACCATCAGGACATTCCTTATTTTCTGTCTATAATGAGTAGTTGTCCTTGGTGTTATAACTTAAACAAAAGCAGGGACCACCTCCATTGTTGTCTATCCTTGTCCCTACCTGTGTTTCCCTATTGGTCCAGTAACACTAGTAGAAATACACAGTAAAGTGAAGAGGTGAAAACTATTTTCTCTAGAGGTCTCCAGTCCGGCCTTCTGCATGTCATAGTAATGTGGCCAACATCTCATCTGCAGATCAGATCAGCTGTTATTTTACCTCACCAAATCCTAGAATCCTCCATGGGTAAGATATCTCTGTCTCACTGAATAATCTGTTCCAGCCCTGCACTATCCTTCTAGTGAAGGGCTTTGTCTTTTTTCCCAAC